>NC_071590.1:3975000-4575000 GCF_024509145.1 Vidua macroura | reverse complement strand
AAGAACAAAAGGCAATGTCAAAAGGACAGTGTCGAGTGTATAAAAAAAAAAATTAAGATGGGACGATCAAGCTTCCTACTATTGCATGATGTTAATCTGCTCATGTAACATGCATGTTTTGGGTTTTTCCTGGAGCTGAACAGTTGGGACTGTTCACACCTGCTGCCACTGGAGACAGGTCCATCCTTTTGATAGCTAGAAAGAAAAAAATATGTATTGAAAGAGATCCCACAGACAGCACATTGCTTTCTCTTTAAGGTAATACAGATGTGTTTTCCTTATGTTTTCAACTCAGTCAGTTTCAGAGCAGTCAGCCCCAAAAGGTATCAAAAATCAGACTAAAGTTTTAGCTTCAGATTCACAGGTCTTAGGATACAACTGGAAATACCTGCACAAACAGCTGTGTGAGGTAAACTGAACCCACAACTCTTCTAGCAGCACCTCTTCCATCTGCTCATTTCTCTTTTCCTGTGGCACATTACAATTTTTTCAGTCTAGGTCTTCAATTTGGTCAGCAGCTTGTAAAGGAATTTGTGGGCTCTGGCGTACAAGGGACCATACAGCAGACATTTCTAAGTAGTGACCTACCATGTGGTTGCCCATCCCTGTTGGGAACAGGATTTCAAGAGCCAAAGGCACCTCTTCCAGAGTGAAGCTGCAGCAGGTGTGCAGGCTCAGCTGTACTGCACAGCACTCCTGGTTCAGGTGGCTGCCAAAGAGCCAGACGTGACAACAACCCCACTGAAACCACCAAGGAAACAGCCTTTCCTCAAGTGCAAGAAAACCCTACAGTTTTCTAATGTTTCCTGTGCTGGAGGAGGTGATTAGAAACAATAGGCAAGTCTAGACAAATCCATCTCCTTATTTTGCTTCGAGAGCAACAATTCCTCTTCTTCCTTTTAGACATCTCAGATTAGCCACTTGTGTTCAGTGAGGCAGCTGAAGCTCAGGTACCTGTGAGCCAGCATTTTCACCAGGCCTGGGACAAGACTCCTGCTGGTGCTCCAGGAAGATTCTTTTGGGGACAGCTGTACTCCACAAACACATCAGCACCTCAAGAGCAAAGCACTTTTTCTCCAGTAGCTGCTCTACCAATGTGCCAGGTCATCTGAACACCAGTCTGTGCTGTGTGTAATAGATAAATCAGGCTGTTACCCCCAGCCCAGCTCAAATATTCCCAACATGAGCCACATAAGACCCAGTTCAGTGAAAACAAAGCCTTGGAAAACCTTTCTGCCTGGGTATTCAAAGTGTTAATCAGCCTGAAAAACAAGCCCCAAAGCCTGTGTGTTAATTTGCTATTTAAATTGAAAACTTTTTATTCCATGTCTGCCATGTCTGGCACAAGGCTGTCCTGGGCGTTACTACAATAAAAAATAATTTGGAAAATAATCCTATTGTTCCAGTCACACCCATGGGAGTTTCATGTGTAGGGAAGTAGGAACATCAGAACTGAGGTCTGTCCTGTCATCAGAGAGCTGAGTTTGCCCTTTCCAACAGCTAGTTTTGATCCAAGGGCATATTGAGAGCAAGATCAGAAGCTGAGCTAAGGCAGGAGGATGTATCAATAGCTTTAAGCTTAATAAATTCCAACTTGCACAGGCTTAAACTCTTTAAACCACCATTAGCATAGCAAACTAGCAATAGCCTTTACAAACACATGTTCACATCCACAGGTGTTAGTTTATCACATCTTTCTCTTCCTTGCCTCCCTCTCAAGCCAGTCCTTCCCAGTGCCCATGTAACTGAAGTGAATTGCTCTAAAACACCTCCTGGTTGCCAATGAACAGCTCTTCCAAAGAGCCTCCTCTGCACTAAGGAGAGGCTTCATTGAAACCTCCCTGCAACTATAGCATGGCTTGGATGAGGCAGTTCCAGGCACAACAATCTGCTGTACCACCAGCCTCCTTTTCACTTCCCTCCAGACTCCCACTCTTACCCTCTCCTGACTGCACCCGTCCAATGCCATAAAAAATAACCCCACATGTTTGCTGTAGCTCAGCTCTTTGCACACAGAAGTCCCATCCCCTGCTAGTGAGCACCCAGTGCTGCCTCACCAAGTTCTAAACTCATTCTTCAGATGGTGTGTTTTAATCATACAGAACCCACTGCATTTTGATATCTGTCTACAGACAGAATGTAAAGAGACAGCAAGAAACTAAGTGCTTTACCTAACTATTTTCAGTGTAAAAGGTTTGTTCTGCTTTTAACACAGCTTCCTAAGCTTTCACTGGATCTGGAAGCAGTCACCATACCTCATTTCTAGCCAAGAACAATTATTCTCCTTTTAAACCTTGCTGCAACCCAGTTTGTTCATTAGAAATAAAAAGAGCTTAAAAAAAAGAAAGCCTTTCTGTTGTGAACGGAAACACTAACACCTTTCTCTATTATTAAAAATTCTTGAGCAATCTACGAAACTGCTTTAGAGCCTCAGTGCTTTGGAAGCCTCTGTTTGGAAGGGAGGAGATCTACATTTCAGTATCCAGGTGGAAAATGGGTTTGATTTGGCCAAGTAATAACAGCTGACAAAAAACCCCTCCATAGCCTGTGCATGCACAGTAGATTCCTTAGGAATGATAACACTGCCTTGAAACATTCCCAAGGAGACACGTGGGAAACCGGATGGGGAGAAAGCAGCACTGAGCAAGAGAGGGGACAGCAGGAGGTCTGAAGGAGAGATACAGGCATTTGGTCAGAAAAATTCCTGCCCACTTCTGTGCAGAATTGTACAGCAAACTCCACTAGATGGGGGTTTGCAGGGTTTCTTTGGTGATGGTTTAAGATAAAAGTTGCCTGCCAATGCAAAAGGACAGGGCAACCTAATTGCTCCACCATGGCAAAGTGCAAAACTCCACAACATAAAACATTTTAACCACAAATTGGTGAAAATGCAAATTGATGCCCACAAGTGAACCAAACTCCTAAAGCAAATGTTTCACAGGCATCCCTCATCCTTCTGCTGGGAATGGGAATGCCTGGAGTTACTGGTGAGGGGGCCTCGGTCTGTGTGTGCAGAGGAGTGGCTGACACTAAATACATTAAACACACAGTACTGACAAAAGCTTGGGGCAAATTCAAGGCAAAACCATTAAAGAGAGATTAACTTTTTTTCCTCTTCTCCTATTTACATACATTTCTTCCATCAGAGAATGAAGAGTGACATAAATAGCATGCATGATAAAAGTTTGATTAAAACAAGAAGTTATGATCTGAATTTTATCAATGCGTGACATTTATTCTACATTTCTGGTACCTTTTACATCATTTGGGAACATCTTAATGTTGTTTTACTGGCTGAGGGCAAACCAGCAAACCTGTGAGTGACACACAGCAACAATCTGTGTTTATTATTGCACAAGTATGTACACAAACATCCTTCACACACAGCAGCTCAAACTTGTTTGTGGTTTTTCCTCCCTCGCACAAACATACATGAGAGTTTTCCTGTACACCTTTCACTACAGTTTGGAGAAATTTTTCCATGCATAGTCTCAGCAAAGTATAGTGCCAGATTGAGCCACCCTGGAAGCAAAGCCAGCAGCTGCCATTGCCACAGCATTTGCTTGAGCCATTTTTAAGGAGGTATAGAAGGATATATGAACACTGCAGTGCTGAACATCACATTAAATGTCTGGGACAGACTCACATCACAGCAGAAAAAAAGTGCTTTGAGTTTCACTAGAAACCACTCTCATTCACAAATCAAAAAGGTTGGTAGAACCTCAGAGCACAGAGTGACAGAACTACTCCTGAACTGGTTCCCCTTGCTGGAGGTATGTCCATGGGAACAGCCTGCTCACCTATCCAGCTGTTACTGGCAACACTTGAGCCACAAGCCCATGTGAAGTGTGTGATTCCAGTCAAATGCTTGTGTGGGCTTTGGTGTTGGTCTTTGTGGTGGTGTTTTTTGGCTGGTTGGTTAAAAAAAATCCAACCAAACAACAACAAAAAAAAACCCAAACCACCCCCACATATGAAGTGTGCCCTGCAAAGCCAACCTTGCTTCCACAGGGATGCTGAGATCCAATCCATCACCCAGACACAGGCAGCACAAGATGACTCCAGGCTCAGCCAGGACACCAGCTGAAATGCCCAACACAAATCAACCCAGTTTCTAACTGCATTCTATTCAAGAGACGAACTGTGATGATTCCTATAATTTCCACATTCCCACTTTTTTCCTCTTTCTTCCCAGCCACTGTACAGATACACAGCTTCACCCTAACCTTCCTAAAAGTTATGCAACAACTTCTCCAAATGGTACCTGGGAGCTGAAAGTTTACCTTCAGCAAAATTCCACAGTCATTTGCAGAAGCTACTTTGAAAACCTTCTAGTTCAGACGCCAAGAACCACTTGGCAAGGCCTGACAGACATAATTAGAGAGCCTGATTGTTTCAAAGGACATTACCCAAGAAAATTAGTATGTTGCTGCGGTTCTTGAAATAAATTTCCAATGGGTTTGGTTGCAGAGGTCTTGCAAAGGTTTTAGCAGACTTTTAATTACAGTATCGGGCCTCAAGTATTTGTCTAGTGCTTGGCAATATGAGATCCTATTATTTCTGCTTGCAATGCACTCTCATTCAAAGCTTATCCACAGGCCGACAGCCTAAGAATTCCTACCACTCTGTAATCCAAAATTTTTGTATCATTTGTGATATACATTAGTGACTTCCAGTAACAGCTGCCCCAGAGACAGCATTTTACTGTGTGATAGTTTAAACCCTTTGGCTCGGTGCTGTATCCTGAAATACACTGCAGGGAGGCTGTAGCTTTTGCTGCAGGTTATTCTGATTTACAGCAGCATTAAGCCAAGCACTGTAACATCCTACAAAGCCAATTTGCCTTTTTGCTCTCTGCTGTACTTCAGATGGGAACAGGGGAAGTTTGCAGCATCACAGCCCAGAGCTGCCTTTGCTCCTGGCTGGTGCTCTTGGGTCACACCCGTGGCCACAGGCATTTGTGCCCTGAGCACAAAGCAGTGCTGCTTCTAAAGGTATGTCCCACAGGCAGGCTCCCAAAATCCACCCTGGGGACAGGAAAGCCCCTCAGCCTGTGCCATCACCCAGCCCTCTGCTACTGGTCAGTCCAGCCTGCCCTGCTCAGCACCTCCCTCTCCCACCCCTCAGCATTCCCTTCAAACTAATCCTTCTCTGCAGAGCTCAGGCAAAGATTTACTCCCAAAGACCAATTTCAGTCATTCAGACTCAGAGAGGTGCAGTAAACAGGGAGCACAATGACCTCTATTCTGTAAGAGTGGAAGTTTATATAAGAGCCAAGTATTATCATTCATAGATTTATTATAAACTTCGGCATAAATTCATATACAGTACTTTGGATTTTGTAGCTTTCCCTCTAAGATATAACCACACCCTCGTGAAATACTCCCCAGAGCCTTCCTTTACATGAAGGGAAGTATTACTATTCCCATTTTATTTAGGGGAAAGAAAAGAGAGAGAGAACTTGCAAGTCTCAGTTCCCAGACTGTGCTGCTCTATAGAATATATATTGAGCATTTAAGGAAACAGACTTTGTCTTGGGAAAGAGGGTGGAAAACAAAGCCTTATGAATCAGCCAGCTAATAATTAAAAGCAACTAAATCCTGATCACTTTAAGCTGCACATGAGAATCTGAACTTCTCAGATGCTGAATTCCTCTGCCGACCAGAAAAGCCAGGGTCACTTGCCCAGCTGGTCACTATTGTTCTGTCCAATAAAGTTCTGGCAGGAATGCATGTTTAACAAAATACAGAGATTAGGCATAGCAAAGAATGCAGCTCCCCCCTCAGTGTTTAGGTTAGCAGGGTTTGCCATGTTGAAATACTGAAGCTTAAGCATATCAGATTTTCTCTGTCCTGTACTGCTGGTGCCAGTGACAGACACAAGCTGACAGCTCAGTTCTCAGGGGCACTGCCATTTTAGCTCTAAGTTTATTAAAAGCCGCATTAAAAGTTCACCTCAAATCTGCAGTGACCACTAATTAAATCAGTGTTTTCTTGGAGATGTAGAATCACGATTGAGAAAAACTCTCTCTACCTCCCCACATGCCAGAAAACTTTTGAAGTGCAATTTAAATCAAGCCATAGACTCGAGGGACCAGATTCTGAGAATCTTGCAACAAGGTAGCTCATCTTCAAGTGTTTTAGGATAGCCTAAATTTCCAAAAGGAAACTTAGTAGCCAGTGACTAAACACAGCATCAGAATGGCAATGACCTTCCTAACATCTGCCATAGCCTGGTTCTGTCTAGCTCTCTGTCAAGAGCTCTTTAGCTCAATTTACAACAAGGGACAACACAAGACTATAGCAAGACACAAATGTCACAAAAAGTCACACAGATGATCTGACAGAGACCATCAGAGATCTTGCAGGAACACAGCTTTTACTAAGCCAATGCTATGCACAAAGCAGCTCTGATACCTCAAATGGGCCAAGAATTTCTCAGCTCAAAGTAGAATTATATTAAATGGACAGATATTTGAGACTCGTAAGTAGATTTGCAATGGATATAGTCCTTGGAGAACTGCATACAAGGAGGTTATAAATAGCCTGGATTTACCTCAAAGTCAGTGGGTTATATTCAGAGATACCAAGGATTCCTAAGGTCCCCCACAGGGGTGCAGTAGCTCCTGCTGGGTGAAGCTGTGGTTCATAGGTAGGAAGCATCTAAGATCCTGTTACCATGGCAGTCTCTCCTCTCTTTCTCCCTCCACAGAGAGCTGAAACATAATTTTCTGTCAGAGGCACACAGTAAATCTGGAATAGGTACAGCTGAGATCCAGACCTGTTGACAGGCAGACCTAGGTGTTTCTTCTAGGAGAGCCTTTTTGACTCATCCTAGCACAGCAACAGAAACCTTATTTTAGCTGGTATTGCTTTCACTGCCACTAAAAATGCAAACAACTCAACATTTAACAAGATACAGTGATGAAACAAGCAGCCAGAGAACCAACATTGGGCAGGGTTGCAGAAACCAGACAGGTTCTGGGGAAGCACAAGACAGAATCAGGCAAGAAGAAAGCCAGGAAGCCAAGCAACCCGAGGCAGGCACAGGAGAAGTGGCATCAGATGAAAAAGTCTTTTTCTTTAGGGAAAACACAGGCAGAATCTCCCTCGGGTTGAAGTGTTAAATTCATGTGGGGAGAGCTGTCACCCATTGCTGCCTCAAACGAGGATTTGCAAAAGCTCCCTGTGCTCTGCTGTGTTTACAGCAATAATGAGAGCCCGGAGGAAGGGGTTAGAAACATCTGAGTTTAATAAGGGCTAAGCAGCACACAGCAAAAAAGAAACGTCTGCCCTTCCGTTCAGGGCTACCACACCCCAGCAAGCACCGCCACCGCGGGCCAACGGGAGCCCAGCGTGGAGACATTATGTCATCCATGCAGCAGCCCCTCTGCCCCTGCCCTTCCCCAGGAGCAGCAGCTCCAACCAAGCTGAGAGCTCCCAGCACCACGCTCCTGAACAACTAAGCAATGTTCTGTAGGGGAAAAGCAGATTTGATTGACCCCAGGCACAAAACAAGAAGGGAAGTTTTTGTGTAGTGCCTCAACTAAGCAGCTCCATCTCACGAGGTCATCCCAACAGGGCAAAAGGAGTATTTAGCTCATTTAGCACCTATGCAGCTGCCTTTTGTTAGTCCTAAACAGCTCTAACATCCAACATGCACAGGGTAAGGGGCATCCTGTTCCCATTCTTCTCACAGAAGACCAAGAACCTTAGTACTCGGGTCCTGCAACCGAATTTGCTGTGCCTCCTTCCTCTCAGTCCACCCCCAAAACTGTCCCTGCATGAAACAAGCATCTTTCATGAAACACCTTGTCCTATACTACATAAGGCACACTCTTTCCACACACTTGGTGTTTTTATTCCATTAAAAAGTGGAAATCAGGAATAAAGAGTCTTGTCCAACAAACACACCTCCTCTTCATAGTGCACATACACACACAGAAGAGGCAGGGGGACATCCAGAAGAAACAGAACTGGACCTGCTCTTAACTCTACAGACTCAGTCTGACTTGGTTACACAACCTTATCCATGGAATACTCCCCTGCCTCATGATTTCACTGCACTGGCATTTCTGAGATGCTCTGAGCAAACACATGGCTGTATGCAGCACAAATGCTGCAAAGAATATCACTTCCACCCAGTTCCTAGGGGCAGAAAAAGTGGAATTTATTAAAAAGACATCTGACTACATAACCTGATGTCAATATTGGACATGAATTGGTCCCTTCTATGCAGTGGTACCTCACTTTAGCTTGAATGTTTTGACAGATGGTCTGTTTGCTCAGCACAAAGGCAGGTGGCTGGATAAGAGCAGCCTTACTCAGCTCTGGGAGGATGGACAGGAGACACAAAAAACCAGAGGTAAAGGGAAGAGTCCTAAATAAGAGAATCTCACAGATACTGTCTCTTCTCAGTTTCAAAATCAGCTATTATGATTTTGAGTGGCAGATTCTCTTTCCCAAATAAACTACATTGATATGGAAGAAGAGAATGAAGAGATCTGTATCTCTGTTCCAAACATGAAACATTGTGAAGCTGTCTTCAGCTTTTGTCTCAGAGGCATCCACTGTGTGGGTCTCTGGGTGAAAGCCATTTCTAGACAGGTAGAAGAGGCTTCTTTCTTTGCCAGAAATATGATTGTCCAGCTTTAGAAGCGGAAAAGGAGTCTGAAATCTGAAATAGCTTCCTATTTGTTGGTCCTCCCCAAAAGATTCAGCGATTTTCAAACAGCGAGGCCTAAACATTACAGGCAATACTTTCACCCAAGCATACTCTTCACTTCACTCTAGTTCAATTCCAAGAGGAGGAAAACATTACTTGTCAAAAGCAGCCAAAGCACCTAAATCATGTAATAAATTACACACCAACAACCAACCATTTCTCCAAAAAAACAAAGGAGGCAAGGAACAAAACCAACAAGGAACAATATCACACTTCCTACTCTTGTTGGTTTCTGCAGTATTAAGCACTCTAATTCAGATGAGTGGTACACTGTGCATATTTTACACTAAGCAAGAGACTTAGTATTATTCAGCTATATAAAAAGATGAAAAATACAGGACAGTAACCAAATCAGTAGCATTTGCCTTTTTTCCGATTTCCAGTTATTATCCTCAACAGAATCCCTGTGATATCTAAGTTGGCACAGGCTGTCTGTATGCTCAAAGATTAAAAATAAACATTATGCCTCAGTGGAAGTAAATTTAAGCACTGTCTAGATCTGCCTAATTAAAAGTGAGTCGAGAGCTTTGTGTATATTTCAGAAATGCCATTGGATTAATTTTTGTATTATCCTACAGGAAAGGCATCTATGCTTTATAAATCAGTAAAATTTCCAGACATGCTGGAGGTCTGATGCAGAAAAGGGTCCATTACTCTGACCCAGATGACCTAAAGCACTCTATGCTTTTAATTCTTAATCGTTATCTCAAAGCCATTCTTCATTTTCCCCCCTTTATCAAGACACAGCCCAACAAAACTAAGATGTGAGTAAATATTCTATGATCCCAGTGTCACAGAACCACTCCCCAAGCAAAGCTGTAACATTTCTAACCTGACCTATTTCCACCAGCACTTTAGCACCCTAACAAGCTCAACTTTGAGAAAACTGAAAAATAAGGATTATTGAAAGAAACATTTGTTAATTTATCCAAGGGGACCACAAGTTCACTGGCACCCATTGTTTTGCCTTTCTGCTCCCTTTGTTTTTTCCCCTTGAGCTGGTAAATGAAACCTACCTAAGGGGAAATTATTCACACAAGCAGCTGGAAAGGCAGGACAGTAGATTTCCTACAGAATACAATTTACTGCAGTAGCTACAATCACATCTGGTATTTCAAAGCCATTCCAGTGTCACCAGACCCTTAGCCTACCATTGGCTCCACTGCTAATTGCATTGCAGAGGTACAGCCCTGAACCTCACAAGTCAGATGAAGATCATATGGCTGCAGAGTCCAGGGAACAAACACCAGACAGTTCCAGGGTCTGATGATGAGCTCAAGACCTTCTGACCTCTTGGTTACCTGGGTCGGGCACTTCAAAGTGGAATTGGAGCAGAGGACTCAGCGTGACACAAATCCCAGTTTGTTTGCTTGACATCCTCACAGTCCATAGCAAACCAGGGACCTCAGGCAATGAGCAGACAATTAGGTGATGGAGAGAATGACTCAGAGAGCAAGATCCTGTCGCTAAAAGGAGAGAGAACCACATTTGGCCAATATGTATAGTTTTATATTCCACACCCACTTAAGAGTCACGAGAGGTTCAGAATTTGAGGCTGAAATAAGGTTCAAGTCATCTGTCTCTAGTGAAGAGAGAATTAATAAAAATCCATCAGGAAAACTCCAGATACACATTCTGAAAGCATTCTGACAGACTACATAAATAGGGATACTTATTCATAGATGACCTTTTAATATTAAGAACAGGCTTCTATCACATAAAGAGACTCACAGTTACTTAAAAGAACTAAAACCTCACCTAAGAGGCTGGAGGTTGCTACATTTCAGGGCAGTTGTGCTGGGGAGGGTCATTTCCAGCCCAGCACAGATGTAGCTGTAGGGCCAGGCACAACACAGGCAGTTATTTTGGACAGAACACATCTACCTACAAGAGGTCCACACAGACATCTTGATCTTGAGAGCCTGACATCCAAGTGACCTGTTAGGAAACTGGTAGCCTCAAGGAATAATTGACAACATATTTCAAGCACCAACACTTTGGGTTTCTCAGGGAAGCAAGACAAGCTGCAGTACTGGAAAGCTGATGTCTGTTTAAGTATCATTCCCACATCAAAGCAGCTCAAAGAACTTGTTTAACTATTCCATGGAATCCATGGCAAAGTGATTTGCCCCCTGATAAGGAGTAAATCATTGGTAGAGGAGCAACTGGAACCCAGGTCTCACTCTCCTGGGCTGTGCTCTGAGTCACAACATGAAATGGCCAAAGGCCACCTGGCCTTCCATGTCAAAGCCTCTGGCAACCAAATATTGCACTTACAGCTATCAGATATTACTTTCCTCTCCATATCCATCCTCAAGAAACTTCACTGCTGTAGGAATCACTGGGAATTACTGTGACCAAATGTGCAATTACCAGTAGAATGTGGATAAGAATATCTATTTGTACAGTCCTGTTATTTGTAACATCATGGTTGTAATGTTCATTAACATTCTTCTTCCAGTTTTTCGGCTGAAGAATGTTTTGAAGACCTGACTGCCACAGCTAGACTTGCATCCACCCCAGAGGGCTTTTGTGATGGTACTGTAATGATCCCAGTGGAAAATATTACCATCCAACATTGCTTTTGGGTTCATGTTTTGGGATTTTCTATCAGCCAGCTCCACTTCTCATCCAAAGAGGTTTCCAGTCTAAGCCCTGCATCTATTCCCAGAAGTTTCTGACTCCCACAATTAAGTTCAAAAGGACTCAATGCATGACTAATTATAAAGTACAGGAAAATAGAATGAGGAGTTGGGAGAACACCAACCCCAAAGACACTAACACAGAGGCAGGCATTCCTTGACAACTGAGCTACTTCCAGCATGGGAACAAGCTTCCCTTAACTCAGTTAGCAAAGCTTCTCAGAGCTTGGAGGAAGATTTCTCCTTGGCAGGCAGCCCCCTCCATTCTTATGCTTCCAGTAAGGCCTACTTCCCATTCATCACCTTAACACAGCAGCAAGTTCAAAATGCATGCACTGAATGGGAATTTCAAGCTAAATTGTGAGGCTGTTGCAGTCTACACAATGCCAACAGACACTGCTGCCTGGATTTCAGTAGCACTTGCACATCAGAAGTTCAATTCAAGCACATGCAAAGATAGACTGCAAGTGTCTTCGGTCTAATAACCAGGACCTGTCAACTGAAGCCAACCAGAAGCTAGAATATTCATTAAATAAATAAATAAAGGAATCAAAGAACACATCATTCCTCCAGAACAAGTATTCCATGGCTTCACTTTGAAGAATGTGAATAACTGTATTTTTTCCTCCAAATTTCCCTTCATGACCACCCCTAGCTTTTTTGCAGTGCTCAGTGCCTTATTTTTCTGGCAGGAAACGTGGTCAGCAGTCCTCAGAGCCTCAGGAGCCCATCTCTGAGCCAGCCTGCAACCTAGATGCCAAGGGCTGTATCAACACAAAGGACTCCAGAAGCTTCTCTCCCTGGAGAAATACAATTCTTATGACAAGTTAATTTTTAGAAAATTGATAGCAGATTCCCAAACACTTGTTGATCAAAGACAGGAAAAGACAACTGCAGAAACATGGTGTGTCCTGTATCAAGGAAACCTGTCAACTCTACAGCATCCCATCAGTATGTGCTGCAATGTACCAACATCTGGAGCTGCAGCAGGAACTTTCAAGACTCTGTCCCTGCTTATTTTTGACTCAGAAAAGTGCCAGAAGTCACTGGACAAAGCACACACTGGGAAGGTTGAAGAAGAGAAAGTGAGAATGGCCATATAGTGCCATTAATAGCAATCACCTTCCCACCATCTTGTCTCCTCCACCGCCTCTCCAGGGCAGAGGCCAGAAAGTTTCATTGTGATGGAGCTGCTGTTGCTTCACATAATTCAGGTGCTACCAAGGTCCCCCGTTGCAATGGCAAAAGGGACACTGAACAACATAAAAACCCATCTATACCAGTCTGATTCAGTCCTTGAAAAAAGGCTTTGCACCCATATAGATCAATGTCAAACTCAGAGCAAAAAGCCTCACTCCCATCATGGACTATATTAAATCCAGAAAAGTCCAGCCATCCCAACCTGAAGCTGCACCCAGCAGGAGACTTCCCTCAAAAGTCCAACACTGTGGCTGGGGAAAGTTTTCCCACACAGATTTTCCCAGAAAGTGAAGCTGTTAGACATTTGCCAACAACAAAACTTCACCACTCAAGGGGAAATTAAAACATACAAAAATTGCTTCAACGTGTGATATTTGAGTGAGCACTTGAATTTTTCTTTCACAGCATCCACTAGTGATTTTTTTCCTCCCTTCAGTTTTTTACTTCCCCCTCTGTATTAAACTAGAATGGGAGATTCTCCCAGGGCAAAGTTCCACCGGACATAAAAAATAAATCTAAAAAATCTACCAGCTTTTCCCAACATCATTGTTTAAATCAGGTTTATGTGGTTTTACACAACACTTTATAGACTTGGAGAGTCTGACAAAGCATCAGCTATCCAAACCATTGAGGCATGGGAAAGCTGTGCAAGAGTGTGAACTGGGGAAGGTCTTTGGTGAGCAGAGTCCACACTCATGTAAGCGTGGTAGCTCTGAACAAAGATCTGCAGGCTAATAGATATGTAAGACAAATGACATGTGGTTCTCATTGCAGCTCATGCTTTGGGAAGGGGTACCTTGGAAGAGATCCAGCTGGGATAGGTTTATCCCATTACTCTCCTACAATTTTCTGCCGTTTCAAACCCTTTGACAGTTGCTGTAGTTTAACATCACACCCCCTGCAGCCCCAGGCCCGTCTGACAGCGCAGCGGACAAAGCCACCTCCCCCCGGGGGGAAATCCGCACCATATGCGAACCCCGCGCAAGGCACAGGGCTGGTGCCCGCCCCTGCACCTCCGATACGGAAATCCACGGAGTCCGTGCCTTTCCCAATCCCCAGCCCAAGTAAGCCGTGCTAACAGAAGCCCTCCTCCACAGCAGCACAACTCACGCAGAGTAGGTATTAGCAAGGGAGGAGGAAAAGAGGTAAAGACAGGATGGACGAGCCCTGAATATTAAATCTCAAGTCCCCACTTAAGGGAATGACAGAAAAAAAAAAAAAAAAAAAGAAAGAAAAAGAAAAAAGTGAAATTCAAGAACAACTGGAATCAGGTTAAGCCACTCTCTTGCTTTATACAGTGCAGCTCATTCATCTCAACAGCTGTTTCACCTCTAGAGAAATACCCAGAGAAAACAGAGGGGAGGGGGAGAAGCCTAAATTGTTTGCTCTACTGAAGCAGTAAGATACAGTAAATCAAACCTGATTTATATTAAGTTTATAAGAAATTGGGTTGGGGAGAGGGGAGAGAAGAGTGGGAGGTTTGGTTTTAAACAGCTACTTGGAAGTTGCAGCTCTTGAAGAAAGATCTGTTATTAAGGGTTTTCCTTTGTTGAGCTGAACAAGTTTCTCCTCGCAGCCGAGGGCTATAACAGTTCCCTCTGCCGGCATCCCCAGTGTCCCGGCTCAGGAGGCTTTCCTGCTCCGGCTGCGCACTGCGCAGCCCGGCAAAGCCCCTTCCCCTCCCCGACGGGCTGGGCGCGGCAGGGGGAGACTTTGCGGGCGTCATTTACCCAAGCTCAGCTCCTCGATCCCCCAGCCGCTCCCTGCCCCAGGAGGCGGACACTGCTGCGGGCAGGTAGGGAGCGTCCCGCACCCCACAGAGGATGCGGGCAGCCCAGCCCGGCTCGCCGAGGGGCAGCAGCCCAGCACGCCCCTGCACCCTCCGAGGGACCGCTGCCCGCGGCTTTGCCGTGTCCTTTTGCCCCCCGGAGCCACCGGCGAGGCGCAGCCTCCTCGCCCGGAGGCGGACCCGGTCTTACTCACCGGCGACTGGCGAAGCCGCTGCCCGGCGAGCCGGAGCTCTGCTCTGGGTAGTTGTGCTGCAGGGTTGATGCTGGGAATTGATAGAGGAAGCCAGTGCCCAGCGCGCATCCATGCAGGCAGCAGCACCAGGACAAGAAAAGAGCGAGCTGCATTTTTGCAAGAACGGGGTTTTCCTACCGCCTCCCCTTTTCCCTCTTACACTGCACGGCAGGCGCAGGGCCACACCGTGCTCCCCCGGCCGGGGTCACGGCGGGATCCCGCGGCACGGAGGAGCCCCGGGAGCGGGGAGCACGGGGCAGGGGTGCCGGGCACAGGGGGTGGCTGCCCCGGCTGCCAAAGGGAAGCCCCGACCCTCGGCAAGCCGAGCCTCGGTGGCTGCGCTGCTGCCCGCGCAGGGGGTCCGGGGCCAGCGCGGCTCGATGCTCCCAGGGCGCACACTCAGCCCCGGATGCCTTTTCAAATTTGGCGAGGTTGGCCCGACTCCGTCAAAGGGGGCGTGGGGCTTCGGCGTTAACCCTTGCCAGGCCTCGCGGCAGACCCCGCTGCGGAGGAGTTCCGTCGGGGCAGGCGGCGGCCCCGGGCCAGACGAGCCGCGCTCCCGCAGGACGCGGAACCCGCGGCGCTGCGCCTTGCCCCGGGCACAGCCGGCAGCACCCCGCGGGCAGGGAGCGCCCGGGGAGACCCAGTCCCACCCAAACCCGGGCATCACCGACACACAGCAGAAGTCCATGTGTCTCCCCAGTTAACCGAGGGCCAGATCACAGGGAACTCAGTGCTCAGCAGTGCAGCCCAAATACCCCAAAGCTGGTGCCTGCTGCCACGTTCACAGATAACTTCTGCTGCAGAACTTACACAGACAAAATAGGAAATAGATAATTTTAAGACACTTCATTCACATGGTAAGCAGTGAGAAAGTGATCTCTCTGCTTTCACCATGTGAATCCTGCTCATTCTAGCATCACTCAGATGGGGACATGAGTTTGTGCTGAATATGACAGTGTGAGGTTGACTGTTGGACTCAATGATCTTAGAGATCATTTCCAACCTTCATGAGCCTATGATTCACACAAAAGCACTCCCTTTGCCACCACTTCCTGCAGATCTCCTTAGTTTATCACCCAGGATGGCCCTGAGCTTGAAGAATTGCACAGTGAACCCCAGGCAGGAGGAACATTTTTGCAGTTGTAGAAGGATGTGGGCGTTTCACAACGGTAACACCCCAAGAAGGAAGGCAGCAGCAAGGCTCCCTCTCAGTACAGCAGCTGAATCTATGTTTAAAACCCTTCTACATCCCCCATTTGGCAACAGTGTCACGACCCCTTTTGCTGGCTTAGTGTCCCCTTCCCAGCTCCAGAGGAACCTGGGCTGTTGCAGCTCACTGACTAGGCAAGCAACTTCTCTGCATCAAACACCTCAAGAAGAGATTTAATTTTTAAGATGACACAACTATCTTTCTAAATTTTTTACCCTCAGATCCTGTAAGCTCTCTCTGCACCTTCCCTGTTTGTGCAGCCAGCCAAAGACAGCCCTGATGTACCACTGAAAGTGGGTCTCTTGCTGGGATATTCTAGGGGCCCAGGGCCTCCCCGTGGGGCTCTGCTTTTGCCTCTTCCCTCAAGGGCAATACAATCCCTGCAAGATGCTGCAGCTGAAAAAATGTTCCCTACAGGACACTGGGAAAATCCAGTATCTTGTATCTGGCGTTTGCCCCCAGCCACAGGTGAGCAGCTACCCCTTCCCCCATGGTGCCCACGTCCAGAGCCTGCACACGGAGATAAATAGCCCCTGGCTGGAGCCTGTAACCAGACAAGTTTAGACTGCAAATGAGGCACCAGGTTTTTAAACAGCCGCTGCCATTAATCACTGAAGCAAATCACACAAGGAGGCAGAGATGCAGTTTGCACTGCAGCTCAGCACAGCCTCCCCAGGCTGCCCCAGACCCAGGGCTGGGGCAGGCAGTGCACCAGCACTCTCTGAGCCCAAAGGGACCTAAAAGTTCTGTTCCAGCAACACTGGATGCCAAGCCCACTCAGAAACAGACACTTTATATTTACAAAAAGCCCTCAGTGCCTGAAGCTGGGCTATAACAGGGCCCTCTATCCCCAGGCCTGCAGCCTGAGCACTCTTCCCATTATATTTCCCTTACCTCCGGCAAGGGAACATTTTCCCTTCCCTTCTCTCACCCCCAAGAAGGCACACAGCTCCCAGAAATTCACCCTAGGATGCTCAGCCTTTCAGACATGCTGCTCAGAGTCAGTCCTCAGGAAACCTCTGCTCAGCCTGACAGGGCAAAGAAAGAACAGACTTACTGTACTCTTCCCTCTAAGCTGGACTACAGACCGCTCCAAATTCAACCTTCACCTAGGAAAGGAGTCAGGAACAGCAAAACACTGAGCAGTTCTCTAAGACCCCCCTTCCCCTCAACCTGGGTGCTCATCCTCAGCTCTGTGTGCACAAAGTGGGGGCAGCTGGACCTCCACCCCAGCAGTTCCTTGCAACACCAGACTGAGAGTTGAGGGCAGGGTTCAGCCTTTTGTCCCAATCACACCTCTCTCTCCTGACAGGCTCAGATAGATCATTTATCAATATTTAACAACAGCAGTGGCTTTCTGACCCATTCTCCTGGCCTGGGTTAGGTCCTTCAGAAGCTCTTCATAGTCTTCAAGTCTTAACTCTCCAAAAGCATTTTATTTTCGGCTGCATGGAAAATTTGCTGCTTCAGCCTTCACTGATTTTGCAAGACCCTAGGAGATATTAAACACAGGTGATTAGACAAGACATGATTCTGGCAAATTATTGGAGACATGTGTAGGAAGCAAATGGTCTTCCTATTTCATGAACTGAGAGAGTGGAGACCAGAGGTCAAATGACTTTGCTCAAGACTGCAAAGAGCTAAAGGCAGAGCCAGAAACAGAGCTCAGATCTCCAGACTCCCATTACTTCTGCCGTGTCCCTAACGCATACTTGCTTCTATTCTGTATGGCTGATTTAAAATGAAAATGAAGAATTGACTTCCAAACTGTTTCTGGAAAGAGAGAAGAAAGGGTGATATTGTCTACTGTAAGGGGAGAATTAAAGATGACATTTCATTTTAGTCCTTTGGATATGCGTAATATAATCAAACACAATAGCAGTAATAAATGAATATTTTTTCTCCCCACGGTGCTTACGAGTGCAACATATTCTAACAATTTCTCAAAACTATGTTGATAAATTGGAAACACAGTGATGGAGGTAACAAAGACAGCCAACAAAAACATAATCCCTTCAATTTATCAGAGGGACTGGCTTTGAGAAGAAAACCCTTGAAATCTGAACAGTCCTGTTCTTATAAACCAAACGTAATATATTTAAAATAGAAAGCTACACTTTTTATGCCTGTTAATTAAAGATTTGCCCAGGCAAGCAGGGCTAAATAAATTATTTGGATGCATTTCACCAATTCAGTTCAAGATAGAAGGGGCAGATGCACACTGGAAAGCCACAATGCAGAGCAGCACTGGGGGAAATAAGTAAAGAGGTAAGGGGCAGGTTTTTATTTACCAACCCTGTGAACTCTGGTGTTATAAAGAAGAAATCCTTGGAGGATTTTCCTTCTGCACTCTGCTCACCTTCTATGCAAATGCCAGCCTTAGACTGTCATGTTAGAAGGATAATCCATTGGATATAAATCATGTGGGCACATGGACTGTGTTTCAGCTTCCCAGTCCACTGGGCAAACCTGAGCCTTAAGCCATCAGAAACTCTTCTGAGAAAATATCTGTAATTTCTTTAACCATACACACCCTGCATCCAAGCCAACCAATAAATGAAGTGGTAGAAAATAGAGACAATAAAAGGAATAATCAACGTTTAGTCTGATTTTTGTTCAGTTGAAAGGGAAAAACTGGAATGATACAGCAAAAGAGGGATCTGTGGCACAGAAAGGTAGAAAAGCATTGTTGTATCTGTAAGCAGATTGCAGCTCCACAACAGAAATTGTATCTCAACTCTCCAGCACCACTTTTATTTCAAAAATCAGTAATTAGCTGAAAAAGAAAAGTCACAATGTTGTTAGAATCATGGCAAACAAATTTTGAAATGCCGATCCCTAGGATTTTTCAAGTGCACTTTTCATGTGGATACTAAGAAGAGACCAAAGGAAAAGTTGATTTGTTCTGGTTGATAAAACCTTGAGGAGCTTTAGAATTATGAAGTGTCCTTTTGAAGCTAGAATGAAATCATTGATAAGATCATCTAAACCCAAAAATAATTTAGATAAACCCCTTCTAGCTTCCCAAAACGCCTAGATCATTGTGATATACAAAGCATTCAAGAAACCTTGGAAAATTGAAAGAGATGGATAAGAGGTTAGTAACAGTAAGAGTTCAAGACCTCTATTATAAATTAAATTATAAGATTACTAAGGTTATTGTAACATTCCTATTACTGGGGAGTCAAACCAAACCTAAGCCAGACTGAAAATTTTATGGGACTGTGGAGGTTTTTCTTCTAAGCCAGTAGATAGCTACTGTGTGGACATTTCTTACGTTTGACCAGGAATAAATTAATCACAACTCAAAATGGAATAGAATTGAAAAAAGTCTCACTTACACAAGCAGTTTAGCATACAGCAAACATGATAGACAGTGTTATTGTGTGAAGCATGACAAATGAGTCAGAAGTCATGAATGGCAAAATTCATTGACCTTAGATGAGAACTTTGCCTGAGTGAAGCACTTGTGTGGGTATTATAAAGTAATACAAGGGATAAAATAACTCAGATTGAAGCATAATTCAGTAGATGGAAAATGTGATGACTCAACTGATCAGCAAGACAAAGCCTATGTCCGGTGGAATTATCCATACTCTGAGCATTATTGTGTCCTGGGAAAAAAGATTTATGTCACCTTTGATGTCAGGCATTGATCTGCACAGGCACAGGGAGTTTATGGACACACCCTTGATCCATCAGAATCATCAAGAATGCAGCAGAGCAGGGGTGCACACAGGTGTGATAAAGACAAGGCAGAAATAGCATCAAGGCTATTGCACTCAGACCTGCCAGAGTAGAAACACATCCAGAAGTAGCCAGGAAGGACTACAAGAGTTACCTAATCCTTTCTCCTTTTCCCAGTAAGAAGGAAAGATCTGTTATACACAGATTATTGTTGGCACAAATTTTTCTGCCTTGTTCTGAAAGACCTCAAGATAGAAAGTCTCCATGGTCATCTGAAAATAAATTTCAATGTTTGTGCTCGGTTCTGGTAGTTTTTCTTAGCATCCAACCTCATTCTGATTTACTGTAATTTAAGCTCTTAATGGCGTACACTCTTCATTATGGATGTAGAAAACTATTCCTCCTCTCATTGAAGAGACATTTAATTCCTCAACATGCTTTAATAAGTGTTTTAATAGCATTCCTTGTCTTTTAGAAGCAAAACAAAGGCAGTTTCTTCAGGTCATGTTAGATAGTTCTGCCTCTTTTTGGTATTCTCCTCTGGATTTTCCAACTGGTCTGCATCTATTTTATGATATCCATGACTTATATTTCTGTGGAATATCACTGCCCTGCTGAGGTTTGCCTTTTTGACATCTGGACATCATTGTTAATCCCCGTTCAGTTTGGGATTCTCTATCTTTTCCACAGGACTGCTAGCCTGCCATTCCCTCATCCTGTACTTGCTAGTTAAAATTATTCCTGCCAAAGCAAAGTGCCCTGCAGTTGTTCTTAATGAGTTTCATCTAATTTTATTCAGATTATATCACCAATTTGTCAAGATCACTTGAAATTTTAATCCTGCCTTCCAGTACTCTTGCATTCAGTTCCAGCTTTGCCTCATCTACAGATTTAATATGTTCTCTCTTCCATCACTGAGGTCACTAAAGAAAACATTGGGAGGTCTGTCTCCATGTCTGTATCCCCAAACGATGATCCTGTTCATTAACTATTCATTAAACATCATTCAGTCACTGAGGGCTGCCTGCTTGCTTGATGCTGTACAGGACATAAACACTGATATTATAAGTCCTCCAGACACGGAGAATCTTGAACTTCTACAACAAAATAAAGTACTTTGTAGCATGAGTGGGAGCAGCTACCAGCAACTAGGCTGCAATTTTTATTGGAGTCACTGACTATAGGATACCCAGATTCAGTGGGCTTAGCTAATTTGAAAACCTGTCCTGAGTCATGGACTCTCTGAATCACAGAGAAGGAAGGACCTTCATGACCAAAGAATGTCTCAGTTTTGTACTCTGTGTCCTCCTACTTCTCCTAATTTCCCCATGGACAAAGGTTGCTTGACTTGAGGAACCCAGTATGAGTGGGAGTCTGAGTTCTCCTTCTGTATTGTGCAAGTCACAGAAGAGAGAGAGGGCTCACTCCCTTCCTCACAAAACACACAAGTAAATGCACACAAAACACAAACCTAAGGAGTTATGGAAGTAAGCACCCTCATCCCAGCTCCTGCACACGAGGCACTGCCACCTGCCCTGTGGAACCAACCAGTGGGGATGCAAGTGGTGAGACTGGTGTTCCCCTTCGTCCACCCAGCAAATCTGAACGTTCTAGCCATATTTTTACAGCTTTTATTGATTTTTTTTTAATCTCCTAGGAGCTTTCTCCATGGGCCATTACAACAAGGACTAACCACAATAGTCTGCTTTTCTTAGCTGGCTTTCACAGGGCCCCTAGAAGTTGGCTTTGGTGCTTCAAAAATGTGTGGACTGCAAGCTGAAACTTGCTGCACTTGGTCCTGTTGCACCACCACGTCCACAGCAAGATGCTGCCCATCTAACGAGCTGAAATTGCCTCCAGCATTTTCACCTTAGGTGTCTGCAGTTCAGGTGGATTAACAGCAGCCATGTGCTTTCTCCCTCTTATCTCTCCTGCCTTGTTCCACAAGCTGCTTACCTGTCAGCCTCTGTCTTCACACTGCAAACTGTTTGTCAGTCAGTGCCTCCCTGCAGCATCCTTGCCCATGTTGGATCTACCACCCTGTGGCTGCAGGACCTTCCTTTTGCTCCTTGCTGCAGGTGTTTCCCAGAGCCTGTTCTAGCGTGGCTTCCACTGCCTGTGTGTTATGTTACTGGCCAACAGTCACAATGCCACTGTCACTCTCCTATTTTCCTTACAGTTCTAGCTTTACCTTACCCTACACATCCAGATTCACAGGACTCCTCTGATAACTGACATCACATATTTATTGGAGCATTCACATGAACCTCTCCCTTCTCTGTCTTCATTTTTTTCCCAAGATCCTATTTTTCAATTTAACTCTTCTTGTTTTCATAGACTTTGTCTGTTTCAATGTGATTAATCTCCTTCATTATTCTAAAATCATTTTAAATCACTGCAAGATCTCTTTCTAAACAAGATAATACCAAAGCTCTTCAGTCTTGCTTTATAACTCAAAGCTGAAAGGCACAGTATTACTGTCATTTTCCTTGCTTTATCCCTTAATCATATCCTCCTTAGGTAGAGTGAGCAGTACTGAAAAGAGCACTCTCAACAAGAACTCACCAGTGGTTTAGGTAATAACAATAACACCTTTTTGATATATATTCTGTTCTTACTGTAATGCAGCCTAACATCCTGTTCAGTTGTTGGAGTCCCTTTTTTTTTTTTTTTTTTTTTTTTTCCTACAGCTGTGTGTTAGGCTGGGAGCTCTAGGGATTATTTAAAGAGACTATTTTCCAGATTTATCAATTTACCTTTACCATTTTGGTCTCCTTGTTCCAAGGGGAGCATCATCCAAGCCAGCACTGTTCAGTGGCACTGTCCTGCTCTTTAGCTGGCTCTCTACCCAATCCCCTCTCTTGAACCTGACAGATTCCTCCATGGAAGCAATAAAAAAGCAGCTAAGGTGCTAAATACGAAAGATTGCAGGCATTAAAGGATAAAGTCACTGCAAAGCAACAGGTTCCAAGTATTTCTTGGCTAAGCACATGTACACTAATGCTAGCTTAGGTGTTCACAGTATACTTACTCCATTGTCAGCAATGGATTCCACACCTAATGGGCTTGGTTTCCAAAATTCATCCCTCTTCCAGGGCCTCGCTTCCATTTTTAAATGACTCAAGCTGGAGCTACTAAATTATATTTTACTTATATCCAGCTCCACACACAGAACACAAATCTCTTTTACCATAAGAAATGCTCTCCATCTCTCTGTTTTCTCTTCTGCCTAAGGGAGAGCAATCTCTCTACAAATGCAAAACCAATCCCCAAATAATCCTCTGGGATTACACTGGCTCACAGCCCCTCATGCCAGGAGGGTCTCAGGCAGGAAGGATACATGGGCTGTCAGTCTACACCCAGAAAGAATCTGGTTGAACTCCCTGACCTACCAGAGCCATCAGGAAATCTCTCAGTGCCTGCCTTTGTAACAGAGGGTTCAGTGCTCTGTTATGTATCATGGCTATTGTTAAGGATAACAGGAATGGAATAAAAAATGACATGGTATAAATAGTAACAACAATGAAAGAAGAGAAATAAAAATAAAAGAAGCAAGATGAGATGTAATCTAAAAAGATATATAAATTGGTTTTTGGCAGAAAGGAAATTATAAAGTCTGCAAGATACTATGAAATGTTTAAACTGATTGTTGCCCAAAAAAAGAAATAAAAGCCTTTGACCAGACTAAGGAGATTTTTGGTATGTGATGGAATGGTAGGACAAGACTATCAGCCTTGCTGTGTGCCTGTAAAGAAGTGTCTCCCAGCATTTTTTGGCTCAGTTCAGGGTATTTAACTCTCAGATTGTTGTGAGAAACCCAGTGCAGTGCCCCAGTGGAGGGTGATGCCCTGTTCTGCATTGAAAACAGGCGTTCAGCTGGCTGCATTCTAGTGGAGCACAGGAGATTTGTCCCAGATTTTCTGGACATGATCTCTAGGTAATACTTGTCCTTGCTTTCAGATGTTTCAGTAAAATCAGATAATAATTGTTCATGTACTGAGCCTTCCCTGAATGGACTGACAGTAGATTTACAGAGCTGAGCTGTAGGCAGGGCAGAGGGGGATCCTGGCCAGTGTACCTGGGAGCTGAGTGGACTTTGGTGCTGCAGTTCTGGAGCATTTCTGGTTTGTTGGGACTAGTACACTCCAGCTGTGCCTGTGACCCACAGAGGTGCAGTCCCTGATAACCCAACCATTCATTTCCTTAATTTTGAAGCTGTGTTAGGTGAAAAACTACATTAACAAAAACTCTCCACTGTGTTTATTCATTTTAAATGGCTTTGAGATACAATTTCTTCAAAAGCTCCTATACAATCAGTCTCCATTGTTCTGTATATATTTGCAGAAGATAACAGCTTCATTAAAATATGGTGTGCTATTAACTGCAGTAAATATATAGCCTTAAACCTTAAAATGTAATGTAATTAAATAAGAAATATGAACCTAAGGAGGTTAAGTGCAATCAACCACTGACATACACATTTGATTTTAATTAAAAAACACACACAGAGGGAAATAAAGGGCCTCCGTACATACTTGGATAACAGGAAATCCCCTGGACATAAAAATAGTGAATTTAAGAATGGAGAATATAAAGGTCTAGTTCAAATTTAAGATTTTATGACTGAGGACTCCATTAAATCTTTGAACACTTACAGTAAAGAGTTTGGAATGGTTCCAGTCCAATTCTTTATGTTCTCACAAGTGACAGATTATACTTCTGAACTTCTATGGCAAAAGAAAGAAAGAGTGATTGTATTAATCCATCTAAATCTGCAGCTTGCTAATTAAGATGAAAACTATAAAAATCTGTGCTTAGGTGAAGCGCAGTATTTTTATAACCCAGCTCAAGACAGCATCACTAGCCAAGCCAAAAGTAAAAGATTTAAGCTCTCAAATTATTGAAGAACAATAAAATAATGAACCACTTAATACTAAATGGTCAACAATCTGTATTAAATATGAGCTCTTTCATAGCATCCAGTCTACTTTACTTTTTATATTTCCAAGACATTCCTCATGGTGTTTAAAATACAGAAAACAACACAGTGCTTCAAGCCCCACCTGCTGCAGTGGAAGGAGGTTCAGTCAGGTTTAAACTGATTGTTGCCCAAAAAAAGAAATTCCTCTGATGAATTCCTGCAGTGGCAGCCCCTTTTCAGAGGGCCAGTCTCACACAGGGGTTTTTGTAGCCCAGAGATATTAAGGAGGGAATTTCAAATGAGGAGTTTGCAAGTGAGCCAAGCATTGGAAACTACTTTTACTAGGTTTTAAAGGGAATTGAGACAAAATTATCAAGAATAAACCTTTTAAAGTTTAGGATGCAGAGTTAAGAATTCGTCACTGCATCCAGGTACCTAAGCAAAGGAGCAAGGATTTTATTCCAAGCTTCTCAAAACATACTAATTATTGGTATAAATCTGTTGTCACTAGTGGCATATTGCCAACAGGTAATTGAGCCTTAAAGGAAAATGAATGTGAGACATGTGAAAAGACAGCTGATTTGACCCAGGATGTCAGCAGAAACATCATGTCTGGAAGGATCATGGGGTTAAGGAACTCCCGCGTCTGGCCATAAACTGCAAAGTAACACGTGAGTCAAACCAGAGAATGAAACTGAGAGAAAACAAAATCTTCCTGTCTGTAGGCTCTCCCCTCCTATAGGGTACGTGGCAGTCCCTCTAAAGACACGACACACTGCTGTCCTTTCTTTCTATAAAGTCATTGAGGTCTGGCTTGAGTGAATAACCAGAACAGACAACGTTAATGTATGCTGTCTCTTCCCAGACCAACACGGGTGGCAAACACCACAGCTGCCACTGAGAAACAAAGCTGACTTTGAAATCCTGTATTCAAAACAAAAAGCATAAGGGTCTAATAGAAAAGGATCCAAGAGTCCTTGTGAATCACAAAGAACAATTAGCCTGTGATTGTCTTCTTTCAGTACTTTCAGGTCTGCCACCTCTGACAGCATTTTTACCAAACGGTGAGGAAGATTTTTCACCCAGCCTAACAAGGCTGCTGCACTCCTTCTTCTAAGAGTGAAGGTTGCCCAACACATCCCAGCACAATATTCCTCATTTCTTACCATCAGGGTGTGTTTCTCTTTGCCTTCCCTCACAAACAGGTATTGGGAACACCAGATTTAAGAGGTCTGACTAATGGTATGTATATATGCATGCTTTAATTCCGTGTACATCTCCACTGCAACCAAAAGGTCCCATCCTTGTCTCACTTGCCCATGTTCCCACTGGTCCTCATTGCCTTCCTTCTGTTAGCACCAGGCTTTTGTGCAGTTTTCCAGTAGATGGGTTCATAGAGCTGATTATTTTATTTTTTTATCCCAGAGGCATCAGGCTAGTTTTCAATTTAATCGGTTCCATCTAAACAGGTAATTGGGAGGAAGCTGGATGAAGAACTGGGGATGTGAAGGGAGGCAAATACTATTCTTTGAGTGGTGATACAGATTAATGTCATATGTAAAAGAGCATATATCCACAGTGTAAATTAGAGTTCAGGCTCTGTCAGCAGGCAGTGAAGACTCTCCTAAACAGATGCTTCCAATGGCAATTCAGAATACCTAAACCAGAAGCCTAAAATTAAACAGCATGAATATGACAAACCCAGAGTGTCTCAGTACTGTACTTCCCACAAAGAGTTGAGGTTCTATTTGCAAATGCAAATGATCTGGGCTTAAGCAGAAATACTTTTGCTTAATGTTTTTTTTTTCCATGGAAAAATTGAAACCTTCCCCTGTGAGGGGCAGTGAAGACCCTCTGAAGGGCTCTCCTGCTAACACAATAAACATCTGTGGGTTCTTTCCTCCCTAATGCTGTTTTTCTAGGGGTCCCTCTCTAATGAATTAGCAGTCCCAGTAGATTGTGGCAAACAATCCCACACACCACATTTTAGGAAATGGTAACTTCTTGGAACTGATTGGTTTGGTCTGCCTTAATGCAGGCGAGTTAACACCACATTATCAAATGGACTGAGGTCACCAACCTCCACCAGATGATCTGCTTGATCCTTTTCAGGCCAAAAAAAAAAAAAGAAAATAAAAAAAAAAAAGAAAAAGAAAAAGAAAGCTTGGATTCCTTACAGAAATCTGAGTGCTCCAAGCTGGAAGCAGTAGGCTTGGTCACTCACAGCCCACCCACCTACAGATCAAGATGGACTGGAACAACCTCCTCCATAAGCCAGAAAAGTGAAGGGGGTTGGGAGGTGGGAGGAAGAGTTTCATATTTCATCTACCACTTTTAATAGAAAACAGAACGTGGTGGGAGATTGAAAGGAAAATAGCAAATCCCTGGAGATCCTAAGTGTTGGCCTTGCAAGTCAAAGCTGTCAATCACACCATGTGCCCTCCAACTCTTTCTTGAAAGGAGGGAAAGAAAGGAGGAAGAGACTGGCACATTCAGCCACTAGGTGTTACTGTTGCTCCACGGACTTTAGAATAAGGAAAACATCTATCAGAGGCATCATCTGCAGCTGCACCTGAAGATTTAAACCACGGAAACTAACTCCAACTTCTGGATTCACGTACTGCGACTCAAAAATCAGAACACTTTGGTGTCTTTTCTTAGGGTGGCCATAGAGCCAGACATGCTCCTTGGGTTTGTTTTTATATGTCTGCTGTGTTTCTCCAGCTATATAATGGAAATAAAGATCCTCATCTCCCCTGGGAAGGACTTTGAGGCCACAGATCAGTAAGAGTTGAAGTCCTTGACAATCTGTTGGCATGAACAAAGCAATAAGGTTTTGCATGAGCTGTTCCTGTTGATTCCAGAATAGGTTTCCTGAGAGAGACTGAACTGAATGTTACCCCACAGACTCATGACAAAGAGCAGGGCTGCACTGCACCTCTGTCAATGCACCTTAATGTCCTGTTTCCCTTTGGTCTCTTGCCATAGCTCCACCCAAAGATTTTTCCAGAGAGCAGCCACACTTCATCCAAACCATCATTTACTTAATCAGCTACGCTTTGAGCCCCAGAGACACATCCCTGCCCTGAGCTGCTTAACCAACAAGATTTGAGATTACAATATTGATTTTCTCCTTAATTTTTAATAACAGCCTACAATGCTCAAAAATAGGTGTTCCTTCCTCTCAATTCCTATATCCCATGTCTGTCCTCCAGGTGAACCAGTATAAATAAATGGTCGATGTAATGCAGGTCCCTGTCTGCACCCAGTGAAGAGCTGTTTCTGCACACACACAATAAATGTCATGCAACACACAGCAACCAGGCAGAGCCTGCCCTTCATGGTGAGCTGTGCCATGTGGTTGTACTTCTAACCCAGGCAGCATTTTCACACACAACTTGAGTGCTCCAGGGCGTGTTTCCCAAAGTTTGGAAACATTGCTACAGTACATTAAACAAAGCACCAATACTGAGCCACAAAAGCTTATGAAAATTTTTTTTGAGTTGTTTTCATAGGAAAATTTTTATGTGCCACATTAAACGAAATACAATGCAAACTTAAAATACTGAAAGGCTGAATGGTTTGCAAATGCTCAAGTATTATCTGAAAGCTGACTGGCAATATATTTTACTGCTGCTTCCAGTAAAACCAGTGGGTCTCTACCTTGGAGGCAATATCCTCTGATCTGAAATTCAGGCAAAAACCATCACTTGCCCTCATACAGCAATCACTGTATCTCTCACTCAAGTTCTCACTGGCATTTCTAGAGCAAAGAACAACTTTATTCTTAATATCAAAAAATACTATTGATACCTTGCAGTGGTTTTTGGCTTTTGAGGGAAGAAGGAGGATTTTACAAGGAAAATCACCTGAAGATGATAATTTTTGCTTGCTACCAAAACACTATGGTAGAAAACCTGCCATCTAATGCAAGACATAAAGACCATTACCAGCATTGTCTGGAAGGAGTTCACTTACTGCTGGGGTTTCCTCCCTGCTGCAGTCTGACAAAGAGTTTTAAACCAGTGAAGGAAAATGATTCATACACATGTGCTCTCAGCAAACAATACACCAGGCACTAACACAGCTTTACCCATATGCCTAAGGCAGATGCTGATAACATCAAATGTACTTGACTTAGATGCCTTTGAAAACAGTCATTCTAAGTGGCTCGAAAGCTTAATTCCTACTTTCTAAAGTGACTTCAAACCCTAAATCACATGGATAAATCCAAAAATTGCACCCTTAGTCAGCTGTGCTCTCCTTACTCTTCAGTGGCTAATATAAACACACAAAAACCCTATCTGACACTCCATCTAAAAATTAATCCTAATTGCTTTCTGGGCAGCTGCACAAACAGCCAGTTTTACCCAGTTTCAGTTACCTCTTATGCTTTTTTCCCCGCTTCTTCTGTGCTGGTGTCCACAATAGGACCCTTTATAACACATTTTTCTTCATGTGCTAGTGTCAGCTAATACCATATGCCAGCTGAGGCTGTGCTGGTTCTTCTCTCTGGGCCACCCTTTCTGTCTTTCCTTTGGAAGTCGTGGGTCTGAAATGTGGAAAACAACAAAGCTGTGGAAAGAATTAACTGTGAGTTGTCCCAGCTCATTGTGAATTTGGTCCTGAATCATGCAGAACACAAACACAGAGCACACATCCAGTCTGTTACAGCAGAATCAAATTCATGGGTAGTTGCAACTACTGCTTTTTCATTGTCTTAGTCCCACGAACCTGAAAAGAAAGGGCTTTGTGATATTTAAAATACTGTGTGAACTTCGGGATGCCACTGCCACATTGAAGCACTGTAAACTATCCCTACACAAGGAGTGAAACAACAAAGGAGTCTCCACTGTGATAGAGAAGACTGTACCCCCTCAGTGAGAGCAGAGCATTTCTGGTTCACATTTATTAGCAGTACTGGTAATAAACATTTACATTGTGGTAGCGCCTAGAGGCCCTGTTTGAAAGCTTGTCTAGAAGTGCTATTGTACCTGGGCACTAAACAGCTCTGAAGCAGCACATCTGTCTGCCAGATGTTTTATTTTCTTAGAAGCTGCTATTTCAAAAAGTCTCTTGCCTCTCCTAACAAGCCTTAATAAGAATCTTCAAGAGCTTGGCTTCGTCATCCTTCCAAGGAGAATCTGCAGTTAAAATTGCAAAGAAACAAGGAAGGAGAGCACTGCTGGAGCTAGTGAGGGACACCAGAGCAGTGGAGAATGGTCTGAAGACCATATCAACAGAAGGTTCCGGAAGAGGGCACTGACCTCTGTCTGTTTCATCCCTCCAAGCTGCCTACCAGGGCACTGGGGCCAATGCAGGAGCAGCATTGCATGGATGTGGCCAGCAATGGGGTGCAGCAGTGGGCTTGGTGGTCTCTATTCTATCTTTCATTGACTTTTGGACCCTGAAAGGTCACACAGGAGTCATGGGCTTTATCTTCTCATGGTTCAAAGATGGGTATCTATGGGCAGAAAAACAGTCTGAGAGGGACTTTCCACTTTCTCCCACTTCTACCCTCAAAAGTAATCAGCTGTTCCTGCTCTGGTCAGTGCTCAGGGACACAGCTCAGTGGCTGGAAATCCTGTCTCCTGCTGAAAGGAGCAGCTGGGAAGTGACAGGAGGATTTCCCCTTACCAAAGGTGCCCTGAGCCACAGCAGCATATACATTGTGAAGGATCCCTTTGCTCTTTTGCTGTGACACCACATTTGTTCCAGCAGACCGAGAGCAGGCCGGGCAGAGCAGAGGAACAGCAAGGGGACAGTGGGGACAAAGCACACAGAATTCACATACAGAATCCCTGGGTTGGAAGAGACCTTTAAGATCATCGAGTCCAACCCAACCCCAAGACCTCAACTAAACCCTGGCACCGAGTGCCACATCCAGTCCAGGGATGGTGACTCCACCACCTCCCTGGGCAGATGATTCCAGCACTTTGTCACTCTTTCAGTAAAACACTTTTTCCTAACATCCAACCTAAATTTCCCTTGGCGCAGCTTAAGAGACTGCGTCCTCTCGTTCTGTCAAGCAAGGATACTGCGGGGACAGAGCAGGGACACGGTGAGGCAACAGCAGGGGCGCTGCGGGCGCAGTCCGGGGACACGAAGGGGACGCCGCCGGGACGCTGCGGGGAAGGAATGAGGACACAGCGGACGGATGACGGAGCGGGGACGCTGCGAGGACGGCGAGGCGACATGAAGGGGACAGAGCAGTAAAGAGAGAGCGGAAAGAGCGGTAACAGAGCGGGGACGCGAAGCGGGCACAGCACGGACAGGACAGAGCGCGGACGGCCCCCGGGCCCGAGCGCCGCAGCCGCCGCCTCACGCCGCGCCCCGCCCCTCCCGTCACGTGACGGCGGCAGAGCCAATGGCCGCGCGCTGGCACCGCCCCGCGCGTTGCCGGGCAGCGGCCGCGGGGGGGCGCCGTGCCCCCCGCCATGCTGAGGGCCAAGGTGCTGCTGGTGGGGCCCCGTGAGGTGAGCGCGGGCCGGGAGCCCCGGGAGCGCCCGAACGGCACCGCCGAGCCCCGCGGGGCCGCTGCGGTGGAGACTGGGAGGGAGGGCAGGCAGGAGGAAGCGGGACCAGGCCTGCTCGCACCGGGGCTGAGCGGGAGGGATGGCGCGGGGGACTTGGGTGAGCACCGACGTTGTGGCTTTGGCGCATTCAATTCCTACGTGTGTCTTTCACCCCCGCGTTGTGCCAGTCTGGAAAGTCGGTGCTGGCGAACTTCGTGTCCGAGAGCACGGAAGGGATCTGCAGCTACAGCCCCACGCAGGGGGTCAGGTGAGCGAGAGCCCCGCGCTCTGCTGTGCCGCTGGGTGCCATCACGTCCCATTGCGTATCCGTCATCTCCGCAGGATCCTGGAGTATGAGAGGCCAAACCTCAGTGGGAACAAGGGAGCTGGCTGTCGATTCGAGCTGTGGGATTGCAGTGGTGATCAAAAGTAAGCCAGCATTGTTACTTCCTCCAGGTTACTGAACTCCTGATAGATGTGTTTACAAGATACTCTTAAGGCAATGTGTTTGACATGAGGACTCTTCCTGACTCGTTATCCCAATATATTTTTATAGTTTCTGTTGTAAAGCATTCAACACTAGGTAAGGTCTGCCATGATCACCCCTGAACTCTGTTTTGGATAAGGACTGACTCAAACAGTAAAGTCCACAACTCCTGGAATGAAGTTACAGGTACAGGAGACAGAGGCCCACTCTGTAATTGCCTTCATCTCCATTAAATTATGTGAGTGGACTTCAAACAATGGATGCATATGATTGAGGCCTTAATTTCTAAAAGATGGAATTGTGAATGATCCATTTTTAGGGCAATGTTTAATTAAGTTTGTATGAGCATTTGACCAAGTTCTACATTGTCAGAAAATCATCAAATTAGAAAATCATGGGATCAACTATCACAATAGGTAAGTCAAAATACTTGGAATATGATCTATAACTGGCATGGTTACTGATGTTATAGTTAAAAAAGTACTTAATGTGTTCTTGAGAACGGGAAAAAACGAGGAAATTTGAGTGCATGTTTCTGCTCTACCGCTCTCAGTCTTTCATTTTTCTGTGTTTTTCAAGGTTTGAAACATGCTGGCCAGCTCTGATGAAGGACTCTCATGGTGTAATAATAATCTTCAACCCTGAGCTGCCCAGCCACCTGAAAGAAATCGAGATGTGGTACTCATGCTTTGTGCAGCAGCAGCCACTGCTTGACAGTCAGTGTCTCCTGGTGGCACATCACAAGCCAGGCAGTGCAGGGGACACAGAAAACCTGTCCTTGGGTAAGGAGATGGAAAACTCCATTAGTAGCTCAGAGTTTTTCATTGATCTTTGTGTCTTTAAAATTGTTAATACCTCATGGCTTGCATTTTTCATCTAAATCTGTTGATTAAAGAACGCTAAAGTGCTTTGAAAAAACAGAAATAATGGATTTCAAAGGTGAGCAATATTCCTGTTTCTGGGAATGGGGAAGGGGAAGGGAATGTTTCAGTGGCTTCTCCAAGTGTGTATGCAGCTGAAGCAGAAATTAGAACTCCTGCCATATTTCCTCATGAGTCGTAGTTTGGTTCTTACATTGGATTTTTTTTTTTTTTTTGTAACAGACATTTTTTAGGGCATTTAAGTCTGTATTTTGCCAGCCAAAAGAACAGGAGCTCTTTGAAATAAAAGGCTAATGAGCTGCATCTTAAAATTAGCAATAGGTACCTTAGATACTGCAAAATTATTTGTGGCTATTTATGGCTGTGAAAACACACACTCCCTTCTGGGCAACCTGTTCCAGTGTTTAAACAAACACATGTTTGTTATAAGCATTAATATATTAATACATATTTAATACAACAATATCATTCCATAATTTTGAAGTAATCAAAGAGTATCATATCACTTAAATAATAAAATTGCAGTTCAGTGCTCAATTTGTTTAATTCTGCTTAACTGAATATGAGACCAAATCCAGACTTTACACTTCAATAATAATAAACTTTGAAGAATTGAATCTGGCAATAAGCTGTATTTGTTTGCAACACTGACAAACTCTGCTGCATTTCTCCTTGCCCTGCTCTGTGTTATCTGGGGTGTCAAACGTTGTGTACCATTGAATTCCAGCTGAGCTGTCTCATGATTGTGACTATTTCCTTTACAAGAGGAATATGCCTAATTATTCTTATTTATTTTCAAAGCTTATCCACTGAACAAGCTAAAATTGATACATTCCAACTTAGAGGAAGATCCTGAAGATGTTCGGATGGAATTTATCAAGTACTTCAGAAGCATTATCTCCATAATAAATGAGAGCAGAGAGAGGGAAGAAATGTCAATTATCTCTTAATATTAAAAAATATACTGAACAAGGAAGAAAAAATATGATTTTCCCTTTGCAAGCTATACTAGCCTGTGAACAGACCCTCCCAAGGAGAATTTGCCAGGCTACAAATACTTCAGTCTGTGAAGAAGGGCTGACATCCAGTGAACTGTGCTGCCAAGGAGATGGCTGCACATCCAGGAATCTGGGTGCAGCTTTGTAGCTGCACTTTGGCATCAGAGGCACAGGAAGGTGTTACCATGTTGGTGTGGCCCAAAATACAAAGGTATGGGTCATGTCTGCAGAATTCCTCTGTGCAGGGCTGCTTGGAGAAGAAAGCCTGACAGAACATAAGACACTGGAGTTGTGCTGAAGCATCTGGGCAAGGTGTTCATGCTAGCTGGAGAGGGCTTGTCTTTGGAGTACAAACTGATTGGAATAGAGATCTGAGAAGTCATGGTGTAGAATCCATGTTTTTATGTTCCAAGTTGTCCTTGTCTTTCCCTTGAGGAGAGCACATTGCACAGCCATTGCCTTGGCAGGACAGAGCAGGTTGCAGTCTTTCTCAAGTCTAAGTTTTTCTTCTATTCCAACAAAATGAACATGTCGTGAGGACACTGTTTAGGTCTCTCTGGGAGAAAGGAATTGAAATCTTGGTTTAATGCAATATTCTGACTTCTATCAGGAGCTCAAATAAGTTCTGCATTCTCCAGGGGAGGAAAAGCTGTTTCAAAATGTTATGTTCCCTGTTGAATTGAAATAAATGGTTTCATAGATAATTTACTTTCTGATTTGTTTAGTTTGCTCTCTTTCCTGTTCTTTGTGTGTTTTGCTGCAGAAGACATTTTTTTTGTATCATGTATTACGAAGGCAATAAAAACATTTTAAAAATGCATCCTCTTTGTTCTCAAAGGGGAAGTTAATTATGGGTTTGTGGAATTCTTAGCAACTTGTTTCATTTTTAGTAAGGAAAATAGTGATTAAATTGTAATATATTTCAGCCAACAACACAAGACATTTACAAAAACTTGCACCCAAGTAGCCAAAGAAATGACACCACATTGACACTATCTTTTAGTAAACATCCTTTAGAGAAAGTATGCTATAAGCCAGGAAGTACTTCATGTCTTTTAGTGCAAGACAACAGAAGTAAGAGATTCTTGGATTTTTTGTGATCCAGCCTAATAAATCTACTATTTTTTCCTATTTTCACAGTTCTTCTCTAAGCAGTGAGTAGCCTGCCTTTGTGCAAGTGGCATGTGAGGTGAAAGATTAGAAGATCACTGAACAGTTCCTGTTCTGCCATTAAAGCTAAAAGCTACAGTAGGTTCTGGGAGGCAAAGAGGGGGGTACTGAAGGAAAACATCCGTGAGAGAAAGGATACCAGGAAATAAACAAGTGAAATAAGCAGGAAAAGATGAAAAGAATGGGTTGGAGGTGAATAGTGGGAGGTTGGCATTTCAACATTTACATCTTATTTACATGACTCTTGAACAATCAGGCTTTCCGTGCTGGCACTCAGTGTCATAGGGTGGTCTGTTGGAGGCAGTTATTAAAAATACACAGTCTAACTAGAGAACAGTTTTTTACATGCTGCCTTAGATTACTTTTTCCTTGTTTCCAGCTGTGTGGTGCTGGAGCCAATTTTTAAAATATACTGCCTTAATAAATTCAGTTTTTCCCAACAGCAACATTGTGATATTCACTGGTAAAAGACTGGTGTGAAACCTACCAAATATTTTACTTGGAATGTAAAACTGTTTGGGTGATTCCAGGGTTTAAAAGTCAATGAACTCTCCTGTTCACCACCTTGCTTCATATAAAATGTTAATCATGATCTTACTTTAAACTCAAAAAAATGTTGTAAATTACAGGTATGTATAGACTGCAACTCACTGTTCATCAGAGAAGAAAAATAGTGTTAGAACCAAAGACAGATGCCTAGACTCGACTTCATATCATCCAAAAAGGTCATAATACACAATAAATATGGAACATCATTCATAAAATCTGGCCAAGCAATGAATTTCTGTCACTTCTGAAGAACAGTAAAGGCACAGACTCCTGCAAAATTAATCTTTAGTACTGGAGACGATAACAGAGAAAGTATTTATTTGGAAGTATCTTTCATTAATGATTTACAAAGGCCATCAGGGACACCCAGCTAGGAGAGAGGTGTGGGAATGCCAAGCAGCGCCCGTGGGGTCTCTGTCTCTGCCTTTCTGAGCTCTCCGTGCCTGCAGAGCCCCAGGAGATGCCACATCCTGGTGTTACTCAGACTGTAGGGGCAGTTGAGTCTCTGTGCCTGAAGCCAGGTGGCTCATGAGGGGTGGTGGTTCTGGACTCTGTCCTATTTCTGCTTGGGAGGCCAAGGAAGTGCCAGGCAAGTGTAAAAGAAACTGGGAGCATGTGGCAATCAGCCACAAATCAGCTGGCAAGCTGTGTGCTTGGGAGTAGGAACAGTCTAGGAGCAGAGGAGAACAGCAGCTTCGCAGGAAGAGCACTCTTATTTTATTCTTCCATGCTGAGGACCTCACCACCATGCTGGGAAGTTTGCAAAGGCTTTTTGGAATGGCCGTTCCAAGAAGAGAAAGGCAGTGAAGTCTGTCAACTCCTCCAAAATGTAGCCTTCTCCAGGTGTCCTCAGTCTCTTAGAGTGGGCAGGTCATGTCCCCTTCTCATCCTGTCAGCAGCCATGAACTCCAAACTCTGGTTTTGTATCAGCTGTGCACAAATTGGGAGTCTCCAAGTTCCCTAACCCCTTCTGTGGATCCCTGTCTATACTGCAATTCAGTGGGTATTTTTTCCAGTGGTTTTTCTGTCATGGTTTTGGGAACTGAGGGTGGAATCAGGAGCATAGAACATTTTAAATATTAATTAATCCAAATGAATTCAGTCCCCAGAGTGCAGAATCCAAAGTTTCCAGGATATGCCAACTGTGCAGTGAGAAAACAACCTGTCACTTCAGCAGAACTTATTCAGGTGCAACATTATTTTGGCACTGATTAATGATAATTCTGACAGCTTACTTCATTTTGTTTATGATGTACAGAAATGGTTTTCAAAGTTTTATTGCTGTATAGCTACAAAACCCTTTATAGCTGTACCTGAGTTCTACTCAAGTTCACACTCACCTCCCACCAAAGCAGTTAGTACATCATCGCTCTGGACAGCTGACCTGTCTGGACAAAGAGTCAGCATGGGAATTTGATAGGGAGCAGTCAGAATCAGAGGAACTCTGCAGGGCTAAAATGCAGAATTTCAAGACTTCAGGGTTATATCCATAAAGTTAAAGACTGTGGCTACTTTGCAGGCCGGTCACTGAAGACATTTAAGCTCTTCAGTTGTAAGAGTTTGCTCAGCTTACCTCTTACAAGCTGCTTTCTGCACACACAGAACATTGTGAAGCCAGTAGTTCCTGGCGAGGATGAAGACATTTACAGGCAGTGCTACCCAGATGTGTGACTTGTTTACAACTAAACTTTGGGAGTAGCAGCAAAGCTGAATGAAATACATTTGGACCTTACCAAAAAAATGCAGCTTTCTTTTCAAGTAATATATTTTGAAGGCCAGGCCTTTGGTCTCAGTTGCTCTCAGCAGTATTGTTCTAATGGACACAATAGACATAAGAAATCCCACGTTCCTATTTCTATTATTGTGTTGCCAAGTGACTAAAGGGAGTCATGTAGGCCCCCTCATGAAGAGTGCCCATCCATGCTGGGGTTTTGCATGCTCAGTTTAAAATATCTAGGGTGCTGACATGCAGATGCTTTAAGAAACAACTTCTAGAAGGTATCCAGGACCTCTTAAAATTACATCTTAAACAACTCAGCTTTTCAACAGGAGTACCTTGCTCTGGAGGTCACTTGCATTTCCTCTTAATCACTTCTCCAGAATTCTCCACTGGCGGAATACTTGGTGCAGCAAGGATCTGCCAAATACCAATTTACCTTGTTGAGAAGTTGTCTTCCCCAAGAATCTGGAAACACTGCAGGAGTAATTCCCCCAGGTTCAGTCGGTGCTCTGTGTGCACACATGGACACCATGGCACCCAGGAGTACCAGACACCATGTGCTGCTACCCTGAGCAGTGCAGGGGTTAACTCCCGTGTACATAGCAAACCTTTTGTCACTTCAGTGTGCATTTTTGCATTGATCCATACAGGTTATTTACTTAGGACAAGTTTCCCCTTGGGTGACTGAGGTTTGCATAACTAGACACCTTGGCAAGTCACCTGCTTAGAATTTGCTGAGAATTCATCCTGGGAAAATTCTTCCTAAACTAAAGTGGGAGCCTCTCACCTGGTGCTGGAATCACCACTGTGATGGAACTGGCTTGTTCAGGTTTGGCCATCCATGCTCATAAAGATACACTGAATCAGGAAAAGGCCACTGAATGGCTAAAGAAGAAAGAAACAATTGTATAAGTGTTGTTTTTTCCACTCTAGCAACATAGCAAGGGGAAATCCTTGATGTCTGCAAAAAAATCACACAGAAAGAAATCCACTGCAATTACTTGGACATAAGGTAACAGGAGCAATCAGAAGAGCAGAACTGTTGTTGAAAAAGGGTTGGGCCATCGTAACTAAGGTACACAAACCTAACTATAAAGCTCTCACCATGTCTTCCTTTTGCTTATTCTCCCCCTGCCCTTAAATTGCATGTGGAAATAATTTGACTTTGAACACAAGTTTTGTTTTTTGTTTTTTATTTTTCTGAAAGAGACAAAAAGCAGAGGAAATCTAATGCATTCTGTTTGTGTGTAATAATCTAAACTAAAAGGCAGCTTTGGCACAATACTAAATGTGAACAAACCAATAACTCTAGTCTGGAAGTTAAAGAAGGTTTCTAACAGAGTGGGAAAATAAGCTGGTTCCATAACAGTGTTTAATCAGCAGTGTGTGATAGATTGTCACTGGACTTGATCCTTCTAGTCTATCTCTTGTGAAAACAAGAGGCTGCTTTTTTTTTTTATTATTCATGCAGGTATTCTTCTGCAGAGGTAGCACTGAATCAGAACATCAGCTCCAGCTTCAAACTTCCTTGAACTTTGAGAAACTTGCATTCTGATTTGTGCTCCCCAGCTAGAGATCAGCTGAAGACATAGGTTGTATTTACACATATGCAGAGGAAATGAAGCAGTTTTATCAACTCACACCAGAAGAAAGATAACACAAATTTTCTCACATGAGTCTCTCTTTAGAGAGTACTGCCTGAAGAAGGGCACTGGGTTTTGCTTGCATAACTTTCAGACAGAAATAAAAAAAATGCCACGTTTTGCTGAGTTCTATTGTCTCTCCCTCCTTTTGTAAAGAAATTAAAGCCTATTTCTCTCCTAGTTCCATGAAATCTATCTGAATCCTGGTAACAAGTCTCTGAGAAATTGCTCAGAGGGAATAACAGACAAGGGTACACCCTCCACTGCTATGTTACTGCTCCATGAGTTCCAGACAAAAGCATTTCTTGTGGTTTGGCAGCAAGCATCTATTCCTAAAACCCTGGGATTGCATTGTTCTTTACATGTCAAAAGCTGATTTAGTACCCACAGGCACAGATTGCAGGGTCCCTCTTTTTAGGAGGGATCTTCAGGTTTTGTAGACTGCTGGGGTCACCTCTCACAGCCAGTGACACCATCTGGGACAGTCACACCCAAGTGGACTGTAAAGAATAGGCCCTCAGGTCTGCCCTGCAATGAATATTCCAGGATTTTTATCCTGACCTAGGTTAAATGGTAATACTCCAGAAACTGAGCAACTGATTGCCAGGCCCATAATAACAACTCTGAATCATTAAATAAAGATACATCTTCAGGATAAATTATTGTTAAGGCTCCAAAATAGTTCTGCTGTGTTTGGAATTCTAATAATGGTAGGCAAGTTTGACTGGAACCTCTAATGATACAAAGATCTTGCGGTCTTGCTTATCTGTAGCTAAGTTAATGAGCCTGGGACCCAAACACAGCTATTATGAGGCCCTTCTGCTCAGAATGGTGTATCTTTACTTTTAAAGCAGATCATTAAAAGTAATATCTAATGAAAACTCCATCTGTTTTCCATTGAGCGTACACTTGGCTTTTTTCTTTTTTATTCTCCAAGGCTCCATGAAGCTTTGCAGCACACAGGGCTGACACTGTCACATGCTAACAGGACAAGCCAGCCCTTGTTGCAATTCCTTCATCCAGGGAAGTTAAATATTGGGTATATCTGGAGCTATTAACATAAAGGTAACCTTTTGGACCTTTAATGTCTTTCATATCCAGGAATTGGAGAGAGATGCACAAATATGAAGTGGTGTAATAAATTTTAAGTCACGCAGACCTGCACAGAACCAAATCTACAGGACATAAATGTTATTTTACATTAAAGCATTAGCAATAAAAGCTGAGACTTGCCACTCTGTTCTCTCTCTTCTACCCAGCTAAATGGGAATTTCTGAGCCCTGTTAAGACATAGGGTATAAGACACAAAGTTGTGCAGTTGTGATCCCTACAGACACTCTTACAGTTTTCTATCACGTGAACCTACAGAAGCCAAACACATGCACATGCAGTTTCCATTACTAAATAATTCATTTGCCAGTCTCAGAAAAACCTGGTAGTATCAGATACACAAACACTTTATGCTAAGTGCTGTTAAAGCCTAGTTTCCAACAGACTTAAGTCTTAAGGATTTATCCAAGTGAAGATTTTCTGTCCTCTTATAAGAGTTTTCCTCCCTTATTCCCTATACAGACATGGCTACCTGCAGTAATTAATTTTTTAGGAATTTCACAGAACAAGAGAAACATGCCTAAATTGACCATGGAAATGAAAAGGTTTCTTTCCCATCAAAAGAAGGAAATTCTGGAACACCAAATAAAGTGGGAAACTGGGAGAATAGGAGAGACAACAAGGAGGAAAGAGCATATTTTTGAATAGCACCAAGCTGTTTATGAAAAAGATTGGAAACTTGGCTCACTACAGGAGCAGAAGACTGGACTCAGCAATCCAAAAGATAATTTTAATTCTACATTTCCTTCACCAGAACTGGTGATAGAATAGATAATTTTTCTTTTAGAATTAGTTTTCTCTGCACTTGCCTGTGCAAACATGTAAGTTAAAATGCATTTTACCTCTTTCCCATGCTCCAGCAAGGACAGTAAAAAGAGAATGTGACCTCTTGTGTGGCCTATAACAAGCATAAATTAATGATGACTTAATATGCATTCAATGTGGAAAAAAGTCCCATATTTCATACAGCTTTATAAATAAACCATATGGTTGATCACAAATAAACCAGAAGAGAATCAAGCAGGTAATGTGGAAATACAAAGTAATAAAGATTGAGTCTTATCTTTTACTTTTGTAAGAAAACGAGACTCATGTTTATGTTTGTTTATACAAATTGGCCCCAAGTAGTGTTGGAACTGGTTCAAAATTCCCACTCAGATTTTTAGAACTTACAGTATTTAAGTATGCAAGTTCTGTGAAAATAGACAGCCAAGTTAAGAGAGATTATTCATTTCTCATTGAAGAAACAGGCTAAAATGAATTAAATCCCCATTAGACATCAGAGAATCCATGCCTAAACACAGTCCAAGATATAAATCCATAGGAAAAAAATATTCACTGTTTGCAGAACTACTTGTATTGAATGAGATCACAGGGATATAACATCACTATGACAGAATCTAATCACCACTCAACAAACATTTTGGAAACAAGTCAGCAACCACATCTGCTTCACCAGAACCACAGCCTCATGTGACAGGAAGCTTATTAGAGACCCTGTCTCTCATTATTTTGTTTTTGCTTATAACTTCTCAGCGTGAATATTCAATATTGCAAAATCAAGCAGCTTCCTTTACAGACCATCCAGAAAGGAGAAAAAAAAAATTGTGTCAAACATTCCAGATCCTGAAGAAATTGATGCCTGTGGAGCTATGGATTTCTACCAGCAAAACATCTGGCACAAAACAACATTAAACATAAATAACTTGCTTCCCTTTCCCCTTACCATTGGTGTGAGGCAATAATAACTCCTCTGAAGTTTTCTTGATGTATCAAGTCTGAAAACAAGACAAAAGAGAAGAAATCCAGTCCTTTAAACATAGCAAGACATCTAAAGGAATGTAACTCAAAACACCTTATTTTCTTAGTAGAAGAGAATGTTACATTGTGAGACATTTTTCTTGGTTACTATACATGAAACCATTTCTTTACAATACTCTGAGTGCAATTTAGGAATTCCCATTTGGTGCTCTTTCAAAGCTTTGGTCATAGATCCAGGAGTCAGAGCTTCTGAGCAGGTAAATTTGGTAAAATTTACAGGGGAAAACACCATTCATAGGAAAATCTGTCCAAGAGTGAAGCCAAATGTCCAAAGTCTCAGCCAGGGTGACAGTAGCTCTGTGTACTCAGCCTTCCTTAGCTGAGACACTTCCTAAAGTGAAAGGATTAATCTCAAACATTTCTAATTTGGGTGGTTCATATGCACCAGCCCTTGACTCACCTCTGCAGTCACAGTTGGTGATGTGAGAGCCTGCCCTTTCTCACTGTGCCCAACAGTGGGATGATTTTTGGGAAGAACAGGGCTGTGGAATGTTGTGTGACTGCAGTATGGGCACTTCCATCTGTCGAGTGGCATCAGTTCTATGATACGCAACAGCTCCTGTTTTCACATTCCTGAGCTCTGCAGGAATTTTCCTGACACATAAGGCTGGGCTAGCAGTGGCATTTGGAAGTGCTGAGCTGTGGGGTAGCATTCACCTTCCCTGGCAGGCAGGTGTTGCATGGATATATCCCCACTAGGGCCTTATGGTGGGCAGGCACTTTTTACACAGACAAAAGCTCTCAAAGAGAGTCCCGCTCTGCAGACACATCAGACAATATCTTCCCAAAACCTCTGGATAACCTTTCTTTCTTCTTTCTGCATCACCTTGCGGACAGATAAAAAACCTTTCAGGGAGATCTTAAGTCAGTGTTGCCATTTCAACCCCACAGATGTCAAAGTGATTTTTACACTCTTTCTGCTCAGCTAATTGCCAAGCCCCAACAAAGGGACTTTAATGGGCTGCACCAGGCAATAAACCATCATCTACTGGCTTTAGTAACAAGGAAGGAAGAGAGGGAATGCAAAGCTGGAACAAAGCACAGACCCAGAGCAGGTCCAAATACTTGCAGAAACTGATTTATCCAAATATTTGATACCAGATGTTCTATTCAGACAACTTTAACAGAGCTCCACAGAACACTAAATGCTTCTTGTGTTTTCAGTATCCAGCCCACTCCATCTGGGCACTTCTGCCACAGGGCACAAACAAAACTCTGCTTAATATTAATCAAAGAAGTGAGTTTTGCTCTCTTTGCTCTTTGCAAGTTTAATATAAAAAGAGTAAGAGCAAACATATGCTAAGCTGTTCTTAGTGTTCTGGGAACTCTGAACACAACAGAGGAGCTGTCTTGGATTACAGCATTTCCAAATTATGCCCAAAGTCTTGTTTTGGGGAGGGTATATTAGTGATATGTTACTACAAATATTGTGCTAAACTGGAGCACTCTTCATCTCTGATTAATAAATATCTGGTTCACAATATACCAAATTCATATTTCCTTGCTTACCTAGAGTTTCCACAGATTATTGCATAGCTCCTAGTCCACAAAAAAGTTGCATCCTTTTTCTTGGACATCTATTTGGGTATCACTTCTTTACAGATAACATTATTTTTTGTCTGTGCCCATTTTTAGCCCCATGGACTCCTTGTTCTCCTATTATTTCCTTCTCTCTAGTTCATTAACAGCCTGTAGCCATATGTACTAAGAATTACTACTTAGTGCACATATCTGTGCAAAACCTTTCTCCAAGTTATTTTAATTTTTGAAATTCAGGACTACCTACATTTGTCAAACAGCACCAGGCTGTTGAGACTGTGCAGTGGCAGCTGAGGTCACGTCTTTATTTTCTCAGCTGCCAGTGCAGCCTCCTAGTCTCTTTCTGCTGATTCAACTCTGCAAAAGGGAAGGACAACAGGATCAGTATCTGGCCCAGTTTTCTCTCTCTGCAGTAGCTCCTCTCCATCATGGATTTAATTCACCTACTTTTCTTAACTGGCCCCATCTATTGCCACCTCCATTTCCTCCTTCCTTGTATCTCTTGCTCCCTCAGTCAGTAACTCTAACTCAGAATACAGCTGCTCTTTAAAAGATGTGACCTTCTCGGTTGTCTCCTGCCCTCCTGAGAGGCTGACAGCTCTGCCAGCCTTCCCTCATAAGTTCCTTCTCTAACAGGCTGTAGTCTCTTCCTATGAACTCCTCGTGCATCCCAGCAGGTGCAGCTGAGCCATGGGATGTACAGAGCTGCTTCTGTCCCAACGCCACCGAGTTCTTGTGTGTTTACTCAGCTCAAGCACTGGATGGTGCTCTTGGCACTTCCATGCTGCAAAAGCGCTTTCCAACTCTCCCACTTCTCCCGAGAGCTGTAAAATTTCCCCAGGATCAGATACAGTTGCACGTCTAAGCCTCTAAATCCCAAGAAGAGCATGTTTTGACTACACAGAATGTAGCTGAGGTTGCAGTGGAAGAAGCTCAGCTAGGTAAGGACAAATGCCAAATGAAATGTCACTGCCTATCACACACAAATCCACTGAGCAGTGGCTTTCACATTCGGCCTCACATATTTTATTTGCTAATTGGCTCCTTATCAGTGTTCCCCATAGCAACAAGGAGATGTAAGTGGCACCAAGTGGGCTGAGTGACATTATGTCTGCATGTAAATGTGACTAGGATTGTGCATGGAGGGGATGATCTGAGGGAGGTTAACAACACAATGTGAAACCTCCTGTGGTCTCAGGGGAGAAAGGAGCTTCTTAATGCTGCCTGAGTGAGGTAGGGAAGCTATCTCATCACCTTTTTGAGAGAATCAGACAGATCCTATAGAAAATGAGTTTGTTTGATCTTTTTGCCTACTAAGAAATATTGATTTTGCACCAGATGTTTGTCTTTGGTTATTTTTCATAAGAAGGTCAGAAGATTTTTGGCATTTTTAAGGGTGTCATGAATAAGCAAAGGAAATATACTTTATGGCAAAAAAAAAAAAAAAAAAAAAAAAAAAAAAAAAAAACAAAAAAAAACCAACCAAACAAAAAAAACCAAAAAAAACCAAACAAACAAAACAAAACAAAACAAAAAAAAACCACCAAAAAAAAACAAAAAAAAAAAAAAAACAAAAAAACAAAAAACCCCAACCAAACCAGTAGGAGATAGGAGTTAAATGTTCAGGGTTTTTTTCTTTTGCTGATTTTTGTTCATCCCCAGGCAAATGAGGCTGTCTCTTTGAAGTTGCTTAGCCTTGTATACTGGAGATAATTCCATCTCTTCCAGCTTTTCTAAAAGGCTCTTTCTTCAACAGAAGGTGCAATAGAAGTACAAAATATTTTGTGTGTCTGCATCTAAGGAACATAGGTCTGGAAAAGGCACTCTAGCAAAATAAAGAAGCAAATAGAGAGATCGCTGTAGCATTTAGGAGAAATCAGAGAAAAAGAGAATAAAAGGACTCATAAGGATGGGGTGGCATTGATGAGAAACATCTGGACTAGATGGATGTACCCACTGACCTAAGGTGTGGGATTTAAACCTGTATTGATAAGTATTTGGATTGGACCACCTCTGTCTGACCACCACAGCCCCAGAAAAGACTCAGGAATCACTGAAGAATCCCACCTGGAGGAAGGCCTTGAATTACACTTTCCAGCAATCCTACCTGGATTAAGCATTTCAGAGGGTAGGCTAGTTCATCTGAAGTTCATCTGACTTGCACAGATTTGGTGATCCCCTGAAAGCCTGTAGCAACTCTTCAGCTGCTTAGTACACTGTTCACACAAAGACTGCTCTGTTTTCTTGGGTATCCTCCTTCTAAATGTCTCCAAAGACAGCTCTGAAAGGGACAAACTGAGGGTTAACAGCACTCGGATGAATAAAACACTCCAAACTGAGCACTGCTGTTGAAGCCTTAACATGGAAATCTTTCGGCTACACCATTTAATACGACACACACGGGACAATGAATTTTACAGTACTTGCAACACTCCCGTCTTCTCTTGGCACGTGGGCATTGCAAACCATTAGAATTTATGGGATAACTGAGCTGCTTGTGCCTTAGAGGAAGAAAATAGGATAAATGGCCCAGTGCTGCAGATGTGACATGACTCATCCCATCGAGGTTAAGGAACCGGCCGCCTCAAGATTCAGGAGTTGAGTGCAGGAGATGCTACTGCTCACACGGGCTGCTGCTTAGAGAACTGCTGCTACAGGCAATACTTGAGTGTAAAACAGCCTCGGGAAGCAGAAACACTGTTGTTACTTTAGGTTTTTAAAAGAAAAGTGTAACCTCATGTACAGAGTGAAAACCAAGAGAGCTCTCTCTGGAGTCCCACTGCCCTTGCAGTCTCCACAAGCAGGACCACGTTGGGTGTGCTCGGCGAACTCTGAGAAATGTGTGGTGACTTGTTGGAACCCTGGTTACTGAGAATTTCAGACTTTTAGTAGAAAACTTAAAGGTTTTAAAATATAGTAATATATATAAAACAAGATAAAAGTTTTAAAACAGAAGCTAGCCCTTCTTCTTCACAAGTTTAAATAGTATTATATAATTAGACTAAAAAGTCCACATTATAAACTACAGGTAATTAGTTATGAAGTTAAAAATAATTTAAGCATAATTTCTTAATTAAACAGTTTATCCTTAAAAGACTTTGTAAAAAAAGAAATAAGACTCCATTTTTAGTTTATTAAAATAAAATGCTATGAAACTCACAGTTTATAAAATGATAATATAAATAAAAACTAATAAACTCCGAACCCTAACAAAAAACAAAACAAAAAACAAAACAAACAAAAAAAAAAACACCAAACCACCAAAAAACTCCACAGTGACTGACATGGGCCTTGCTGGTGCCTCTGCACTCTGTTGTGACATCCTGCTGCAATAACAGTGCTGCCAGGAGGGAGCCTTTGTCCAAGTCTGCCTTCAGCACAGATTCAAGTAGAGATGTTGGTATTGCAGTAGTTGCATGTGTGCAGGTAACTTTGCAATGCAGCTTTAGTGAGTCTGAATGGGGTATGGCATATTTTTAGCTCTTCCCAGGAAGGAGTGTGTAAGCACAAAGCAAAGTTGTGCCTCCCTGCAATGGCAATTCTGGTGTACTGCTGAACAAGGTTACCCAAAAGACTGTGTTCTTAATGTGCCCTTTGTTACTCACACAGACTGAATTTCTGATTTCTTGGTTATTTTGCAGTAAGAAAACTTGTTTAGTTTCATGGTATATCACAACATTCAATGAGCTTGTCCCTTGGGAACACCAAGAGCTTTCAGATCTTAATATAGATATCTTTCAAATGAGATCATTAATATGTATATATCTGGATTTAGAGCCAATGCAAGCACTTCGATTTTTTGCCTGCCAAATTTTCTTTTTTTGGCTCAATTTTCTTCCCATATATTCAAAGAACAGCACCACATGGAATCCTTTAAACAATAGATGGGATAACATAATTTTTCAATTGCTCTTGAAAAGGTTTTTAACCACATAAACTATTCCAGGGTTCATTAAGAAGTTACCATTGCAAATAATGTAATTGTTCCAGACTAAATTCCTTGCATTCCAGAAAAACTTTTGAAGCAAAGAGCATGACTGATCTGGGATTTTTAACCTGCCTCTTTATGGTAATACTTAGATGAATGTAAATTTTCTCGAAAAGCTTTGCTTTAAAAAGAAAGGACCAAAGCCCAGAAACACTCCTAGCTGCAGAACTAATATTTAATTGATCTCAACTGAAGGAAAATAAACATTTAAAAATCAGGAAACGGAACACTTTATTTTAAACAATAAAAAAAAAAAGTGAGAAAAACAGTAGACAAAATTTGGTGAACCTAGAAATATATAAAGTGCAAGAAATAAATTTTGGTTTTCCTCTTCTCTTTTGTGAGCAGGACAAGGCTGTTACTTGCCTTTGGAATGAAGCCAAGGCTCGCTGTCCTGCACCACTGAGTCTCTCCTTAAAGATGTGTGTGAATTCTGCTTCCCTGGGCTTCACCTAGAATTTAAAACACAGGGTTTTTTCTGGTAGCATGTTTACTCTTATCATCTGAAACATTCTTGTTGCATTCCTCCAAAGGTGATGTCATTGCATGGTTTGGCCAATGGAGACTGTTACCCAACTCTCCTCTGTGTAACACCTCCAGGTAGAGCAGGGGGGGAGATGAAATCTCCTACTTGCTGGGGCAGAGGGCCCCAGTTCTGCAATTCTCATCCCCTGTGGGTGCACTGGAGTTTAGCCTTAACAACACACAAAGCCACTTCCCAAATCCACCTTGTTACTGAGCTTTCTTGGATGAATTGAATCCAGCAGTGGGTGGTTTAGGAGATGAACTACACTGGGAGCAGGGCCTGTGATTCAGTGCAAACCCCCCTACCATACAGGGCACAATGGAATCCAACTTCTTCGTGCTCAGTAAAGCAGCAGACATGGGGAGCAGCACTTTAGAGGGCCTTTTGGATCTCCATTCTGATTCTGTGCCAGCTTCTCAGTTCCCACACACCAGCCTGTTTCCACTGGATTCACATCAGATGCAGACTTGGCCTTGCAAATCCAGAAATTCAATTTATCTTTTTAAAGATTCTGGGTTTTGTAGAATTGGCTTAGCTGTTGTATTGAACAATAGTATCTTGTATCACTCAAAACAAAAGGAATTAGCTGTGTATTTATTAGCCAAACTTCCTGTGAATACAAAGCTTTTGGGATTATACTCTTCCCCGGTGTGATCACAGCCCTGCCCATTTAATCATCCACAAGGAGGGACTTGCTGGAGTTGCAGGGACTCCCCCAAAGCTCTGCACTTTGTGGCAAGTACAATGTATGTAACTGGGTCTTGTCCTGACATAGAGCTGGGATACAGCTAGGGTAACTCAACCAGCCTCAGGATCTGGGACTAGTGTCACAGATAAGGACAGTGATAATTACATTCTTCAAAGCCTTGTGAAAATAGATGCCTCAGTTGAGGTTAAAGTGCCCCAAGTAAAGGAAAAAAAAAAAAAAAAGGCAAAGGTAAAGATACAGAAATAGAAAAATCTTTCTACATGATCAAAAAAATAAGCAGGGAAAGTTTCATTTGGAATTTGAGTACTCATAAGCACAGAAGTCAATCAACCACAAGACCTATTTGGAAAACAGATTTAATAAGCTCTTTCTCCACTTAGTTGTTTTATTTTCCTCAAGGAAGATGAAAATACTTCTTTTTTTCCTAGATATGTTATGTGAATTACTTCACTGTTCTCTTTGCAACCAAATAACCCCAGCCCCTCTCAGTTTCCTCCTGGTCTCCAGCAACCACTGTGTGCTCACACTCACTGCTTGCCCCTGGCTGTTACTGTTCAAACAAAACCTGCAAACTTCTTTTTTTCAGTGAGCCTGCAGGATTACATTTCTGGCAGAGTGCAAGGTGACAGCTGCTCCTCTACCTGTACTGACACAGCACACACTCTCCAGGAAGATGCATCTTCCATTCACACGTGTCTGCTGCTTGTGGTGCTGATGCTCAAAATGTCCATGTTAGGCTTTTAGGCCAAATAAATTTGATTAAAAAAAAAAAAATCAAGGGATTCTAGGAGCATTATTTCTAGAGAAGCTTATTCCAGAAATAGTCTCTGCTCACCTGTGTCACTGCTTCCTTAGCAATGCACTTGTCTAACATTCACACCACCAGGACTGGAATTCAGGACTCCTGGTCTCTGCTGGCTCTCTGCTGCAAGACCTTTTCCTCTCACTGAAAACTGATGCTAAACTTCCTTTACTTCTTTTAAGATTTAGCTGAGTCATGCTGGGAAATCCTTTGAGATCAAGGCTATAAGAACTACAAGTGAGTAGAATTAAATGGGACATTTTTGGAGGCACAGAGGAAGTTACTCAATTGTTTCAGGTTAGAAGACATTCTATTACATACTACATAAACCTTCAACTCTGTCAAGTCCAATTACTGTCCAGAAAAGAAAGATTAAGTAAGAACCACACCTATAAAGCTATTACAGCTCTAAATTGAAGAACAATAAAGGAAAATAAAAGTACAAACCCCTTGAGAGCTCTTTTATTTTTCAAACTACATATAAAACCCATTCAGAATGTAAGCTCAGAAGTTCAGATAGAGACTTGGAAATATTGCAATTCCAATAGTCAATATCCCATCATCCTGTCTATGGAAATTATGAAAGTGAAATTATATTAATCCCTTAATAAGCACTTGTGGGTACAGCAGATATCAAGCTGGTTATTATCTTACTTGCTTTTTGCAGCAGGAGTGATGCTGCACTGAGTTTGATCCTTGACCCACCAGAATGTGTCAGAGTTTTGCCTCAACATGAACAAGATGAAACTAGCTGCTAATATGGGTGCTCTGAGGTACCCATACAAACACACACCAGGGTGGAGTTTCAAAAGCTCAATTCCTACACTCAGGACGGGATTTTCAGGGAGATTCATGCACTGAATGCTTGTAACATCCAGCTATTTATAAAAAAGCCTAAGAAGGAGCTAAGAAATTTGTAAACGTATCTCAAGTGATGAATACTTCATCCTGTGATCACCTGCCACTAAGTCAGAAATTCTGTGAGCAGTTGACACTTCTGGGTTCTCCACATTTCCATGAAGAAAGCCCTAGATGTCTCAATTTGTGAACACCGAAAAGTTAAGTCTTTATTTTAAGCCTGCTTTTTACAATAGCAAAGACTGAAAAAATTTACCTCAACTGATCAAAAAGGGCAAAATGGAATAATTTTCAAAGAATCCCAATTTCAGGTTTGCATTTGGTTTAAATGAGCAAAAATGTAATGGGAAATGCAGAATCTCATGCCTTGCCATACCATGTATTTTGAAAGACAGTGGCAACAAGTGAGATTCAGTTTAAAAGTGACTCATTTTAGGGTATGCAAGCCATAAGAAAACTGAGTTGCAAGAGATCCTGCCCTTGAAAGGAACTGGTGTTGCAATTTCTACTCCAACTCTGCATTCTGTGATTTCACATGTGCTCAAATGACGTAGATCTACTATTTTATTGCTACAACCTGGAGTTCAGACATGTTCTCCCAGTGAGGTGGAAGGACTAAAACCCACCAAAGGACTAAACCTCCATCAACACAGCCCAAGCATGAGGGCTGGGAAGGGACCCCTTGGCAGCACAGGCTCCTTCCTCTGCCCAGCCAGGTCACAGCTGCATTACTGGTGTGACATCAAGTGTGACAACTAAAAATAGGCCACATACTAATACACCGATTTCCATGCCAAGTGTGTAATTTACTAATAAAACTTCCTGGTTGTTTGCAGACAAATCATGACTTTTGAGGGTCATTTGGCCACGAGGATTTATGAATCTTGGGTGCTTCCATCCCCTTCAGGGTGAGTCATCACATCAGCGATGCGGCACTCAGTGCCACGGCCGGGGTGACAAGGTGGGGATCAGTCTCAGGTTGGACTCGATGACCTCGGAGGTCCTTTCCAACCTCAACGATTCTGTGATTAAAGGGCAGAATTTGTTGGTGTTGTGTCCTCAATAATAAACATTAATTATGCCTCCGGGCTGTAGGCCCGGCGATTTCTCCGTTGCCGGGGCTGAGGGGCCAGGCGGGCAGGGACCCGGGAGAAGCCACCGCCACCCTCACGCCGTTCCCAGTCCCTGTTCCGAGTTCTTGTCCCCGGTCCCCAGTACCTGTCTCTGTCCCTGGTCCCAATATTTGGCCCCTGTTCCCCATTACGGTGCCTGTTCCTTGTCGCTGTGCCCTGTCTCTGGTTCCCGGTCTTTGTCCCAGTGCCTGTCCCTGGTTCCTGCTCCTTATCTCTACCCGCAGTCCCTGTCTCCGCTCCCCGGTCCCGGTCCCTCCCCGCTCGGCGGCCGCAGCCGCTCCCGTGTCTCACCGTGGGCGCCTGCGCGGGGCTCCTCCTCCTGCTGCTTCTCCTCCTCCTGCCCGTCCTCCCCTCCCGCCGCCGGCGGCCGCTGTCAGGATGAGGCGGAGGAGGCGGCGGCCCGGCCCGGCCGCTCCCGTCTCTCTGCCCGTGGCGTAGCGGTCCCCGCCCGGAGGAGGCCGCGGCGGTGCCGCCCGCCGAGCCATGGCCCAGGCGGGCCCCAGCGCCCAGAGCGAAGGTACCGCGGGGGCGGCGGCGCGGCCTGCGCAGCCCCGGGCTCGCCTGGGAGCCGCGCCGGCCGCGGGGCGAGGGCGGCGGCCTGGGCGCGATCGGCCGGGCAGGGTCCGGGGGCCCGCTCGGAGCGGGGACCCGCCGGGAGGGAGCGGGGAGCGGCCCGGGGAGCTCGGCTGGGAAGGCCTTGGGAGGGGGCGGGAGGCAGCGCAAGTGGGTTTTTAGGCTGTAAATGTGGAGCAAGGGCGGCTCCCGGCGCGCACGGAGCGGGGATAACGCTGGGAGGACGCGCTGGTGCTGGGGAAGGGGAGCCCAGCCTCGATGGGATGAGGCTTCCCCGCCCTGGCAGGGGAGGAGAGGAAGGGTGGCGGTGTATCCAGGTAGACATTGATCCTCCGGGTGGGACGCCGTCATTGATTTGGCCACGGCGGGGGATGTTTGGCTGTGTTCGAAAAGGCACCTCGGAAGGTGCAGGTCGGGATGTGCAGTGTGAACAGTGCGTTCTTTTGCTGGAAAAGACAAAGAAAATAACAGGTCTTTTCTCAAGGCGGTATGTACCTGTGCAGAAGGAAGCTAAGCTTTCCCTGAAGGTTCCTGCTGTGGAAAGGTTATTTCTCTCTGGTTTGAGAGAAATTGTGAATGTTTTTTTACCTTGGAAGAGGTTACAGAACTGTGTGCATATAAAAAAGTTGTAGGTAATGCTTAGCTTGGAAGGTGAGGTTGAAGGGACAGTGTTTCCTGTGTGGGATGTATGGGAAGGGGTGAGAAAGCCATTTTAAATTGAGGCTGGTCATAATGTAGTTATAGGAGAACTGGAGAGACGTGCAGAATCCTGCAGGATTGGTGCTTACCCAGCCATTGGACTAGGCCAGGGCTCTCCTCTTTTAGAGAGCATTTGGGTTTCCTTGGGGAAGCACTCTGTTAGAAAAGGGCAATGATGTATTCTTAATTATGCATGTCTGGGGAATTGCGTGGGCCTCTTTTTTTCTCCGTTTTGTGGAGTTACATGAGAAAGTGCTTATCCTCAGGGATTTCAGCCTGCCTTTTGAGAGTTATAGTAATGAAGGTGCTTAGATTGTGGGGGTTTCCCTACATTAAGGTCAGTCATTGCTGGCTTGTCCTTTGGGAGCACGGAGGGGAAGGTGAGTTTCCCTGCTGTCATGCTTATAAGGTCAGTGTAGGTAGGGGTTGTTCTCCTGTACTTTGTGGTGAATAACCATTGTTTATTGTTCTTCTGAGGGCTGCAGAACAACTTCCAACAGATTTTCTTCTTGGCTCTTGCAGGCTGTCTCACTGCAAGTGTGCAGGGGAGCTGTGCAGTGTACAAATGTTTGCTGCCTCTTGGCCAGGAAAGGTTGCTGTAGGTCTGTAGTGTATTAGAAGATCCAAGTTGGATGTGTTTGTGTTGTTGCTATTTAAAAGGAAGGCAAAAAGGTGCAAATAAATTGAGTGGTTTGATAGGTTGGTGAAGCCTGTCTTACAGGAGGTATGGATTGCTGTCTTTTTTCTGCTCCCTAGTTGTGGGGAGATGAGGATGCTGTAGAGAAGGAGACTGGCTGGAAAGTTGGATGGGTTCTGAAAGTGGTTGCCATGTCCTACACTAAAGAATTGGAGCTCCTAAAATGGCTCCTCTCCCCATCCTCCTTTGGCAGCCATAGGACCAGTTTGAATTTTTTATCCACTTTGATTACTATACTGTTGTTCTCATCTGTGTCAATTTTGTTTGTAAGTAGCTTACCGAAAGTGTGCCTTGAAAGTGTTCTATTTTAACGAAAAAATTCAGGAAATGAATTTTTTCATATCTTTAGTTGTCTGCACTGAATTTCTTGCTTAAAGGAGTAGCATAACCTCCGATTTAAGATTACATGTGACAAAATAGAACTGGATTAGTATGTTCCCCTAAGGAAAAATAATGGCTTTTTATAATTACTTGTATTGATTATAAATAACTTATGCATTCTTTACTCATGCAAGACACGTCACCTATGATTTGTTTTGTGGGAAGCAAGTATAAAACTACTACTTTTTCTGCTGTGGTAGAAATAACATACGGAACAACATGAGAGGAATTAATGTAGAAATTGTCTTCTATTCTAAAGCCTGCACTGATATGAAAATGGGCCCAAGAACAGGGGAAGGAATAGTGCAGAGAAATAGAAGAGAATGGGTGTTGTGCCCTACCCTGGTCTGTACTTTGGATTAGTGGAGACATGAATAACCCTCTAATCCAATGTGTGGGGTAACAGAGTTTCTATATGATAAGAATCACAGAGAGGCTGAGGGCAGCCCTTGGCTGCTGCTGGAGCTTTGTGCTCTGTGCTGGGAGCTGGGAGCTCATGCTCTTGACCTGTGCTGCCTGCTGATCCTGGTCAAGAGGCTTGTTTTGGAGAGATTTTAATTTATGTGTGTAGTCTAGATTGCTTTACCACAGCTGTAATGTCTTATTTTTCAAAATATTTTTACTTTGAATATAATATTCAAAATTCAAACCTCTCAGGCTTCCTGGGTTTAGTTTGGATCTGGGTGCTTGCCATCTCTGAATGTAAGGTTGCCAAACAAAATGTGTTGGCATAGCTTTTCCCTTTCAGAATGCTCAGGATTTAATTCTCCTTCTCATTTCTGGAAAACGCTTCGATGAAGGAACTGCAGTAACACAAAACATTATTTCTTCAATACTAAAGTTAATTAGAATGATAGGCCAATTATTAAACTCTTCTTACTGCTCTAAACTTAAACCATTAGTGCAGACTGATAATTAGCATATCCATTGGTATTGTTCAGTGATAAACTGTTAATGGCACAGTCTATCAAGTATTTTAATAAGAATTTGCTGGCAGAAGGAATTGATCCAGTATTGGAGTAACTTAGGCCAGTAAAAAGTGTCAGTCTGCCAGTGGTGGGAGGCTGTGCCAGCTCTCAGTGGAGAGAACTGCTCAGCTGTAGATGGAAGATTGGAGCATGTTGCCATATTGATTTTGGTGCCACCAGCAGTGCCGTGATCCGCATTGTGTCCCTGTGTCAATAATCCAGGATCCCAACAAGAGCTGGGATTTGCTGTCACTGTCACACACCCCAGGGGCAAATGTTGCTGGTGGAGAGGTCAGGGATGTCACATAGAAAATTAACTAACAAAACTTCAGGTGCTTTTTTATTTCTAGTTATTTTCCTTGTAAGTATATCACTTTAAAACAAAATTGAAGTATCTAAAAATGCTATTACTCATCTCCAAGCTAGGTGTGGTTCATAGGTGACTGGCCATGGGTGCTGATGTTCAGCTCTGCATTGTTGATGCAACTGCCAAATGTCAAACTTTTATCTCTTGGGGAGTAACTTCAAAATTGTTGGTACTTTCCAAGAGGCAAAAAATTTCTTCCCTCACTTTCATTTTGCTCGGCCCTTGCTTTATTATTATTCAATAACTAATGATATTATTACTATCATTTTAGTATAATATTACTAATATTATTAATATACTAAAATGCATTTTAATTAAAACACAAACATTCACACTTATGTTTTTTAGACTGTGTGCTTTTCTGTCATTTCAGTGGACAAATCTGAAATTTGGTTTCAAAAATAAAACGGGCACCTTGAATGTACATGTTTCTAAGGAAGTTTTGATCTGCTCAGCAGGTCAGTTTGCTCTGAAATGGGAATATCCACATTCGGGTGTCTGTTTTCCTGTCAAAGTCAAATTGCAAATCTCTTAATTTTGCATGACCATGTTCTTTATCAATACCTGTTGATCTGCCAGAAGGCACAGTGAGTATGCTTTGACCTGTGGACTGACTCTTGCATTTTGGATGCTGGAAGATGTAAATTCTTTACCCATTTTTATTGCTTCTTGGCCTCTTTATCATTGTCACAGAGAAGATGGACTTAGTAATGTGTTTTCTTCCCTTCCTGGCCTGGTGCCTCGGGATGCTTAACTGCTTTCCCATAGCCCTTGGTGGGTGGACTGGATTCCCACTGTCAAACTAGTTTGTATGCACTCCCTTGAAAGTGATTGAAGAAGGGATTTTGTTTTAAAACTTTCAAGAAGCTAAACCAAACAATTTCTGTCAGTGTGGGAGTGGACCAAATCCCATAGGCTCCATTATGGATGACGGTTGACTGGCAGACTTGCTGGATTTTCACTCCAGGCATTTTATTAAAAAGTGCTTCTCAGATGTGAAGTTTTCTATCCTAAATTTAGGTATTTTAACTACACTCTTCTTAAAAAATACCAAATATGTAGTTTTTCAAAAAATGGAAAAGCCCAAGTTTGAGACTTTGGCTTTACTCTGACTGAAGTCTTTCAAGGTAAGAACTGGTAACTTTGATTAGCAGCACTTATTAACAAGGCTGTGGAAGCCATTGTGTGTGTGTATTTCAGAGGAACATCTTTCACATCGAAGGTCTGGTACTTCTCAGTGGTTCAGCCTTTACTTGCAGAGTTGATTTTAGTGTCTGATTTAGTAGTGGCTGAGTTAATGGTACTGCCCTCCACAAGTTATTCTATAAATAGGGTAAGCATTGTGTCATTTTAGTCATAGTATAGTCAGTTAGGCATGATGATGAATTATCTCTGGAAAAATTTAAATCATTAGATATTTTTGTGTAAATTGGCATAGGAAGAACAAGTGAGCAGTGTACCCTTGGTTAATATTTCTGTGCTATTCAGAAGGAGGAGGGGGTTTTTTACTTGGAAAGTACCTGGTGCTTGAGAAAACTTCTGAGCTGTCCTGTTGCTCTCTAAGCAGTGCCTGTAGTAGCCTATGAGTGCAGAACTGCAGCATGACCAGTGATATAATGAGAAATTATGTGTATTTATTGGTTTTTTTTTTCCCATTCATGTCTCCTTCTGTCAGCCACAACTCCTCTTGGTGTTCAGCTGACTTGTGGTGGTGCTTCCCTCTTTCCTGTTTCTATCCCACACTTCTCTTCCCAGGCCTGGCTCCTTCAGTACAATGAAGGGGGAAAATAAAAGTTTTTGAATCACCTTTTATGTCTGTTTTCATCTGCTTTGGCAATTCCTGCTGCACACAGCGAAGGCCTTGCTTGCTCCTTGGTCTCAGGTTTTTGCTCCCTCCCTGGTCAAACATGCAGTCAGTCATTTGGCAGTGTCTTGGGCAACTGCTGCTCTTCAGCCAAGTCTTCTGGTTTCCTCAGCCCTCCTTCCCAGCCCCCACCTCAGCTTCTTTAATATTGCTTTCTTGCCTTTTTCAACCTCTTGTCTGGAGGTATCCCCTGGACCTTGCCCTTGTTTTGGCTGCTCCAGGCCTTGCTCAGCTCTGTGGGATCGCACTCATCCCTCTGTTCTTCCTCTTCTAGAGAAACTCACATGACTCTACAAACTTCCTCAGTGAAAAATTTCTTTTCCAAGCAATATGGCTCCCTATCAGTGCTGAATCTTGGCTTATTTGCTCTTTTTAAAATATATTTTTCTTTATTTAAGAGCTCTCCAGGTCCTGTCACTCACTCAGGAAGATCTCATTGTGCTTTATTCTTGGTATACAGAACTACTTATCTGTTTTCCAGCCCTGCCTTATGTATGTTCAGGTTCTGAGTGTTTTTTCAGAACAGATTATAGAATTTGGAGGTGGTGAACTTCAGTTACCTAATCATGAGGTTGGCTGATATCTAATTCTTTAATACCTTGGTATCTTTATGAACTGCTGTAGGTAAGTGCCTCACAGATTGCAAAAAATTAATTGCTGGAAGTTAACTTATGCCTCTTGGAAATAGAAGTAGAAAATAGAAGCGTTCCATCTTTTGGCTATCAGAGCAGTTCTGAAAGTTGGTGTCAGTTGAGAGGAGGACAGGAAACAGCAGGGCTGTGATCTGCTCATTTGGTTCTGTGTGCAGTTAAGGGCCCTGTCTTGTGTGTCTGGCTGGGTTAGGGACTGAAAAATAACCAGAATCCTGGAGTAAAAGAAAAAAAGGCAGTCTGATTTTTAGTTACTTAATAAGCCAGAAGTACTTAATAAGCCTTACTGTGGTGAGTCACACTGAGAAGAAATTTAAATTTGGGTGGGATTTTATTAATAGTTATCTTGTATTTTGCGGTTTTTGAAAGTTTTTTTTTGGTAAAGCTGTGGAGCAAAAATGCAATAACAGAAGTTATACATGGCAAAGTGAATTGGAATCAATAACTGGAAGGCAATGGTAGCATTAACTGTGTGTATTCCAGAGGGAATAGCCTGGAGGTGAGAGGGAAGGATTACCTGGGGATCAAACCAAACCAGCATTGTCGATTATAATGGTGTTCCCATGCCTTTAAGCGAGTGACCTGAATAGACCGTGTGGTTTGTATTGTATCTTCTGCCAATACACGTTTTTAGCTTACAGATAATTGCAACAAGACTTGCAATGCTGTTTAAATGGCAACAAAGGAGAGGAATATGCACAACAAAAGGAGAAACAGCTCGTTCACCATTTTTGATGGGTGTTTCCTGTATAACTGTTTATCCCCCACACCCCTGCCTTGGTAGGGTAACTTTGTATTTGCATGGCTGGTCACCATTAAAATACTCCCCAACAGAAATGATTTATTTTCATCTGTGCTGCATCAGTGCTATGCAAAATGAGGAGGCAGCACCATGGTTGGTTGCTTTAAAAAAAAGAACAAAGCAGTAACTTGCAAACAGTAATGCAGATAAAACCACAGAGTATAATACAATCCTTACATCTGTGTGTTCAGTGTCATTGCCTTAATATACACAGGAAGAAACAGAGGAGTGCTAGAAGTTATTGCTCAAGCAGTAAGTATTTTAACCATCTACAATAAATTTTCATGTCCAATATCCTCTAAGAAAATTGTCTTTCCTAAGGCTTACAGGAGTTCATATTGGACTCCCATTGACTTCAGACCCAAGAATTGGAGCATTCATCTTACATTAACAGTAACCTCTGCCAAAATCCCTCTGATACATTTTATCTGTGGTGTTACTTGGTTTATTTTGGTGAAGTACAAAGCATAAATTTGACTCTGTTAATTCAGATCATCTGACAGGCTGGCATCTTTATGTCATATACTGCATCTTTAAAATTTTCTTTTAAAGATTGGTTTCAAGTAAGGTTTTCTTAATTGCCAGCTTGCAATGTCTGTTTATATCTTCTCCAATGTGAAATTAATGGGAAAGCAATTAGGCAAACTCTGGGTTCTGTGCTTGAGTGACACTTCTAGCTGTGAAGGTATTAGAGCTGTCTGTCTGGTCTTCACAGCTTCTGTTGGAGTCTTAGATGAAACTGGAGATAAAGATGTTAAATCTCAAACTGGTGCTTTAACTCCTGATGTTAGGGAGTTAAATTTGTTGGAGGCACTGAGGATTACATTTAGCTGAGGATCCATCAGGAGGAGCTGTAATGGCCTGTTACAATGTCTAATCTAACTGCGTGTTTGCTTTCAAGTAAGAGTAAATGTGAGCCTAATCTTATTGTGGGATAGGAATGTTTTCTGATATATTTTTATCTACAGCTCTAGGTTTTGTACCAGTGTAAGCACTTCTATACTGGAAACTGCAGTGCAGTGCAACTCTTTCAGCTGCATTTGTTGAAAACCTGTGTGTACAAACACTGGTGGGAAACCTGAGCTTTGGAATTTGCTTTCTAATACCAATTAGTTTGTCAGCTTCCCCAGGAGAGTCTGAGTGGAAATCAAGATTTGAAAAAGGTCATTTATCACTTACAAATGTCACTCATCAAGTCTTTAAAAAGTAAGTTCTGCTGCATGACTACACCCATCTCAGTTGCCACAAGGGAGAGTGGGGGACAGAAGGAAGGCCAGACTATTTCTTTTGGCAGACAGCAAGCACTTAGGTTAAACTGATAATCAGACTGTACCCATAAGCTGTGGTTTCATGTTGCAGCTAAGCCAGTCTAGAAGGTTGCTGCTGCTGAAAGAGCTGTTCCTGCTCTTTTCTTCCTGCTCCCACAGTTGTGTTTCCCTCATTTCCTTTGTGCCAGCTCTGCACATTGGACCCATCACTGAGCCCAGTTCAGCTCAGTCACCCAGTTGAGAACGACTCACTGCTGAATTAATTAGTTTAATTTAGTGAAAGACCTGATAAGAATTAGAGCTGGCATAAAGGAAGGGTGTAGACCACACAGTAATAATATGACAGTCCAAGGGTATAGTTCTGACTTTTTTTTCCCACTTTACTCTGATCTGCCTGTTCATTGCCATGTGTGTGTCATGTCTGCTCTGTGCTCAGCCAAGTGTTAGGTGTGGTCTGCTTTGGACCTGGTTTGATACTCACTCCCCTCTCACCCTCCAACTTTTTCCTGTATCACTTCTGATGCTGTCACTGCTGTCAAAAGCTCTCATAGCTTGGTGGGGCTAAAAGGCACGTGTGCTCACAGTGAGGTGGGAGTGCTGAGTTACCCTGTCAGATGACCACCAGTACAGAAATTGATTTAAAATGATAGTAACTGCAGGCTTAGTAAAGCCTTCCCATTCTGTATTGCTTAGACCCCTGGAATATTTTAAATTATTTGAAAATTTCATGCTGGAGGAGGATTTTCTTCCTTTTCAACTGTTCAGGAATTCATGTAGTTGACAAGTGGTAGCAAAAAATATGAATATATAGAATCTCAGCAGTATTTTCTGTCAAGAAATAAATTCTTGAGGCTTGGGGGAGTACTAGTCTGTTGTTCTCAGGGAACCTATTAAATTATTGTAGAAACCTTACTCCAAATAATAGGATCTGTATCCTGTTCCTTATCAAATAAATATGTTAATTGTTTTTCTTATTATTATTTGTTATGCTATATTTAACATCACAATATGTCTCCATACATATATCTAGCAACAGGCTATTTTCCAGGCCATTTATTAAGATTTATATCCTTTAAGTGGCTACTCTACAGTGCTGTTTTTTCATGCCTACAACCTGGTGTTCTGGCAACTAAAATTTTGAAATGATTATTCCTTGAAAATAAGTTTTTACCTGTTCTCTTTCCTAGTTTATTTTCTGTATACCAATTTGAGTGGCCAGATTATGTGGCAAGGGATAGGGAACCACAGTGGGAAAGAAATTGGGTGTTAACTCCCTTTTGTGCTGCTTGTTCACATCCATAACTCTTGAGTTGTGTATAGTTGCTGCTATTTCTGAAGTTTTTCTGGTACCTGTGAAATTACTGTAGTGCTGTCTGGTAGCTGTGCATGTGGAAGTGAGTTTCCATGCTCTTGTGATTATTTCAGCTTTTGAAAATGTCCATAAAGATGCCAGTTTGCTTTAAATGGCAGTGTCCTCATAGCAGTGTCCTGTAGCAATGATAAATTACAGAAGCCATTGCCTATATAAATTTCACAGACATTGGCTTCTTTCTGGTTTCTTCCACATCACTTTCTTGGTTGAGCTATATTTCACTTTTGTTACCTTCCTTTGAATTTTTAAGTGTGTTAGGTTATCATTAATTTGTTTTTACTGCTCAGAAATGGGGAAGCAGAGTACCTGGGGTAGTCTGTAGCCTGAATGCTCTCAAAGCTACACCTCAATTCTTGGCCCCATGACAAACAGCAAGACAGCACAAGATCTCAGACTAGTGGTGTCTGGGGGAATTTTGGAATTAATGTAATGGTTTTCTTTTATATATTAACTTCATCAAAGAGAACAATGCAGTAGGGTTGTTTTATGTTGTTTTTTTTGGTTGTTTTTTCCTGAGAGTTGAGTCATACTTTATTTCCATTTTTCAGCCTGAAGAGGATAGCCTTTAATAAATCTGTAGGCAAAGTGATAAACATATAATAAGGTGTCACAGGGATTTTTTTTCCTCCCACTGCAAATGAGTCAGCAATTAAATTATCTTGAAATAAAATCAGTCTGTTGTCTGGGTTTAGCAAATGTTTACATTTTAAGAGAACAGTTACATTAGTGGTGCTCAGAGTGCAAATTGTGTAGGGGGTCTCCTGTAAAATGAAATGCATATCAGAATCTCTCCCTAAATGGCTCTCAATCTGAAATATTTTTATTTCATCAGAACATCATATTCCTTGTGGTTTACTAAAACAGACAATATCCTCAACTTAAATTTTCTTTAACTGGGAAGACACACTGAAAACCTCACTGTCAAGTGGAATTGCCACGTGTAATCCAGTTCTGGATTTTCTGGTTATATCATACAAATGATGAGACGTGGTAGTGTGGAAAAACTTGGCAGAAATATTCCTGTGTAAATACGAAGGCTCATTCATGTTTTCAGTCTTGCTCTGGTCAGGAAGATTTACGTGACTTGACATTTTTGGGGACTTGTTTTCAAATACTGTGGAAGGGAATAGGTGGCTGTGCTGGAGATCTGGTTCCAGGCTGGAGGAGCCTCTGTGCCTGCTTAAAACACCCTCTGTTGGTGTTTATCTTGCAGGCAATGAGGAGGCACAGGCTGGTGAAATGAAAGGGGCAGGGACAGGTGTGAAGCGTTTGACAGCTGCATTGTCTGAGCTCAGATGTGTGAAATGCTCAAAAAGCTTTGCTGTGCCTGCAGGGTGTGGAGATGTACCTAGGGTGGCCTAGCGCTGGCAGGGCTGTAATCCAGCTGTGAACCCTCTTGGAGAAATGTGCCCAATTCTTGGGGACTTCAGCTTGCCCAGTTCTGTGCTGCCATCACCCTGCTCTTGTTTGCTCAAGCAGTGACTGGTCTGAGTAAATGCCCACAGCCTGTAGAGTAAATAACCCTCTTCATAAATCCAAGGAGACACTGAGCAGTTTTGGTTTGTTTTTTTGTTTCTTGGTTGTTGTTTTTTTTTTTCCCAAATTGATCCTCCTAAAAAGAGCAGATATAAAAAAGAAAAAATGTTAAAGCAAGGGGAACAAGATGCAAGCACTCAGGGAGCAGGGAAAATGCTGGTGATTGTGATGAGATTGGTAACTCCGTTCTCTCCATTTTGTGTCACTGTAGATGAATTCAAAGTTCACCAGACTGTAGCTTGCTGTTGACTTTTGAAATACTCTGATATGCATTCAAGCTTAGCAACACTGCGTTTCTGAGGAGCTTCACTGGTGGTAGCAGCAGGATACAGCCAAAATCCTTTCCATAGTATTCCACTATTGGTGTTGTCTGGTTGACTTTTCCAACTCTGGAATTCATCCATTGCTGCCCTATTTAAATTATTCAAAGAAATGATAAAGCACAGAGTGTGGTTGATTTTCTTGGAAAAAAAAATGCTAACCAATAGTGTTCTTCTGAAATTTCTTGACTAATTGTTCTCCTCACCAAAACATCAGTGGTAGAGATGAAATAGAGTGAAAACTAATGGTGGTAAAATTTTTGTGCATTAGGTTGGGACTACTGTGGAGAGGACTGTGTGTACAGAACTGAGAGTTCTGATGGCAGCCTGGTTAAAAGGAGAGAAGCAGCTACTATGGTGAGCAGGGATGTACAAAAAGCCAGGCTGTAATGATGGAGGTAGGGGACTATCCTTGGGAAGAAATTATCCTTTTGGCAAATGAAAAGAAACTGCTGGAAAAAAATTCAAGCTCACTTTTGTCAACATGGACATCCATGTTTAAGTGCATTCCCATGATACTTGATGTGAGTGAACAATGTTCCATTGCAGTCCAATGTAAATAATGGTTAACTATGCATAAATTTAAAACTAGACTTAAGTTAACCTGGGGTCAGAATGACTAAGTGTATAGAAGAGCATTACTTCATGAAGTAATGTAAGAGTCACGTGAAGTGGGTTTACCAAACTGGAAGTCAGGTGTGATTCTCCTTTACTGAGTGAAATGGAGTGTCATGAGATGGAGATCTGGACCCCAGGAAGCAACTGCCTGCTTTCCTGCTGTCCAGGAAAGAACATGAAGGAGGCAATAACAAAGCAAGGAAGTAGTTAACACATTGTGAGTACTGTGAAAAGGGAGGAAAAAGTGGGAAGTGGAAAAAAATGGGGAAGGAGAAACTGTGTGTTGGCCTTCTTTTCCTTGTAATTGTGCATGAAGATGTTTGCTGTGCTGTTGGGGAAAATTACTTGGTTGTTACTGCATATGGCTGTTTATCTCTGCAGGTTTAATTAAGCCATTTAAAGGACCTTTGTTTTCTCTCCCTTTTGCTTGTTCTCTTCTTGTGGCTGCCTCATCCCTGGAAGTGTCCAAGGCCAGGGTGGATAGGGCTTGGAGCAGCCTCATGTAATGGAAAGTGTCCCTGCACAAGCCAGGGGTTTGTAATGAGATGATTTTTAAGGTCCCTTCCAGCCCAAACCATTCTGTGATTCTTGATTGTATTATAGAAGAGAGTCTTCCCATTTATTCAAACATCTAAATTTCTTCAGATTTTAATTACTTTAATTTAGTGATGGCTTTTCATTTTCTCTCTAAGATCCTTAACGTAGGATGCCGCACAATGTTTAGCATAAAAAAGAAAAATAAAGAGTAGGAATAGGCACTACTGAGATTACAGGCTATAGTGGAAAGATGTTGGTCATTCAGCTTCAATTAAAAATAACATTACTTTCAAACTTTAATAATATATTGCAAACTTCCACTTGATATTAATAAAGTATTTATTATGTGTTTAAATGTTTTTAACATGCAATGCTTGGCTGAATGTTTTTCATCCTGCACTTGCTGATTTACTGTAATAAATATAAAGCTTCTGTAACAGATATGATGCAGCAAGGCTCTGATCTGCATGGTGATACCTGCATTTGTCAGCAACACCAAGTTTTATGGATTTGGCCTTAAATTGGTACTGGATTGTTTGCCTGCAAATGTTTAGTCAATAGAGAACAAAGTGTGGATGTCACATAACCTTCGGCTGTACAGTCAGCCAGAAATGGCTGGATGAATGCAGCAGTGTCTGAAAGCTGCACTGCCCAAAATGGGGAACTGCCCGAGCCTCTTCTGCAGTGCTGGGGAGCAGGTCCTGTGCCAGGGCACAGCTGTGGGGCAGAGCCCCCTGGTTTTCCCCTTTCTGGGCTTGAGTTCTCCTCACCACACACAGTGAAACGCTCTGGAAGGGGAGCTGTGACAGTTGGAGGCATTTGGTGCCACTCTGAAACAGAAGGTGGCAAGTGAGAAGTCAGGGGTCATTCTCTGCCCTCAAATAAGACAAGGAAAGTGTGACTGGTGAGCTTGAGCCATTTGTCCCAGTAAATTAAATGCTTGATGCTTGCGAGTTTGAGAAAAGCAAATGATTCTTTTCTTCCTGGTTTTTTTTTTTTCCCTCGAGTTTGATCTGCTGCTGTTGGTTATCTGTGTGTAAGGGAAAATGTTTATTGAAAATAAAGCAACCCCATTTCATAAGTCAGGAATTGCTTCTGTTTAACATGCTTGTTCAAAGAACCATAATCTGTTCCTTTGCTTCTGTCTCATGCAAACAGCTGGGGTTTATTGGGGGTTTATAGGCTTTAAATTGGGGTTTATTGTAAGAGTGTGGGAGTTGGTTGTTCTTTTTTCATCAAATCTTGTTTGAGTAAAATAAAGAAAAGCATTTAACAGTCTATATGAATGGTCTGGTGGCAGACTTAGATTAAAAGTTTATGTAGTAGTATATTTGTGGCTCCAGTATGATGTCATGATAAATGAAAATTAGTGCTCATGGAAAACAGTAGAAAGTCATAGTAGAAACTCTCATTCATAGGAATAAGTATTTTTTCATACTTTGTTTCAAGTAATGATAGCAAAAGAAAGGTAGAAAATGACAGAAACTATTTTTTGTCTCCAAAAAGTTGATTGTACATGTAAGTTTTTTTCTGCTCTGTTTTCATATTTCAGCTATGTTGGACTGAACTCTTGATGTCATGTTTTACTCTTTAAATATCAAGCAGAAAGCTCTATGGCATTAATTTTATAAATAGACCTGGTATTCAAAAATAGTCTTATTGATAATCAGCTTTGTCTGTCTTAGTTCTGGAATGATCGCTACATGTTTGTGTAACTGGAAACTATCATATATAAAATTTAACTCTTTTTGGAGCTGATCTGTGGAACAGCATATAAATAACTAGTCAATAAGAAATGTGTGGTTTTCCTAGAGTTGGAATTCTGCTGTGCAGTGGGTTAAGAGAAACCTGTATCTTTTTTCACTAGTTTCTCTTCATGTATTGCAGCAGTTTCATGGCTCTCCTGTAAATTGATGAGTCTGCTCTGAAATGGATTTTGCTGCCCTTCTTTTGGGTTCTTCTCCCTGGTTAAGGCACATGATGATATTCACTGTGCTTTGCTGTAATGTCAGTGCTCCACAGGAGATGGGGGATCCCTTGTCTGACCTGGAGTGTCTCTGCAAAATCTGTGTTGCTAGCTAGAAATAAAGCTAGTGATTTAATTGGCATCTATAACTCTGTCTTCTGTAGTCTTTTTAGCCTAATAATCTGTGAAAAAACACTATTTTAAATTGTTGGCCAAGAGGATTTCTTGTTAGGATTTTTTTAGTTTGGCATATCCATTTTAATTTAAAGTTTTCTCAGTGCTATTTCCGAAATTAAGAAATTGATAGGGTTTTTGGGGTTTCTTTAGGGTTTTTGTTTGTTTGATGACCTAGGGCCCTAAAGAGGGCCCTAAATAGGGAATTAGGTCTTCACAGTGCTGCTGTGAGGAAATACAGAGCGTTCCGTGCCGGTGCTGTGTGACCCCGGATCCGGTTGCAGTCGGGCACAGCTCCAGCAGCGCTGCCCATCTCCAGGGCTGTGTTTGCTCTGCCTCATCCCTGGTTAAACATTGATAGCTGGCAGCCCGGACAATACTCACTGCAAATGGATGGCTTGCTTTTGGGGCTGGCTTTAAATTGATAGCCTGTGACAGCAACTAAGTTTTCTTTTTCAGCTCTGTTATAGCCTGAGGTGAGTTGGATCTAAATTCAGAGTGAAAATTAAGTTATAAATGACAAAGGCCTAATTGGAAATCTGTGGATGAGCCCATTTCCTGCCATTGACTCCAGTGCATTTCCAGGTGGACTTAAATCTGTGCCATGGAGCCCGAGGCTACCTGTGCCTGGCAGTCTGGGCTTGGGATCACACTTGCATTTTGGGAAGCATCTGTATGGCTTTTGTACAAATTGTACCTCTCAGGAAGAAACTAATTTCTTTGCAAACTTAATCACTTAGCAGAAAGGTGGTAGTTGTTAGGGTGTCTCAGAAAATAAACTTTCTTTTGCTTTTACTTGTTATGCAGGTGTGTTTGAGGGGGTTGATGTTGACCTATAAAGCCTTTTGTCCTCAAGTTTGTGCCTTGTCTCACTGCAGTGGGGATGTGCTGAGGTCTGTCCTGAGCTGTATATGTAGCACAGGTGGTAAAACCACTTTAAACTTAGTACAGAATTGAAAGAACAATGTTAATGCACAGTTGCAGTGATGGATGACCTGCAGTTGAGATCTTAAACTGCTTGTTTTTTTGAATGCCTGCAGCTGGCCCTGACAGCTGCCAGAGCTCAGTTGTGGAGGGGGTTGATAATTTAGCTGTTTATTTATTATGTTTTAGACATAACTGCCAGGCTGGAGAGAGGGGGGAATACTATAAAAATGTAAATATTTAAATTTCATTTCCTTCTTGGTGACTGCCCTCCCTCTTTCTGCTTGGACAGGAGGATTTTAAAAGGATGAGTCTGTTTTTGCCCAGTTGAAAGCACTTGAACGTTCTGCTCTTGGGGTGTCCTCTTGCCCTTCCAACCTCAGCAGAAGCAACTCACACCTTCAGAAGAAGTACAGCTCGGTTGCTTTGCACTTTCTGATGGGTGCAGCAGCACAGCTGCTGCTGTCTCTCTGCTGAAGGAAGATGGAAAGGGAATTAAGTAAACAAGGAATGCTCGAGTCATCTTTGAGGGCCGGAGAGTCAAGTCTACAGTTGGTTTAACTTTCAGAATTACTAACTGTATAATGGAACAGTTTCTTTGTGTGGTCTTCAAAAGAGTATTTGCAAGGTGAATGATGTCCAGATTCCTCCTTGTTCAGTTGGAATGTGTGCTGAGGCTGCAGGGTGATACCTGTGGATGCAGAGCTGCCTGGCTGGCCCTGGCACACAGCTCCCTTAGGCTCTAGTGCCTCCAGGAGTTTCCCTTGAGGAGCTGAAGCTGAGCTCAAGCCCAGCTCCTTAGGGCCAGCCCAGCTGTTTGTGGGCTGTGGAGCAGGAGGTGCCACGGTGGTTGCGGGCTCTGCGCAGGACTGTGGGGAGTGGAAACACAAGCAAACCCTTTCCCTTTGCAAGAGATCAAAGGCAACCCTTTAACCTTGGGAAGCATTTTTCCTACCCAGACTTGGTTCCACATGTGCTGTTTCATCCCTGGTTTTGATCCGGACACTCTCTGAACTCACTTGAAGCTTTGCTCTCAGTGTGTCTTTGCTGCAGATTCCTTTCATTTTCTGGAGAACACTCCTGTGCAGTTGGCTTTGAACTATCCACATAAGGATCTATCACATAAGGAACTATCCCCCCTTTATGCTGGCTAGAAAAACCTATGTGTTTGTATTTAAGGTGATAAAAAAACCCCAAAATTAGGATTTTTTTTTTAAAGCGACATTAAAATTTTGTCACTCCTATATCTGCATTTATCTTTTATTCAGTACAGAGCTGATGAGATTAGGTGCTGTATTTTGTAGCACCATAAGCTGTTATGACCAGCAATCAGTAAAATATATTGTGCTTTTATAAGATCCTTTTGTTTGTGTCTGCTCTTACTCTACATCATCTGGTACCAAAAATAACTGGCCCCATCTCAATGGCATTGCCCATGCAGTGTTTTACCACTGCAAGCTGTAGAGCTGCTTCCAGCTGTTTGTGAGTCTGAATGTTTGATGCTGAAGCAGTGTAGCCTTTGGATTGTGTTTTCAGTACTTGGATGTGGTGGGAAGTGTTGGATGGGATACACAGACACCTCTGATGGATCAATATTTTGTGTATCTAGTCTGTGCTATATAGAGGCTGTAACTGAAGTGATTCACTTTGCACGGCAGAGTTGGAACATGCCCACAGAATGCTTTTGCAGAACACAGAGACTCATGTAGAGTCTCATTGTTTTCCCCAGTGCATTGCAGCAGGGAGATGTGTTTTATTCTGGTTCATCAGTCTTCTCTTTCTAATTCATATTTGAATTCTGAGGTGTGCAAGTTGAAACTGCCACCTATAGCAGAACTTGAGGTGCAAAGAAGTTGATATTGCACATGCAGATAGGTTAGTGATTGTATGGGATCTTTATAGCATCATAAAATGGTATCTTTTTTTTTTTTTTTTTGAATAATAAGCATGTTATAACCATCTTTGTAGTCTTCCTACTCTTCCTTATTTTGTTGTACCACCAGATGAAGGGCTGATGTGGTAAATTCTGGAAAACAGCGATGTATGTGCTCCCTTGAGGATTTTTACCTGCTGGAAATGAGGAGAGTTAACATGCAGAACTGAAGACTGGATTGATAATGGCACCTAATTTTTAGCTCACAGGGTTTCCTTCCTGTGCTTTGCTCTTTCATAGCTGTTAGCTGAGCTGCTGTCACTTTGCTTTCTTTGACCTCAGCCTCTGAGCACTTGGTGCTTTATTGCTCAGCCCTCACACACTTCCCAGGGGAAAAAACCATCACCAGAATTATTTCTATTTCTTCCTTCATTGTATATACCAGATACCAGATTGTGGTTTTCTTTGGAAGATTGTTTTCTGCAGAACTCCCTGCCACATTCCCTCTAGTTCCCTAGAGATGTTTAATTAGAATTTGGTGTTACATTCTTAAGAAAACCTACCTTCCTTTGTTCCTTAAAGGACTGGCTAGTTTTCCTCATTATCATAGGGCAACAGTAGAGCTAATGAGTAAAGATATTTTAAAAAGAGTAGGCTCCAAACCTCAGCCTTGCAGAATGGGATGTCTGGATAACTGTTAGTGATGTACCTTATCTTCTGCTTTATTTTTAGATGCTCTTCTACAACGGGTAGCAGAATTGGAAAAGGTCAATGCAGAATTTCTGCGCACAAAGCAGCAACTTGAGCAAGAATTTAATCAAAAGAGAGCAAAATTTAAGGAGTTATACCTGGCTAAGGAAGGTAAGTCCTCAGTTCTCTGAATTATTCTAAAGGTTATTGAACTTCATTTTCAAATAATCCCTGTATGAAGCATAGTCTTTTAAACAGTTATAATAAGAATGTAAGAGATTCAATAGGTGACTATTGAGCATCCTAGAATGAACTTTAAAATTAAATTTAAAGATCTGCCTCATGGATAGGAGCCAAAGCAACTTGATGTCCATGCAGAAACACCACCACTGAGTTTTAATACTAATTTCCTGAAGGTGTGCTCTCTGAGCAGGAGCTGATCTGGTAAATGGAAAGATATAGCCTGGATGCTGTGCTGTTTCTACTCTGTTGCCTTTTTTATAATGTAGCATTTATTTGTCTTAAATTTCCATCTGAGGTAGGCTATAAGCAGGCAAACATTATAAAAGTTTTAATACCAGCCAAGGGCATCTATTTCAATAACACAATTTATAGGAAAATTTAAATCATATGAGCTCAAATATCTGATGAAGGATCAGAGAGTAGAGGTAGCTGTTCTGAGAGCCAGATTGATTTATCTAATTCTGGTGATTTTCCTGTCTTTAACATATAAAAGCAGAGCCAAAACATAATGCATTAAGACTGCAGCTGCTGCATAAGCTTATGAGAGCAGAAATACAACAGGCATAATGAAGATTGGATCATACAGCAAGCCTATTTACTTGTGTTTCTAAGGCTGGATGAAAGGAAATTTAAGATACAAGACACTACTGATGAGATCAGCAATAATTCTCCCATTTTGGTACAGTCAAAAAATACAAAATAAATTGTGATAGGGGACGAAAAAACACCCCAACTTTCACAGCTACTGAAGTGAAAAGACACCAGAGGACAGTATACAAGCAATTATTTTTCCTCCCCCCCCCCCCCCCCCCCAAAAAAAAAGTTTTTTCCCCCTCCCTGTCTCCAAGACCCTCTCCTAAATGTTCATTGGGGCTGTTGGGACCCATCTTCAACACTATCATTTGAAAACTAAGAACATTAATGTTACAGAGGCTTGGATTTTTAACACAAGGATTAATGTCCTTTTAAGTATTTGATTAGCTCTGGGTTCTATATTCTCTATCAGGGGTGAGAGCACCAGGATTGATTCAGCTTTTTGGCCCTGAGGGAAATACATGGAGATAGCTTGATGTTGGTTGTGTGCTGGCCAGATGTTTCTGCTAAAAGTGATTGCCATAGAAGCAGGCCATGTGCACATAAAACACATATTTTGTGGTAGTGCTTTTGGAATTAATTATATAATATATGTCTTCCAGAAGTGTCTATTTCAGATTAGCTGAAAACTCAGGAGGATAATATGAAGTTAGTTTAATTTCTGTTTATAGTTGCAACAATTAGGGAAGTAGTGGGTGTTCCATTGAATGTATCCCTTTTCTTTGCAGAAGCTCAGTTTTACCAAAGTCTTTGGTAAAGAGTGAATTAGGCTGCATATTTTTCGTGTGTGTACTCTCCAAAGTGGTCACAGAGTGTTTCTGTTCAAGCAGTATGAAGTGTTCCATCCAAATTAAGAACCAAGTTGGTCCCAGAAATGGGGGGAAAACTGTTCTCCAGTCTGTTTGTGCCTTTTCCAGATTCATTTCCAGAATTAGTTAAATAATAAGAACTGATGAAAAGCACAATTCACTTTCATCAGGTATATAGGTCCTAGTTATATCTAGTGTCTGTATCCACAAGGTGCTCCTTTAATAAAAGGCAAGGGCAAGCAAAGTCAAGAAATAGCATTCCCTGAAGAGACCTGCCAACATTTGTTCAGTCATTACAGGTGGATGTTTTAATACCATTGCTTCCTTCACTCCCTTCAGTTCTTTGCCATAGCAACTGGGGCTACACTTCAGGTTGAACTCATTAATCTAGCTAAATGTATACAATCCTCCTTTCAGAGGACCTGAAAAGACAGAATGCAGTGCTGCAGGCAGCCCAGGATGACCTGGGCCAGCTGCGGACCCAGCTGATGGAGGCCCACGCTGAAATGGAGAACATCAAGGCCATAGCCACAGTGTCAGAGACCACCAAGCAGGAGGCCATCGATGAGGTCAAGAGGCAGTGGCAAGAAGAAGTGGCTTCCCTCCAGGCCATCATGAAAGGTAAGAACCAGGCAAGCTGCTGAGATCAGCCACCCTGATGTCTTCAGGGATTTGTGCCTGCTCTTCCTCAGAGTATGGATAATTGTTATGGCTTGGGAAAGCTGCAGAAGGGCTGGATGAAGTGTAATTCCCAAGGCTGTGAAAAGGAGCTTGATGGGTTTTTCATTGTCAACTAGAGGACAGAATTTAGAATTCATGGCCATGGGAACCTCATGTATATGCAAAGCATTTTTGAGGGACTATGAATGTGATACTTCATCCTTCCACGAAGATAAGTATGATGCCTGTAATTTGACAAGTCTGCAAACAGCTTTAAGCTGCCAGCATGATTCTCTTTTTTCCTTCTGTGTGAACACAGTTCTGCTCTCACACAGTCAAGTGTCCCTCCAGTACTCACATGGGCCTTCCCCCAGGGTAATGACTGCACATGCTGCTCTCTCAGTCCTGGGTGTTTTTTTTCTGGATAGTTCTGATCTATTCCTTGTTATATTTGCACGTTGCACAGCTGTTGACATTTCTGAGAGAAAGGGAATGAACTAAAGGATATGAAATGGGAACAGCCTATTGTCACAAATGTCTGTTTTCTTAAAGGTTCACAGACAGGATCACACCATCCTGAGCCTAGTGCCTGTCGGCTGTGGGCAGTTTTTCCATCACCTCATTGTGCTTTTCACCCAGAACAGACAAACCTTCATGTATATTGAGTACACAAATGTCTGTTTATTTATGATCTGCACAGATACATGGACCTAGATTAAGGCTCAGCTGTGCCAGTGTAAACAGACAGCTCCTGAGCTGAGAGGGGTCATATGAATCCTGGGGAAATGGAAGCTATGTGAGAAGTTTGAATTTTGGAGTACCTTTTTAAGGTTTTAGTAATTTGTTTGGATGGTGTACCTGGAGGTACAAAATGTGCTGCTAAATAGGATATTAGTTGTGTATGTTTCCTTGAAATTAGGAGTTGTACAGTTTTTGGGGATAGTTTCTCTCTATTCTGTTGATGGTACTAATTGAAATTTAATTTCAGTTCTTATGTATTTGGGTTTTGGGGTAGGAGTCCAAGGGAAGGGAGAGTTGTCCTAGTTTTGATTAATTATAGTAAATCATTGAGTGGTTGGAGATGGAGTTCCTAAAGCTTTGTTCTTTAACTTACATTGAAAATAAGTTTTGAAAATGCTGTTTTCTAGAGACTGTTCGTGACTATGAGCTGCAGTATCACCACAGGATGGAGCAAGAGCGAGCTCAGTGGAGCCAGTACCGAGAGAACATGGAGCGGGAAATTGCGGAGTTAAGGAGGCGACTCTCTGAAGGCCAGGAGGAAGAAAACCTAGAAAATGAAATGAAAAAGGTACATTGCAATGGAGTTCCTCAGTTTCTGTTTGAGGATAGGCCTGTGGGGTCATGCATGCGTTCATTCCTATGGCTGCTGGAATTCCTCAGCAGTTCACACAGCCTGGTGCTGCCAGCCTTTGTTCATGGAAGTCATCATGACCTAATCCATTTAAAGCCTTAAAGACTTTGTTCCTAATTATGTGCATTCAGTGAGAGAATTGCACCTGAGAAGATGGTAAAGTTTAGCCTTCAACTTGTAAAAACAGGCAGCCTTGTAAAGTCACTTGTCATGATGTCAAATAAGCTCAAGTAAAACCACCTTTAGATTTTTCTGGATTGACTGCAGTTTTATATTGATTTCTCAAGGTGGGGAATGAAGGCACTTGAGACAGTTTCATGTTCAGACTCAGGTGTTTATTATTCCTTATCTGTGTCACAGTCTCAGTACCGTGAATTCAGCAGTTTTTCATTAGCAAGGCACAAAATGGCTAACTGACTCTTGGTACAAGGTCTTTTAAAACTAAACTATCCAATTAAGAAAGGACACCTAGATTATTTTCCCTTTTAACCAATAACTGATCCCTCAAAGCCCGCAATGTGGACTTTTCTGTCCAACCACAAAACATCACCCAAACCCAGGAAGAAGGTAAAGAAGAACAACCTGCCCTAAAACCTCCATCTTGCTTCATATTTATTTCTATATTCTAAAACCCCAAACTCTAAGTTTTCCACATATTACACATGATATTACACACTTCTAGCCAACTACACACCCCTAATCCCAGTGCTATTAATCAATTTCAAAAGCCTGTTCCATGACCTCAGGTCAAATGCAGTGTTCTCTTGTGGGTCTGTGCCTTTAAGCACAGAAAGTTTAAAATTCTCAGCATCAGGATTCCAACAGTTTTATAAAGTTTTCTTTAGACTTCTTTACTTTTACTTCTTTTTCCAGCTCTTAAAAACATCAAGTGCCAATTAAAACCTCAGAATATCTAAGATGTCTCTCCTCTTTCTCTAAAGTAAGCCATGTTTGTGCATTACAGTACTGCTGCCTCCCTAGGAAGTACAGAACCTTGATGTCATAAAACAAGCAGCTCTGGATGATGAAAAGTAATTGCTCTGGAGTATGGACAGATATTGTTGTAGTTGTTCAAAGATCTGTGACTGAGAAAAGTTCATAGAAGTAGATTGAGGTGCCTTGTCTTGAGTTTGAATTTTCTTTTTTTTTTCTTTTTTTTTTTTTTTTTGAGGTTGAAGATTTAATGTGTTTCAGATGGGAAGGAAATTGAACCTGTCATAATAGATCAGTACTTTATAAAAATCTTTCTGTATCTTATTATAATAACTTGCATTTTCATGAATTTCTCATCTCAGCAAGCTTACCTTAGTCTTAAAGGTGTGCTAATACAATTTTAAAGTAGTGACTGAACCTATATTCAATAATGAAGTAGGTTAACATTTGATAATCTGCCACATCACTGCATGTCCCTGTTCCTGCTTGCTGTCAGCAGAAGAAATGCAGTGTGGAGAAACTTTTTAGCTATTTCTACTATGTTGTAGCAAGCAATCAGTGTTAGTGTTGCAAAATGGAGTTATTTTTCTGAGACTTAGGAAGAGATTCCTGGCTATTGCTAGTTGTAGTTGCATTATTGCTGTGGGACTGCTCTTCATGGAGCCCTGATTTCAAAGATAAGAGTTAGGGTAAAGCCTGTTCTAATCCCACTGCAATTGTAAGACATTTACTGTTTTTAAGAAAAGGTTTTAGTCTTATTAAGTACAAAAAGACTTTGGTTGAAGCTGAATGGAGGTTCAAAACTGGATCAGTGAGGCTTGTAGAAACAACCCAGAAGATGCAGAGTTCACAGTGTAAAAGTCCTGGCATTGCACTCCCAACTAACTGCCAATAAGCACTTTCAGAGAACTTTCAATCTCTCTCAACTGATTCATATTTTTAATCTGTAGTTACTGATTGTGTAAGTTGAAATTGCAAGCTGCTGACATGGCAGCACAGCTCACCTAAACTCAGTGGTTTATTAGAGAAGTTTAGCATAGCAGATAAATAGCATTTTCAAGTATAGTCCTTTAAAAGGGAATTAAATATCCCTAAAGGAAAAGGTGATCAGTTTATTAATCTCTGGTAATAGGAGCTTGGAAAGCTTTCTAGGTCTGTAAAGCAGAGGAACATGTATCTTATGTAATAGGAGGGGGAGGGGGAAATCTGGTTTTCAGAGTGCAGCTTGAAATAATTGCTTAAACTGCTTTGCATGAGGTTTTAATCTTCTTTGTTATTATTAAACCTGTGAGGTTTTTTGTCAAGGAGACTAAGAATTAGATCAAAATTAGGAAAAGGACATTCAATTTTACCTAAAAACAAACAAGCAATCCCAAGCCCAGAAAAAGGTTTGCTTGGGCAGCAAAATAATGAATATTCATGTGTCAGCAGCCAGTGTGAAAAGAGGAACTTTCTTGATCACTTGGGATGTGTTATTTGAAGACTTGTGATCAATTCCTCATGCAAAATGGCATTTGCAGCCAGCAATGCTTTTACTGCATCTTTATATGTTCTTTTTTCAGAAAGAGCTTGTTTGGTGGAACACATGCTCTTGTTTGGAAGCAGCTGTTTTGCTTCTCCATGTAAATACATTTCAGGTTGCAAATTGCTACTTTCTGTAGAGAATTTGTCTGTTCTGTGATTTTGTATCATAAAGCAATGATTTCTAAGAAATCATTTTCTAAGAAAACCTTGTAACTTTGTCTTCTTAATCTCCCTTCCCAACTCAGAAAAGGTGGATACCTTGACGTAATGATTAACATGCTCACCTAGTGATTAATCTTTCAGAAAACTTACCAGTGATTTATAAAAATCTGTTTTCCTGTTGGGTTGTAGTACCAGATAGGTCTGGGGTGTTTTGTCTTCACAGCAGCTAAAAGCAATCTACCACAGCAGCATGTACTTCCCTGCTGGGGAATGTCTGAGCTGACTCTGGACCATGACTGCATGGGGATGAGTTGTGCCCAACTTTGGCCACTGGCAAAATATTACTTGGCTTTTTTTTTTTTTTTAAGTGAGAGCTCATTTTCTGTTCAGGAGAGGATCTGTTTTGCTGTTGGAGCTGTGATGAATATAAATATTCTTCTTAGCACAGTTGTGTCAAATTCTGAGTAACAGAAGTCTGCAGAGCAGGTATTTTGTGTACAGAGAGAGCAGGAAAGTACAAGGCTCCTGTAAGGAATTGTGCTTATTAATCAGGAGAGGGGAAATTGGAAGGGAAGAGTAATCAGATTTCTGTGACTGAGTTGGCCATAAAATGTGATATACAGTAAGCTATTTTTGTTGGTAATGGTGAAGAGCAATGGGATAAATTTAGTGGACTTTTAAATGGTTTATTCCTGCTTTAAAGAAAAATCTTCAAATTGTGTCTGTGTGTTTTCCACTTGTCTCATTTTTAAAGAACAAGCTGAGGTATAATGTTACTTGGGATTTCTCCAGTCAGATGTTTGTTCCTCTGAAAATGACTTGGACTCATTTTTAGCATTATCTCTCCATGGAGTCATTTTGCTGCTGTGTTCTCCAGGTCCCTCAGTGTGTTCTATATCCCCCGTGCTGGGGGAGGCAGGTTTGGCTAGGGCAGAAGTGGTTTGGGTGCTTGGTTTTTGGTTAAGGAATGAGTAAAGATGAGCTGATCATGTGTAAAACTGTGGCTGTTGATAGCCAAGTTAAGTTTAATAAAACGTTAAAAGGAAATAAACATTTTAAGGATCACACCTCTGGAAGAGTCTGAATAACACCTCTTAGCACAGGAAATTTGGGGCTGTGGCACCTCTTGCCACGTGTGACAGTATCTTTAAGTAGCATTTTTCAACACAACAGATAGATATTCTCATTTTATTAAAAGGTTGAGTGGAGCTTTAACCTCGATTTTGGAGTCTCAGTAATTCTGCTTTATGTCCAAAAGCAGACCCAGGGCCCAGCACTCCTTTTGTTAGCAGAGGGAGGCTGTTGGGAGTGTTTAGCTCAAGATCACACTGACCTTTAATAGGGATCCTTACAATATGTTGCAACCACAATGTCAAACTTCGGCTCTGTTTACCAAGCAGTAAAAGCTGGAGTAATTTTTCTGTATGTGGATTGGGATACAGTTTTGTCTTTCCAGTTGTTCACAGTCTGGTTTTGCTTTCAGAGAACTTTCTGACTGTTTCTCTGAACTGCTTGGTTCCAACACAGGCACATTTGTTGCTCTGTATTCTGCAGTGAGCCATGTGAAACCAGGCTGGCAGTGAAATATTGCTGCAATTATCCTGAATAATTAGAAAAGAATGTTCTATTCATTCTATTAAATGAATAGAACTGATATGATAAATGAAATATAAAGCAATGCCTGAAGTGGAACTCCTGCTCCCATTTGTTTGAAAAATGTGACTGTTGAGTTGCTGGCTGCAAGCACCAGGGTCTGGGTGTATATGACAGTCACATGTCCCTGGTATTGGATTCACTGCCAAGTGACATCCCTTGCTTTACTCACAGCTTTTATTGGTACTCCAGCAGTGACAAAATGTAGCAGAAATAAATTAAACGTAAAGAAATTTGTTTTAGTGTTGTGTTCAGATTTTTCTGCAAAGCTTTAAAATTGTAGTGCTTATATAATTGACAAGTATTGCAATAACATTTTGTCTATTAATTTTAAGTTAGAAAACTTCAGTGGCTAAAAATATTTTCTATTTCTCTTCCTGAAAGTCTTGCTCAGATTACAGTTGTCAATAAGCTCACCAGGAACTGAAAGTCAAATGAGTAACCTCTAAAACCTGCATTCTAGTCTAGTTTCAAAACCAGACATGAGTGTTATCATTTACTGCCTGTCTTTGCTGATGAGGTTATGAAAGGTGTCATCTTTTGAAACTCCAGCTTTGAGGCACAGTTCCCTGCCCTCTCTCCCCTGCTGAGTTCTTCCAGTAGAAGACAGAGAACAGCTGAGCTTTCTGAGCCTCATGCACAAAGCCAGCCCAAATTAGAATGCTGGAATTCTCTGTGCCTTGGAGAGTTTTACTGCAGAGAGAGTATTTGAGTGTTCTGCTGGCTCCTGGGGAGTCTGTGGGAGCTGCTCCTTTCACTTGGAGAGTCTGTAGTGCATCCCTGAAGGAAAGGCAGAGCATTTAAGAAATGGGGATGTCAGGGCCACACATTAATATGCAGTTCTGGTTTTGAACCCTGAATGCTATTTCTCATTTTAATTCTTGCTATTTTTACCTGTCTTTCCCTTTTTTTCCCCTTTCCTTGAAACAGTCCTCTAATTCTGCTGCTCTTTGATCTTCTCAGAAGTACTTTTTGAAGGAAATCATGGGATAAATTGTCTATATATAGTTTGAAATATTCAGTACAATAACACCAAATCCTGATGCTGCATCAGTAGTAATGTAAAGTTGAAAAATTATCTTCTAAAAGAGAACTGAGCTACACTGGGCATTACTGTGCAGCTCCATTTGCTTTTAACTATTTTGTAAGTAACTGCATGATCAGTACCTCATCATGCACTTCCTTTGGGTTTTTTTCATATGTACTATGTGGCAGCAGGTTGTGGGACAGTTAGGCCTTCAATAAAGGAAAAGTGCACATTGTTTTAAATTCTTGATCCATACATTTTCTTTCAGGCATCAAGAGGGATAGATTTGCTAAAATTCTCTTTTAAAACAGATACTTGTGGCTTAACCCATACATAGATTAAAATTTAGTTACCTTCTGTGAATGCAGTAATATCAGCCCATTGTCACAGAGATGGCTGCTGAACTAAATAAATAGCAGTAAGATGAGCACTGAAAGTGGAAGTTTGGTCAGCTTTTTTTGTTGATGTAGAGATTTTCTCCAAATGTCTCCAGTAATGGGAACTGGTGTGAAAATTCTGATGATGCATTGCAATTTATTGTCTTAACTTCAGGCTCAGGAAGATGCCGAGAAGCTGCGCTCAGTTGTGATGCCCATGGAGAAAGAGATTGCAGCCCTAAAGGAGAAACTGGCAGAAGCTGAAGAAAAAATAAAAGCAGCATCAGAGGTGAGGTGGAGCTCTTAACTGGATCCTGATGTATGTCTTGCAGTGTGCTAGTTTGATGTAGACATGTCAAATTTTATAAGAGAGAAAAAGGCTGTATTGGGAACAACAGGGAAACTCTTCATGCCCTTCTTGTCTCCTGTAGCTCAAATATCATGTTTGGCCTAAATACATTTTTGCATCTCTTTGTTTTGAGAGTTGCACTGTGTGTGTGGGATCTGGGTTTAGAATAAATTGCACAGCTCCAGGTCTACTAATAATAGAAAAAGCTCTAGAAAAATATCTACTTTGCACTTCTTCCAGCCACCTGGCCTCTGGGTTATTGGCACACTTGGAGCCACGAAGTCAGACCTTCCCATTTGAAAGGCTTAAAGGGCAGCAGATGGAAGGGTTGGTGTCCTGGGGCAGGAAAGCTGTCCCCACCATCAGTGGCAGTCACAGCCCAAGGCTGTCCTGAATCCTGGCTTGGCGTCGGCGTGTCCCGTGCTGTGCTGAGAAAGATGAACAGCAGCTCTCTGCAGCCAGTTAGGAATTGCCTGAAGGCTTTGGTTTTCTCTAAGATAAAACCTCCTGTGATTTCTGACTCAGCAAACCATAAAACTGAATAGTGCCATAAAGAAATCATTCAATTTGCTCCTTGTTCCAAGACAGAATCCATTTCTCCAAGCATCATGTCTGACAGATGTTTATGTAACCCTGTCTTATAAGGTTCTGACTGAAGATCTGCAGGACACTCATTTCAGTTCTTTGTTAGCTCTGCTATTAAAAAAAAAAAAACAAAACAACAAACAAGAAGAAGAAAATCCAAATATATTTCTTCAGTATTTCATCATATAATTGCTTTTTGCTGATAGATTTTCTTCCTTTTTGCAACAGTCTTTCATGCATTGGAAAGTTTCTTTTCTTGTCTGTCCCCAAGTTTTCTCTGTTCTTAGGCTTATTTCAAGCTTGCCTCAGTCATTTTTTTCTGACTACACTGATTACTCTGTTTTGAACTAAGGAGTTCTTGGCTTATCAGCATTTATCAGCTATTTAGATCCTGGCTATCAGCACTGATTACTTCACAGTGAAGTGATCCCTTCACTGTCTGCTTTCCTGAGATACTTCTCTTTTTACCATCTCTGTGCTCAATGCTGCTGGTGCTGCTGTGATCCAGCTGCTATAACTGTGATACACTGAGAGGTTTGACTTAGAATTTTAATGAGTAACTCATTCACAAGTAAATACAAGCACTGCTTACACACTGGTAGTTGAATATTTGTGATTTCTGCAAATAAACTGGTCCTTCAGCACCTGTACATTACCTGAACAGGCAGCACTATGGCTTCTAACAAGAAGGAAATGTCTGAGAGTGTTCCCCCACTGAGCTGGTTATTTCTTTCCTTTTATTCAGGTTAAAGAACTGAACCATTATTTAGAAGCTGAGAAGTCATGTAGGACAGACTTGGAGATGTACGTGGCTGTTCTCAACACACAAAAATCAGTCCTGCAAGAAGATGCAGAGAAGTTGAGGAAGGAGCTGCATGAAGGTACCTACCTAACAATAGTCCTTTGACTCTCTTCCACTGAGGTTGCAAAACCCAGTGGAGCTGTGAATTCTTTTATCATTTCTTACTTGAACTTGATTAAAAGAAACAGGGAGAGGAAAGCAGGACTTTTAAATGTGAAATGCCATAAAATGTTTGCAGAGGAATTGAATGTGGAATTCCCTTATGACAGAAAAACAACAGAGCCATTGATTCCCTCAAGGCTTGTTGTTGAATGTCTGCTAAGTTCTTTAAGCATTGCAAGCTTCATTCTTGCTGAAGTGATTTTAGGTGTGTATTGTATTTGTGCATAATTATGAGCACTATTTCCATAATGTATAGACCTGGCTCCCTGAGGTGTGGCAGTGCTGAGTGCTAGAGTGAGTTTGGAAGTGTCCCTGTAGGGCACCACAGCCCAGGGTCACTGCAGAGGAGTGGAAACCAGAACCTGCTGCTGAAGTAAATAGGGGTGTAGAAGACAGTTTTCTGAACCCAGCACTAAAAAAAAAAAAACCCAAAACTGTTAGAATTAATAAATGAAGCTGAGGCTTTAGTCTTCTCACTGGGAAATCTTGAACTGTCAGTAACATATCCCTAATCATGAGCCAGGTTTGGAAACGAAGAAAATGGTATTTGAAATAAGACATTATTAACCTAAATAGTTGTTGAACAAAGCCTGACTGTTCTTGATTAGACCAATAATTACTTTTATTCCTGAAAATGCTTCTCTTTGGAAAAGATATTTAAATACTTGTGGTTCAGAAGAATATTTTCTCTGCTTGCATAGTTTGCCATCTCCTAGAGCAAGAGAGGCAGCAGCACAACCAGCTGAAACACACGTGGCAGAAAGCCAATGACCAGTTCCTGGAGTCCCAGAGGCTGCTGATGAGGGACATGCAGAGGATGGAAATTGTGCTCACCTCAGAGCAGCTCCGGCAGGTGGAAGAGCTGAAAAAAAAGGATCAGGTTACCTTTTTTTTTTTGCTTTTTTTCTTTCTTTTTTTTTTTTTTTTTTTTTTTTTTTTTTTTTGGTAATACTGTAGGCTTACTGTGGTGTAACAGGTGTGGAAATCACATGTGTGCAAGTGTGGTAATAGCTCAGAAAATGAGAACTGACAGTTTTAACTGAAATCTCCCCTTTGAGTGACAGCTGGCAGTTATTTGGACAAGTATTTTAATAGTGGTGTATATACAAACTCTAATGTTGCCCATAGTTAAATGAAAATTTAAGAATATCCGGAAGTTAATCTTGGAGGAAGAAATAGTAATCTGTGATGCAAAACGTCCGAGTTAAGGATGTCAGCAACTTTCACTTCTTTCTAGGTTTTTGCAGCCTTCTAGTACATATCCTAGGCATAAATTAAGACTTTAATTTTAAATTAACTTACACAAGTGATTGTACATACTTATGACTTAGTAATCTATTAGGGTTTTTTCTTGGTTCCTTGTATTCCATCATTTAGTGATCAAGGTACTTCCTGTTTCACTTTTTTTTTTAATGTTCATGCTTGTGTAATGGCTGTTAATGGGTATTTTAGGGGTGTGGATATGTTATATATTTATAGTCTATACAATAGCCAATGTACCAGCTAGTTTTGTTACTTGCTAATCTTTATAATTAGAATTTTAAACTAGGTAATATGCTTTTTGAATAAAATCATTCTAGAACATGAATCAGCCTCTAAATGTGCAAAGTTCTTACTTCAGTCAGTTTGGGTGCCTTGTGAAATGAACACTATACTTATTAACTAAAAGAATATTTATGTGAAAACCACTGGGTTTCAACCAAAAGAATCCTTTTCAGTGTCTTCTTTGTAGCTTAGTTTATCATGAAAGCTGATGTCATGACTATTATGGCAAAATTGAATCCCATTTTCTGTGTATGCTCTATTGACCACTGATTTTTAGGAAGAAGATGATCAGCAAAGGCTCAGCAAGAGAAAGGAAGAGAAGCAGAAAGATTCAGATGATGAAACAAAGGCTTCATGTTCTCTGGCCCCTGAAGAAACCCTTACCCAGCTCTCTAATGAAGAGGTAAAACAATTGAATCTTTCACTTGTACTTGGGCATTCCTCTGGGTGTTCATTGCAAATACAAATGCAAAGTTACATCCTTCTATTCTCTGTAGCTTCTAATCTTATTAGGCAATAAAAAATCCTCGGAGTTGCAGTTGAATCTATAAATCCTAATTAGGATTGGAAGACAATAGTGCACCATCCTGAGAGGTGCCATTAAAAATGGTAATTTACATTTTGCATTCTGGAGGTTAACTGCTGGTAGATTCTCCTGGGATTTCTAAGCACATTCTAACACACCTAAATGTTCAGGATTAAGCCAATTATATCTGAACATTTAGCAAGAGTGTTGTAGCTACTTTGCTAACCAAATTGTTGAATTCTGTACTTATCATTTTTCAGGGTCCATTTTGGTTTTGTGAGTCAAATGAAGGAAAAATTAATAAAAGCCCACGAAGTTTTTGTGCTATAGGAGCTTATTTAACCTTCAAGAGACTTGAGAATTTTCAGAGTGAGCCAGTGTTTTGCCTAGTTTTTTATCATTTTTGAAGAGGAAAAAAGTATATACTTTAATATATGTATTCTGAAGTAATTCCTTTACTTTTATCAAGGATTTGTAACAGTTCAGAATGAAGAAAAATGTTCAGAATCATGAGAGCTAAGTGTAGCTGAGATCTAGTTCTACCTTTTAGGCTGCAGTCACTTTCTGTTTCAAATACTGTTTGTATCTTCCATGTCCAGATATGCAAATGAGGCACATTGGTGAGGAATAAAAAATTTATTTTCTGATGTTTCCTTTAATCTCATATGATAGCATATTCTTTAGTCCATAATTCACAACACTTCTTTGCTTCTAAGATTTGTGTATAATGGGAAATTTGTATTTTGAGAAGGGGCATAATTTTCAGAGTGGTTTGGGTTTGTATATGTGTTTGGTGTTGTTATTTATGACCTGTTCAGAATATGTTTTACATGTTGTAATCAGTCATATTATTCATCAGTTCTTACAGCATGTTATATTATAACTCCTAAGATCCTCTTTCTTGGGCAGTTTGCAATACAAACATTTGATTTGTTAATATTATTTTGGTTATCACAGAACAGCTGTAGCCTGAAAATGCAAGTCTTATGTAAGTCTGTATTCCCTTGACTTTTTTATTATGAACTTGTATATATACATGCAAATATAAAACACCTAAAAATGATTAAAACAAGGCATTTACAACAGTCATAAAACAGTAGTACATTATAGATAGATATATATTATAGGATACAAGCACTTATATGAAGTGCTAGCAGCCTGATGGTTTCTGGACCTATTTCAGAAATGATAATTTTTCTCAAGAGACTGGTTCCAGTGTTACTTCCTTATGTGTCTAATAGCAAAGCAGAAGTACATAATATTTTGGAAGGTATTTTGAAAGCAGTCATGTGCTTTTTAAATAAAGCATTACTGCTCTCTTTTCAGTGCTACAAAAACCAAAAATAGATCATGAGGCTCCATGTGCCTGATACACATCACAGGACAAATTATGTGGCTTTTGGTGCTGGCATTCCCCAGGATACCTTTGGGTCTAAGCCTAGCCTTTTCCCTTTTCTTTTTATTTTATGTACAAATAATCCTGTGAAGGAAATATTTTGGTGTTTTGTCAGACAGTCAAGGCAGAAGAGAAAAATAGAAGAACCACATATACTTGTTGGTATAGAGTAGATTTTAAGTATATTTTTCTCTGTTTATTTTTGTGTTAATGCATAGTGTTTTCTTTTATGAAAAACTTTTGGATTTCCTTTTGGAAGTGGAGTATCTGCCTTCTCTTGTGTAGATTATGGTTGTAGAGGGGTTGTTGCAAGTACATCTCTTCAGGGGAAGCATCTTGCCTTAAATATTGGAAGATGGAAGGTGACTGTGTCCTTGCTTGTCTGGCAGGAAGGTAGTCTTACAGAAGCACTTTGTTAACAGAAGACTTTTTAAACTTGTTTTATTTGTTTTTGAATTCTAGCTGGTTCATTTCAGTTCTCTGTCCCTTCCTCTGTGACCTTAAACTTAGAGACCACATGTTCTTGCCAAAGAAATTTAAACTTGCCTTTGCCATGCCTTGTAATTAGTGTCCAGCATTCCTTCTGTACCACTGAAAAGGAGTAAATATTTTTTTTATTCCTTGATTTTCAATTCCAGGTGCATGTGAATAGCACCCATGGCTCAGTCCATTCCCTGGATGCAGACTTGCTTCTTTCCTCTGGCGAATCCTTCAATAAACCAGACACTGATATGTTTAAAGATGGACTTAGGAGAGCACAGTCAACAGACAGTCTGGGCACATCTGGATCCTTACAGTCCAAAGCTTTAGGGTACAACAACAAAGCAAAATCTGCTGGGAACCTGGATGAGTCAGATTTTGGACCACTTGTTGGAGCAGATTCAGTGTCTGAGAACTTTGATACGGCTTCCCTTGGATCCCTGCAAATGCCGAGCGGGTTCATGTTGACCAAAGATCAGGAAAAAGCAATCAAAGCAATGACACCAGAGCAAGAAGAGACTGCTTCCCTGCTCTCCAGTGTCACCCAGGGTGTGGAAAGTGCTTATGTGTCCCCCAGCGGGTACCGCCTGGTCAGTGAGACAGAGTGGAACCTGCTGCAGAAGGAGGTGAGTCCTCCTGCCCTGGTCCTGCCTCCTCGGCTCTGCCCAGAGCCAGGGGGGAAAGGAAGAGGTCACATCCAGGGCAGCTCTTCACCCTCCCCTCTTGGGATGCTTGTGTAGGTAAAACACATCCAGTGTAAGGTGTATGAGCTGGCCCTGCTCCTGGGACAGACAGCTTTACTAAACACAAGATGCTTTGGATTTTGAGGAGGGTCTGGCAGAGGTGGCTGTGGAACTCAGTATTGTCTGAGAGGGGGAAAAAAGGTGGGAGAACTTAAAGAAATTGAGAAAATGGGAAGTTGGGGAAGGCATGTAAGTGGAGCTGGGGATGAGTAGGAGAAGGCAGAGAGGAGCAGAAGCAGCAGAGCTGGGGGTACTGCTCTGTGTGCTGGGGGTGTTTGCTGAGGGCTGTGCACAGGGGGCACTTTGGAAATGAACAGCCACACTGTGCCCAAGGCTCAAAGTACCACAGGACATTGTTGGGGACTTTGATCATCAGAGACCCATTTCTGAGAACAACAAGCAGCAGATTAGACTGACCCCTGGGCCAGTTGCACTGTGGATGACCAAGGAAATTGTCGCTTCTGGGTGTTCTGCCTGTCGGTTTTTCAGCAGCTTTATATGATGCCAGTTCAAAGCTTCTATTTGGTTTCTTGCTGAAAAGTGGAGTATTTGGGGTTTCCTGTGGTTTTTCTTTCAGAGGAAGAGAGGCCAAGGAGCAACACTTTAGGGGGAAGAAAAGGTGGGGGGAGATAATCATCCATACTGGGTGAAAAGGGAGACAAGATGGGAGTAAAAAAAAATGTAGTGAAGGAGAAAAGGCCAGATGAAGGACAGATGAAATGAAGAACTACTGATTTTTTTCTCAATTTGTTGAAATTTAATTTAGTGCAAATCATTGCTTAGGAGGTCTCTCCAAACCTATTGTAAAGTTGTTTTGTTGTTGTTGTTTTCCTACTGATCTGCTATATCTGGAGAAATCACAGCATCCTGAGCTCAGAGCTGAGTTAAATCCTTACTCTTGAGTGTTCCCTTGCCCTGTTGGCATTTTGATGACACTTTACTTCAACCCTGTCTCAGAATCCAGAACAGAAATGCAGCTTCCCACATGTTTTGGAGGCAGGAGCACACACTGGGGCGTGAATGCCTCTTGCTGTGGGTTGGACATGGAGCAGCAAATACAAACACAGATTCAGCTCAAACTTGACCTGCAGCTGGAACTGTCATTAAACTTCCATTTGTCCCTTTGGCCAAAACCATTGCAGTTCCAGCATGACAGCAGGTTTACTCTTGGTTTCCCTGCTGCCCTCCCAACACTGTTACTTTCTTCTCTCCTGTTTGGTTTCTGTTTGTCAGAAGAACACAACAGTGACTTGATGAGCTCTTTGTGTCATGGCTTTTTGTGCTAATGGTGGGGACCATGGCAGGAAAAGCTGATATCCCACAGCTGATTTGAGTTATCCTTCACTTGTAGAGCAACTCAATCCTGCCATTACATGATTCTGCCACTGTCTTTTGTCTGCAATGCTTTGTGGCCACACAAGACACCTGAGTGTGTGTAGCATTCTGCATTCCCTGGAGACTTCCCTGCCTCATGGCAGGTGCTGACTCTGTGTTCTGCAGGTGCAGAATGCAGGGAACAAGCTGGGCAGGCGCTGTGACATGTGCTCCAATTATGAGAAGCAGTTGCAAGGGATCCAGATCCAGGAGGCTGAGACCAGAGACCAGGTGGGAATTCTCTCATTGCTTTAGCCAGGCTTTTGCAGCTTTTTGAACTACTAAGGGTGCTGTTTTATTCATTGGTTTTAATTGACCAATATCAACATACTGGATAACTTGACATAACTTGATTTGTTATTCATGTGTGATCATGTATGTATTTCTTAGGGATTCACCTTGAAGAACCCCTTTATTTGATGCTATAACACTATGCAGTAAAGGTAGTGTTCTATAAAAAGTATTATGCCATGCTGAAGTCAGTATCTTTAATAATTTATATTTTAAAATGCTTGTCATGCATTAAATTCTATTATCCTTGATACTGTAAGATCCGTTAACAGAAAAGGACCTCGTCCTAGCAGCATAAAATGACTTTCAAGTCTTGGAGGATATTTGGTTCCTGCCATATACCAAAAAACAATTTTCAGATGGGTGTGGAAGGCATGAATCACATTCTGCTTTGAAATAAGTGATTGAAGTCATTGCATGGCCATGGTCCAGTGCAGTTTGATGTCCCATGTTTCCTTAGAGGGATAATCTGTGCTGGAGCCCGTTTCATCAGCAAGGGAATTTCTGGGTTTCATAGGATTTTTGAGGGATTTTATGTTGTTGTTTTGAGGAGTGAAGGGCTTCAGGGAATAAATGCTCCTCAAGAGAATGGAAAATGAATTCATTTTGTTGTGACAACACAGGTGAAAAAGCTGCAGGTGATGCTGAGGCAAGCTAATGACCAGCTGGAAAAGACAATGAAAGATAAACAGGAATTGGAGGATTACATGAAACAAAGTGCTGAAGACTCCTCTAATCAGGTACAAGGATTTGGTAATTGAGATCCAGGAACGATGAAATGTTCAAAAGTATGTAACAAGAACTTGTGTTTTTTTAGATATGGATGGGCTACTGGCTGTAGAGGCAACACAAATGAGAATTTCTAGGGTTAGTTATCCTCCACCTGAGGCTGTCACAGTTTCTAGATAAATCTATTGTGTCTCTAATATTGTGTTACCCAAATTTGGCCTTAAAATATCATCTCTAATCATGAAATCTATTACAGGGTGGCAGTAGGAGTTTGAGTTTTGGAATGACCTGTGTCTGAAATCACCCAAACATGCAAGCAGAGCCCTGTGCTCTGGGCACAGCTTCGTTGCTAGAAGAGTGGTTCTGTTCCACCACCTGCTCTTATCAGCATTTGACACCCAGTTAATGGACTTGTGGTGAAGAATGCAGTAATGAGGAACTGAGCAGGCATTAGCAGGGCCAAAATAGGCACTGAACTCCTTTAAAATAATAGCCCATTGGAAAGATTTTTCAGTCTGAGATATGTACCTAATTCTTCTGGAACAATGAAGCCAAATATAAGAGGTGGTAGACATAGTTAAAAATAAAAAGAAGGAAAAAAGTCATCATCTTTGGCCTATTAAAGCTTGCAATAGTAGGTAGATGCTGTGTACCAGATACTGAATTTACTTCACTTGGGCTGGAACTTTATCTCCACCCAGTATTTTTTCTTACTAAAGAAAGTCATTAGACAAAGTCCAGCTTAGACAACAGAAACATGTTTATATGTTCTTCTGGCTGTACCAGGGTGCTGTTAATTAAATAATGATTAATCTTACATGTGTTGTTGTGGAATGACTTGTAAAGTTTTTGAAAGTACTTTCATAGAAAGGTACAAAAATTCAAAAAATGCTGAAAACTTAGAAAAAAGGTCTTCAGTTTCCCTGCAGTGTTTCCAAAGTAGCTTACATGTAAATTTTATTAGAATTAGCTGTTGATTCAGAGTTTGGTAAATAGAATATAAAAATATTGTTGGTGCAGAAACACAACAGCCGTCCTTACTGCCTGGAGCTGCTTTCCTGATTGATTGAGTGAAGAATTACCATAAACTTCAGTGGCTTAGTTTGAAAGTTCAAAGTACCTATTAGTAGTAATAACAGGCAAGAGAACTTACTTCTTTTTCAGAATCTGTTCCATGCTTTATATCTTACGTATCTGTCTGTTTTCTTTCTTTAAGATCTCCTTGCTCATGGCCAAATGTCAGAAGTCAGAGAATTTCCTCAGTGAGCTGCAGCAGGCATTTCTGCAAGCCAAGAGAAGTGTCCAGGAGCAAATGGTAAGACAGGTTAATTCCAGAGATCCATGGCCAGCCCTGTTTCTCTGAGCCTGGGAGCTCAGTGTGTCTGTAAAAGGCTTTGTCTGCCAGGGTTGGCTGGAGAGGGCTGAGCATCTTCTCTTGCAAAGGGAAGTGAGCTCTGGTGGCAGGTGCTGGGGCTGGAACAGTTTGTGTCATTCTGTGCTGCTGTTTGTGTTCCTGCACATTCAGGAGCAGGGAGATCACTGGCCAGCTTCTTTTCCCCTTGTTCATTGTCTAATTCCATGTCCCTTTGCTATCTCAACTTCACCTCAAATCTGAAGACAGTAGATTTTCTCAAGACTCTTTTTTTAGGATTCATCACAAGAACCATCATTAGTGAATATTTTCTCAGGTTTTAGAGATGAATGATCAGTGTTGTTGCAAGTCAGACTTAAAATAGCAGCCCTAACACCCAGGGAGAGGTATGTATGGAAGCCTAATTTTTTAAAACTATTTTTGAGCATCTTGTTGGAATTAAGCCAGAGAATAGGAAGAGGTCCTCATGTTCAAGAACTAACTTTGACTTCCTTAGAGCAATTCAGTCCTTTCTATATCAGAATCAAGTTTCTTCTTTTTTCCTCCCTGGCACAGCATTTGTGGGGGACCAAGAGAATTCATCCTCATGAACCCCAGCATTGCATTTTTGGGGTCAGGGATTATGTGCAGCACATCAGGACATTGCTGGCAGAGATGCTCTGCATAAGAACACATCTGTTGGATGTGCAGGAGATTCAGAAAATGTGTTGATCTGAGTCAGCTTCTCCTTCTGCCCCCTGTAACACAGCTCCTGCCATTGCTCAAGTTCCCCATTTCCATTCCTCTTGGAAAACTCTCCTGGAATTTGTTTCTTTTGTAATGCAAGCAAAGCCGTGTTCTCTTCATCCTTTTCCTTTCCGTGGGATCAGCTGTTCTGGTGCTCTCTTGGGAGGACAGTGGGAGGCAGACACCCACCATGGAAACTCTCAGGGTGAATATTTCAGGTTTTTGGATAACCTGCTCTTACAGCTGAGTGCTGAGGTGGTGTTAATAAACATCCCTGCCATCTCCTGAAAGCACCTGTGATTCCCCACCCTCCTTCCCCTCCATGAGCACAGCCAGCTAATGGATAAACACAAGAGGAAAGTGGGACACTGAACAAAGCTGTATTTTGTTTATCAGTTGCTTCCTCTTCTCTGCCTGGACCCTTAAAGTTGGCCTTGTCTTTATTTTTGGTGCATAGGCCAGGCAAGAGGGAACTGCTGGTGGTGATCCACAGCATCATTTTGTTTCTCTTCTTTACAAAGAATATCAATTCACCAGACTTCTGAAAGTAGTGGTAGTAAATGGGCAGAAGACATCTGAGTATGACCCTAAGTGTGAATTTATGCTTTTCTTTGCATTGTAGGCTGTCCTGACACAGTCAAGGGAGCAGGTTTCAGAAGAGTTGGTGAGACTGCAAAAAGATAATGAAAGTCTTCAAGGAAAACACAGCTTGCATGTGTCCTTACAGCAGGCAGAAGATTTCATTCTACCAGAAGCAGCAGAGGTAAAACATTTTTAAATCATTAACACCAACAGTGCTTGTGACTTGATCTCAATGGAGTATTATTCTTTATCAAAAAGCTGTCTCAAATAGCACAAACAGTAATTGGAATTTTAACCCTGGAAGTCTGTGATGGACAAAGCCAGCCAGTGGTCCCCCTGTGCCATGGCTGCTTCAGGGTGTTGGATGGATTGTAAAACCAGCTAACTGTGGCCTGACAGCTGCTCTGTGGTCACTGGAGTGTGGGTTTGGCCCAGTTCAAGCTGCATTTTCCAACTGGGCACACAAGTGTTCAGTCAGCAGAGCCCCACTCTATTGATTCAGTAATTCAAGCGAAGTCAGTCACTTCTGTCCACTTAAGACCAGTGATAATCCAAAGCCTTGAATAATAATAAGCCTTATCATCCCTTTCATGGCCACTCCTTTCCTTTCAGCCTAAAAGATTTGGTGGGGCTGAAAGGCAGGGGGAGCATCATAAACCCATGGGGACGTTTGCCACGTTTTAATTTCCCGTGGCCAAGCAGACTGTGGCTGTAATCCCTTGCTGGGAGCATGAATTAAATCCTGGGATGTCAGGGGCAGCCAGCTTTGTCCTTGTGCAGATACCCCAGTGCTGGGTGTGGCACAAATGCACATCTCTGCTAATCCTTGATCCAGGAGCTGCGGGAGCTGATCCTCAAGTACCGGGAGGACATCATCAGTGTGAGGACAGCAGCAGATCACCTCGAGGAGAAGCTGAAGGCAGAGATCCTGTTCTTGAAAGAACAGATCCAAGCTGAACAATATTTGAAAGAAAACATAGAAGAAACTCTACAGCTGGAAATAGAGAATTGCAAAGAGGAAATAGGTGAGCAGAGATTAAATGGTCTCAGAACAGGAATATAAGAAATTATTAAGATGCACAAAGACTTGATTTTACAGTAGGCTTACCTGAATTCTAAATACTGTGCACTTTTGAAAGCAGAGACACCAAATCTTTGCAGCTGAAAACAAAAGTGCAATTATTTGTTTGCTTTTGAGGTACCTTTGATGTTACACGAGCTTAATTCTCCTTTAAATATTAACAGAAGTAAACAGGGTATGAACAATTTCGTGTGTTTCTTGCATTTAAGTTTTAATATTCTTGTTTTTCAGCTTCCATTTCCAGTTTAAAAGCTGAACTGGAAAGAATAAAAGCAGAAAAGGAGCAGGTAAGAAGCTCCTTCACTGTGGAATTTTTGGGTTTGGTGGTGTGGGGTTTTTTAATAAAGGGTTTTTTTCTTTTTTCTGTTTTGATGCCAGTGTAGGAGTAGGACACATTCATAGTTCTGTTCCTTAAAAGGTGTTTGATCTGTTTTATTAATCTGTGACCTAAATATTGGATTAACTAACTGCTAACTAATACTAGACTACCTTACACTGGCCTAAATGTCAGGTTTGGACATTTCTCTCCAGCTCCAAAAGTAAATAAATGGTGAGAAAGTGATGTTATTCAGGTGTTTTCTCTGCCCCTAGAAGAGATGATTCAGGTGTGTTTCTGAGTCCCTGAGTCCCCTAAGTATCTGAAAGATACTTAGACTTCCTTATGGAGGGATTGTGGGAGATGGAAATGTTATGAAGTTTAGTTAATTTTTTTTAATATTATTATTATACAGTTGGAAAGTTCTTCACAGGAAAACCTGCAGCAGCTGGAGAGTCTGCAGGAGGCAAAGAGTGCTCTAGAAGAACAGCTGAAGAAGGAGACTGCAGCAAAGGTAGCTATGATGTCTGGATGTGAAGTGTATCTGCATCTTTTGTGATGAGCAGCTGTGTCAGAGAATGTGGCACAACCTAAGAAAGAAAAAAAGAAGCTTTTGAATGTTGGTAAGAAACTGGCAGGGCAATAATGTCCTCTGGATGTGGTTTAAATCCTCACCCCTGTTTTCACTGGGATTTCACTGGTGGTTCTGAATTGCTGCTGACCTGAGCATCCCTTGGGTTGCCCTCCCAAGTGAAGGCTCAGGAACATTCCTGAGGAGTGTCCTGATAACCAAGCCTTGGCTTGGATGCTTTGATGCTTTTGAAGAAATGGTTTTTGTAGTTGCTGTCGGAAGGGGCTCTACTTCAGCACTCAGGTGAATTAATTGTGATCTGAGCACTCACTCTCTGCCCTCTCTTGTTGTGGTTTTGGTTTTTTATGCCCTTTTCCCCAACACTTCTCTGACTAAAGCTCAGACAGCAAGACAGTTCCATTGCCAGCAGCAAATTACTGCCCTAACCATGAACTTAATGCACCAAAACCCAGAACTCTGCCTTTGTATTTTGAAATCCCTGCTCATGGTGCTGTTAAAGGACTCTGGGCTTTTCCATGCTTTAACCAGTCTCTTGGCACCTGTTAATGGGTATTAGCTCCTGATTTTGCACTTTGGAAAACTGAGGTGTGGAAAGACTGGTTTAGTTTGTTGCCAGGGCCCTGTGAATGCTGTGCTGCTTTCCTCTGGTATCACACTTTAATCAGTATATACAAGCTGCTGATTTTTATTCAGTTCAAGCAAAAGAACCTTTTCCTCCTCAGGCCAACCTTGAGCAGCTGGTGTTTGAAGAGAAGAACAAAGCCCAGCGGTTGCAGACTGAATTAGATGTCAGTGAGCAAGTGCAGAGAGACTTTGTAAAGCTTTCTCAGACACTTCAGGTAAGAGTCCAATCAATGTGTAAGGGCTACTTTAGTTTCATTATTTCTCCAGAGCTGAGTAAAATAGGAAATAGCAGTTGTAAATTTTCTTATGTTGGCATTTATGATCTATTTTAAAATTTGTTAGCATAATAAACTGATCAGGTATTCCTACTGTGATATTATTATTAAAGCTGTTGGGATTTCTGATTTTCAGCCAGCTTTCAGTTATTGTACTAAAAGAAACTCTGCAGGGCCAAAGATGATGACTCTTCCAGACCTGTGTTTTCCCTTGTCCATCTCCTGATGCTTCCAATGTGATATTTTTGTAGCAAATCATTCAGATGCAAATATTTGAGGACTAAGTAAGGAACTGCTACTGCTTGATCTGAAGATAAGAAATGGTGCTTAGTGTTACAGTTACTGCTTTCTGTTTATACATTCTAAAAGTCTTGTCCTTGCTATTGTCTCTGTTGTTACCCTTGTATTTCCTCCACCACATGGAACCTGTGGTTGATGTGAGATGCCAAGAGGTGGCTGAGGGGAGGAGTTTTGTCAGGGGTGTCCCTGAGGCTGATCCTGGTTTGTCAGGCTGTTCTCTGCTGCAGTTTGTGTGCAGAGGGACTGTCAGTGTCGTGGGGAAGCCAGGCTGGACTGGGCTCACCTTCAGGGTCTGTTTCCAGAGTTTGCACCCCCTGTATGTTCCAGCTTTGCTCACAGAGATGGTGATGAATTTCAGCCCCATCTCTTTGAAGTCCTTGGCCAGGCTCTCAGTGACATCCAGTAGAATTCAAACTACACATTTTCTGAGTCAAGCATTCAGGTTTACTTGGAAAATTAACACCAGAATGTGGGAGATTTGTTTACTAGACACAGTTTAGCTGCATGGACAATAGAGATCTGTCCTCTCTGGCTCTGTGTCTGGAGGAGTTGGTAGGACAAAGGAGACTATTGAATTGTCCTGCCTAGGGAAGTTGCTTCTTGTTTGTCCTCATCCTCACTTTTTGGGTTTTAAAGTCCTGCAGGCACTGTTTTATGCAGTTCTTAGAGCAAACAGCCGTCACTTTGAAGATGTGTGGTGGACTCTTCCACAACTTGCAGGTAGTTTAGTAAACCTTGAGCTCAGTAAGAACTGTAGCTCTGTGTTTTCTTTCTGCCCTAAGCAGTTACTGCACATCAGTTTGTGCTCCAGTTTAAGCAGTGGTTTGTGCCATGTGCAGTGTACACAGTGTGAGATGGCCATCAGAGGAGGAGGAGGTTTCTTAGCAGGGTTATTCCCTTCTCTGGCTTGGTCAGTGAGAACCTGGGCAGGTACCCCTTGTGTGAGGGGTCCACTGGCCAAATTAGTTATCAGCAATTCAGAGGAAGGGTTAAAAAGCAATTAAATGCTAGTTGGGGATTTATCACTGAAAGCCCAGATCCTATTGCAAAGATGGTGAAGGTTTGAGCGTGAGAAAGAAATCAGTTGTGCTCTCTTTGCATTGATTTCACCACAGTTCTGCTGGGCCCTTTTTCAGCAGATAAGAAATAGCTTCAACTGGATTATCAGCAAAGCAAGGAGTGAGCCTGGAAGTGGGATGTTTGCTCCAAGAGCATTTTGGCTGTGATCTTGAGAGGTTCCAAGTCACATGTTGGGCTGCTTCTGGGAAGATTTACTTTGCACATCTCCAGTTTTCCAGTACAGTGTCAGTGACAGGACATGAGACAAAACACGGAGTGCTGGTCACGCCTGGAACCCCCCAGAAAGTGGGGAATTACTGTAAAATCACAACTGCCTCATGTCTTCCTTCCTCCCATTCTTGGGCCCAAATCAAGCTTGTGCTCTTTCACACCTTGCATTTCTTCAGCCCCTGGTGACGTTGGATCCTTTGAGGGCTCCTTTTGGGCCTGGCTGGGGGCTCTTGCCCCTTTGGGCCTGGCTCTGGGCTCTTGCCCCTTGCTGACTGCAGTGCCTGTGTTGGTTCCCTGCAGGTGCAGCTGGAGAGGATCCGGCAGGCAGATTCCCTGGAGAGGATCCGTGCAATCCTGAACGACACAAAACTGACGGACATTAATCAGCTCCCTGAAACATGACACCCTCATGGGCTCCGAGGCTGCGGCTGGGGTTTTTAACTCATCTTTATAGCAACATTAATTATTATTTAACTCTAACCGAGAGAGCAGAAGACAACAGAGGGGAGCGATGACTTAAGTTTTGTTTCTAGAGGGGAAAAAGGTTTCGTACTGGGCAGGAAGAGAGCACAAGGGTGACTTGTAGTGTAGGAAGGAGAACTTTCTAATGGAAACACTAATGAGTGCAGTGTTTCGTGTTCCACTGAGTGGGATCAGTCCTTACATTCTGAAAAACTTCCCTCTTTCAGCCGACTTCGTAACCTAATATAGAGTTTTGGAACATATACCCCTGTCTTTCCCTCTGTTCTTTCCCCCACTACTGTGATCAAAGTAGCTGCTGGAAACTATTGTCCCTCCAAAACGTTGAAGAGCAAAGTGGTTGAAGTTTTTCTGTTTGAATAGTCAGTAACAGTATTCAGCTAGCAGAGAGAATGAGGTGTAGAGTATGCTGTATGAATATTTTATATTAAAATATGACTTTATTAGCAGGACACTGGATATTGATCTTATTTCATAACTCAGTACTTTTTTTTTAAAAAACCATTGGCTCTGTGAAGAATCTGAATGCTGCTGAAATGTGGATATGAGTGGGCTGTGTATCTCCTGAACAGATAAATGCTAATCCAAAAGAAAAAGAACATTGTACTGAGAATTTAACTCCTTGCCATTTTTCTGTTGAATTCAGATACAGAAAGAAAAGCACAAGAAATGCACTGTTTTGTAATCTCTTTTCACAAATGTAATTTAGAATATGGAGCTACAACCGGTTGTTTCTCATCTCCTAAAGCGGAGCAGTGCCTGGAATCCCTTCTCTGTGGAAAACAAAAACCAAAAAAACAAGCAAAAAACAAAAAGCCCAAACAGCAGAAAGCTGGTAAAAGTCTTGTGCATGTCTGAGCATTGGCCAGAGGTGGTGCAGGTGTGCTCTGCCCTGGGGGTGGCACGAGGAGTGAAGGCAGGAGCTCTCTGGGGAAGGTGTTGGAGGGCAGGTGCTGGGTGGAGCTGTTCCTGACCCCTCTGCCAGGTCAGCCTCGTGTCAGCACACAGGGAACCACTGCCAGACACTCCTGGTCAGGGCACAGATGTGCAGGAGCTGCAGAATTGTGCTGCTGCAGCTTGGAGGGGGCAGTGCAGCTCTTTGGTGTCCTGCACTGCTCAGAGGTGGCTCCTGTGCTGTCCCCTGGTTCTGCCCCAGACAGTTAATTTGCACTGAGTAATGTGGCAGCAGAGGCAGGAAATTCTTGTGATCACTCAGTTGGCCAGGTTTGGGTTTCTTGTTCTATAAATGTCCAGAGGTAACATGAGCATTCCTCCTCCTCCTCCTGCACTGCTGGAGTTCCATGCACGCAGCTGGATGGATTCCTGAGCTGTTGCAGGTGTTGATGATCCTGGTGGTACAAACCCAATTCTTGAACTTCACAACTCAGTTAAAAGGAGGCTGAAGGAGCAGATCCAGCTGTCCAAAACTTCTTCGTTTTTCCTCCATTTCTTGATGTTTTTTTCTTCATATACTTGGCCAGAGATCTGCTTTTCTTCATCACCTTCAAAAGTGACAGAAAATGCTCCAAACTGCAATGCACATGATTCTATATTTTAAGTGCTTAGATCCTATTTTTAGCAGTGTATATCCTGCTACTGACATAAAGTCAGAACCAGTGGTTTTGAAGAGGAATGCCTTAAAAACAGCCAAAAAAGCATCATACAAGCTCAATTCCTTGCCACTCATTACAAGAATTAAAGCATTTTATTCACCCTAGCAATTAATTCCCTTCATAATCCTGACACCCAAAAGTGATTTTCCCACCTTAGTAATGACTAACAGATGGCAGAGCTCTCATGTCTAGGGATGACACTTACTGTCACATAAAGGGGACGTTGAAGTGTGGCTGGAGTCTTATTTGGCTATTACCAGATTAGGGATTTTTTACTCTTCCTCACTATTTGCTGAACTGTGGGTGACAGCAGCCAGGTCCTGATGCATTAATCCAGGACCAGATATTTTCATTCAGTTTTCCAATGGCTGGGTAGACTTTGGAGACAAAACTACAGGCCTTTAGTAGGAGCTGCAGAACAGAAAGGAAAGCTTTTTTCTCTGTTCCCACCCTCCCTTTCCAAAAATTAACGTGTAACAGCTTACAGGGTTAGTTACTGTAACTGGGGGCTACTTCACCTGTGCAGGAGGTGTAAGGAAGCCACCTGTATGGCAAAATGACACCACATTCTGTACCCTCTTCAGCAAGCTGAGTGCTTTAGGAACTGCACCTTGAAGTCTTTCACAGTAAAATATTTTTTAGTTGTGTTTCTGGATGGTCCCAGTGCGAGAGAGCAGGGAAGGGGCTGTTCCTGGCCTTCCAGCATCCCTTACTGGTCTGGCCTGTTCTCAGCAGCCCTGTCTGCTCTGAACAGCCCTGGCTGTGCTGGCTCAGAGCCTTTCAGGTGGTCCAGGGCTGGGGGGCTTTTCCTTGGTGTGTTTTTATGGCTCATGGGCACAGCTTTCCCCAGGTGTGGTGGTGTCAGGGTGAGGTCATGGCTGCAGCCTGGCAGGAAGGAGGTGAGTGGGGCAATTGGTTTGGGCTCCTTGGTAGCCCCGGGGCCTGTGGAGCTGTTCCCAAAGGCAGATCTGCAGGCCTGGAGGGTGTGCACTGTGTGCTTTTCCTTGTTTGTGAACCAGGCACTGCACAAGTCCCTGAAGGAACTTCTTCTGGTGTGGAGAGGAGGGCAGGCAGTTCTTGCATGGTTTTTCCTTTTCACCTCCCTGTTCCATCACGCACCCCAACACCTGTGCTCCTGTCTCAGTACCAGCTGTGACCATTTTAGTGTTGGAACACAAGTCACCCTTTTTCACCAACTGCTGTCATGTCAGACTTTTAAACAATTCAGTTTGAAATTGGAACCCTGGCTGTTCACAGAAGTGGTGGGAGATGTGCTCCCTGCAAACTGCTGTCCCTCCTGGGGGAAGGACAGCAAAGCTTCAGCAGCAGCAACTGAGCTTCTGCTGAACTCAAAGGGGCCTTTAAAAGCAAAACAAGACAGTGCCAAATTTGCAGAGCAAATTTAAAAGACTGTAAATGTAGGAAAAGCTCTTGGTGTAGATACTCACTGGATGATGGATTCTGGTGTTGCTGCTCATGAACATGAGAAAACAGATGCTCTTCCTTCCAGTTCTGGGTGTTGTGGAGCGCGGCTGGGGCCGGGGTGGGTTCTCCTGTCTCAGGCAGTGTCACTGCTCAGCTGTGACAGGGGCTGAGCTGTTGGTGGAGGCTGTACCAGGGCCCAGTTCTGTCTGCATTCCTGTACCCGTATAGTCTTAACCTGTACAAAGTGTTCTTGCAGCATGTCTGGTACCCGGTCCCTCCCCAGCAGTGCCGCCCCTGTTTCAGCAGTGCAGTAACTCCTGTCCCCCCCTGAGCTTCACCATGGCACCTTTCCCAAGGGCAGGGACAACAATTACTTACTGTCCACTAGAGTCTGTCTACAGCAGAGACTGAATTGGCCTTGTAATGGCAAGAAGGACTCCAGAGCCATCTTTTGCAAAAGGCAAACAGTGTTTGGAAGTCAATACTGCATTCCAGTGAGCCAAGCCATTGGTGTCCTGTGCAATCGTGGGTGTAGAATTCTGCTGTCTCCAGGATTCCAGTGTAACCATTTGTTAACTGTACTGAAGGTGTGTCCTTTATGGAGAAAGTGTTCCAAATTAAAAAAAGCTGCTGAAGTGTGTGTGTGCACGGCTCTGGTCTTTCTCTGCCTCCTGCCACAGCCTCCCCCCAGGGAACCCCTGTGGGAGCAAGGGTGGGAGATGATCCCAGGATAACCCCAGGGAGCAATCCCCACAGCTGCAAGAATTATCCTTTTACACCCTGAATATAAAACACCTGCAGCACGTCCCCTGCCCATGACAAAAACTAAAACTACACCATGTGAGGAGTCATATCAAAAGTATTTTATTTCACAATTCTTTACAAAATAATATGTAAAAGGTGTATTGTTCAACATACAAATGGTAAATATACAAGGGGGAACACCAGGGACAGGTGAAGCTCATCCAGCCTCTGGGTGCAGGGTCCTCTCCAGGGGCATGTCAGAAGTTCACGTGGCTCCTGATGTCATTGATCTGCTTCACCATCTCCCGGATGTGCTCTCCCCTTCAAGAAAAAATAACCAAGTCAAAAGGGTGCCCAGAACTAAGCAGGAAGGGAAACACTTCAGATGGTAGGAGCAGTGCCTGTCGTCCCCGGCTGGATTGCAGACTGCCCTGGGATCCTGGGGCAAAAAGCACTTCCATACTTGTGCTCAAAGTGCTGCTCTCAGGAGCTGCATGTCCTGTGCTTCAGTCCCTCTCCCCCAGCCCCTCCTGCAGCACGGCTTAAATGACACCTGAGACACCTGAACTGAACGTGAGTGCCAGGGCTCAGGTTCCTCAGGAGGAGCCCAGCTTGCACTTACTCCTCTCTCAGGACAGCCTGGATGCACTTGCTCTGGTAGGCACTGAGGCTGATGCTGGGTTTGCGGGGGCTTCGCCCCTTCTCCATCTGTTTCTGTTGGTATTCCTTTTTCATTTTCACCTGGAGTTGAGGAGAAAAGAGAAGGCCCCAATCAGTGCTGGTCCTGCCTGCCACAGTGGAAGCTTGTTAATTACAGACTGCTGTGTTGTACTGCAATTAATTGGTTCTTTTTGGGGTCAAATCTGTCTGCTTTTGCACTTTGCAGAAAGAGAAGAAATGTCCCTGCCAGGTTGAGGAAGAGGGAGCTCTCTGAGGGCTTACAGTGTGTGCAAAGGTTCTGTCTGTATTCCCAAAGCCCCTTTAGTACATTGCTGCTAATTAACACAAGTTCAGCATCACTTTGTTGGCAGGACTCGTCTGTCAGCACTGACAGAAGAGCTGTCAGTAACCTCCCAGCCAAGACATTCCTCCTCTCACCTGTCTGATAGCATTGCTCAGGTGCTGCAGCTGGTCATGGATTGTCTGCAGCTCCTTCTTCATATCTTTTTCAGTGTCAGATAGAACAGGAAGCTGGGAGTGGAAATTCCGAAGGACTTTCTTCATCCTTTGAAAGCAAGAAATGTCTCTGAGTTAACTTCCCTGGTACCCAGCTCTGCTCAAACACCTGCAGCCTGGTGCTTTGGCCATGCTTCCCAAGTCTCAGGGGCTTCACCTTCCCCTTCCAGCTGGTCTCAGGTGGCATTTCTGAGCATGGGGCTGGCTCAGGCTGGGCCTGCAGACAGATGACACCAAGCCCCAGCACAGGGAATTTCAGAAGCCCAGTCTTGTCACTAACCAGTGCAGCAGCTCCTGCCCACTCTGTTCTGCCACGCCTGCAAACTCTGTTTAACATCAGGTGCTGTGAGGTGAAATAGAGAGCCCCGTGTGCACTCACCTGTTCATGATGTCTTCTTGCTTCTCTTTGGCTTCCTCATACTTGTCAGCCAAGCGCTCGGCCATTTCGCGCAAACTTTTCCTTAAGGTGAGGAAGAAACAGTTCCTTACTTCAGATCCACACACAGGACAAGCCAGGGTGAGGGAATAGGACAAGGAAGCTGAAGAAGCCAGCTGGAGGAGGGAGCAAACCTGCAGGCTTCACTGTGGCTGGGAATGCCTTCACTTGTCACCTGTTCCACACAGGGCCTTGTCCAAACCACCACCACAGGTGCATCATTCCTGAGGTTTGATTTGATAAAAGAGACAGGTTCAACTCACCTCTCCTCTCGACAGTAATTCAGATCCTCCAGTTGTTTCTTTTTCTGTCCCCACAGCAGCTTCACTCTGAAGTAAACACATATAAAAAATAATCAAACCACTTGCAATGAGGTGAATCAGGATTTACACCACAGAGAAAATGCTGGGAGTGGGAAGAACTAAAGACACTGAAAAAGGGGCAGTTGTAAGAAAAAGACTCCCATTTTGGTCTAATGGTATATTGTAAATAACTGACAAGGATTTGAAGCAGCAGAGACTTAAGGCAATTTTCCTTTGTCAGGATTAGTGCTGAGGTCAGATTTCCTGCCACCCACAGGCCCAGGCAGGCAGAGAACACCACAAGAAAAGTATTTTATCTGTGTGTGTGTTTACCATTTTTTTCTTCCTCTATAAGCCACTACAGAGATCAGCTATTAAACTCACCCCTGCTTTTCCTGATAACTCAGTTTTAAGTTTTGGTATTCATTATTAGTTTTACATTTAGTACATTTACTCATTCACGAGGATTAGACCCACAGAGCAGGGTGAGTGCTCAGTATTTAGTGCTGCTCTGTCACAGAGACATTGGCCAGCACATTTTTATGAGTTCTGCATTACCTTTGCTGAATTTCCTCTTTTGCCAGGTCCTGTTTCAGTATATATTCCTCTCTGAACACCTGGGTGGCTCTGCTGAGGAGCTGAAGGCATTCTTCAGGGGGAGGAGCAGCATCTTTATCTGCAGATCTTAAGATTGAGATTTTTGCCATCTTACTAATATGTTCCTTTGAAAGGCTAAACCACTCCCAGTGTTTATGGTAAAGCTCAGGGGGAGGTCTATTATGAAGTGAGGGATTACAATGAAATCCCTTTGCTAAGAATATTTTTTTTTTTATATGAGGAAATCCCAAGGTAGCTTAAGATACTCCAAATGGAATGGGCCAAGCAATGAGAACCTCATCAGCTGAAGGCAGCCCTGCTTTGAGCAGGAGACTGGAGCCAGGTGATCTCCTCCCAGCCTGCACCATCACTGGTCCCACAGGGACACAGGCACCAGTCAGTGGCAGGAGCTGTGCCCCAGCACTGCCATGCCTAAGGCCGCGTGCTGTTCAATAGGAGATGGCCAACGCCCATTGTTGCCAAGCGTTCCCCCTCCAGGTGGCCCAGGAAAACACATTCTGCTCACTTGAGATGCAGGGGGTTGGCAGAGCTGCGCTGCAGGATGCCCTGGATGTGCTTCTCGAAGGAATGCTCCGACTCGGCCACGATGCGCAGCGGGGACACGGCCAGGTCCTTGTCCTCGCTGGTGCACAGCAGGGGAGGGGAGGCAGGATGGACAGTGCTTCTGCCACACAGCAGCACAAGGGAGAACACAGTCAGACCACTCAAACTGAAACCAGGCCAGAGGAACTCCTCCACTGTGGAGTTCCTGTGTTACTGCAGGGGGCTCTAAAAGCAGCTGTTTCAGTTATGTGGTAAATCCAGCCCCAGCAGGGCAGGTAAAGCTCACATCCCCACACCTGTTTGGTCATGGCTCAAACTAGCAAGAATCATAAATATCCTTTGGCTTAAGGAGAAGAAAGTTCCAGAACAAGGCAGGCAGGCACTGGAACAGCAGCATGACCTTCTCCACCAAGCACTCTGCCCAGTCACTGCCCACCTGTGTGGAAACAGTGAAATAAATAAAAGGTCTGTAGGAGAACCTGTTATTAACACTGGTTCTGCTGATGGTACCTGTCCTACCTTAAACAGTGTCCAGCAAAAAATAAGCTGAAAATAGTGTCACCCCCTCAGGGTGTTCATTTCATTGTGCAAATGCACGTTTACACCACTCTGTATCTTTGCCACCACCTCCAAACAAAGTAACGGAAGCACAAACAAAAATCCTGCTTCTTTTTTTCCCCTTTCAGGCACACATAACCTCAGCAGCCCATTAAGAATATCCACACTACTGAAAAACCTCAATAGTACCATCAAGAACATTTTTCTTGTCCTAATACTCACTATAAGTGATCTGATTAATTATATCCCCTACAAACACCTCATCAGCAGTAGGTAACTACTACAGTAACACTTCAGTGCTCAGCGAGTGTTCAGAAAACAAAACTTCACTGTGTGTCCTAAGAGGTGCAGAACCCTGGGGTGAAACAATCAAAGATTAATTGAAAAATAGGAATATCTTTCCCATGCAGTCATGGACTTCCAACTGAGAACCACATACAAGAGAGGCCTTGTAATGCACTCATAGCTGTTGGTGATGCAAATCATTGTGGGCCCCAGGACATCAGAAACGATCCAAAATCCTCTAATTGGAGCAGGCTGCCTGAAGGGAAGAACACAAAAATTACCCAGTCAGGAAAGTTCTTTGTTCCTGACATTGTGCATGTTCACTCTTTTGGAAATGCTCCAAGGTCAGGTAAATGGAAGTGAAAATTTCTGCTGGTCTGACAGGTGATTTTCAGACAGAAACACAAGAATTTAAGCTACTACCCTAACTGTGCAGAAAGAATCCTGATACACAAATTGCTCAGTTGTATTGTTTGAAATCTTTTGAGCTTATTTTAATGGCAAGAATGCAGCAAAAGATGACAAATCATAAATAGTTTCCATAGCAAGTCCCCAACTTGAAAGCAATTGAGAAAGGGTTTGTTTTTTTACCTGCATGGCAGTGGTTTTGTACAAAGAATATGTTCAACAAAGCACTTCTGTTCTGCTCCCAGCTCTTGTAAACTGTCTTTGTCTTCCTCATCTACAAGGAGACACGTCAGGATGCATCAGATCCCCTTTGCAGGGTGAGGAATTCAGTAGTACCTGATTCCACCAGCCTGTTACTGGCAGATGTTCATCTGTTCCCCACTTCCCTCACTCACCTGAACCAAGGAATTTGTGCAGTTTATTGATCCATGTCAAGCCCACGCTGTGGACACCAGCTTCATGTGTGCAGTGGTATCTAGAGGGACATTTGGGATCTGAAATTGAAGCAGAAAATGTAAGACATGGCACTGAACTGAGAAAAACTCACCCTTCACACCTGTACTGCTGATCCTGTGTATCAACTTAGTGTCAGTCAGCTTTAACATCTTAGTGCAAGCACCAGAAACAGAAATACATGTGTTAGAGTCTAAAATATTGATGAGTTGTTTTGAACCCTTCCTATCAGACCACATCTGCATCAATCAGATAGGTTTTCAATGGCAGATTATTAAAACTAGCAGATCAGCATTCTGCCAAGCTGCTTGCTCCCAAAGACCCAAACACTTTGTCCTGCCCCCAATTCCATGGGATAAGCAGATCCTTCCCTCAGGATCACTCTCTCCACAGCATTCCCTCACACTCACTGGTCAGCACAGATGCAGAAACTTCTACTTTATAACCCTCAGATGACAGAATTTAGTACTGACCATGTGTAATCTGCCCTTGAGCCAACACTGGAGCCCCTCCCAGGCTTGCTCCTTTATTGAGGGCATCAGACAAATCCTTACTCTGACCCCCCTGTTTGTCTGACACCAGTGAGAACATGCAAATAACTGGATCCTAAACACATGGAATAAAAAGCCAGAAGCTGAACAACAACCCTACCTCGGTGCAGCTTGATTGGGCAAGAGAAGTCAGACTCCAAAGGATCTTCCTCATCTCCTGTCGCCAGTTTCAGTGCAAGTTCCAGCTCAACACATTCAAACACGTAAAGGGAAGGAATAAGATCAGATCTTGGGTCCCAGGACTTTTCTGACTGTAAAGAGCATTGAATTCTTCTGTCAGACATCACTTAAATAGGAATGCCAACATAAACAGCATCAAGAAAGAGCTATGAGTTTTAATTGTCAAGGAATGTAGTTCAAGTTTACTTAAAAAAATTAACTCAGACCCAGGGTTTCTTAGAAAATCCTCCTTAAATTAGATCCTAGTATATTTAATCAAAAACTGATCTACTGTCAGGGTACCCAGGACTGGGAGTTAAAATAAAAGTGTCAGGGAGCCACAGGGACTGGCTGAAACAGGAGAAAGACTCACTACCTCATTCCAAAAGAATGCAGCTTTGGCACTTGGCACACGCTTCCAGGCATCCCGCCACCTTGCAGCTGGGAACTTGGATTAAAGAAACAAAAATGCCTACAGAAAAAAAACCCAAAGCAAGACAAGTACCTGCTCATCGTCCTCCTCTCCATCCAGCACCACGCAGTGGTAGAGCATTCCCGACTCGGTGGCAATGACCAGGATGTTTGGAACGCAGGGCAGGCACAGCACGGCGCAGGCGTCGTAGCCGTAGTTGTCCTCGGCAGCCGGGTGCATGGGCAGGGGGCCCAGCAGCTTCCCCAGGCTGCCCGTGCTGCAAGGAAGATGGGTTTGTTCTCAGCACCAGCTCTGCAAGGGGACTTCCCACAGCTGTCAAACAATGGCTTGGAGTTCTAATTCCCAATAGACTTCTGCAGACTGCAAGTCTGACCTGCAGCTCCTTGGCGGAGATCTCAGAGGAGAAATCAGAGCTCATTTTATTACATTTTATGCTTTGAAACCAACCAAAGCTACACTGCAAAAATTCAAGAGGAAACATTTTCATACAAGAACACAAAGTACTCATGGAAAGCTCAAGTTAATGATTACTCAGCTGGTTTCTTGCACTTCACGAGCAGCATTTTGTGCTGTGGCATTTCTTTGGGCAGAACTTCAGATGGACTAAGGCCATCTCACTGCCTGCAGGCAAATCTCTTCAGTGATGAGGCACACAGAGCTGCTTCTAACCCAAGTACCACCCTCTCTAATATTCAGCTACACAAGATCGAACTTGTAAGTCTTGCACCATCTTCTCAGTTTTCTAAAGTAATTCCTTCTTGTAGCATGTTTATATGCTTGATTAATCATCCTGACTTTCCATTGCAGAACATGCCTGTTCTAAGATCCCCCTATGCTCTTCAGATATTTCTTTTCCTAGGATGCCCCTGGCTCAATGAGCCTCATCCAAAGCTAAGGATGTCTGTGCTGTGAACTGAAGGCCACAAAATACACTGAACAGCCTTAGACCCACTGATCTTTTTACAGCCCTGTGTCTTCATATCAGATTGCTGGTGGTAAATAATGCACAGTGCATTCTGAGCAGTGGAAGCTGCACCCATAATGTTTGGATGAGAAAGGATGACACACTGGTTTTGGATTCCAGTCTGTCAGCACTGCCACAGAGACAGAAGATAAGTCAGCCCAGCATCCCTCACAGAGTCCCAGCCAAGCTGAGAGGTGACTCTCTCACCCCAGCACCGTATATCCAAGCACCCTGTGAGCCCTGGGGGTCAGAGCCTACCTCTGGAGCAGGCTGATGTAGGTGAGGAAGGTCTCTCCATTCTCGTAGAGGATGTACAGGGGGTAGCCCAGCACCTCCTCGCTGCCGCGCTGGCCCAGGACGTGCTTCGGCACCGGCACCTGCGGCCCGAAGTCGAAGGCCACGGCCGTCTCGCCCAGGGACGCTGTGTAGGCTCTCCTGGGACAGGGCAGAACCAGTGGGGTCAGCGAGGACTGAGAGCACAATGTTTAACGTGGCCCTGAGGGATGTGCTGCCAAACCCCCATCCCACCCAGCAGCGCCCTGCCACGCGCCACTGCCAGCAACAGAAGGGTGTAAGTGACACCCCAGGCATGGCACATGGGTTCTGCAGTGCCCCCACAGCTTCAGAGGACACAAGAGGGGTTCTGGTACTTCCTGTGAGGGACACCACTCTGTGCTGCCAGAGTTCTGTTTCCAACCAGGCCAAGAGGGAAACAAAAAGATAATCTATTTTCTACATGCCTCATTCAAAAACCCCTTCTTAACCCCATCTTAACGTCAACATGTGTTTTTGAAGCTGCTACTCTGACAAACACTTGACTATACAGTTTGTCACCACTTAGTTTTAGAAGGATGGGGGAGAGGAAAGAAGAGAAAGAAGAGAAAGAAGAGGAAGAGAAAGAAGAGAAAGAAGAGAAAGAAGAGAAAGAAGAGAAAGAAGAGAAAGAAGAGAAAGAAGAGAAAGAAGAGAAAGAAGAGAAAGAAGAGAAAGAAGAGGGAAAAGTGTAGGTACTCTGCAGTGAAGAACTGCTAGCACTACAGAATTCATATGAGATTTTCAGGCACATTTATCACTTATTCATTAAAAACACAACTGAGAATACTGAGCTTACTCCACAAAAGCATTTCAAAATACAAGAAGCCACACCAACCCTGTTTTGATTGTAAGAGTCTCCTCCTCGGTGTCCGAAAGCACAATCACTTTGATGGGTGTGTGAGGCACCTTCAGACTGTAAAACCTGGGCAAAGAAACAGCAGCCATGTTCACTCTGCTGGCAGTGCTGCACATTCCCTGCTGACACAGGAACATCAGCCACTCTCAGTCTGAAATTCCTCCCATCCTACTTTTTTAATGCTAACTCTGGTAAAAACGGCAGGATGCAAATTAAGTGACAAATTAAGACTGGACATGCTTCAGATAATCAATCACAAATGGAGCTTACCTTATGGTGTTATCTGATGTCAAGAGCACAATGTGGGGCTCCATGGTGTCACAGGGGTACCAGGCTGCATGCTTTAGAGTCAGGGATGTTGAGCTGGTGAAGAACCGTTCCGCAATAGGAATGGTGCTGGAATACAGAGCAGAAACTTGCACTGTGACCAGAAACACACGAGCTACTTCTAAAGGCAAGTGGGGGCAAGAAGAGCTAGAGACACAATGAAAAGGTTTCAGAGTCTTTATCTGTACTACTCTGAAAGCTGGAAAGCAGCTTTAACTTGAAGCCCTCTGTTATTTCCCCCCCGAACATCTGCTTTTAGCTGCCCCATCTCTGGACATGTCCAAGACCACATTGGGCAGGGCTCAGAGCAACCTGGTCTAGTGGAAGGTGTCCCTATCCATGGCAGGACTTGGAACTTGCTGGCCTTTAAGGTCTCTTCCAACTCAAAGCATTCTGTGATTCTGTGAAAAGCTAGAGAATACTAGAGGAGCGTCTCGCTCCTCAGCAATTGCAGCAAGTTTAGAAGGTCATTTATTTGGGTCACTTGACAAGCAGCAAGTATTTGAGCCAAACTAATTTCCTTTGTGACTGCCCCACAACCCCAATACAACCTGTACCTTCCACCAGTGCCTTCTGTATCTACCTAACCCAAAGAAAGGGAGGCTGTGGAGGAAGAGTGGCAGGACAAGGGTGTCATTAACCACCTGAGGTCTCACACACCTGCAGTTCACGGTGGATTTCCCACCTTCAAACTCAGAATTCTTGCCCCAGCGTTTGGGCAGCTCCAGCACCATGAGCCCCTTGGTACCGATGAGCGCCACATGGTGCTGGGCGGGGCTCAGCAGCGTCTGGTGCACGTCGAAAAGGGGCGGGTTTATGCACAGGAGAGTCTGAAAACAGAAATGTTACAGGGAAGCATAAGCCGTTCAAAGCACTGGCGGAAGTACTGCTCATCTTTATTTTGGATGATTTTCACGGCACGGAACGAGGCACAAAGCAGTGGGTTCCTTGCGGAAGGACACCCCAGGGCGGGCTGAGGGGTGATGACGCTCCTTCAAGGAACAGACACCCTCAGCCCCGTGCCCACCATGGCCCTCCTCCCCTCACACCTCGCATCCCCTCACGCCCCTCTTCCCGCACGGTCCGCCCAGCCCCGCACACCCCCTCCTCTCCTCACGGCCCCTCGCACCAGCCCCTCCCTACACGACCCCTCATCCCCTCACACCCCAAACGCCCCCACCTCCTTATCCCCTCAGAGCCCCCCCAGTTCCCTCACACCGCCCGCCCCAGCCCCTGCTCCCCTCAGTTCCCCCCCCTCGGCCCTCCATCCCCTCGCCCCGTCCCTGGGCGCGGGCCGCACCTGGTACCGGCCGAGCGCGGCAGGGTCGGTGCCGCCGAGGCGGCGCAGGCCGACGGCGAGCAGGGCGGCGTTGGGCCCGTCCCAGAGCAGCAGGTCGGAGCCCAGCCCGCACAGGAGGTCGCGGAGCCGCGCCGGGCGGGGGGCGGCGGGCGCGCGCTCGCGGAGCCGGCCGAACAGCGCGTGCTGCGGCAGCGCCGCGCGCCACTGCTCCGCCGGGCCGCACTCGGCCGCCATCGCCCCGCGCGCCGCCGCCCTGACGTCACCGCCCGCGCGGCCAATCGGCGCCGCCGCCCGCGGACTACATTTCCCGGCGCGCCCCGCGCGGCCGGCGCGCTGTGGGCTCGGCGCGATGGCGGCGCCGGTGCAGGGGCACCGAGCGCGGTACAAGAGCCCGGGCGGGCCGCCCTGGAGGGAGACGTACCGCAGGGTGAGCGGGGAGCGGGCTGGGACGGGACGGGACGGGACGGGACGGGGGGGGGGGGGGGGGACGTGGGATCCCTTCTCCTTCTCCGGACCCAGTTCGGTTCCCCCCGGGGCTGGCCGCAGCGGTCCCGCTGTGGCGGGTGAACCGCGCCCCGTCCGAAACTCTCTCCTAACCCCGTCCGAAACTCTCTCCTAACCCCGTCCGAAACTCTCTCCTAACCCCGTCCCGAGCTCCCTCTGCGGGCGCCCAGCGTTGCCCCCGCTGGGATCTGTTAGCCAAGCCCCCTGCAGCCCCTCCGGGACACGGCCGGCCCCGGCCCCGTGTCCAGCCCCGGTGCCTCCCCCGTGTCCCCGCTCCGGCATTCCCGGTCTCTCGGTTCTCTGGCACGCACTCCTTTCGCCGTGTCTCGCCCCCGGCATCCCCCCGTGTGCCGCCCGAGCCGGCGCTGACGGCCCCGGGCTCTCCCCTCCCGCAGCGCTGCATGGAGCGGCTGAGGAGCAGCCGGGCCAAGCTGCTGGACCGCTACCGCCAGGCCGGGGACGGGGCGTGCGGGGCGGCCCCGGGCGCGCTGCTGGTGCAGGAGGTGATGGAGCAGGAGTGGCAGGAGCTGCGGGACAGGCTGCCCGGCCTCCGCGGAGAGCAGCCCATGGAGCAGGTCAGTGCTGCGTCCCCAGCGTCCACACCACGTGTGTGATACAGGGGGATCACATACAGCTCCCCGCGGCTCTGACTTCAGCTTCTCACCGGAGCCGACAAAACTCAAGAGCTTCAGGGTTTCCTATTTCTGCAGCTCAGGCAGGGTGTTGAGCTGTGAAAGTGCCTTTGGGCAGGAGTGGGGAAATTCCTTATTTCCTTCACAAACAGCCTGTTAATCACAGCAGAGGGTTGGTTTCCTCATCTGTGCTTTTTATAGCTGGTCTGTCACTTCCTCTTCTGAGAATGGGAATGAAAACTGAATGTCTTAAAAAGCAAATTCAAGAGGCTGTACTTGGATCCATTCTGGTTGGCTCTGCACATGTTTTTTACAGTACAGGTTGCTTCCCACAGTGCATGGGTTTGCAAATAGAGGGATTTACTAGACAGGAAAAGTGAATTGATGTTGCTCAGTCAGATGCTGGAATGGGAGGATCACTGACTGATTCACCTTTCAGGTGCTGGAAGACCCTGATGAGCTGGCAGTGCTGGAAGAGATCCAACAGGAACTGATCTTGCAAGGTAAGATCTTTACACATCTTCTGGCTCCTGTTTGATGTGTAACATCCCTGACTTCTGGTAATGCAGAACAGCTGAGGCTGCACTCCTTGGTTCCTGCAAACCACGTGATGCAGGGGAAGAGCCTCCTTGGAAATCTTGTTGAGGCTTTGAGGTATTGAGACCTCTTCTCACAGTTTTAAGAGTTTAAGTGGCATTTTAAGGTCTGTGAGAGAGGCCAGAGAAACAGGACTGAGATCTGTTAGCTCTAGGAACCTTTATAAATCAATTCAGGATGTTTCTGAAGTGCTGATCTGAAAGTGGAAAGGCCCATATGAGACGAGCTGAGCCATAGAAAAAACTGGATTAGCAGGAATGATTTCACCAGGCATAGAAATCTGACTCAAAGGAGTAAAAGTCCTTAGAAACTCGTATCCAGCCCAGCCTGCATCTGGCCAGCAGCTTTGCCTGTGCTGCCCAGCAAGGCCTGAGGGAGTTCTGCTGTGCTGTGTTGTTGCAGAGCAGCTGGTTATCGAGGAGTACGAGCGGAGCCTGCGCTTCGATGAGGAATGTCTCAACGCCATGCTCGACGGCCTGGATGCCACTGACAGGGTCATCTGCCCAGTATGTAGGAAGTAAGAAAGTCCTTGGCATTGGAATCAGATTCCCCACTCTCCTACAGCAGTCTGGGCTTCGAAATGTGCAGAGAGAGGCTGCTGTTCATTTCACCAGAATAAAAATGCCTGAGCCATGATCTGAATCTAACGGGAGGGTGGGTTGTTTTGGGGTTTTTTTTTTTGCTAAAATCTTCCCCTGTTCTGGGTGTCATGATGCTCATTGTTTGCTTTTCCCAGGAATAACCTGACTGTAAAAGCTCACCTGGTTCATTGCCAGTGTGGACTGTACATCAGCACACAGGTAAGCTGCACTGTGACATGTTGTGTGTGGCATCTCTGGTGCTGCAGAGGCAGCTGTAATCTAGAGACAGGAACTTCAGCTGACTTTTCATGAATTATTCTCAGGATATGACAGAAGGGAAGCTTCGGTCACTTCTGGAAAGCACCTTGACAGAGCACAGTCAGAGGTGCTTGCACAGCCCCGAGTTCACAGTCACCAGTGGCATGGAGGAGGAAGCCAGTCTGCTGATGAGCTGCCCGGTGAGTGTAAATGTCAGGTTCCTGGAAAGGATCCCAGCTTGGATCCATGGCTCAATTACATGGGCAGAAATCACAAGTCTGCTGATCCCCGGGGTTTGTGTGGCTGTTTTTTCACAAAATTCCTTGGAAATGGCTTTACCTCTGACCACCAGTAACCGTAAAAGAGAAGTTCCAAAGCACACACCTTTAACTGCTGGATTAGGGAATCTGTCAAATTCAGTGCCCTAACTTTAGCCAACAACTTTTAAGTCTTGTGTGCACCCTCTGATCAGATAAGTGGTTCATGAAGAAAAGTTTTAAAAATTACTTGTTTAAGCTTCCTGAAAAAACTTCATCCAGGTGACCCAGAGAACACACAGCAGCCCTTTGGCTCAAGCTAGAGCTGGTGCTTGCTTTGCTATGTGAAACCAGTGTGAGGACAGTGGTAGGGGCAGAGCATTTCAAATACAGCCATGGAATTGTTTAAGTTGGAAAAGACCCCTAAGATCAAGCCCAGCCATTCTCCCACCACTGCCAAGGGTACAACTAACCCATGTCCCCAAGCACCATCTGCATGTCTTTTAAATCTCTCCAGGGATGGTGACTCCACCACTTCCCAGGGCAGCTTCTGCCAGGGCTCAACAACTCTTTTGTGAATTTTTTTCCCCAGTCAGTAGTTTTCCTTGTTCAAATAGTTTTGAACTTTATACATTAACACAGTTCTCTGTTCAACTTTTTTTGTGAAGGTCTGTGACTCCTGGATGATTCTCCTCTAAGGTGATTGAGCTGCTGCTTTACTTCTGGAAGACTTTAATACTAAACTTCACCCAGAGCTGCTAGGACTCTTGTGTACATACTTCTAACTGCTGTGTCAAAAAGACACTCCAAAAGGCGTAGTACTGCCTTGACCTGCACTTTTAATCACACAGGACATGTTTGGAAATAAATATATTTAGTTTATTTTGGCCTTGGTGTTGTCTTAAATACTACATCCGTGATCTCACACCTCATGTTGCACTTCAGCTTTTTCTTTGAGTTTAAATGAACCTTAAATAAATAAACTAATTTAAATAAACTTAAAACCTTCAAACAACAATTGGAGGCACCAGTTTAAGTAGAAATATTCAACCATCACTGCCACAACTACTCTGTGAGCAGCTCTGGCACAGAGAAACTCTGCCATCACTTTCATGGCAGCACTGGTACAGCAGGAAGAAGAGAAACCACCCTTTTCAGTGATATGTTGAATAGTTTTTATTCTTCACATTCACTCTTAATTGTACAAAAAGCCCCATGCAGGGCGAGGCAATTCTGGCCTGTAGCATCAGAGAACTTGACTGGGGCTGCACCATCACTACAAATCCCCAAATCCAAGTGAGAATCCTCCTTCTCCACCTTCCCAGTTACTTACTCTCTGTATCCACTGTGAAGATATATTTGGGTATTGCTGGATGAAGCAGCACTGTGGAATACCCACACTTGAGGCTAAGTTTCCTAGCCTGACCTACTGACATTTGACAAAGCTTTTAAGGTCTTCAAGGAATTTAATGTACTCCTGGTGCTCCAGGGCAGTGCTGAGCTCTACTAACTCGTCAGCAAAGGTGTTGTCCACTCCTCGGTCAGCCAGGAAATCCATCAAGTGATCGTAGAGAGCCTGCAGCAAGGAACAGAAACCTTCCTTAGTGGAACGCACCTGGGGAGGGGGTGCATTAAAATATCCCCTGGCAATTGGCACTTCCTACCAAGAAAATCAGGCCCAGCTGCCACTGATGCCTTTCATATTTTCCAGATTCTGTGCTGCCTTAGTGTGCGACTCTGAACTTCACAGGAAGTGTTAGCAAGTTCTCCTCACACTTCAGTCAAACAGAACAATCCTTTTCCAGCCCCAGAACCAAGGACACCATTGCAGCTTCAGACCCCAAAAGTGCAAACAACAGGGAATGGAGGAGAGCAATCTGGGAGGATGGGACTTCATAACCTGGAGCTGGAATTGGACAATGAACCCCAATATGAAAATGGATTAAAACTTATAAAAGTGTGAAAACTCGTGACTCATGAAGCATCTTGGGTGCAGCCCTGGGCTCTTGTACTGCCCAAGGTGGATCCTTTAAGGCCTTTTAATAAATCCCTATTTTATTCCTTTAACACTGGCCAGCCTCTGTTCTAGGCAGCCTCTCAAGGCACCACCACAGGAGGGCAGGCCTGACCTTGGGTGGAACATTTGGACAGAAAGGGCCATGGAACACGTAATAAAAACCCAAACCCAGCTGAAATGGGCTGCACCCTGGAGATGATCCCCAGGTTGTGGGAGTCATCAGGGGAAGTGTGCCAAGGATGACACAGGCCAAGCTCTGCCTGTCCCCTCTACCCAGGGGTGAACTAATGCTTTGGAAAGGTATCTGATGTACAAGTTTGTTTGAAAGGCTTCAATGTTACAGTCATGAGCTTGGCTTTTTCCTTTTCATGCACATTTTAAATTAATTTAATGTCTTAGGACAGGGGGAAAAAAGAATAATCAGTATTATAATCAATGTATTTTTTCAGATACCACACACAGATGCTTTTATCTACACATGGTGTCTGATAAGCCACATTGTTAAACACACGATCAAAAAATGTTTAACAAGTGTCAAAGCATTTCCAGAATGTGATTCCCTGATAGAAAATCCACCTATAAAATCTGGAAAGGAAGAAGTTCCTCCTGTCTGTCCTGATTCCTGGTAATGCCACCAGCAATGCACAACCCTGGGACCAGAAAACACCCTCAGTCTGCAGCAGAATCACCAGCTCAGGGGCAGAGCAGGGCCAGTCCCTGTCTCAGACATCCAGACAGGTTTAATTCCCAGCCCAGGAGCAGAGGGACAGCCAGGTGAGGTGAGCTGAGTGCCCTCTGTGGCCTTTAGCAGCACCTACCCAGTCAAGGGAATCTGTGTTGAGGGTGTAGTTGGTGTCCTTCCAGTCAGCTTCTCCCGTGGGCTGGAAGCTGACCTCCCGAATTGTGAAAATATCACTTTCTTCCTCTCCTTCATGTCCAATCTAAAGCAGGAAAACAAATGCAAGACATGCAATTAACTGCAATTAGTGGGCACGCTCAGCCAGCTCATCCCCAGGCTGGGAATAGCTCAGGAAAAGCCCCAGGGCCAGACAAACTGTGCTTTCCCCTCTCACCACGTGCCTGTGAGGACAAGCACAGAACTCAGGAAATCCTCTAAGCTTGTGCTGCCAGAAGGGACCTGATTTAAATCAGCAGCCTGAGTTTTACAAATACATAAAAACTTCTTCTGTGTGGTTCTAAGCATGTATTCCCATGTCCATCTCACCTTTAACAGCCGGGACTCTTAAACATCTCCTAACATTTACAAAATAAACCACAAATACCAGTGTGAGCAAAAGCTCTCAATTTTATTTTTTTCCCTCCTTTTTTTTTTTCATCCCTACTTCTCTACTGTAATTTAATAAAGAGCCCAATAAGCAGCTGATCAGAAACACCAGGGCAGGATGTGAGGAATGCCATAAACATTTTCTCCCCACTATTCTTGCAAACATAAAACCTTTTTTTTTTTTTTTTGTGATTAAGAGAAATAAAGAAATAAGAGGAGGCTGGATATTGTGCTGATTCAGAACAGCAAGAGATTACAAAGAGCACTTAAATCCAACAGGGGCACAGTGATACTCACCTCATCTTCAGGGAAATGGCAGTCAAGCACAAGGGTCTGTTTTGTATCATCTTTTATTACTTCCACAACAAAGTTTGGAGTTGATGTAAGTTCAGGCTAAATAAGAAAGCAGTTCTATCAGCATGGAATCTGAACAGGAGCCAAAGCAATCACAGCACAGCCCTGTGTTGTGTTCCCTGACACCTTCCATTATCCCAGGTGGATACAAGCCCCATCCAACCTAATCTTGGACACTTCCAGGGATGGGGCAGCCACAGCCTCCCTGTGCCAAGGCCTCCCCACCCTCAGAGGGACCAATCTCTCCCAATACTCAATTTAGCCCCGCCCCGTATCACTTAAAAGCCATCCCCCCTTAACCCGTCATTCCATTGTCTTGTACAAAGTTTCCCTCTCCCACTCTCCTGCAGACCTTTTTGGTAGTGGAAAGTGCTAGAAAGCCTCAAAATTCCTCTAATTTCTCCTCATAGAGACCTCCCACCCTGCTCTGCCTTTCTGCAGGGGAGAGGAAGGTCAGACAGGGAACAGGCAGCCCTGGAAAACCTGCATTTTGTGCTTTATCCCCTTGGTATTTGGGAGCCTTAAAAGGGGGAGAAAAAGCCTCAGCACTTGAGGACAAGGCTCCAACTTCCCTAAGGCAAGATTCCAACTTTGGTCTGTGTCCCCAGCATTAAATGCACATCAAAGCTAAGTTACCTCCTGCTCATCAGGTTTCTGCTGTTCCTGCGTGTCTTCTTCAGCCGAGGGTGGGATGCTGTTATTGATGTTGAATGTAACCGTTATCCTGCAAAAGAAACAGAAACAATTCTTTTCAACACACCCAAAAAATGGGTCTCTTAAGAACATGAATGGGTCTCTTAAGGCCTCATTCAGAATTCACACAGTGTGAACAAAAAAAACCACTAGGCACTGCAGTTAAAAGACACACCTGGGTGAAGCTGCTCCCTCCAAGCGCTCTCACTTTTTAAAGTTTTAACTGAACTGTTATTTTTAAAACGGGAAGACCACGTGAAACTTTGTAACACAAAACACAGTAACAAACTGGTGCGGAAAAAGTGCCTTTGGCCCAAAGTGGTCAAAGAGCCTTTGCAGGGCGCAGTCTGGGGTGTGAGCAGATGGAGAAGCCTGGTCACTGTGACCCACCCGCCCTCGGGTGCTGGGGACCCTTCCCAGACCCCACTCACTTTTCCCCCGCGATCTTCCGCACCAGCTTGGCCTCCGTGCCATGGACCTCCAGCTCCCACCCCCCGGAGATCTTGGGCAGGGATTTGTGCTTCTGGATCTTCTTCTCCTCCTGGATCTCGTCCGTCAGGAACTGCGCGAAGGCTTTGTCTCCTGGTGGGAAAGAAAATGGGGTTAGGGAAAGGGAGGGCTATGGAGAGGGGGAATGAAGGAAAGGGGTGGGGGTGAGTTCAGGGAAAGGGATGGGGAGGGAAAGGGGTGTTGGTAAAAGAGGTGTTGGAAAACGGGGTTAGGGAAAGGATAGTTAGGGAAAGGGGGCTAGGAAAAGGGGGGATTAGGGAAAGGGAGGGTAAGGAAAGACGGGAGTAAGAAAAGGGAGGGTTAAGGAAAAGGTGAGTGGGGTTAAGGGAAGGGTAGGGAGGAAAAGGGTTTGGGAAAATGGGGGTTTGAACAAAAAAAAGGGGTTAGGGAAAGGGGGGGTTGGGGAAAAGGGAGCTGGGTAAAAGGAGGTTAGGGAAGGGGGTGTAGAGGAAAACGGGGCTTAGGTGATGACGGAATTTAGGGAAATAGGTGGTTTAGTGAAAACGGGGATCAGGGAAAGGTGGCGCTGCCTTAGGGAAAGAGGGGGCAGCAGGGAAAGCCCCCGCCGCCCCACGTGCTTCCCAGGATGGACGGCGTGCAGCGCACGCGTCCGCCCCGCGCCCTCCCAGGGGCGGCCCCGCTCCGTCCCCGCTCACCCTCGGTGTGCAGACCGCCGCAGCCGCAGGACACGCCGCCGGCCGAGCCCCGCCGCGGCCGCAGCAGCGCCGTCCGCCCCGCGCCGCCGCCCAGCTGCCACAGCGAGCGCGCCAGGGCCGGCGCGGCGGCGGGCGGCGGCAGCAGGGCGCGGGGGGACGCGGAGCCGAGCGGGCGGCGCGGCGCGGGCAGCGGCGGGCGCAGCGCGGCGGCGGCGGCGCGCAGGGAGCGGGCGAGCAGCATCGTGCGGAGCGAGCGGCCGGCGAGGACTGCCCGCCCCGGAACCGCGCTCCGCTTCCGGCCCCGGCGGGCCCCGCGCGGGCCCCGAGACCGCGGGTTCGAGTCCCGGCCCCGGCAGGACGGAGTGCGCCAAAGCGGGGCCGGGTTCCTGGCATCCCGGACAATGGAATGGGCAGGGATGGCACGGACACAGCACCCGTACAGGAGTGAGGGCACAGAGAGAGCTTTAGTAATGTGGGAGACATGCACAGGTTTTATCCCAGACATCATCCCACTCCTAATTATGACTGCCGGTGTTCAGGCCAGAGTGTGGCAGTCCCCTCAGAAAAAGAAAAAATGAATGCGTATTTTAGAGGAAAGAGTGACTAAAGCAGTGTTTCCTGCTCCAAGCCATCTCTTTGGCCAAAACCTGGCACTAGTGCCCACTCCTGAGAAGCACAGAAGGCTCATTTGCTGCTCACTGCAAGGCAGGAGAGGAAAGCATCTGTCCCACCCCATCAAATGGATACCACCCCATCAAAGGACCAGAATTTAAACTCCCAATTCCCCACAGGAATCTGAGTACTGAACATGTAAATAGCGGAGTCCATTCTGCACAAGTAGCACAGATTCACTGTGCTTCCCATCTTTAAGCCCAGACTGCTGACAACGAACACACTCCCATGAGACCCATAAACACCAGGACTGCTCCTATGATCATTTGTTCTGTGCCTCACAAAACAACACGCAGGATTGGGATTGTCACCATCACTTCTTTATTCTGGAAAAAACACATAAACCCAATCTAAATAAATATCCATCCCTTTCCTTAAGGTTATAAAAAACACGGTTATACACCTATGCATTAAATTTTTAGAAAAATAAGTCTTTCGAGGCGAAGCTGAGCCAGCTGGTCTCAGGGTCAGGCCCTGGCCGTGCGGAGCTTCCTGCGGAAGTAGTCGGGTGCGGCCTCATGCAGCCACTCGGCGTCCACCACGCACAGGTCGTGCATGTAGCACCTGTTGGTGCGCAGCAGCCCGGTGTACACCACGCAGGCCGGCTTGCCCTGGAACAGCACCGAGGAGGGGTGGATGGCCACCACCTGGTGCGAGTCCACCGTGCCGTAGGAGCCGTCCGGCCGCAGCTCGGCCGCGTTCATGAACAGGCTGTGGGCCAGGCAGCGCCGGACACCGGCCGTGTCGCCGCGGGAGGACTCGAGGGGCATCGACAGCTGGGAGACACGGGAGTGAGAGAGAGCAGCCTCGTGGGGACACAGCCCTGTTTCACTTCAGAAAGCATGGGGGGTTTTCCTGGGTCAGAACGCTGGGGGATCACAGGAATTCAGCGCAAGTGGATGCTAGGCTAAGCCAGACTAAGAGCCGACAAAATGGATTGTCACTGTCACTCTCCTGCTGGAAGTGACTTTAAGGCTGACCAGCTGTAGGAAATCAGGTGACCCCCAACGGGAAGAAATTATGTCTGGCTCCAGATCAGAAGGCTGAAGGATCTGCTTTATTAAAACTATACCATATTACATTAATATACTGTTTAAAGAGATACTATCCTATTCTACATACTTATGACTTACCTAACTAACAAACTTGCAAAACCCATGACTCTCTGCTGAGAGCCTGAGCCACAGCTGGATCCCATTGGTCACTGAACCCAAACAACCTTCACCAGAATCCAACCCAGCAATCACTGCAGGTAAACAATTTCCATACCAAATTCCACATGGGGAAAACAAAAGAGCAGAGATAAAGATTGTTTTCTCTTCTTCTCTCTGTGCTTCTCCTGAGAGACAGAATTGTGTCTCTCTGTCCAGAGAATGTGAATGTCACAGACCAGCATTCACAAATAATACCCCACAGGGTGGCTCCCGTGTCACTACAGACTGCCAGGGGTTCAGTGGCAGCTCCCACGCTGTGCCCAGCAGGAACAGCACTGAGGGGAAGCTGCTGCCACGCTGAATGCCTGACTCCATGGAGAAGCCAGCCAGCACAGGCTGCCAGCACTCTGTGGCACACACAGCACAGTCCCACCTGCACTAGAGCAGGAAAAACCCTTAGGAAAACCTGTCCTTTCCCTGAGAAGTCTTCTTAGAGGTTCTTGTTTCTCCTTGACCCACTAAACCCTGCAACTTTAAGATTTTGGGATGCAACTGCACAGTCAGGAATTTTAGCCAGCTATTTACAGGACACTGAAAACAATCCCCCATTTTCTCACTTTTTGGGACTTGGTGCACAGTAACATCAGTTTGGGGACAAACAGGAAAATACCAACAGGCGAAACAGAGAAATAGAGTATGGAAGCAAGTTACCTTTACACAAATGTCCCTGAGCTGAGCTCTCACTTCTGCCATCAGCTTCATGTTCCTGCCATTGATAAAGTTCTCTCTGCACCATCCCTGCAGCAGAGACACCAGGAGTTAGAAGGGGATATTTCTTCACCCCAGGAGCATGACAGCCTTTGGAAATCACAAAAAGCAGAATCCCCCCTACAATCTTCCTCAAAGAAAACGTGCTGACCCCTTTCCTGGTCATATTTCTACCCCCCTTTACTCTACTATGTCTAGATTCCCTCCCACTCTGCTCAGAAACAGCAGGTGGTGGTTCTTCTCCCACTCAGAGCTGCTCTGCAAGGCCACCAAGAGCTGCAGAACAGCACTTGTTATCCTGCAGGTGGTGAAAACAAATCAGGTAAGAATGACAGGTGCTGCAAGGAATGGGGTGCAGGAGTCCACAGATCCACAAATCAGTGAGGGGTTGATAGAGTAGGATAAATCCAAATCTGCTTTTAAATATGCACAGTGTTTTCACAATGAATCCTGTCCCAGAGCATGTCCAGATATTTATCATAAAATCTCAACACTCTCCCACTCCTTTCTGTTTCCAGCTGGAACCAGGGAAGGAAGAGCCCTGGCTGTGATTACAGAACTGGCCCCACAAAGCTTTGCCAGAGCTTTCTGTAGGAACCTTTGTTACTGAACTTCCTCCAGTTCCACAGTTGTAAAGGATGGGCCCTCTTTTCTCTCTGCTTTGGAGGATACCTGTGGCACCAGCCATGGAAGATGCAGGTGTCACTCTGCTCTCTGCCAAAATCTCCTCACCCCATGAGCTCAGGCAGCACTGGCAGCTCAGATCACCCCACCTTGTGCCCATTGACGTTCTTGTAGGCCCTGTACACGTTGAGCAGGGTCAGGTGATCCCCCTCACTGGAGATGAATTTCTTCCTGGCAGCCTGCACCTCATCCCGCTGGGCAGGGGGGTTGTGCAGGACACTGTCCACTGATAACAGTGACACGATGGTCAGGATCTCCTCTGCACAGTGGAACTTGGGCGACAGGAGGATGGCCTGCACAGACACAACAAAACTCATCTTTGCTTGACCAAATCCACTTCAGCTGGGCAGATCTGTCTGCTCCCTGCCAGCCCAGGAACTCGACCAAACATTGCTTAGGACAATCTCATAAACATCTGGGCCTAAGGACAGCTGCAAATCCTCTGATGGGCTCACCAAGCACCTTTAACAGCACCTGCCAGGCTCCTTCCTGAGACTGACCAGTGCACAACCAGCACAAACACAGTGACTGAAACCAACTACAGCAACAGACATTTCATGGACCTGCTAAACAATCCTGAAAACTGCAAGCAAATTTGTCTTGTTCACCTTCAGAGGTACCAGAGTAAAGAAAGTCTCTTTTAAAAAACTTCCCTGGATTTAACAATAAAATGACAAGCAATCCAGCAAAAGGGCTGTAAATTATGTACATTAATGTACAGCAAATATACCAGTACAGCTGCAAACACCCCAAATTTCACACCTTGTTTAAGGAGTTTGAAAGAGAAACATCAATGGTACAGAAATGAATACATGAGATTAAAAAAGTTATTTGTTCTGCAGTTTTTACCTTGGAGAACTTTGGATCCAGTGGAAAGGCTGCCATTTTCTTTCCCAAGGGGGTCAGGACAAGCTGACCTTCCTTCTGGGTCACAGCTCCCAGCAGGTCCAGCTGATCAATTGCTGCTTGAATAGCATCTGCCAAAACAAGGACACTGAGCTGTGAGGCCTCCTGCCACCCACTGAGGGATGTGAAGATCAGCTGGTTCCATCACTGCCTCCCTCCCCTGGTCAGAGGGACAAGTACTTTCCATTTAGAGAAATCAGGGTCCAAAATGTGGTTTATCCTCCTCTGTCCAGGAGAACAAACACCTTTCCCCATTTACTCTTCCCTTGGCAGTCAGGGCACACCTTCATGTTGTGTTGTTATGACACCTTATGGCCCAAGATTGCTCCCTGCTTTTTCCTCAAGGCAGCCTTTGTAGCCACTTACCAGGAGATGGTTTGGACATGAAGTCAAAGGTGAGCACATTGGGAATTTTCAGTGCCAGGAGCTGAAGCACCACACTGGCCAGGTTACACCTGCACAGGCAGAATAAACTGAGATAGTTCTCTTCTTTTATTCTTTTTTCATAGAAGCTGAGATAGAATCTCAGGTCTGTGCAGCAGCTTGACAGAGATAAGTCTGATGCTGCTAGTGAAGCCTTACTTCCTAAACCAGGAAGAGGCAAGTCCAAAATCTGGAGGACAGTGAGAACTATTGCTTTATGTGTTTGGAGATTCAGTGCCCAACTGTCCACCCTGAGCAATCATTTCCCAGTTTTTCTGTTTAGTCCCCACACTTGCATTTTTCTCACCCCACCAGCCCCTAGATCCAGTTTGCTGCTCAGTTCTTTCCACAGCTCCAGCTGTAAAAGAGGTGTGGCAAAGAGTGTGATGGCTCTGTCCTCACCTCTGTATCTCAGGTGTTGTCATTTCCTCAAACTTCTCAAAGTCCTCCTCTGTGTAGAGCCGGTAGCAGATCCCGCTCTCCTGTCTCCCTGCTCTGCCCGTGCGCTGCCAAGCCTGGGCCTTGGACACCTGCTGCACTGCCAGCACTTCCAGGCCAGTTTCTGGGCATGGAAAAGCATCACCTCAGGCAGTGCCTGAGCAAGGCACAGCCTTGGAAAACACAGAGGATCAGCAGTAAGTATTCCCAGTGTTTGCCATTCAAATCTGGCTCAGAGCTCACTTGGTTCAGCACTGTGAAGCACAGTGAACCATCCCATGCTGTGTCCATGAAGAGAAGATTGGCATTTGACAGATTTTTACCCCCTCATGGCTGATACTCAAAAAAAACCTCACAAAAACATCACCAAACCCCACACCCCAAACCTGGAACATTAATATAAACAGCATGGAGGGTGTCTGAAATCCTCTTTCAGTGGCGCTTATGGCCTCCAATAACTTCTACAAACCCAGACCCAAATCTTGGCTCTGTTCCTCCTCAGAACTCCTCACCAGGGCTGTACTTCTTGGCTTTGACCATGCCTGTGTCCACAACGAATTTTATGCCTGCAATGGTGATGGAGGTTTCTGCGATGTTGGTGGAGAGGATCACTTTGCGACAGCCCTGGGAGGAAACAAAACCAAACCCAGGCCAAGGCCACCTTAGAGCAGCTGCAACACAGAAATTCTGCTGCTTTTGGCCCGTGTGGGCCAAGCCCTGTCCCACATTGTGAGCACAAACTGCTCTTACTGTGTCAGCTCTCAGAAACTAAGGTGATCTTCAGTTTCTAATCAGCTTCTAAAACATTCTTTTGCATTTACAACAAAATACACCACCAGAACAGCTGTTCTCAACATATCTTTCAACAATTTTGGTTTCATTTCTGGCACAACATTTGTGTTCTTATTTATCTGTTGAGTAGATAAAAAAGAGCCTGAGGCAGCATGAATTCCTTTCCTTATGGCCCTGACAAACATTCTCAGGTTTTCAGCTTACTCAGTATTTCCCCCATTAGCTGTTGTAGCTTTTTTGTGATGGACAAAAAAATTCCTATGAAATGGAGGAAATTTAAATTCCCGTGCCTTCTAATCCTTCCTTCTTTTTATGATCCCACGTGGCTGACTGAATGCATCTGTTAAAACTATCACAGTTGCAGTGTATTGTATCTCTGGAACCACTCAGCCTAAAGCCAACAGAGACTATTGATTACTACCAGTACACACTGCTGTAGCCCCTTAAAGTCCACATGTTTCATCCAAGGACTCATTGAAGCAAAACCCCTCCTATCCCCTCACCTCAGGGGTAGGTTTAAAGGCACGGAGTTGTTGGGAGTGGGGCAGAGAAGCATAAAGGGGCAGCACTGTCATCCGTGGGCAGCCCTCGGGGAGATGCTGGGCAACGTCTCGACAGGTTTTGGTCATTGCTTCAATTTCTTCCTGACCAGTCAGGAACACCAGGATGTCCTGGCATGCAGGGGCTTCCTGGAGCCAGAGGAAAAAGCAAGTTAGGAGGGTTTGGATAGAAAAGGAGAACTGAGATTGGTAATGAGATGTGGCTCTGGCAGCAAGCCACTGAAGCAGGCTAAGAAGAAAGAAAAGACACACATGTGGTGCAAGGTATGCATCAGCCAGAATTCCAGTGGATTCACCAGAGACAAAGAGTAAATCACATTTTGAGGGATCGAGTGTTAAAAGGATGGAGGAATTTATGTGTCCTCGAATAACTGTCCAAGTCAGGCAGAGAGAGCCAGCAAGCACCCAGGTACAGAGAACTCAGGTGAGGGGAACGTTCAGGTTCTAGGCATGAGCTGACATTATAGAGCTTTGCTTGGCAGTCTCCCTTCAGCTCCAGCCTGGACATAGAGGTCCCAAATCCCAACAGCAGCAGCAATTTCAAAGCACTAAATGCAGTTTAAAGAAACAGCACAACAATCCAGGTGTTTGGCAGTCAAACACCCCAGCACAAAACACCAACCCCTGGCCCCAGAGGGACACAAACCTGGAGAGACCCTCATACCTGGTGGATTTGGAAGATGGACACCAGTGCTGCCTGCAGGTAGTCACTCTGCTGCTCCTTGGTGTAGAAGATGTCAATGGGATGCTGCCGGCCCTCCAGATAGATGACAGGAGCTCCATTGAAGTACTGGGAGAACAGGTCAACATCCATCGTGGCTGACATGACAATCACCTTCAGGGGGAGCACAGCATGGGTCAGCACTGCAGCTTCCATCCAGTTGGACACCAACAAGTCAGGACCAGCCAAAAGTCAGCTTCTGGATCCTGAGAAGCATGCTGAGAATAGCTCAAGGCTTTGGGACAGAAGAGAGTGATTTCCCCTCATTAAAGCCACCAGCTTTTTACCACAGGCAGAAAATGTTGGTGTGACAGAATGGGCTGGTGTGTGGAACAAGACCACGCAAGGCCCCTGCCAGGCCCCTCCAGCAAAGCCAACGTGCTTTCACACAAATTCCTGACACGTCCATCCATTTCATGTGTAGTGCCTTACTTGGGAATGAGCATGTCCCATCAGCCAGAGCTCCTGCACCTGGAGTGATCTCAGCAACAGAGCCAAAACCTCCCCAGCACTCTGTCTAGTCTAGAGCTCACACCCAAGGGGCTTTGGTGGAAAAAAGGTATGGTGGTGACCAGGTACCTTGTTCAGAGGCGTCATACCAGGCCCACTCATCGTAAGCTAGACACCCTTAACTACTGAGATTTAAAGTGCCTTTTTAGGGACAGAAAAATGGTCAAAGCTGAAATTCCAAACCTTTGGAAGGCCCCAGGAGATGCTGAGAGCACTCAGAGCCCAGCCCCACCCTGCCCTTCACTGCCATCCTGGATGAACACACTTTCAGTGGCCGCAGGCCCCGCTCCTTTCGCTTCTTTTGAGCGGCTTTGACCACTCCGAAGAGCACGTCCGTGTGGATGGTCCTCTCGTGGGCCTCGTCCAGGATGACCACGCTGTACTTGTGCAGCAGAGGGTCCCCGATGGCCTCCCGCAGCAGCATCCCGTCCGTCAGGAACCGGATCCTGGTCTCGGCACACGAGCAGTCATCGAAGCGCACGGTGTAGCCAACCTGGGGGGGGATCACACAGCGAGCACGGGCACAGAGACTGGCATTCCTCACTGCCATCGTGCCACAAGGAAGGGCTACAAAGCCCCTGGTCACTGCATTGGACGGAGCCAACCAGAAGGGCGTGGAAGCTCTGGAAAGCAGAGCAGTTTATCTGCTGTCTGTGAGCAGTTCCTCTTCCAAATGCAGCAAGGCACCCAAATGATACTGCCAACATCTCTAGTTGGCTTCTTCCTAACTAGAAGTTCATGAAAAATGCACCCCAAGTTTAGTTTCTTTTTTCTTCTCTCCTTCCCTTCTCTCCTCTCTCAGCTAGAAATGATTCCAGGCTCTCCAAGGATTTTATGCAGGGGAAGTCTTGCTCCTCTGCCTTTCTCCCCCAGACCCACACTAATTCAGCACTCTGCTCTCCTTGGCAGTGACTTCTGACACAGGGAGCAATGGAAAAGAGCACAATATTTTTTTGTTTTATTCATGAATCAGTATTTTTGCAAATGGAACAACCCAGATCAAGAAGTACAATACCACGGAGACAGACCATGCCCACCCTGTCATGGGACAGGTAAAGAGCCATTTTTCTCCATTCATTGAATTACAGAATCAGAGAATATCCCAAGCTGGGAGGAACTCACAGGGATCATCAGTCCAGCCCCTGGCCCTGCACAGACACCCCAACAACCCCACCCTGTGCACCCCTGGCAGTGCTGTCCAAACTCTCCTGGAGCTCTGGCAGCCTCGGGGCTGTGCCCATTCCCTGGGGAGCCTGGGCAGTGCCAGCACCCTCTGGGGGAAGAACTTTTCCCTGATATCCAACCAAGACCCACCCTGACACAGCTCCAGCTGTTCCCTCAGGTCCTGGTTCTGGCCACAGAGAGCAGAAATTGGAGCTGTCCCTCAGGAGGAAGCTGCAGACCTTGGTGAGGTTTGACCAAATTCTCCACTTCTCCAGCTGAACAGACCAAGTGCTCTCAGCCATTCCTATTATGTGGCCCCCCCGACCCCTCACCATCTTCGTGTTGCTCCTTTGAGCACTCCCTGACAGCTTTTACATCCTTGTTACATTGTGGCACCCAAAACTAATTATGAAATGAAGACTATCAGCCCTGTGGCTTGGTTATTATCCTACCCATTGAAGCCTGACAGGGCCCCATCCCCAGAGCAGCACCAAAGTTAATCTGTAGATAACCTACCAGCCTCCCCAGCTCCGTCCTCTTCTCCTCAGCCACTCGGGCAGCCAGGGTGACAGCTGCCACCCTGCGGGGCTGGGTCACGGCGATGGTGCCGGGGTGGCCAATCCCCACTTCGTACAGGTACTGAGGGAGCTGAGTGGTCTTCCCTGAGCCCGTTTCTCCTAAGGAATATCAAGGGAATAGGGTTTTGCCCCACACTTTTGTAGCATTGTCAAATTTGGGTTTTTATGTTAACTTTTAGCCCTATTTGAGAATGGGGAAGCTGAAGACAGAGAGGGAAAGTCCCATCACAAAGCAGTGGCAGGTCAGAGATGCCACCCAACGCCCTCCTCTTGCTGCTGGGCCACTCCTCTGCAGGGCTCCATCCACCCACACTCTGGTTTAGAAAAGCATTCCAGCCTCTCTGGAGGTGAAGTGCTGAGGTGTCACGCTAACAGGAGTGACATACAAAGCATTTTTCATTTAATTACAGTAAATGCTGAGTCTTTAGACTACCAGGTGGGAAGTTGTATATCTTCAGCTCCTGAAAGTCTAGCAAAAAGCTTTTTCGTTTGCACTCACAGAAAGCATAATAAAATCAGTGAAAATGTAAGTGAGGAGTATTCAGAAGAGCTTTGCCATTTGGCTTTGACTGAACTCCAGGCAGACAGCGAAAGGAGAGGGAAATACTTTTGCCTTCCCCACAAAAACCAAGTCCCCAGCTGCCAAAGCACAGAAGCCATTATATTCCCTGTTCACCACACTTCAGATTTACACCCAAACCGTTTCTGGACAGCTTTTCCCAGCGCAGCCCACTCCGTGGGACACCGGCACTTGTCGCGGCACTCACCGATGAGGACGGCGGTGTCGAGGCGGCGGAGCCGGGCCAGCAGCGGCCCGCGGGCTCCGGAGATGGGCAGGGAGCGGCGCTGCACGTGTGCGGGCGGCGCGGCGCTCTGGGGCTGCGTGCCGGGGGGTGCCGCCTTGAACCGCTTGGCCGGAGGCGCCTCGCTGTCCTGAGCCATCGCCCCTCGCGGTCCCGGCCCGGCCCGGCCCGGTCCGGTCCGGTCCGTCCCGGGGCTCCTCTCCTCACCGGCTCCCTGGCGCGGTGGTGACGCCACCGTGCGACGCTGCGCGGAGCATCCTGGGAGTTGTAGTCCCGCCGCAGCCGCCATTTGCAGCGCTCCCGGCTCCGGGCGCCCCTCGGGGCCAGGGAGCCGCGGAAAAATCGCGGAGCACAAACAGCGGCCAAACACAGGCAAGGAGGGCAGAGAGCCGGCTGCAGGCAGCGTAGCGACATGTTCCCACTCAGGACTTGTCCCAGTAACAAGCTACGGAAGGGTTCTCAAACACTGAACTAAAAAGAACACACAAAAATAAGGTTTTGATCGAATTCCTGCCTCATTATCTATGCTGAAGCAACATTGTCCAAAACACTTTCATTCCTGCTCTCTAGGAGCATTCTAAGTCTGTTCTAGAAACAATCAAAACTGCCCCCAAAACAGACCAAAAACCTGTAAAACCCCTCAAAGCTCCCATAACTTTTTATAACCTTTAACAGACAAAAATGCAGACACATTTTATCAGAAACTAACACACTGCTTGTGGATAAAGCATTTCCCCCGAGATCCCCACACATTTCTCTCCTGGACTATAAATTTTAAAAATTAAAACCTGTAGCCAGATTTTAAAAACAAAATCTGAGACTAAAGGAGATAATCACATCTAATGGGGAAGCCCATCCTCTAAAACACAGAATGAAGACACAGCTTTAACTCACTTTATCTATTATGATACAATCAATAAAACCCCACCCAATACTTTCTATGGCGATTTAAGAATAACTGACCACGATGAGCTGAACTGAGCTCCAAATTCCAATGTGGCTGCTCAGAGGTATTTATAATCAATGCAGCTTTAAGCTAAATGCCACTCAAGTCTCACTGGCCTGTGTTGGACACACCCCACAACAAACTTCATCCACAGAGCACGGATTCCACATCCTGAGCAGACAATGCTGTGTCCCACACTTCTGAGAAAAGCTGCAGTTATCTCTGTCTCTTCAAGACTTGCTTATTCCAGCCCCTGCTTCCCCACCTGCTGCCTCAAGACTACAGGATGATACAGAGGATTAACCAAAAAGGATCCACAAGACATTTTATTCAACTCATCATCATTTTTGAGTCCTGACTCCAGATAAGTTTCCTTCTTTAGTGCTGCAGGTCATCCAGTAACAACAGAGGGCACATGGGGGTGGATTTTGCAGGCACACCTATTTAACCACCAGTCTGAAAACTGGGCACCTGAACACAGAGTCCTTGGGGGGAAAAAAAAAACCCACCAAAATGTAGCCTCAGCCTGCAGAACATTCCAAAAATCCAACTGGTAGAGTGAGAAGCTGCATGTTGTGTTCCCTGCAGTTCAAAGATGACTGGAGACAGCAGCACGTTAGATTAAAAAACCTTTTGCCATTGAAATAGTGACTTAGCCTTTCAATCATCTTGCAGTTGTTTTATCCAAGAATAAAAAAAAAATAGTTAAAACCCAAAAAGTTGGGTTTGTCCCCTGTAAAGTTTCCCATAGAGCTTTCACGTATCAAATAACTTGAAAAAAAATGCTTTAGAAATCACTTTAAAGAAGTACTTGTGTGGCTGTGTTAACTAAAGTTAACAGGAAACGGTTTCCAGTTTTAAATTTTTGGCTCCACTGGATTTAGATGATGTCCAGCACAATGAACTCCCTGACTGGGAAGGGTGCTGGGAGTGCCTCGGGTGAGGCTGCCATTTCATAAAGTGCTTGTGTTCCAAACCATAGAGCTGTCAGAGCCCTCTGTGCTGGGGCAGGAGAGTCCACGTGGGGCTGGAGTCTCTCCCGGGGTGGCTGGGACAGGCACAGGCCCTGATTATCCCCCGAGGCGCTGCCCCTCTCCCCAGGCAAAGCCCCCCGGCCGCTCCTCTGGCAAGGGGTTGTAATTGGGGTCATCCTCCGGCGTGTCAAATAGTGCTTTCCTGCAAAACACAAAGGATGGGTGTCCTTGAAACACAGCTTTCACAGCTCACTGCTGCACAGTGGCCTCCCTCAAGAACAGCTCGCCCAGGCAGTGGGATTTATGCTCTCCACTTTGGAGCCACCAGGAAGGAGATCCCAAATCAAGACTGATGAGGTTCATCCTTTGATATTTATGTATAAATATTCTATGCCAGACATCTTCAGGACAGTTTTATGAAAACCATCAGAGGTGTTCTGGGAGAGGACCACAGGGGATTAGAGCATCCACACAAGAGGGAAGCGAGTGGGGGCACCACTACTCAATACTATAAACACTGAAGTTTTCTTTTCCAAAATTGTGACATAAGGATAACTTACAGATGAAAAAAACCCATTAAATATCTTATTTGTAGTACCTCAGCACTGTTCACACTCAGCAGAGGACACAGCTTTGGTGCCACCAAAAAAAGCTGCCAGCAAAGCCTGACAAGTGTTATCAGAGAAACCAAAGGTAAAATCCTTTAGCTCTTCTCCCAGTTAAGTTGGTTCCCACTTAAACAAATTCCAGCTCTTTGTTTGGCAACACGAGTTCAATAAAAAGCAAGGACACCCCCCAGTTCTGTCTCTGCCCAATTCACCAGAAGCTGATGTGACTGAATTGCACACAGTTTTCCAAACAAGCACTTTTTCCATTTCTCTTCCAAAGACATCGATACTCACAGGACAGACGGGGTTCTCAGGAGCCTCCCACCACCAGGCTGATTGGGAAAGACATCCTCTAAGAAAAAATATATATGCCCAACAGCAATGCCTGGTGTAGAAAGAAAAGCCAAAAGGTGATTTTTCACTAGTTCTCCTTTACAACTCTCAAATGCTTTACACTAGAGTTTTCAGAAAAAAAACATACATTGGTTCTTTCACAGAAAATATGATGACACAGAAATACAAAACCTAAGGAAGAAAGCTAACAGCAAGTAATAAGCTTAACTTACACTACAAGATGTTAATACTGGGGAAAGGTCTTGTCATTATTAAAAATACTGATGTTTTGGCTCTATTAGAGTTGATAAAATAGTAATATAAGCTATTTTATTTCAGTAGACTGATGCTGTTTCAGTCAGATGATGCATCAGGGCTGATTCCAAGCAATAAAAAGCCAAAACATCAAAAGCTCTTTCCATCCTTATCACAGCACAAAACATGCTACAATGGCTAGAAATCAGAAAAGCCTAAAAACATAAACATAAAATAATAAATCTATCAGAAGAACTAACACCAAGCATTAGGGCATTTAGCCCTTGGATTTGTCCCCATTTTCTGCTTCATGTAAAACATGAGGAGGAACAGATCCTCGTGATTGCTGCCATTGCTCACCTAGGAGATCCACAATGATGGAGTTCCCCAAAAGCAGAGAAAAGCCCATCAAGACCCAGGGCAGAAACGGGGCTTGGAAGATGAGGAGACCGAAGAAGTTCATGCGGACGTAGGGATTCCTGCGGCTCCAGACGTACACCAGCATGATGGTGAACGCCTGCCCCAGGAACACCAGGTTCACAAACAGCCCAAAGAGCTGCCATGGCTCGTTAAGGAAACGCTTGTGAGGTCAGGAATGTCACAGCTTAATTTGTAATCCTGTGTTTTCCACACAGCTGGTAGATCCGCTTTCCCTGGTGCGAGTACATCAAACTACTGTCCATCAAATCCAACGGCTGCAGCGGGATTTGGGGTACCTGCAGCATGAATCATCTCATTAAAGCAGAATTCAATTCTTCACAGACAACCTGAGCATGATCCCACACATGAACAGTCCCCTGATAACCCCATTTCCATGATCAAGCAGACAAAAGACCTGAAAAACCAGCAACAATCCCAAAATATTCAAAACCACCCAAAGAAACATTGGTACTCCTCGTGCAAGAAACTATATTAAGGTAACAGTAAAAACATGGTTTCAGCTCTCCTTCACACATCTGTAGCTTTACTAAAGGAGCTTGGAATTAAAACAGAAAGGATACAGTCATTAAAAGTCCTCCAAAAAGGAACATAAATACAAAATCTGCCGTCCGACCCCGGAAAGAACCTTCCTCGAGCATGCGGCAGTAGCGGTATCTGAGGCCACAGGTCAGGAAAACTCCATTGCAAGTGAGTTCAGAGACAGATCCAAGCAGAAAATGATTCAACTCTACATCACCCTGAAAGTGTTTTATCCATTTACTGCATCACTTGGCTCTTTCTGGACACTTCAGCAGAGAGGGTGACCCGGGAGACAAAAAAGTTACCTGGAATTTTCTCCTGCACCAAGTCAGCACCAGCCTGAAGGATCAGGCTTGTACAAATTCTTAACACCAAAAAAGTAACTGGCAAAACTCTTGACCTTCTTGAAGCCTATTCATGATGCCAGTGAAGCTGGCATTGCTGAATTCCCAGGAATTCAACCTTTCCTGTGTGCAACATTCCTGCACTCTGGAGCTCTGCTTGCCAAGGGAACCAACACAACTTGGTGAAGGATACAAAAAGATCATGTTAAATAAAAAATTAAAGCCAACTGGTCCAAAGAACAAGTAGTTTGTGATTAACCTCCATATCTGGAAATAAGACAAATACAAGGACTTTAAACATGACAGCTTATTTTTATTGTCTAAATAGGTAAGCAAGTAACAACAAAACCGAAATCTCCTTTACAGAAAATGAAACTAAAACCTATTTTAAGGCATAGTGGTCTGCACTCTGGCTACAGTAGCTTTTAAAAAGTGTATTTCTAATACAAAAAGTACACTGTTTTGAGAAGACAAACACTTAAAAAACTCTACAGCACATTTTAAAACCTCCCGTGCTTCAGAACACACTTACTTGAAAGTGCTTAAATATTAACTCAGGGTTGAAATACAGCTGGAAGGGCGTGATAAGTTCTAATTGCTGAAAAAGAAGAGAACATTTTGAAAGGATCAATACAAGAAACAACAACAAAAAAAAAAAAAAAAAAAGGAAGAAATAAAAAATGCACACCCAAAACAGTAACCCATTCCCGTGTGCCAAAAAGAGCCCAGCAAGCCCTCGATCAGCACTGTGAGTTTTCTGGCAAGTGGGAGCCTCAATACAACAACCCTCTGGCGCTGCTGTTATTTATTCGTGCTTTGCACCTTCCCCGGAATCCCCTCGCTCAGGGGGTCCTCGGGGCTCCTCACCCGGCTCTGAGCGGGGGCGGTGCCTGCGGGCTCCCCTTCCACGGCGACCCCGCGCCCACCCCGCTCCCAGTTCCCGTCACGGCCTCCCTCCCGCGGCCGCGCACTGACCACGGCGGCGGTGGTGAGGACGCAGGCGGTGGTGTAGGCCCGGGTCACGGGCGGCACCTGCAGGTACTCCTGCCGGAACGTCTGGTACGCCATCTTGGCGGCCCGGCCCCACCCCCCGCCTCCGCCCTGCCCGACGCTCCGCGCTCCCATTGGCTGAGCCGCAGCGCCCTCCCTCCGCTCTGCGCTCTCATTGGCCGACTGCCCAGCTCGCGGCCGCCTCTCCGCACTCCCATTGGTCGTTTTGCAGTGCCCGCCCACCACCCTTCGCTGCCATTGGCCGAGAGGCCAGCTCGCGGCCGCGCTCTCTCCGCGCTTGGCCCGCCCACCGAGGGGCGGAGCGCTCGGTGATTGGGCGGGAGAGTGCCCTGGCGGGCGCTGATTGGCTGCCGCCAGGGCTGCCCTGAGGCGGCGCTCGAGCGAGGCGCGAAAGCTGCGGCGGCCCCGCCGGGTCTCGGAACCGTCCTCGGGCAGCGGCCCCGGGCCCCGCGCTCGGCCCGCGAACGCGAGCGGCATGAGCGGCCCCGCTGCCTCGGGGAACGCCGGGGAGCCCTGTGAGACGGGCCCTCCCCTCGCGGCCCGGCCGCCCCAGTCCCCCACCGCCATGTCGGTGGATCCCATGGCCTACGAGACGCAATTCTTCGGGTTCACGCCGCAGACGTGCATGCTGCGCATCTACATCGCCTTCCAGGACTACCTCTTCGAAACGATGCTGGTGGTGGAGGGCGTGATGCTGAAGAAGCTGGACGATATTCCCGGCTGCAAAATCAGCTCTTCCCAGATCCGGAAATGCACCGAGAAATTCCTGCTCTTCATGAAGGAGCACTTCGATAAACTGTTCGCTAAAATGGAAGAAGTGCTGCTGCAGCTGGTGCTGAACATCCCTAAGCACGTGCTGCTGCCAGAGGACAGGGTGCAGGAGCAGTATCCCTGCAGCAAGGAGGAATTCCAGGCGCTGCAGGATGAGCTGCAGCAGCTGCGGCAGCAGTACAGGGCAGAGGTGGCCTTGGAGCAGGCGCTGCTAGTAGAGCTGGAGGAGCAGAAGATTGTCAAGGCCGAGCTGGAGAAGACTTTGCAGTGCTTTGATGAGCTGGATAATATCTGCAGGGAGCACGGGGCCGGCAACTTCAAGGAAAGCTTTGCCTTCCTGACACAGAGCTGTAAGAAATTGCAGGATGTGCTGAAAGACGTTGAGGAGAAGAGCAAAAAAGTGAAGCAGCATGATCAGTTGATGTAATGGAAATTCGGAGAAGGTAACAGTTGCCATATAGACAGCTTGCTTAAAATTACAGGGGCTTATCTTCCCCTTAGTCTGCTTATCCCGCCAGGATTTGGTCTAAAAACTGTTGAACTGTGCCTGTTTGCACCTCCCTAAGGCCGGAAGGGGAGAAGGCCTGTAAATTCTAACTCGGATTGTTAACTTCGGAAGTTTTGGGTTGCATAACCGGGGTTTGAAAACACTGAATGTTACCTTTGAACACAATGTAGCACTTTCCCGTTTGAAGGGTCATAAAAACACAGCCTCGTTAAGACTTCTAGGAATGTGTAGGTGGTTTCCAGCCTGAGGTCAGTGAGGCCGCGGGGACTTTGCCGGTGGCCGAGGAGCTGCCTTGGCCATGGCTATGGTGCCTTTCACTGTGTTTGGGAAGCCAGCGAGGAGGAAATGCAGGGAGAAGGATGCTATCAACACTGATGCTATCAACAAGGTTCTGATGAGATCTGTTGGCATCAAACCAAATTTCAGCCCAGTTTCTGGAGTGTCAGGGTTCCTCACTGCTCCACCTGTGCTTGTGTTTCTGTCAGCCCAGAGCAGAAGCCACTGGAGGAAATTAGTAATTCCATCAGTTTGTCCTACTTCACCTTATGTTGCTTTATATATATTTGTTTGGGGTTTTTTTGTTGCCCAGTGTCCCTTTTCTACTAAACAAAGTTTCTTTTGTTAACATTTAATCAGATTTTCCTGTGAAAATGTTATGAATATTGATAAGCTCTTGTGTCTTAATTAAACTTATTCTCTCTGTACTTAATTCAAAATCCCTGACAGTCCGTGCATCTTTCTACAGCAGTTTTTTAATCTCCTGTTTAGTCCTATCATTAAATATCAATATTAATTTCTACTTTACTAGCATAGAGGTTTAAAAGTCATTAACTCTGTGAATCATTTAGAGGTGACTGCAATAAAAATGCGTATTGAAAACATAAAACACAGTTTGGAATTCTTTCTTCCCTGAGTTGAGAAGAGCAAGATGTGAAAAGTGTTACTTGGCAGCAGAGGGCAGCAGCAGCCCGGCCCAGGGATCTGCTCCACAGCAGGTTGGTCTGTTTTTCCAACTCAGTGTAACTTTCCTGGACATGCAGAATTATCGTGTTTCCTCAGGTGAATCAGCTGTTTTATCCTCAGTAAATAGGAGATGCTTTTCCTGGGTGTTCTGTGCCTGGAGTGACCACACACGGATTGGCAGAAAGCTGGACCCTGTTGGGTTTGTACACCCTAATGCTGTATTTTCCTTCAAAAATGTATTATTCCCATTTTCACAGGTTTTTCCTCTCCCAGCCAGAGACAATTTCACTGCCAGGCCAGGGTTCCCCCCAGCACACCCTTCCCAGCTGGAGTGTTGGGTGAGGGGGATGCTGGGCACGATGGTTGTACTGGGCTGTGCCTGGCCCACTCCCTGACCCCTTGATGTCCTGCTGTGTCACCAACCAGGGAAATGTGTCCACAACTGAATCTGGGATTGACCATCCCACCCCCCTGGTGTGGATTTAACCCATGCTGGCCTTGGGCCCTCCTGTGATTGTCCCTTCCCACCTGCTCTCAGAAATGCCATCCTCCCACAGCACTGCAGTCACCATAATAAAATATTTTACAATAAATTATATCCTGATGCTCCTTGGGCAGGGAGCTGTGGCAGCTCACAGAATCATGGAATTCTTTGGGCTGGAAAAGCCCTCTGAGCATCAAGTCCAGCAGTTCCCCCAGCACTGCCATGGCCAGCACTCACCATGTCCTCGAGTGCCACATCCACAGCAGCTGGATCCAGTGGCAGTGGTGAGCATTCCCAACTCCAAATTGTGTCCATGTGTTTGTGGGTTCTCTGGAGGTTCAGAGCCTCGTGAGCACGTTGACATACCCTGGCTCCATCCCCAGTGGCCTCTCCACCTGTCCTTGTCCCACTCTCCCCAGGCTCCCATCACTCTTGGAGGGTGATCCAGAGTGTCCATGGCCATGGTCCCATTGGTGACAAGGCAGGCACAGACAGGGTAGCATCAGGCTAATGCAGGAGCAGGACCTGGAACTGGCTTGGAAAGGAGGGGGAGAACTTCCAGATGGATTATTTTAATGCTCATTTTCTCCCAGTACTTGCATGGAGCTGGAATACTCAGAGCCCCAGGCTGGGAGTGAGGTACTTCATAATACCAAATGTAAAAACTGTAACCAGCTGTTGGTAAAACATTTCCAAGAGCCTTTTTCAGGAGAAAGAGCCTTGATGTCAAGCACTTGGTGCAATGAACACCCCAGCAGCAGAGCTGATGTCTGAGGGGAGCAAAGCCACTGGTTTTCCTGCCAGGATAATGCCCTCATAGTCTGGGACACACAGGAGGAACCCTGAGGATCCATGGGGCTGAGGATGTCCTGGCAGCTGGATGCTCCATCAGATAGAGAATGGCTTCAAGTCCCTCTACAGTTCCTGGGACAATCAGACTTCCAACAAAACTCACCCCTGGGAATAAAAGCATATTCTGGCTGTGAGGAGGAGTAGTGCAGCCGGATTTGCAGGCCCTGTGCACGGAGAGGGGTCAGGTAAAGCAGGGAAGGCACTGGCTCTGTGTCCCAGGGATTCTGGTTTGCCCTGCAAACCCCCAGGGCTTCAGTTCCCTGTATAAGGAGAAAACAGAAAATTTAAACCTAAGATATTTTTGGCAGCATTCACAGGCAGTTGGATCGGTGTAGCTCTCCTTGACTTAGACGCTGAATAATGGTGTAATTAGCAGCCGTTAATGAACCCACACCATGGTGTAATTAGCAGCCGTTAATGAACCCACACCTGGCAAAATGCCGGGGGGAGGAGGGGGTTACCATATGCCTCCTTATTAAAAGAATTAATTACAGGCAGGAGATGCTGGTGGCAGCCACAAGCTTTAATCACTTCACCTCAAGCTGGTGGTGGGTCAGTTCCTGCCTTTGCTGTCTTGTGGTGGCTCAGGGCTCCCATCCCTGTCCACATCCCACAGCAAGGCTGAAGGGACCAACAGGGCAGGGAAAAAGATACCTTTTCATTCTAAAAATGAAAAAATACCCTGTTGTGGCAAAAAAATTTCTTCCACGGGGACTTTTGCTGGCGCAAACTGAGCATGAGCAACCCCCATCCTTAAAACAACCCTGTGGAAACTTCAAATAAAAAATAATAGAGATGGGCAGAGAGAGAGCCAGGCACTGTGAGTTATTCCAGCTGGTGAGTGCAGCGGCTCTTCCCTAATGTGTTTGCACATCACACACCATAACACGGGATGGGAGTGAACATTCCGAGTGCTCACTGGGATTTCCAGAGAGCTGCCCCAGTGCTGCCTCCTCTGCACCCCAGCCCTGGCAATAAAATAAACGGGGCATGGAAAATGGGCATTCAGCTCCCATTAGTGGCTAAACATTGATTTACTCAAGCAAAGAAACTCAGTCAGGGCTTGGCTGCTGGTGACTCCTGGCCGTGTTTGTGGGACATCCCTGGAAACTGTTAGAAAAGAACATGGTAAATGACTTTTTCCTACTCAAGGAGAAGAAAATGGAAAACCTGAAAATGTCTGGCAACAAAAGAATCACTTTCACATATGAGATTCTTTTTTTCCCCCTAATTAAACCACGGGGGAGAGGGAATATGATTTATAAAGGTTCTGCTGGAGGGAGGCCTTGGAGACAGCTGTGCTTGGTGTGGAACAGCACGGACAACAATAAAGGGTGAAGTTTATGATTCTCCTTTGCTGGGGACTGGAAAAACTATGTCACTCACACAGCTCTGCATGGCTTTGGCTATTTCCCTGGCTGTTCATCCTGCTCTGTATCCATCTCACCCCTACTGCAGTTGGCTTTGGGTTGGAAAGGACCTTAAAGATCATCTATTCCCTGCCATGAGCGGAGACACCTTTTGCTAGATTAGGTTGGGACAAAATCATTGTAGGAATTTAATTTCAGCTTGAAGAGGAATAAAAAAAAATGAACAAACCAAGCAAAACAACTAGAAAAATAACATTGAGGCAAGATGGAGCCTTTGGAGGTCAATCCACTGGATGGATCCTGCCAGGTGGTGATGCCCCAAAACTGAACACTTTGAACCCAATGGTCACAGCTATGACCCCTCTGCTTGGTGTTTTTGTAACTCTGATTAATTTTGTCCCCTGCCCACAGCCCCTTCCTGGGCAGCCATGCCTCCCAGTGCTGGGCTAATGGGGATTCCATTACCCCTGATTTCCCTATAGAAAGGAAATTCTCCTGCTGCTTTGTCTGCTTATCCTTCCTAGGCTGTTATTACTCCCATTTACACAATTCAGAATATTATTCCCTCCTGTCACCTTAATTTCTAATAATTAGTATTTGGTGTAACACTACAGCAGACACCAGCTCTTAATGAATATTATAATAAGCACTAAATTATAATTTACTCCTCTAGAAATCCATTTTGATACATAGCCCACTTACAAGAAAATTAGGGGGAGCAGCTTTCAAGCCATTTACCTGGCTGGATCCAACCCCAAATTGAGTCCCCAGCAAGATCCTAAATGACCGTGAGCTCCAGAGGCATGTAGTGGCCTGGGACATGTCACTGACCATGTCAGGGCTGGATGTGCTGTGGTGGCAGTGACATGACCTCACCAGGACACTGCATTCCCAGGGAACCAGCAATTATTGGCTTTCAGTATTTTATTTACTCCCTGACAAAGAGCTGGGGTATTTACTCCCTGACAAAATGCTGGGGTATGAATCCATCTGGAGTGGGCAATAGCAGGAAGAGTGCTTGTGCAGTAAGGAACCCTTGATGTCCCTGTTTCCAACCTCAGGCTCTGCCGGTCCCTCTGATGGAGCTATTTTCCTTCCTTTTGTGGTGGTGGTTGCCAGGAATTTATTTATCCATCAATTAACAGGTAGGTTTGGCATTGGCAGCTATTGGGACCTATTGTGTGTTTGAGCAGAACACAGAGTCCCAGAATGGTTTGGGGTGGGAGGGATTTTAAGCTCATCTCGTTTCATCCCCTGCCATGGGCAGGGACAGCTTCCACAATCCCAGGATGTGAGTTTGTGGGCCCCAAGTTGGACAACTCCCTGGGGGCTCCCCTGGCAGGGGAGACCCTCCTGGAGCAGTTCTGCATCAGGAATGAGAGACGCATTGGACTTTTTCGGTCTTCAGCCTCTGTTTATTGTTATCTTATCAAAACTTCAGCACATTGTCTGCACCAGACTGCATGCAGGAAAAACAGCACAAAAATGGCTAACAATCTCTTGTTACAAGGCCTTTTAAGTCTAATAAAAAACTAAGCTACCCAGTTAAGAAGTGACACCTAAATTATTTTCCTTTCTAACCCAATAACTGACCCCTAAAGACTTGCAATGCAGATTTTTCTACCCAATTACAAGACACCACCTAAACCCAAGAAGAAAGAGGAAGAAGAAGAAAGAAGAAAGGAACTCAAGATAACACCCTATATCCTCCATCTTGAACCCATCTATAACATACTAAAAATCCTAAAACCAAAATTTCTCACCCATGTGACATACTATACTACTATCTACAATCTCTACAATCTATTTCACACTTTTGTGGTTTCTAGTTTACCCTGAGGCTTTGGAAGTTTTCTCCATGAATGAGGGTCAAAGTCAGTGCTCCCCTGGGGGTCAGGACACCCCAGAGCAAACAGAGAAATATTCCCGGTGCCCTGGTTTTCCACACCAAGATGCTCCAAGCCCCATCCAACCTGGCTTTGGACAGGGATGGGGCAGCCATAGCTGCTCTGGGACACCAGTGCCAGGGCCTTCCCATCCTCACAGGGAGAGATCAGATCCTAAGCATTGTATAATACAGAAGCACTGAAGGATAATTTCTTTGAGGTGTTTATAGAGAAATATGAGAAAACAAATAAAAGAAAAAGAAAAAAATATAAAAAGGAAAAAGGAAAATGATAAGGTCTCTGTGCTTCTCTCTTCTGAAGGGGGTTGGGGAGGGTCTCCATTCTCCTCTTCCCTAGGGAGGTTTGGGTGGTCTCATCCTCATCTGCCCTATGGGGAACCAGGGAAACTTCGTCCACTCTCCCCTTTCAGGTGGCTCAGGAGTCTCCATCCTTTTGCCCTTTTGGGGCAGGGTTGAAGGGGGTCTGTATTTTTCCTTAAATTTAGCCACAGCATCCTGGGAGCCATGGACAGGGAACTGGCAGCTCCAGAACACTTGCTGCTGGAACGCTTGCCTCTGGGAACAGCTTCTTGGAGAGGGCTGGGCTCTCCTTTTTACTTCCAGGCATTTCCTGGCCATCTGAATCCTCAGGGATGAGCAGCTTTTACAGACAGCCATGGCTCTGAGGGAGCAGGAAGTCCTGTCCTAAGGGCTTCCTCCATATCTGGTCCAGCAGCTCTCATGAAGGCACTGGGAGTGGTGGAGAATCTCGCCATGAGTAACCCAATTGTGGAGATCTTCCTCTTGTCCTCCTCCTTCATTGCCTGCTCCAGAGCGTGAGCTGGATATGGACACCTGCCTTTGCTGCTGCAGGATACTATACAGCACCACATCAAGGCGCTACTCCTATGGCACAGCTGCATTTTCCTCACAGTCATGGACTGGGAACTGCAGCACCAGGATATTTGCTCCTGGGACACATCCTTCTAGGATTACGGTACTGCTATGGGCTGGGTTCGCTTCTTTGATTTCAGTCTTTTCCTGGCTATCTGCATCCTCAGGACTGAACAGGTCTTGCTGACACCGGTGCCTATGAGGGAGCAGGCAGTCCAGACCTAAGAGATTCCTCTCTCTGCACCCTGACAGATAAATCTACAATATTGAGGAAAGGCACGAAAAGCTTGACAAAGGGAAGGGAAGACTCTGATTGCCCCTTTTCCCAAGAGGTTTCTCCAGCAGAAGTTGCTAACAAGGACCAGACTGGAGAGCCCGCAACGGGTTGGTGGTTGTTTTGTTTTTCCGGCCCTCAGTCCTGCGTGGGACTCGGTAGCTGGGGGCTGCAGAGGCGCCAGCAAGGCATCAAAGGCAGCCGGCCCACACCCAAGGGTGGCGCAAGATGTCGTCCAGCTGCGGCCGGTCGGCGGGGTGCTGGGCCAAACACCAGCGGATCAGATGTCGGCACTCTGGGGAGAGAAGGCAGAAAGCGCCGGTCAGCGGCAGAAGGCTCCTGCCCGGCTGCTCCCGGCGCCTGCAGAACCCGGGCCAGGCTGCGTGCGCTCAGAGCTGCCCTTTGCGGCACAGCGGCACGGCAGGACACGGCCACCTCCTTCAGCCGAGCGTGCCACACCCAGCCCGTCACGGGCCACCTCCCGCAGCCGGCCCTTGAGGGCGCACCGACGTCCCGCCGAGCTGCTGCGTGAGGGCCCGGCTGGGCTGCGTGCTGCCATCTGCCAAAGGCCGCCTTCTTGAGGCCGGCTACCAACCTGGAGAGACCTGCGGCCTGAAGATAAGCTCCCCCAGCAGGATCTCACGGTCGTCCTCGAAGGGGAGGCACCCGCAGACCATGACATAGAGCAGCACCCCCAGGGACCAGATGGTCGCCGCATGGCCGTGGTAGCAGCCCTGGCAGATCCACTCGGGTGGGCAGTACGTGCGTGTTCCTAGGGGAGACAGGCGGCGCTGTCCGGGCGCAGGCTGCTGCCTTCCAGAGCCTGGACGGACACAACTTCCCCCCCAAGGCCACCCTGCATCGCCCAGAGAATTGGCCGAAGCCAGGAAACCGCTCGGCAAGGCAGAGAAGGCCAGCGGAGCAGCCCAAGCCCTACAGCCCTGCCGAGCTGAGGGGTGGGGCCTGGCTTTTGCAGCCCCCCTCTGTCAGCAGAGCCTGCGGCCGGCTCCTGGGGCACGGCATCTGCCCCGCGCCGCGGGGCAGCCGGCAGCCGGCTGAATGCCGCGCCCCACCGCCCCGGAGGGAACGGGGCCATGCAGTGCCTGGCGCTGGGAGCAGGGCCCGGGCCGCGGGCTCACCGGCAAATTGAGTGAAGGCCCGCTCCTGGAGGAAGGTGCCGCAACCGAAGTCGATGAGCTTCAGGTCGCCGCTCTCCGGGTCCACGAGGAGGTTCTCTGGCTTGATGTCCCGGTGCAGGACGCCGCAGGCGGTGCAGTGCCGCACGGCCTCCAGCACCTGGCAGAAAAGCCAGCGCGCCGCCTCCTCGCTCAGGAACTCCTGCTCCTGCAGGAGCTGCAGGAGATCCTGCGACCGCTCCGGGCGCTCCAGCACCAGCACGAAGCTGTCAGGCAGCTCGAACCAGTCCAGGAGCTGGATGATGCTGCGGCAGCCAGAGCCCACCTTCTCCATCAGCACGACCTCCATTGGAACACGGCTGCCGTCGGGCTGTGAGGAAAAGACAATGCCTCCAGCAGGCCAGCTGGAGCTACCCTGTGCCTCCGCTGCCCCCTGCCCGCCACGACCCGCTCTGGCCCGCAGGCCCCGCTCACTCACCCGCTCGTCCCACTGCAGGACGCTCTCCCGGGCCACGTGCTTGATGGCCACCTGCAAGCCATCGACAGAGGGGGGCTGAGCTCGAGCCCTGCCCCGCTCCGGCCCTGGCCCTCCGGCCGCGCCCGGCCCTGCCGGCCACTTACCGGGCTCCCGTCCGAGAGGCGGGTCCCCGAGAAAACGGTGCCGAAGCCACCGCTCCCCAGCTGCGGGCCCAGCAGGTACAGCTCCTGCAGCTCCTTCTTTTGCCCTGCGGCCGAGAGCGAGCCATCAGCCCTGCGCCCAGGGCCCCCCGTGCCCGCCAGCCAAGCGGGCCGGGGCACCGCGGGCCACCTTGCCCTCACCTGCTTCCTGCTGCGCGCCGGGCAGCGGCCCCCGCCCTGCAGCCGTCGGGCCGGTGAGCGGCAGGGCTGGGCCGGGGCAGCACGCACAGGCGGCTGCAGGAGCCGCGGGGCAGCGGGGCGCGGCGGCACCGTCGCTGGCCCCGGCGTCCTGGGCCGGACTCTGCTCTTCTGGACGGCCGGGGCTGCAGCCCGAGGTGTCGCACAGGGGGGTCCCAGGAGCAGCTGCAAACCACACAGGGGATTTTTGAAGCCGTGCCCTCAGAGGCGCTGAGAACAGCCAGGGACTAGGCTGTGCTCAGAGACCCTGGCCCGGCCCAGGAATGCCCCCCAAGGGCCCCAGGGGAGCCGCAGGCAGCTCCTCAGAAGATCTCACCTTCTGTTAGGGCCTTCCCGGTAGTCGGTGGCTGTGTCAGAGCAGCTTCCTGGAGATGGAGGTCTCCAGGTCTCTGGAGGATGGCCTCCTCCACCAGGCACGGGCTGCTGCCCGCCGGCACAGCGTCCTGGGAGCTGTGGGCCGGCAACTGCCGGCTGCAGGACACTTGCTGCTCCGCCACCTGCTCCTGAGATGGCTCCCCTGCATCGGGCTGGGCTCCCACCTGGACTCGCGGGCTTTCCCTGGCCACGTCAGCGCTCAGGGTTGCGCCCGTCTTGTTGACGTCGACGGGTCCAAGGGAGCTGGGAGACCTGTCCACGGGCTCTGCACCTTCTGCACGCTGACAGGTCTCACTGAGCCTCTCTGAGGGATGGAGGCTGTCAGAGATAGCCGAGGCTCCTGGCAGGATGGACGTTCCCTGACAGCCTGAGCTTCTTGCAGGGATGGCGGGTGTCTGTGCCATCCTTGCAAGGCTTGAGGCTCTCCCAGGGATGGAGAAGCTTCCTGGGAGCTGCCTCCTCATGGGATGGGGGCTCCTGAAGGAGCTGGGCGAGCCACAGCAGGGCAGGTGGCCTCGCTTCACCAGCTCCTCCAGTTCTTCCCACAAGGCCTGCCACATCCCATCGTAGAGCGGCACAGATGTCCCATTGCGAGCCCAGAGCAAGCTCATCAGTTCCTGCAGCTGTTGGGCCACTGCCACGCAGGGGCCGCAGCTGCAGGAGCCGTCCAGGGGGCTGGCGGGAGCACCTGGCCGCTGGCGAGGGGTCGGCCGAGGCCTGGAGGGCCTGGGAGCCGCAGGGGCTCCTCGGTTCCTCCGTGAGCCTCTGGGCCGGACCCCGGGGCGCTTGCGCCTCTTTGGTGTCCTTGTCTGCCGCCTCCGTGGTTGCCAGCGGCCGAGGGCCCACCAGACAGCCACAGCGGCCAGCAGCAGGACAAGCGCGGTCATGAGGACGCCACCGTCACACATGGCTCCGGCACGTCCCATCGCGACTGCACTGGCAGCCGCGGGGGCTGGCCCGGCTTATATAGGCACGGTGATGTCACAGAGCTGTGGCAGGACAGCCCTGTGCCGTCAGAGCCCCGCCTCACGCCTCACTCGGCCCCTTTGTGCCGTCACGGCCCCGCCTCACCCCGCCCAGGCTGACGCTGGCCTGTCCTTCCATCGCTTCCCAGTAGTGCCAAGGATGACCCTCTCCACCATTTTCCTGCTGTCAAGATTAGATTGAAGGGATGGAGTTTCCTGGGAAGTCCCAAGCCTTTCCTGTCGAGTCAGATACAGCTGGAGAACATTGCCCCAGCGTAGACCTCCTTTTGGGCTTTCAGGACCTTGGCTAGATGATTTAAGGGCTTCCCACTGGGACATACTGGGATGAATCCCACCCAACGCCACATCCCATGGATATTGTTCTGGTCCCAGTTGTCCCCAGCAATCCCAAATGGAAGATCACTGTCCCTCACAGCACTGTGCCTCCACCGTTGGACGCCCTTCGGCACCCAGGGAAGCCGTGGTTTGCAAGAGGCTGCAGCCACAGCTTTAATGGGAAACTGAGCAGTGGCAGGCAGCTCACTAATCCTTAAAGCCTCACATCAGGTTAGGACTTTGTTGACCAAAAGAGCCTCTCATGCAACGGGACGATCTAGAACGGAGAAGCGGGGAAGGGTTTAACCCCACTGCCTGTTTAACTGGTCCTGAGGGAGGAGACTTGAAGGAATCTCATGACTGCATTTAGGTAATCGATCTCCAGATGCCGAGGAGAGACTCAGTTATCCCTCTTGGAATCAATGTTTGGGATTTTTCTTTTTCTGGAGCAGTAAATTAGGATGGAGATGGAGGTTTCTGGTTGTGTTCCCAACAGGGCAGCCATTTGGCACAGCCCACGAACACGGCATCGCAGTCCATGTGGCTGTAGGACAGAGCCTCGTGTTCCGCTTCTTTCCCTCTGCCGCTGCCCAGTGCCACCAGCTCCCCCTGGCAATGAGCGGGTTCCGGGCTGAGCCAGGGCAGCGCGAAGGTGCAGCAGCTCAAGGATCCGCTGCCCGGGCACTTCCCGGGATAGGGCCGCCCTGGGCCTTGGCATGGACAGAGGGTCCCCCTTGTCTGCTCGGTCTGACCCTCCTGCCCCAGCCTCGCTGGGCTCCACTGAGGTTCCTCCCGTGAGGGACGCTCTCCACCCAGATGCTGCCCCTGATTCCTTGCATCCACAGCACTGTTTTCCCTGGATTCTAGCCAGGGCTTCCCCTGTGTAAGGGGCTGGGCTATGCAGGGGAGAGGGTGTGGAGCTTTCCCCAGCCACCGTTAGCGGTTTCAGGCCGCCAAGAGCTCTTGTGTCTCCCTTTTCCCCACCAATATCCCTCTGTGCCCTCCTTGCCGACGTTTCCCCTCAGCAGCGCCGAGCCTTTTCCCGCCCTTTTTCCCCTCAGCGCTGGCCCCGCCCCCTCGGCTCTGGGAGCGCCTCCCGCCCGCCCCTCCTCAATTAACGCCCTTAGCTCTTCCCTCATTAATGCCTCACTCATTAACGCCCTGGCGGCCAAGAGCGGAGCTCTGGAGGAGCTCTGTGGAACACCCTGGCTGCGTGGGGCAGGGCTGAGATGCCTGCTCTTGCCCCCGCTTTCAGGCCAGGGATCCAGGGCACCGTGATCCCCGGGAAAGATGCTCCGTCCCAGCTCACTTCACCAGTTCCTGTCTGTTGTTTATTGCTGCCCAGTGAAGAAAAGTCACATTGTCTGCTTGTCAAACATCATATCCTGCGTCTATCAGTTTATTGTATCGCTCTGGTATTTCATCCCTTATATGAGGGAAAAAAAAAAAAAAAAATAAAAACCCCAAAACCAAAAAAAAAACCAAAAACCCATTGTAATTTTTTCAGTATTCTCCGTTATTGGAGACAGTCGCGTCCTAAAGAAAAAATACATCTCCGTAAGCATCACCCAGCAGTTCCTACTTAAAGAAATTCTACGCTGCCTTCCATGAACGGCTTGTAAAAAGCGTGGGGCTGTGCCTCGAGGAGTAGAATTTTCTACTTGAACAAACCTGTCTGAAATTCTTTTGGTTTATTTACAATAGCAGCTGTAAGTGATTTTTCTTCTTCTACTACAGGGAGAAAATGAAACTGAAAATGTTTCCTTTGCAAAAATGGAAGCTTTGTAACAACGGGCATCCTGCTCCTGGGGAAAAGGTGTCATGGCCCTTGGAGAACTGGCAGTCGCCGCTGACAGGACGTTAGAAAAGGGCTAATTTTCCCTCCCAGCTCAGCCTCCAGGCCGGGGCTGACACACAGAGCTCTCACCATCCCCTCAGGGCGGGGTCTTGGCTGGAAGGATCTCAGCTCGGGCCAGGCCTTTGGCTAGAGCCTTGGAGAGCCATTCAGGGTACAAGAGGGTTGGCAGCCATGAGAAAAGAAAACAGAAATGAAAGAGCGTGTGCATTTATGAAGAGAAACTATTTACTACCAAACGCTGTGTTGGTAGGTCAGGGCAGTAGAGAGAAGGTAGCAGAGATTAGTAGCTGGCACCTGGGTGCATTTCTGTAACTAGAGCGGTTGGTGCACTCTCCATCAGTTGTTTTTAGGGGAGAGGAAGATATTTTTGGGGGGCACAGTGGACCCAAGGCCATGGGAGCAAGTCCAGGATGTCATCTGCCTTCCCCTGTGAATGAGCAGGAAAGCTAAGAGACAAAGTCAGGTTTTCTCCTTATCCTGAAGGTGAAGCAGAGAAGGGGAAATTCAGAGCTGACAAAAACATGCCATTTGGGGTGCACAAGTGCAGGGAGACCCCTCCCTTGCTGGTCAGGAGGTGCTATGGGCATCCAGTGATTCTTTGTTACAATAGCCAAGTCTCCAGAAGGGAGCTGGCTAGAAATGCCACTCCTTCCACCCAAAGTCCTAAAGCTCTGGGCTACAGGCTGTAACAAAGGTCTCGAGAATCGCTCCCTTCCAGAACACGAGTCCTCAACGGGAGACAGCAGGGTTCAGGGCTGCTAACACCGGGGGGTTTCCCTTGGAGTCCCCAGGGATGACTTTCTCCGGGGCTCCTTCCTCCGCTGCAGGGCTCTCCTCACGCACGTTCCCCGCCCCAAGACGGGAGGCTGAGCCTGCTGGGGCGTGTCCGTCTGTCCTAGGGTTCCTTTTGGCATCTGCCCAGCCCCGCACAGCTCCCTTGGAGGCTGCTGTCGCCTGAATGGAGACAGACTGGGCTGCATTTTCCTGCTGATGATTTGAGGGGAAGAAAGAGGAAGAGTCCATCAGGGCTCAACGGAAAAGGACGCTTTGACGCTTCTGCTTGTTCTCACAGCCTTAGCAGCGGAGCAACGTCTCTGTTCCTGCCGCCCACTCGGCGCTGGAATCCACAGACGGGCCCATGTTTCACTTCAGGGGACCCCAAGCAAGCGGCCAGATCAGTTTGAAAGGGCAGCTGTTGTTCCGCTGTTGCCCTTCTGGCCTTGTTAAAGCCCCTCCTACCTGCACTACAACCTGAGCTTGAAGACACAAAAAACCACCTACGTGGAGGAGAGGCATGGAAGCTTGACAAAGGGAAGGGAAGACTCTGATTGCCCCTTTTCCCAAGAGGTTTCTCCAGCAGAAGTTGCTAACAAGGACCAGACTGGAGAGCCCGCAACGGGTTGGTGGTTGTTTTGTTTTTCCGGCCCTCAGTCCTGCGTGGGACTCGGTAGCTGGGGGCTGCAGAGGCGCCAGCAAGGCATCAAAGGCAGCCGGCCCACACCCAAGGGTGGCGCAAGATGTCGTCCAGCTGCGGCCGGTCGGCGGGGTGCTGGGCCAAACACCAGCGGATCAGATGTCGGCACTCTGGGGAGAGAAGGCAGAAAGCGCCGGTCAGCGGCAGAAGGCTCCTGCCCGGCTGCTCCCGGCGCCTGCAGAACCCGGGCCAGGCTGCGTGCGCTCAGAGCTGCCCTTTGCGGCACAGCGGCACGGCAGGACACGGCCACCTCCTTCAGCCGAGCGTGCCACACCCAGCCCGTCACGGGCCACCTCCCGCAGCCGGCCCTTGAGGGCGCACCGACGTCCCGCCGAGCTGCTGCGTGAGGGCCCGGCTGGGCTGCGTGCTGCCATCTGCCAAAGGCCGCCTTCTTGAGGCCGGCTACCAACCTGGAGAGACCTGCGGCCTGAAGATAAGCTCCCCCAGCAGGATCTCACGGTCGTCCTCGAAGGGGAGGCACCCGCAGACCATGACATAGAGCAGCACCCCCAGGGACCAGATGGTCGCCGCATGGCCGTGGTAGCAGCCCTGGCAGATCCACTCGGGTGGGCAGTACGTGCGTGTTCCTAGGGGAGACAGGCGGCGCTGTCCGGGCGCAGGCTGCTGCCTTCCAGAGCCTGGACGGACACAACTTCCCCCCCAAGGCCACCCTGCATCGCCCAGAGAATTGGCCGAAGCCAGGAAACCGCTCGGCAAGGCAGAGAAGGCCAGCGGAGCAGCCCAAGCCCTACAGCCCTGCCGAGCTGAGGGGTGGGGCCTGGCTTTTGCAGCCCCCCTCTGTCAGCAGAGCCTGCGGCCGGCTCCTGGGGCACGGCATCTGCCCCGCGCCGCGGGGCAGCCGGCAGCCGGCTGAATGCCGCGCCCCACCGCCCCGGAGGGAACGGGGCCATGCAGTGCCTGGCGCTGGGAGCAGGGCCCGGGCCGTGGGCTCACCGGCAAATTGAGTGAAGGCCCGCTCCTGGAGGAAGGTGCCGCAACCGAAGTCGATGAGCTTCAGGTCGCCGCTCTCCGGGTCCACGAGGAGGTTCTCTGGCTTGATGTCCCGGTGCAGGACGCCGCAGGCGGTGCAGTGCCGCACGGCCTCCAGCACCTGGCAGAAAAGCCAGCGCGCCGCCTCCTCGCTCAGGAACTCCTGCTCCTGCAGGAGCTGCAGGAGATCCTGCGACCGCTCCGGGCGCTCCAGCACCAGCACGAAGCTGTCAGGCAGCTCGAACCAGTCCAGGAGCTGGATGATGCTGCGGCAGCCAGAGCCCACCTTCTCCATCAGCACGACCTCCATTGGAACACGGCTGCCGTCGGGCTGTGAGGAAAAGACAATGCCTCCAGCAGGCCAGCTGGAGCTACCCTGTGCCTCCGCTGCCCCCTGCCCGCCACGACCCGCTCTGGCCCGCAGGCCCCGCTCACTCACCCGCTCGTCCCACTGCAGGACGCTCTCCCGGGCCACGTGCTTGATGGCCACCTGCAAGCCATCGACAGAGGGGGGCTGAGCTCGAGCCCTGCCCCGCTCCGGCCCTGGCCCTCCGGCCGCGCCCGGCCCTGCCGGCCACTTACCGGGCTCCCGTCCGAGAGGCGGGTCCCCGAGAAAACGGTGCCGAAGCCACCGCTCCCCAGCTGCGGGCCCAGCAGGTACAGCTCCTGCAGCTCCTTCTTTTGCCCTGCGGCCGAGAGCGAGCCATCAGCCCTGCGCCCAGGGCCCCCCGTGCCCGCCAGCCAAGCGGGCCGGGGCACCGCGGGCCACCTTGCCCTCACCTGCTTCCTGCTGCGCGCCGGGCAGCGGCCCCCGCCCTGCAGCCGTCGGGCCGGTGAGCGGCAGGGCTGGGCCGGGGCAGCACGCACAGGCGGCTGCAGGAGCCGCGGGGCAGCGGGGCGCGGCGGCACCGTCGCTGGCCCCGGCGTCCTGGGCCGGACTCTGCTCTTCTGGACGGCCGGGGCTGCAGCCCGAGGTGTCGCACAGGGGGGTCCCAGGAGCAGCTGCAAACCACACAGGGGATTTTTGAAGCCGTGCCCTCAGAGGCGCTGAGAACAGCCAGGGACTAGGCTGTGCTCAGAGACCCTGGCCCGGCCCAGGAATGCCCCCCAAGGGCCCCAGGGGAGCCGCAGGCAGCTCCTCAGAAGATCTCACCTTCTGTTAGGGCCTTCCCGGTAGTCGGTGGCTGTGTCAGAGCAGCTTCCTGGAGATGGAGGTCTCCAGGTCTCTGGAGGATGGCCTCCTCCACCAGGCACGGGCTGCTGCCCGCCGGCACAGCGTCCTGGGAGCTGTGGGCCGGCAACTGCCGGCTGCAGGACACTTGCTGCTCCGCCACCTGCTCCTGAGATGGCTCCCCTGCATCGGGCTGGGCTCCCACCTGGACTCGCGGGCTTTCCCTGGCCACGTCAGCGCTCAGGGTTGCGCCCGTCTTGTTGACGTCGACGGGTCCAAGGGAGCTGGGAGACCTGTCCACGGGCTCTGCACCTTCTGCACGCTGACAGGTCTCACTGAGCCTCTCTGAGGGATGGAGGCTGTCAGAGATAGCCGAGGCTCCTGGCAGGATGGACGTTCCCTGACAGCCTGAGCTTCTTGCAGGGATGGCGGGTGTCTGTGCCATCCTTGCAAGGCTTGAGGCTCTCCCAGGGATGGAGAAGCTTCCTGGGAGCTGCCTCCTCATGGGATGGGGGCTCCTGAAGGAGCTGGGCGAGCCACAGCAGGGCAGGTGGCCTCGCTTCACCAGCTCCTCCAGTTCTTCCCACAAGGCCTGCCACATCCCATCGTAGAGCGGCACAGATGTCCCATTGCGAGCCCAGAGCAAGCTCATCAGTTCCTGCAGCTGTTGGGCCACTGCCACGCAGGGGCCGCAGCTGCAGGAGCCGTCCAGGGGGCTGGCGGGAGCACCTGGCCGCTGGCGAGGGGTCGGCCGAGGCCTGGAGGGCCTGGGAGCCGCAGGGGCTCCTCGGTTCCTCCGTGAGCCTCTGGGCCGGACCCCGGGGCGCTTGCGCCTCTTTGGTGTCCTTGTCTGCCGCCTCCGTGGTTGCCAGCGGCCGAGGGCCCACCAGACAGCCACAGCGGCCAGCAGCAGGACAAGCGCGGTCATGAGGACGCCACCGTCACACATGGCTCCGGCACGTCCCATCGCGACTGCACTGGCAGCCGCGGGGGCTGGCCCGGCTTATATAGGCACGGTGATGTCACAGAGCTGTGGCAGGACAGCCCTGTGCCGTCAGAGCCCCGCCTCACGCCTCACTCGGCCCCTTTGTGCCGTCACGGCCCCGCCTCACCCCGCCCAGGCTGACGCTGGCCTGTCCTTCCATCGCTTCCCAGTAGTGCCAAGGATGACCCTCTCCACCATTTTCCTGCTGTCAAGATTAGATTGAAGGGATGGAGTTTCCTGGGAAGTCCCAAGCCTTTCCTGTCGAGTCAGATACAGCTGGAGAACATTGCCCCAGCGTAGACCTCCTTTTGGGCTTTCAGGACCTTGGCTAGATGATTTAAGGGCTTCCCACTGGGACATACTGGGATGAATCCCACCCAACGCCACATCCCATGGATATTGTTCTGGTCCCAGTTGTCCCCAGCAATCCCAAATGGAAGATCACTGTCCCTCACAGCACTGTGCCTCCACCGTTGGACGCCCTTCGGCACCCAGGGAAGCCGTGGTTTGCAAGAGGCTGCAGCCACAGCTTTAATGGGAAACTGAGCAGTGGCAGGCAGCTCACTAATCCTTAAAGCCTCACATCAGGTTAGGACTTTGTTGACCAAAAGAGCCTCTCATGCAACGGGACGATCTAGAACGGAGAAGCGGGGAAGGGTTTAACCCCACTGCCTGTTTAACTGGTCCTGAGGGAGGAGACTTGAAGGAATCTCATGACTGCATTTAGGTAATCGATCTCCAGATGCCGAGGAGAGACTCAGTTATCCCTCTTGGAATCAATGTTTGGGATTTTTCTTTTTCTGGAGCAGTAAATTAGGATGGAGATGGAGGTTTCTGGTTGTGTTCCCAACAGGGCAGCCATTTGGCACAGCCCACGAACACGGCATCGCAGTCCATGTGGCTGTAGGACAGAGCCTCGTGTTCCGCTTCTTTCCCTCTGCCGCTGCCCAGTGCCACCAGCTCCCCCTGGCAATGAGCGGGTTCCGGGCTGAGCCAGGGCAGCGCGAAGGTGCAGCAGCTCAAGGATCCGCTGCCCGGGCACTTCCCGGGATAGGGCCGCCCTGGGCCTTGGCATGGACAGAGGGTCCCCCTTGTCTGCTCGGTCTGACCCTCCTGCCCCAGCCTCGCTGGGCTCCACTGAGGTTCCTCCCGTGAGGGACGCTCTCCACCCAGATGCTGCCCCTGATTCCTTGCATCCACAGCACTGTTTTCCCTGGATTCTAGCCAGGGCTTCCCCTGTGTAAGGGGCTGGGCTATGCAGGGGAGAGGGTGTGGAGCTTTCCCCAGCCACCGTTAGCGGTTTCAGGCCGCCAAGAGCTCTTGTGTCTCCCTTTTCCCCACCAATATCCCTCTGTGCCCTCCTTGCCGACGTTTCCCCTCAGCAGCGCCGAGCCTTTTCCCGCCCTTTTTCCCCTCAGCGCTGGCCCCGCCCCCTCGGCTCTGGGAGCGCCTCCCGCCCGCCCCTCCTCAATTAACGCCCTTAGCTCTTCCCTCATTAATGCCTCACTCATTAACGCCCTGGCGGCCAAGAGCGGAGCTCTGGAGGAGCTCTGTGGAACACCCTGGCTGCGTGGGGCAGGGCTGAGATGCCTGCTCTTGCCCCCGCTTTCAGGCCAGGGATCCAGGGCACCGTGATCCCCGGGAAAGATGCTCCGTCCCAGCTCACTTCACCAGTTCCTGTCTGTTGTTTATTGCTGCCCAGTGAAGAAAAGTCACATTGTCTGCTTGTCAAACATCATATCCTGCGTCTATCAGTTTATTGTATCGCTCTGGTATTTCATCCCTTATATGAGGGAAAAAAAAAAAAAAAAATAAAAACCCCAAAACCAAAAAAAAACCCAAAAACCCATTGTAATTTTTTCAGTATTCTCCGTTATTGGAGACAGTCGCGTCCTAAAGAAAAAATACATCTCCGTAAGCATCACCCAGCAGTTCCTACTTAAAGAAATTCTACGCTGCCTTCCATGAACGGCTTGTAAAAAGCGTGGGGCTGTGCCTCGAGGAGTAGAATTTTCTACTTGAACAAACCTGTCTGAAATTCTTTTGGTTTATTTACAATAGCAGCTGTAAGTGATTTTTCTTCTTCTACTACAGGGAGAAAATGAAACTGAAAATGTTTCCTTTGCAAAAATGGAAGCTTTGTAACAACGGGCATCCTGCTCCTGGGGAAAAGGTGTCATGGCCCTTGGAGAACTGGCAGTCGCCGCTGACAGGACGTTAGAAAAGGGCTAATTTTCCCTCCCAGCTCAGCCTCCAGGCCGGGGCTGACACACAGAGCTCTCACCATCCCCTCAGGGCGGGGTCTTGGCTGGAAGGATCTCAGCTCGGGCCAGGCCTTTGGCTAGAGCCTTGGAGAGCCATTCAGGGTACAAGAGGGTTGGCAGCCATGAGAAAAGAAAACAGAAATGAAAGAGCGTGTGCATTTATGAAGAGAAACTATTTACTACCAAACGCTGTGTTGGTAGGTCAGGGCAGTAGAGAGAAGGTAGCAGAGATTAGTAGCTGGCACCTGGGTGCATTTCTGTAACTAGAGCGGTTGGTGCACTCTCCATCAGTTGTTTTTAGGGGAGAGGAAGATATTTTTGGGGGGCACAGTGGACCCAAGGCCATGGGAGCAAGTCCAGGATGTCATCTGCCTTCCCCTGTGAATGAGCAGGAAAGCTAAGAGACAAAGTCAGGTTTTCTCCTTATCCTGAAGGTGAAGCAGAGAAGGGGAAATTCAGAGCTGACAAAAACATGCCATTTGGGGTGCACAAGTGCAGGGAGACCCCTCCCTTGCTGGTCAGGAGGTGCTATGGGCATCCAGTGATTCTTTGTTACAATAGCCAAGTCTCCAGAAGGGAGCTGGCTAGAAATGCCACTCCTTCCACCCAAAGTCCTAAAGCTCTGGGCTACAGGCTGTAACAAAGGTCTCGAGAATCGCTCCCTTCCAGAACACGAGTCCTCAACGGGAGACAGCAGGGTTCAGGGCTGCTAACACCGGGGGGTTTCCCTTGGAGTCCCCAGGGATGACTTTCTCCGGGGCTCCTTCCTCCGCTGCAGGGCTCTCCTCACGCACGTTCCCCGCCCCAAGACGGGAGGCTGAGCCTGCTGGGGCGTGTCCGTCTGTCCTAGGGTTCCTTTTGGCATCTGCCCAGCCGCGCACAGCTCCCTTGGAGGCTGCTGTCGCCTGAATGGAGACAGACTGGGCTGCATTTTCCTGCTGATGATTTGAGGGGAAGAAAGAGGAAGAGTCCATCAGGGCTCAACGGAAAAGGACGCTTTGACGCTTCTGCTTGTTCTCACAGCCTTAGCAGCGGAGCAACGTCTCTGTTCCTGCCGCCCACTCGGCGCTGGAATCCACAGACGGGCCCATGTTTCACTTCAGGGGACCCCAAGCAAGCGGCCAGATCAGTTTGAAAGGGCAGCTGTTGTTCCGCTGTTGCCCTTCTGGCCTTGTTAAAGCCCCTCCTACCTGCACTACAACCTGAGCTTGAAGACACAAAAAACCACCTACGTGGAGGAGAGGCATGGAAGCTTGACAAAGGGAAGGGAAGACTCTGATTGCCCCTTTTCCCAAGAGGTTTCTCCAGCAGAAGTTGCTAACAAGGACCAGACTGGAGAGCCCGCAACGGGTTGGTGGTTGTTTTGTTTTTCCGGCCCTCAGTCCTGCGTGGGACTCGGTAGCTGGGGGCTGCAGAGGCGCCAGCAAGGCATCAAAGGCAGCCGGCCCACACCCAAGGGTGGCGCAAGATGTCGTCCAGCTGCGGCCGGTCGGCGGGGTGCTGGGCCAAACACCAGCGGATCAGATGTCGGCACTCTGGGGAGAGAAGGCAGAAAGCGCCGGTCAGCGGCAGAAGGCTCCTGCCCGGCTGCTCCCGGCGCCTGCAGAACCCGGGCCAGGCTGCGTGCGCTCAGAGCTGCCCTTTGCGGCACAGCGGCACGGCAGGACACGGCCACCTCCTTCAGCCGAGCGTGCCACACCCAGCCCGTCACGGGCCACCTCCCGCAGCTGGCCCTTGAGGGCGCACCGACGTCCCGCCGAGCTGCTGCGTGAGGGCCCGGCTGGGCTGCGTGCTGCCATCTGCCAAAGGCCGCCTTCTTGAGGCCGGCTACCAACCTGGAGAGACCTGCGGCCTGAAGATAAGCTCCCCCAGCAGGATCTCACGGTCGTCCTCGAAGGGGAGGCACCCGCAGACCATGACATAGAGCAGCACCCCCAGGGACCAGATGGTCGCCGCATGGCCGTGGTAGCAGCCCTGGCAGATCCACTCGGGTGGGCAGTACGTGCGTGTTCCTAGGGGAGACAGGCGGCGCTGTCCGGGCGCAGGCTGCTGCCTTCCAGAGCCTGGACGGACACAACTTCCCCCCCAAGGCCACCCTGCATCGCCCAGAGAATTGGCCGAAGCCAGGAAACCGCTCGGCAAGGCAGAGAAGGCCAGCGGAGCAGCCCAAGCCCTACAGCCCTGCCGAGCTGAGGGGTGGGGCCTGGCTTTTGCAGCCCCCCTCTGTCAGCAGAGCCTGCGGCCGGCTCCTGGGGCACGGCATCTGCCCCGCGCCGCGGGGCAGCCGGCAGCCGGCTGAATGCCGCGCCCCACCGCCCCGGAGGGAACGGGGCCATGCAGTGCCTGGCGCTGGGAGCAGGGCCCGGGCCGCGGGCTCACCGGCAAATTGAGTGAAGGCCCGCTCCTGGAGGAAGGTGCCGCAACCGAAGTCGATGAGCTTCAGGTCGCCGCTCTCCGGGTCCACGAGGAGGTTCTCTGGCTTGATGTCCCGGTGCAGGACGCCGCAGGCGGTGCAGTGCCGCACGGCCTCCAGCACCTGGCAGAAAAGCCAGCGCGCCGCCTCCTCGCTCAGGAACTCCTGCTCCTGCAGGAGCTGCAGGAGATCCTGCGACCGCTCCGGGCGCTCCAGCACCAGCACGAAGCTGTCAGGCAGCTCGAACCAGTCCAGGAGCTGGATGATGCTGCGGCAGCCAGAGCCCACCTTCTCCATCAGCACGACCTCCATTGGAACACGGCTGCCGTCGGGCTGTGAGGAAAAGACAATGCCTCCAGCAGGCCAGCTGGAGCTACCCTGTGCCTCCGCTGCCCCCTGCCCGCCACGACCCGCTCTGGCCCGCAGGCCCCGCTCACTCACCCGCTCGTCCCACTGCAGGACGCTCTCCCGGGCCACGTGCTTGATGGCCACCTGCAAGCCATCGACAGAGGGGGGCTGAGCTCGAGCCCTGCCCCGCTCCGGCCCTGGCCCTCCGGCCGCGCCCGGCCCTGCCGGCCACTTACCGGGCTCCCGTCCGAGAGGCGGGTCCCCGAGAAAACGGTGCCGAAGCCACCGCTCCCCAGCTGCGGGCCCAGCAGGTACAGCTCCTGCAGCTCCTTCTTTTGCCCTGCGGCCGAGAGCGAGCCATCAGCCCTGCGCCCAGGGCCCCCCGTGCCCGCCAGCCAAGCGGGCCGGGGCACCGCGGGCCACCTTGCCCTCACCTGCTTCCTGCTGCGCGCCGGGCAGCGGCCCCCGCCCTGCAGCCGTCGGGCCGGTGAGCGGCAGGGCTGGGCCGGGGCAGCACGCACAGGCGGCTGCAGGAGCCGCGGGGCAGCGGGGCGCGGCGGCACCGTCGCTGGCCCCGGCGTCCTGGGCCGGACTCTGCTCTTCTGGACGGCCGGGGCTGCAGCCCGAGGTGTCGCACAGGGGGGTCCCAGGAGCAGCTGCAAACCACACAGGGGATTTTTGAAGCCGTGCCCTCAGAGGCGCTGAGAACAGCCAGGGACTAGGCTGTGCTCAGAGACCCTGGCCCGGCCCAGGAATGCCCCCCAAGGGCCCCAGGGGAGCCGCAGGCAGCTCCTCAGAAGATCTCACCTTCTGTTAGGGCCTTCCCGGTAGTCGGTGGCTGTGTCAGAGCAGCTTCCTGGAGATGGAGGTCTCCAGGTCTCTGGAGGATGGCCTCCTCCACCAGGCACGGGCTGCTGCCCGCCGGCACAGCGTCCTGGGAGCTGTGGGCCGGCAACTGCCGGCTGCAGGACACTTGCTGCTCCGCCACCTGCTCCTGAGATGGCTCCCCTGCATCGGGCTGGGCTCCCACCTGGACTCGCGGGCTTTCCCTGGCCACGTCAGCGCTCAGGGTTGCGCCCGTCTTGTTGACGTCGACGGGTCCAAGGGAGCTGGGAGACCTGTCCACGGGCTCTGCACCTTCTGCACGCTGACAGGTCTCACTGAGCCTCTCTGAGGGATGGAGGCTGTCAGAGATAGCCGAGGCTCCTGGCAGGATGGACGTTCCCTGACAGCCTGAGCTTCTTGCAGGGATGGCGGGTGTCTGTGCCATCCTTGCAAGGCTTGAGGCTCTCCCAGGGATGGAGAAGCTTCCTGGGAGCTGCCTCCTCATGGGATGGGGGCTCCTGAAGGAGCTGGGCGAGCCACAGCAGGGCAGGTGGCCTCGCTTCACCAGCTCCTCCAGTTCTTCCCACAAGGCCTGCCACATCCCATCGTAGAGCGGCACAGATGTCCCATTGCGAGCCCAGAGCAAGCTCATCAGTTCCTGCAGCTGTTGGGCCACTGCCACGCAGGGGCCGCAGCTGCAGGAGCCGTCCAGGGGGCTGGCGGGAGCACCTGGCCGCTGGCGAGGGGTCGGCCGAGGCCTGGAGGGCCTGGGAGCCGCAGGGGCTCCTCGGTTCCTCCGTGAGCCTCTGGGCCGGACCCCGGGGCGCTTGCGCCTCTTTGGTGTCCTTGTCTGCCGCCTCCGTGGTTGCCAGCGGCCGAGGGCCCACCAGACAGCCACAGCGGCCAGCAGCAGGACAAGCGCGGTCATGAGGACGCCACCGTCACACATGGCTCCGGCACGTCCCATCGCGACTGCACTGGCAGCCGCGGGGGCTGGCCCGGCTTATATAGGCACGGTGATGTCACAGAGCTGTGGCAGGACAGCCCTGTGCCGTCAGAGCCCCGCCTCACGCCTCACTCGGCCCCTTTGTGCCGTCACGGCCCCGCCTCACCCCGCCCAGGCTGACGCTGGCCTGTCCTTCCATCGCTTCCCAGTAGTGCCAAGGATGACCCTCTCCACCATTTTCCTGCTGTCAAGATTAGATTGAAGGGATGGAGTTTCCTGGGAAGTCCCAAGCCTTTCCTGTCGAGTCAGATACAGCTGGAGAACATTGCCCCAGCGTAGACCTCCTTTTGGGCTTTCAGGACCTTGGCTAGATGATTTAAGGGCTTCCCACTGGGACATACTGGGATGAATCCCACCCAACGCCACATCCCATGGATATTGTTCTGGTCCCAGTTGTCCCCAGCAATCCCAAATGGAAGATCACTGTCCCTCACAGCACTGTGCCTCCACCGTTGGACGCCCTTCGGCACCCAGGGAAGCCGTGGTTTGCAAGAGGCTGCAGCCACAGCTTTAATGGGAAACTGAGCAGTGGCAGGCAGCTCACTAATCCTTAAAGCCTCACATCAAGTTAGGACTTTGTTGACCAAAAGAGCCTCTCATGCAACGGGACGATCTAGAACGGAGAAGCGGGGAAGGGTTTAACCCCACTGCCTGTTTAACTGGTCCTGAGGGAGGAGACTTGAAGGAATCTCATGACTGCATTTAGGTAATCGATCTCCAGATGCCGAGGAGAGACTCAGTTATCCCTCTTGGAATCAATGTTTGGGATTTTTCTTTTTCTGGAGCAGTAAATTAGGATGGAGATGGAGGTTTCTGGTTGTGTTCCCAACAGGGCAGCCATTTGGCACAGCCCACGAACACGGCATCGCAGTCCATGTGGCTGTAGGACAGAGCCTCGTGTTCCGCTTCTTTCCCTCTGCCGCTGCCCAGTGCCACCAGCTCCCCCTGGCAATGAGCGGGTTCCGGGCTGAGCCAGGGCAGCGCGAAGGTGCAGCAGCTCAAGGATCCGCTGCCCGGGCACTTCCCGGGATAGGGCCGCCCTGGGCCTTGGCATGGACAGAGGGTCCCCCTTGTCTGCTCGGTCTGACCCTCCTGCCCCAGCCTCGCTGGGCTCCACTGAGGTTCCTCCCGTGAGGGACGCTCTCCACCCAGATGCTGCCCCTGATTCCTTGCATCCACAGCACTGTTTTCCCTGGATTCTAGCCAGGGCTTCCCCTGTGTAAGGGGCTGGGCTATGCAGGGGAGAGGGTGTGGAGCTTTCCCCAGCCACCGTTAGCGGTTTCAGGCCGCCAAGAGCTCTTGTGTCTCCCTTTTCCCCACCAATATCCCTCTGTGCCCTCCTTGCCGACGTTTCCCCTCAGCAGCGCCGAGCCTTTTCCCGCCCTTTTTCCCCTCAGCGCTGGCCCCGCCCCCTCGGCTCTGGGAGCGCCTCCCGCCCGCCCCTCCTCAATTAACGCCCTTAGCTCTTCCCTCATTAATGCCTCACTCATTAACGCCCTGGCGGCCAAGAGCGGAGCTCTGGAGGAGCTCTGTGGAACACCCTGGCTGCGTGGGGCAGGGCTGAGATGCCTGCTCTTGCCCCCGCTTTCAGGCCAGGGATCCAGGGCACCGTGATCCCCGGGAAAGATGCTCCGTCCCAGCTCACTTCACCAGTTCCTGTCTGTTGTTTATTGCTGCCCAGTGAAGAAAAGTCACATTGTCTGCTTGTCAAACATCATATCCTGCGTCTATCAGTTTATTGTATCGCTCTGGTATTTCATCCCTTATATGAGGGAAAAAAAAAAAAAAAAATAAAAACCCCAAAACCAAAAAAAAACCCAAAAACCCATTGTAATTTTTTCAGTATTCTCCGTTATTGGAGACAGTCGCGTCCTAAAGAAAAAATACATCTCCGTAAGCATCACCCAGCAGTTCCTACTTAAAGAAATTCTACGCTGCCTTCCATGAACGGCTTGTAAAAAGCGTGGGGCTGTGCCTCGAGGAGTAGAATTTTCTACTTGAACAAACCTGTCTGAAATTCTTTTGGTTTATTTACAATAGCAGCTGTAAGTGATTTTTCTTCTTCTACTACAGGGAGAAAATGAAACTGAAAATGTTTCCTTTGCAAAAATGGAAGCTTTGTAACAACGGGCATCCTGCTCCTGGGGAAAAGGTGTCATGGCCCTTGGAGAACTGGCAGTCGCCGCTGACAGGACGTTAGAAAAGGGCTAATTTTCCCTCCCAGCTCAGCCTCCAGGCCGGGGCTGACACACAGAGCTCTCACCATCCCCTCAGGGCGGGGTCTTGGCTGGAAGGATCTCAGCTCGGGCCAGGCCTTTGGCTAGAGCCTTGGAGAGCCATTCAGGGTACAAGAGGGTTGGCAGCCATGAGAAAAGAAAACAGAAATGAAAGAGCGTGTGCATTTATGAAGAGAAACTATTTACTACCAAACGCTGTGTTGGTAGGTCAGGGCAGTAGAGAGAAGGTAGCAGAGATTAGTAGCTGGCACCTGGGTGCATTTCTGTAACTAGAGCGGTTGGTGCACTCTCCATCAGTTGTTTTTAGGGGAGAGGAAGATATTTTTGGGGGGCACAGTGGACCCAAGGCCATGGGAGCAAGTCCAGGATGTCATCTGCCTTCCCCTGTGAATGAGCAGGAAAGCTAAGAGACAAAGTCAGGTTTTCTCCTTATCCTGAAGGTGAAGCAGAGAAGGGGAAATTCAGAGCTGACAAAAACATGCCATTTGGGGTGCACAAGTGCAGGGAGACCCCTCCCTTGCTGGTCAGGAGGTGCTATGGGCATCCAGTGATTCTTTGTTACAATAGCCAAGTCTCCAGAAGGGAGCTGGCTAGAAATGCCACTCCTTCCACCCAAAGTCCTAAAGCTCTGGGCTACAGGCTGTAACAAAGGTCTCGAGAATCGCTCCCTTCCAGAACACGAGTCCTCAACGGGAGACAGCAGGGTTCAGGGCTGCTAACACCGGGGGGTTTCCCTTGGAGTCCCCAGGGATGACTTTCTCCGGGGCTCCTTCCTCCGCTGCAGGGCTCTCCTCACGCACGTTCCCCGCCCCAAGACGGGAGGCTGAGCCTGCTGGGGCGTGTCCGTCTGTCCTAGGGTTCCTTTTGGCATCTGCCCAGCCCCGCACAGCTCCCTTGGAGGCTGCTGTCGCCTGAATGGAGACAGACTGGGCTGCATTTTCCTGCTGATGATTTGAGGGGAAGAAAGAGGAAGAGTCCATCAGGGCTCAACGGAAAAGGACGCTTTGACGCTTCTGCTTGTTCTCACAGCCTTAGCAGCGGAGCAACGTCTCTGTTCCTGCCGCCCACTCGGCGCTGGAATCCACAGACGGGCCCATGTTTCACTTCAGGGGACCCCAAGCAAGCGGCCAGATCAGTTTGAAAGGGCAGCTGTTGTTCCGCTGTTGCCCTTCTGGCCTTGTTAAAGCCCCTCCTACCTGCACTACAACCTGAGCTTGAAGACACAAAAAACCACCTACGTGGAGGAGAGGCATGGAAGCTTGACAAAGGGAAGGGAAGACTCTGATTGCCCCTTTTCCCAAGAGGTTTCTCCAGCAGAAGTTGCTAACAAGGACCAGACTGGAGAGCCCGCAACGGGTTGGTGGTTGTTTTGTTTTTCCGGCCCTCAGTCCTGCGTGGGACTCGGTAGCTGGGGGCTGCAGAGGCGCCAGCAAGGCATCAAAGGCAGCCGGCCCACACCCAAGGGTGGCGCAAGATGTCGTCCAGCTGCGGCCGGTCGGCGGGGTGCTGGGCCAAACACCAGCGGATCAGATGTCGGCACTCTGGGGAGAGAAGGCAGAAAGCGCCGGTCAGCGGCAGAAGGCTCCTGCCCGGCTGCTCCCGGCGCCTGCAGAACCCGGGCCAGGCTGCGTGCGCTCAGAGCTGCCCTTTGCGGCACAGCGGCACGGCAGGACACGGCCACCTCCTTCAGCCGAGCGTGCCACACCCAGCCCGTCACGGGCCACCTCCCGCAGCCGGCCCTTGAGGGCGCACCGACGTCCCGCCGAGCTGCTGCGTGAGGGCCCGGCTGGGCTGCGTGCTGCCATCTGCCAAAGGCCGCCTTCTTGAGGCCGGCTACCAACCTGGAGAGACCTGCGGCCTGAAGATAAGCTCCCCCAGCAGGATCTCACGGTCGTCCTCGAAGGGGAGGCACCCGCAGACCATGACATAGAGCAGCACCCCCAGGGACCAGATGGTCGCCGCATGGCCGTGGTAGCAGCCCTGGCAGATCCACTCGGGTGGGCAGTACGTGCGTGTTCCTAGGGGAGACAGGCGGCGCTGTCCGGGCGCAGGCTGCTGCCTTCCAGAGCCTGGACGGACACAACTTCCCCCCCAAGGCCACCCTGCATCGCCCAGAGAATTGGCCGAAGCCAGGAAACCGCTCGGCAAGGCAGAGAAGGCCAGCGGAGCAGCCCAAGCCCTACAGCCCTGCCGAGCTGAGGGGTGGGGCCTGGCTTTTGCAGCCCCCCTCTGTCAGCAGAGCCTGCGGCCGGCTCCTGGGGCACGGCATCTGCCCCGCGCCGCGGGGCAGCCGGCAGCCGGCTGAATGCCGCGCCCCACCGCCCCGGAGGGAACGGGGCCATGCAGTGCCTGGCGCTGGGAGCAGGGCCCGGGCCGCGGGCTCACCGGCAAATTGAGTGAAGGCCCGCTCCTGGAGGAAGGTGCCGCAACCGAAGTCGATGAGCTTCAGGTCGCCGCTCTCCGGGTCCACGAGGAGGTTCTCTGGCTTGATGTCCCGGTGCAGGACGCCGCAGGCGGTGCAGTGCCGCACGGCCTCCAGCACCTGGCAGAAAAGCCAGCGCGCCGCCTCCTCGCTCAGGAACTCCTGCTCCTGCAGGAGCTGCAGGAGATCCTGCGACCGCTCCGGGCGCTCCAGCACCAGCACGAAGCTGTCAGGCAGCTCGAACCAGTCCAGGAGCTGGATGATGCTGCGGCAGCCAGAGCCCACCTTCTCCATCAGCACGACCTCCATTGGAACACGGCTGCCGTCGGGCTGTGAGGAAAAGACAATGCCTCCAGCAGGCCAGCTGGAGCTACCCTGTGCCTCCGCTGCCCCCTGCCCGCCACGACCCGCTCTGGCCCGCAGGCCCCGCTCACTCACCCGCTCGTCCCACTGCAGGACGCTCTCCCGGGCCACGTGCTTGATGGCCACCTGCAAGCCATCGACAGAGGGGGGCTGAGCTCGAGCCCTGCCCCGCTCCGGCCCTGGCCCTCCGGCCGCGCCCGGCCCTGCCGGCCACTTACCGGGCTCCCGTCCGAGAGGCGGGTCCCCGAGAAAACGGTGCCGAAGCCACCGCTCCCCAGCTGCGGGCCCAGCAGGTACAGCTCCTGCAGCTCCTTCTTTTGCCCTGCGGCCGAGAGCGAGCCATCAGCCCTGCGCCCAGGGCCCCCCGTGCCCGCCAGCCAAGCGGGCCGGGGCACCGCGGGCCACCTTGCCCTCACCTGCTTCCTGCTGCGCGCCGGGCAGCGGCCCCCGCCCTGCAGCCGTCGGGCCGGTGAGCGGCAGGGCTGGGCCGGGGCAGCACGCACAGGCGGCTGCAGGAGCCGCGGGGCAGCGGGGCGCGGCGGCACCGTCGCTGGCCCCGGCGTCCTGGGCCGGACTCTGCTCTTCTGGACGGCCGGGGCTGCAGCCCGAGGTGTCGCACAGGGGGGTCCCAGGAGCAGCTGCAAACCACACAGGGGATTTTTGAAGCCGTGCCCTCAGAGGCGCTGAGAACAGCCAGGGACTAGGCTGTGCTCAGAGACCCTGGCCCGGCCCAGGAATGCCCCCCAAGGGCCCCAGGGGAGCCGCAGGCAGCTCCTCAGAAGATCTCACCTTCTGTTAGGGCCTTCCCGGTAGTCGGTGGCTGTGTCAGAGCAGCTTCCTGGAGATGGAGGTCTCCAGGTCTCTGGAGGATGGCCTCCTCCACCAGGCACGGGCTGCTGCCCGCCGGCACAGCGTCCTGGGAGCTGTGGGCCGGCAACTGCCGGCTGCAGGACACTTGCTGCTCCGCCACCTGCTCCTGAGATGGCTCCCCTGCATCGGGCTGGGCTCCCACCTGGACTCGCGGGCTTTCCCTGGCCACGTCAGCGCTCAGGGTTGCGCCCGTCTTGTTGACGTCGACGGGTCCAAGGGAGCTGGGAGACCTGTCCACGGGCTCTGCACCTTCTGCACGCTGACAGGTCTCACTGAGCCTCTCTGAGGGATGGAGGCTGTCAGAGATAGCCGAGGCTCCTGGCAGGATGGACGTTCCCTGACAGCCTGAGCTTCTTGCAGGGATGGCGGGTGTCTGTGCCATCCTTGCAAGGCTTGAGGCTCTCCCAGGGATGGAGAAGCTTCCTGGGAGCTGCCTCCTCATGGGATGGGGGCTCCTGAAGGAGCTGGGCGAGCCACAGCAGGGCAGGTGGCCTCGCTTCACCAGCTCCTCCAGTTCTTCCCACAAGGCCTGCCACATCCCATCGTAGAGCGGCACAGATGTCCCATTGCGAGCCCAGAGCAAGCTCATCAGTTCCTGCAGCTGTTGGGCCACTGCCACGCAGGGGCCGCAGCTGCAGGAGCCGTCCAGGGGGCTGGCGGGAGCACCTGGCCGCTGGCGAGGGGTCGGCCGAGGCCTGGAGGGCCTGGGAGCCGCAGGGGCTCCTCGGTTCCTCCGTGAGCCTCTGGGCCGGACCCCGGGGCGCTTGCGCCTCTTTGGTGTCCTTGTCTGCCGCCTCCGTGGTTGCCAGCGGCCGAGGGCCCACCAGACAGCCACAGCGGCCAGCAGCAGGACAAGCGCGGTCATGAGGACGCCACCGTCACACATGGCTCCGGCACGTCCCATCGCGACTGCACTGGCAGCCGCGGGGGCTGGCCCGGCTTATATAGGCACGGTGATGTCACAGAGCTGTGGCAGGACAGCCCTGTGCCGTCAGAGCCCCGCCTCACGCCTCACTCGGCCCCTTTGTGCCGTCACGGCCCCGCCTCACCCCGCCCAGGCTGACGCTGGCCTGTCCTTCCATCGCTTCCCAGTAGTGCCAAGGATGACCCTCTCCACCATTTTCCTGCTGTCAAGATTAGATTGAAGGGATGGAGTTTCCTGGGAAGTCCCAAGCCTTTCCTGTCGAGTCAGATACAGCTGGAGAACATTGCCCCAGCGTAGACCTCCTTTTGGGCTTTCAGGACCTTGGCTAGATGATTTAAGGGCTTCCCACTGGGACATACTGGGATGAATCCCACCCAACGCCACATCCCATGGATATTGTTCTGGTCCCAGTTGTCCCCAGCAATCCCAAATGGAAGATCACTGTCCCTCACAGCACTGTGCCTCCACCGTTGGACGCCCTTCGGCACCCAGGGAAGCCGTGGTTTGCAAGAGGCTGCAGCCACAGCTTTAATGGGAAACTGAGCAGTGGCAGGCAGCTCACTAATCCTTAAAGCCTCACATCAAGTTAGGACTTTGTTGACCAAAAGAGCCTCTCATGCAACGGGACGATCTAGAACGGAGAAGCGGGGAAGGGTTTAACCCCACTGCCTGTTTAACTGGTCCTGAGGGAGGAGACTTGAAGGAATCTCATGACTGCATTTAGGTAATCGATCTCCAGATGCCGAGGAGAGACTCAGTTATCCCTCTTGGAATCAATGTTTGGGATTTTTCTTTTTCTGGAGCAGTAAATTAGGATGGAGATGGAGGTTTCTGGTTGTGTTCCCAACAGGGCAGCCATTTGGCACAGCCCACGAACACGGCATCGCAGTCCATGTGGCTGTAGGACAGAGCCTCGTGTTCCGCTTCTTTCCCTCTGCCGCTGCCCAGTGCCACCAGCTCCCCCTGGCAATGAGCGGGTTCCGGGCTGAGCCAGGGCAGCGCGAAGGTGCAGCAGCTCAAGGATCCGCTGCCCGGGCACTTCCCGGGATAGGGCCGCCCTGGGCCTTGGCATGGACAGAGGGTCCCCCTTGTCTGCTCGGTCTGACCCTCCTGCCCCAGCCTCGCTGGGCTCCACTGAGGTTCCTCCCGTGAGGGACGCTCTCCACCCAGATGCTGCCCCTGATTCCTTGCATCCACAGCACTGTTTTAGCCCTGGATTTTTCCCCTGTGTAAGGGGCTGGGCTATGCAGGGGAGAGGGTGTGGAGCTTTCCCCAGCCACCGTTAGCGGTTTCAGGCCGCCAAGAGCTCTTGTGTCTCCCTTTTCCCCACCAATATCCCTCTGTGCCCTCCTTGCCGACGTTTCCCCTCAGCAGCGCCGAGCCTTTTCCCGCCCTTTTTCCCCTCAGCGCTGGCCCCGCCCCCTCGGCTCTGGGAGCGCCTCCCGCCCGCCCCTCCTCAATTAACGCCCTTAGCTCTTCCCTCATTAATGCCTCACTCATTAACGCCCTGGCGGCCAAGAGCGGAGCTCTGGAGGAGCTCTGTGGAACACCCTGGCTGCGTGGGGCAGGGCTGAGATGCCTGCTCTTGCCCCCGCTTTCAGGCCAGGGATCCAGGGCACCGTGATCCCCGGGAAAGATGCTCCGTCCCAGCTCACTTCACCAGTTCCTGTCTGTTGTTTATTGCTGCCCAGTGAAGAAAAGTCACATTGTCTGCTTGTCAAACATCATATCCTGCGTCTATCAGTTTATTGTATCGCTCTGGTATTTCATCCCTTATATGAGGGAAAAAAAAAATAAAAAATAAAAACCCCAAAACCAAAAAAAAAACCAAAAACCCATTGTAATTTTTTCAGTTTTCTCCGTTATTGGAGACAGTCGCGTCCTAAAGAAAAAATACATCTCCGTAAGCATCACCCAGCAGTTCCTACTTAAAGAAATTCTACGCTGCCTTCCATGAACGGCTTGTAAAAAGCGTGGGGCTGTGCCTCGAGGAGTAGAATTTTCTACTTGAACAAACCTGTCTGAAATTCTTTTGGTTTATTTACAATAGCAGCTGTAAGTGATTTTTCTTCTTCTACTACAGGGAGAAAATGAAACTGAAAATGTTTCCTTTGCAAAAATGGAAGCTTTGTAACAACGGACATCCTGCTCCTGGGGAAAAGGTGTCATGGCCCTTGGAGAACTGGCAGTCGCCGCTGACAGGACGTTAGAAAAGGGCTAATTTTCCCTCCCAGCTCAGCCTCCAGGCCGGGGCTGACACACAGAGCTCTCACCATCCCCTCAGGGCGGGGTCTTGGCTGGAAGGATCTCAGCTCGGGCCAGGCCTTTGGCTAGAGCCTTGGAGAGCCATTCAGGGTACAAGAGGGTTGGCAGCCATGAGAAAAGAAAACAGAAATGAAAGAGCGTGTGCATTTATGAAGAGAAACTATTTACTACCAAACGCTGTGTTGGTAGGTCAGGGCAGTAGAGAGAAGGTAGCAGAGATTAGTAGCTGGCACCTGGGTGCATTTCTGTAACTAGAGCGGTTGGTGCACTCTCCATCAGTTGTTTTTAGGGGAGAGGAAGATATTTTTGGGGGGCACAGTGGACCCAAGGCCATGGGAGCAAGTCCAGGATGTCATCTGCCTTCCCCTGTGAATGAGCAGGAAAGCTTAGAGACAAAGTCAGGTTTTCTCCTTATCCTGAAGGTGAAGCAGAGAAGGGGAAATTCAGAGCTGACAAAAACATGCCATTTGGGGTGCACAAGTGCAGGGAGACCCCTCCCTTGCTGGTCAGGAGGTGCTATGGGCATCCAGTGATTCTTTGTTACAATAGCCAAGTCTCCAGAAGGGAGCTGGCTAGAAATGCCACTCCTTCCACCCAAAGTCCTAAAGCTCTGGGCTACAGGCTGTAACAAAGGTCTCGAGAATCGCTCCCTTCCAGAACACGAGTCCTCAACGGGAGACAGCAGGGTTCAGGGCTGCTAACACCGGGGGGTTTCCCTTGGAGTCCCCAGGGATGACTTTCTCCGGGGCTCCTTCCTCCGCTGCAGGGCTCTCCTCACGCACGTTCCCCGCCCCAAGACGGGAGGCTGAGCCTGCTGGGGCGTGTCCGTCTGTCCTAGGGTTCCTTTTGGCATCTGCCCAGCCCCGCACAGCTCCCTTGGAGGCTGCTGTCGCCTGAATGGAGACAGACTGGGCTGCATTTTCCTGCTGATGATTTGAGGGGAAGAAAGAGGAAGAGTCCATCAGGGCTCAACGGAAAAGGACGCTTTGACGCTTCTGCTTGTTCTCACAGCCTTAGCAGCGGAGCAACGTCTCTGTTCCTGCCGCCCACTCGGCGCTGGAATCCACAGACGGGCCCATGTTTCACTTCAGGGGACCCCAAGCAAGCGGCCAGATCAGTTTGAAAGGGCAGCTGTTGTTCCGCTGTTGCCCTTCTGGCCTTGTTAAAGCCCCTCCTACCTGCACTACAGCCTGAGCTTGAAGACACAAAAAACCACCTACGTGGAGGAGAGGCATGGAAGCTTGACAAAGGGAAGGGAAGACTCTGATTGCCCCTTTTCCCAAGAGGTTTCTCCAGCAGAAGTTGCTAACAAGGACCAGACTGGAGAGCCCGCAACGGGTTGGTGGTTGTTTTCTTTTTCCGGCCCTCAGTCCTGCGTGGGACTCGGTAGCTGGGGGCTGCAGAGGCGCCAGCAAGGCATCAAAGGCAGCCGGCCCACACCCAAGGGTGGCGCAAGATGTCGTCCAGCTGCGGCCGGTCGGCGGGGTGCTGGGCCAAACACCAGCGGATCAGATGTCGGCAGTCTGGGGAGAGAAGGCAGAAAGCGCCGGTCAGCGGCAGAAGGCTCCTGCCCGGCTGCTCCCGGCGCCTGCAGAACCCGGGCCAGGCTGCGTGCGCTCAGAGCTGCCCTTTGCGGCACAGCGGCACGGCAGGACACGGCCACCTCCTTCAGCCGAGCGTGCCACACCCAGCCCGTCACGGGCCACCTCCCGCAGCCGGCCCTTGAGGGCGACCGACAAGCTGCTGCGTGAGGGCCCGGCTGGGCTGCGTGCTGCCATCTGCCAAAGGCCGCCTTCTTGAGGCCGGCTACCAACCTGGAGAGACCTGCGGCCTGAAGATAAGCTCCCCCAGCAGGATCTCACGGTCGTCCTCGAAGGGGAGGCACCCGCAGACCATGACATAGAGCAGCACCCCCAGGGACCAGATGGTCGCCGCATGGCCGTGGTAGCAGCCCTGGCAGATCCACTCGGGTGGGCAGTACGTGCGTGTTCCTAGGGGAGACAGGCGGCGCTGTCCGGGCGCAGGCTGCTGCCTTCCAGAGCCTGGACGGACACAACTTCCCCCCCAAGGCCACCCTGCATCGCCCAGAGAATTGGCCGAAGCCAGGAAACCGCTCGGCAAGGCAGAGAAGGCCAGCGGAGCAGCCCAAGCCCTACAGCCCTGCCGAGCTGAGGGGTGGGGCCTGGCTTTTGCAGCCCCCCTCTGTCAGCAGAGCCTGCGGCCGGCTCCTGGGGCACGGCATCTGCCCCGCGCCGCGGGGCAGCCGGCAGCCGGCTGAATGCCGCGCCCCACCGCCCCGGAGGGAACGGGGCCATGCAGTGCCTGGCGCTGGGAGCAGGGCCCGGGCCGCGGGCTCACCGGCAAATTGAGTGAAGGCCCGCTCCTGGAGGAAGGTGCCGCAACCGAAGTCGATGAGCTTCAGGTCGCCGCTCTCCGGGTCCACGAGGAGGTTCTCTGGCTTGATGTCCCGGTGCAGGACGCCGCAGGCGGTGCAGTGCCGCACGGCCTCCAGCACCTGGCAGAAAAGCCAGCGCGCCGCCTCCTCGCTCAGGAACTCCTGCTCCTGCAGGAGCTGCAGGAGATCCTGCGACCGCTCCGGGCGCTCCAGCACCAGCACGAAGCTGTCAGGCAGCTCGAACCAGTCCAGGAGCTGGATGATGCTGCGGCAGCCAGAGCCCACCTTCTCCATCAGCACGACCTCCATTGGAACACGGCTGCCGTCGGGCTGTGAGGAAAAGACAATGCCTCCAGCAGGCCAGCTGGAGCTACCCTGTGCCTCCGCTGCCCCCTGCCCGCCACGACCCGCTCTGGCCCGCAGGCCCCGCTCACTCACCCGCTCGTCCCACTGCAGGACGCTCTCCCGGGCCACGTGCTTGATGGCCACCTGCAAGCCATCGACAGAGGGGGGCTGAGCTCGAGCCCTGCCCCGCTCCGGCCCTGGCCCTCCGGCCGCGCCCGGCCCTGCCGGCCACTTACCGGGCTCCCGTCCGAGAGGCGGGTCCCCGAGAAAACGGTGCCGAAGCCACCGCTCCCCAGCTGCGGGCCCAGCAGGTACAGCTCCTGCAGCTCCTTCTTTTGCCCTGCGGCCGAGAGCGAGCCATCAGCCCTGCGCCCAGGGCCCCCCGTGCCCGCCAGCCAAGCGGGCCGGGGCACCGCGGGCCACCTTGCCCTCACCTGCTTCCTGCTGCGCGCCGGGCAGCGGCCCCCGCCCTGCAGCCGTCGGGCCGGTGAGCGGCAGGGCTGGGCCGGGGCAGCACGCACAGGCGGCTGCAGGAGCCGCGGGGCAGCGGGGCGCGGCGGCACCGTCGCTGGCCCCGGCGTCCTGGGCCGGACTCTGCTCTTCTGGACGGCCGGGGCTGCAGCCCGAGGTGTCGCACAGGGGGGTCCCAGGAGCAGCTGCAAACCACACAGGGGATTTTTGAAGCCGTGCCCTCAGAGGCGCTGAGAACAGCCAGGGACTAGGCTGTGCTCAGAGACCCTGGCCCGGCCCAGGAATGCCCCCCAAGGGCCCCAGGGGAGCCGCAGGCAGCTCCTCAGAAGATCTCACCTTCTGTTAGGGCCTTCCCGGTAGTCGGTGGCTGTGTCAGAGCAGCTTCCTGGAGATGGAGGTCTCCAGGTCTCTGGAGGATGGCCTCCTCCACCAGGCACGGGCTGCTGCCCGCCGGCACAGCGTCCTGGGAGCTGTGGGCCGGCAACTGCCGGCTGCAGGACACTTGCTGCTCCGCCACCTGCTCCTGAGATGGCTCCCCTGCATCGGGCTGGGCTCCCACCTGGACTCGCGGGCTTTCCCTGGCCACGTCAGCGCTCAGGGTTGCGCCCGTCTTGTTGACGTCGACGGGTCCAAGGGAGCTGGGAGACCTGTCCACGGGCTCTGCACCTTCTGCACGCTGACAGGTCTCACTGAGCCTCTCTGAGGGATGGAGGCTGTCAGAGATAGCCGAGGCTCCTGGCAGGATGGACGTTCCCTGACAGCCTGAGCTTCTTGCAGGGATGGCGGGTGTCTGCGCCATCCTTGCAAGGCTTGAGGCTCTCCCAGGGATGGAGAAGCTTCCTGGGAGCTGCCTCCTCATGGGATGGGGGCTCCTGAAGGAGCTGGGCGAGCCACAGCAGGGCAGGTGGCCTCGCTTCACCAGCTCCTCCAGTTCTTCCCACAAGGCCTGCCACATCCCATCGTAGAGCGGCACAGATGTCCCATTGCGAGCCCAGAGCAAGCTCATCAGTTCCTGCAGCTGTTGGGCCACTGCCACGCAGGGGCCGCAGCTGCAGGAGCCGTCCAGGGGGCTGGCGGGAGCACCTGGCCGCTGGCGAGGGGTCGGCCGAGGCCTGGAGGGCCTGGGAGCCGCAGGGGCTCCTCGGTTCCTCCGTGAGCCTCTGGGCCGGACCCCGGGGCGCTTGCGCCTCTTTGGTGTCCTTGTCTGCCGCCTCCGTGGTTGCCAGCGGCCGAGGGCCCACCAGACAGCCACAGCGGCCAGCAGCAGGACAAGCGCGGTCATGAGGACGCCACCGTCACACATGGCTCCGGCACGTCCCATCGCGACTGCACTGGCAGCCGCGGGGGCTGGCCCGGCTTATATAGGCACGGTGATGTCACAGAGCTGTGGCAGGACAGCCCTGTGCCGTCAGAGCCCCGCCTCACGCCTCACTCGGCCCCTTTGTGCCGTCACGGCCCCGCCTCACCCCGCCCAGGCTGACGCTGGCCTGTCCTTCCATCGCTTCCCAGTAGTGCCAAGGATGACCCTCTCCACCATTTTCCTGCTGTCAAGATTAGATTGAAGGGATGGAGTTTCCTGGGAAGTCCCAAGCCTTTCCTGTCGAGTCAGATACAGCTGGAGAACATTGCCCCAGCGTAGACCTCCTTTTGGGCTTTCAGGACCTTGGCTAGATGATTTAAGGGCTTCCCACTGGGACATACTGGGATGAATCCCACCCAACGCCACATCCCATGGATATTGTTCTGGTCCCAGTTGTCCCCAGCAATCCCAAATGGAAGATCACTGTCCCTCACAGCACTGTGCCTCCACCGTTGGACGCCCTTCGGCACCCAGGGAAGCCGTGGTTTGCAAGAGGCTGCAGCCACAGCTTTAATGGGAAACTGAGCAGTGGCAGGCAGCTCACTAATCCTTAAAGCCTCACATCAAGTTAGGACTTTGTTGACCAAAAGAGCCTCTCATGCAACGGGACGATCTAGAACGGAGAAGCGGGGAAGGGTTTAACCCCACTGCCTGTTTAACTGGTCCTGAGGGAGGAGACTTGAAGGAATCTCATGACTGCATTTAGGTAATCGATCTCCAGATGCCGAGGAGAGACTCAGTTATCCCTCTTGGAATCAATGTTTGGGATTTTTCTTTTTCTGGAGCAGTAAATTAGGATGGAGATGGAGGTTTCTGGTTGTGTTCCCAACAGGGCAGCCATTTGGCACAGCCCACGAACACGGCATCGCAGTCCATGTGGCTGTAGGACAGAGCCTCGTGTTCCGCTTCTTTCCCTCTGCCGCTGCCCAGTGCCACCAGCTCCCCCTGGCAATGAGCGGGTTCCGGGCTGAGCCAGGGCAGCGCGAAGGTGCAGCAGCTCAAGGATCCGCTGCCCGGGCACTTCCCGGGATAGGGCCGCCCTGGGCCTTGGCATGGACAGAGGGTCCCCCTTGTCTGCTCGGTCTGACCCTCCTGCCCCAGCCTCGCTGGGCTCCACTGAGGTTCCTCCCGTGAGGGACGCTCTCCACCCAGATGCTGCCCCTGATTCCTTGCATCCACAGCACTGTTTTCCCTGGATTCTAGCCAGGGCTTCCCCTGTGTAAGGGGCTGGGCTATGCAGGGGAGAGGGTGTGGAGCTTTCCCCAGCCACCGTTAGCGGTTTCAGGCCGCCAAGAGCTCTTGTGTCTCCCTTTTCCCCACCAATATCCCTCTGTGCCCTCCTTGCCGACGTTTCCCCTCAGCAGCGCCGAGCCTTTTCCCGCCCTTTTTCCCCTCAGCGCTGGCCCCGCCCCCTCGGCTCTGGGAGCGCCTCCCGCCCGCCCCTCCTCAATTAACGCCCTTAGCTCTTCCCTCATTAATGCCTCACTCATTAACGCCCTGGCGGCCAAGAGCGGAGCTCTGGAGGAGCTCTGTGGAACACCCTGGCTGCGTGGGGCAGGGCTGAGATGCCTGCTCTTGCCCCCGCTTTCAGGCCAGGGATCCAGGGCACCGTGATCCCCGGGAAAGATGCTCCGTCCCAGCTCACTTCACCAGTTCCTGTCTGTTGTTTATTGCTGCCCAGTGAAGAAAAGTCACATTGTCTGCTTGTCAAACATCATATCCTGCGTCTATCAGTTTATTGTATCGCTCTGGTATTTCATCCCTTATATGAGGGAAAAAAAAAATAAAAAATAAAAACCCCAAAACCAAAAAAAAAACCAAAAACCCATTGTAATTTTTTCAGTTTTCTCCGTTATTGGAGACAGTCGCGTCCTAAAGAAAAAATACATCTCCGTAAGCATCACCCAGCAGTTCCTACTTAAAGAAATTCTACGCTGCCTTCCATGAACGGCTTGTAAAAAGCGTGGGGCTGTGCCTCGAGGAGTAGAATTTTCTACTTGAACAAACCTGTCTGAAATTCTTTTGGTTTATTTACAATAGCAGCTGTAAGTGATTTTTCTTCTTCTACTACAGGGAGAAAATGAAACTGAAAATGTTTCCTTTGCAAAAATGGAAGCTTTGTAACAACGGACATCCTGCTCCTGGGGAAAAGGTGTCATGGCCCTTGGAGAACTGGCAGTCGCCGCTGACAGGACGTTAGAAAAGGGCTAATTTTCCCTCCCAGCTCAGCCTCCAGGCCGGGGCTGACACACAGAGCTCTCACCATCCCCTCAGGGCGGGGTCTTGGCTGGAAGGATCTCAGCTCGGGCCAGGCCTTTGGCTAGAGCCTTGGAGAGCCATTCAGGGTACAAGAGGGTTGGCAGCCATGAGAAAAGAAAACAGAAATGAAAGAGCGTGTGCATTTATGAAGAGAAACTATTTACTACCAAACGCTGTGTTGGTAGGTCAGGGCAGTAGAGAGAAGGTAGCAGAGATTAGTAGCTGGCACCTGGGTGCATTTCTGTAACTAGAGCGGTTGGTGCACTCTCCATCAGTTGTTTTTAGGGGAGAGGAAGATATTTTTGGGGGGCACAGTGGGCCCAAGGCCATGGGAGCAAGTCCAGGATGTCATCTGCCTTCCCCTGTGAATGAGCAGGAAAGCTAAGAGACAAAGTCAGGTTTTCTCCTTATCCTGAAGGTGAAGCAGAGAAGGGGAAATTCAGAGCTGACAAAAACATGCCATTTGGGGTGCACAAGTGCAGGGAGACCCCTCCCTTGCTGGTCAGGAGGTGCTATGGGCATCCAGTGATTCTTTGTTACAATAGCCAAGTCTCCAGAAGGGAGCTGGCTAGAAATGCCACTCCTTCCACCCAAAGTCCTAAAGCTCTGGGCTACAGGCTGTAACAAAGGTCTCGAGAATCGCTCCCTTCCAGAACACGAGTCCTCAACGGGAGACAGCAGGGTTCAGGGCTGCTAACACCGGGGGGTTTCCCTTGGAGTCCCCAGGGATGACTTTCTCCGGGGCTCCTTCCTCCGCTGCAGGGCTCTCCTCACGCACGTTCCCCGCCCCAAGACGGGAGGCTGAGCCTGCTGGGGCGTGTCCGTCTGTCCTAGGGTTCCGTTTGGCATCTGCCCAGCCCCGCACAGCTCCCTTGGAGGCTGCTGTCGCCTGAATGGAGACAGACTGGGCTGCATTTTCCTGCTGATGATTTGAGGGGAAGAAAGAGGAAGAGTCCATCAGGGCTCAACGGAAAAGGACGCTTTGACGCTTCTGCTTGTTCTCACAGCCTTAGCAGCGGAGCAACGTCTCTGTTCCTGCCGCCCACTCGGCGCTGGAATCCACAGACGGGCCCATGTTTCACTTCAGGGGACCCCAAGCAAGCGGCCAGATCAGTTTGAAAGGGCAGCTGTTGTTCCGCTGTTGCCCTTCTGGCCTTGTTAAAGCCCCTCCTACCTGCACTACAGCCTGAGCTTGAAGACACAAAAAACCACCTACGTGGAGGAGAGGCATGGAAGCTTGACAAAGGGAAGGGAAGACTCTGATTGCCCCTTTTCCCAAGAGGTTTCTCCAGCAGAAGTTGCTAACAAGGACCAGACTGGAGAGCCCGCAACGGGTTGGTGGTTGTTTTGTTTTTCCGGCCCTCAGTCCTGCGTGGGACTCGGTAGCTGGGGGCTGCAGAGGCGCCAGCAAGGCATCAAAGGCAGCCGGCCCACACCCAAGGGTGGCGCAAGATGTCGTCCAGCTGCGGCCGGTCGGCGGGGTGCTGGGCCAAACACCAGCGGATCAGATGTCGGCACTCTGGGGAGAGAAGGCAGAAAGCGCCGGTCAGCGGCAGAAGGCTCCTGCCCGGCTGCTCCCGGCGCCTGCAGAACCCGGGCCAGGCTGCGTGCGCTCAGAGCCGCCCTTTGCGGCACAGCGGCACGGCAGGACACGGCCACCTCCTTCAGCCGAGCGTGCCACACCCAGCCCGTCACGGGCCACCTCCCGCAGCCGGCCCTTGAGGGCGCACCGACGTCCCGCCGAGCTGCTGCGTGAGGGCCCGGCTGGGCTGCGTGCTGCCATCTGCCAAAGGCCGCCTTCTTGAGGCCGGCTACCAACCTGGAGAGACCTGCGGCCTGAAGATAAGCTCCCCCAGCAGGATCTCACGGTCGTCCTCGAAGGGGAGGCACCCGCAGACCATGACATAGAGCAGCACCCCCAGGGACCAGATGGTCGCCGCATGGCCGTGGTAGCAGCCCTGGCAGATCCACTCGGGTGGGCAGTACGTGCGTGTTCCTAGGGGAGACAGGCGGCGCTGTCCGGGCGCAGGCTGCTGCCTTCCAGAGCCTGGACGGACACAACTTCCCCCCCAAGGCCACCCTGCATCGCCCAGAGAATTGGCCGAAGCCAGGAAACCGCTCGGCAAGGCAGAGAAGGCCAGCGGAGCAGCCCAAGCCCTACAGCCCTGCCGAGCTGAGGGGTGGGGCCTGGCTTTTGCAGCCCCCCTCTGTCAGCAGAGCCTGCGGCCGGCTCCTGGGGCACGGCATCTGCCCCGCGCCGCGGGGCAGCCGGCAGCCGGCTGAATGCCGCGCCCCACCGCCCCGGAGGGAACGGGGCCATGCAGTGCCTGGCGCTGGGAGCAGGGCCCGGGCCGCGGGCTCACCGGCAAATTGAGTGAAGGCCCGCTCCTGGAGGAAGGTGCCGCAACCGAAGTCGATGAGCTTCAGGTCGCCGCTCTCCGGGTCCACGAGGAGGTTCTCTGGCTTGATGTCCCGGTGCAGGACGCCGCAGGCGGTGCAGTGCCGCACGGCCTCCAGCACCTGGCAGAAAAGCCAGCGCGCCGCCTCCTCGCTCAGGAACTCCTGCTCCTGCAGGAGCTGCAGGAGATCCTGCGACCGCTCCGGGCGCTCCAGCACCAGCACGAAGCTGTCAGGCAGCTCGAACCAGTCCAGGAGCTGGATGATGCTGCGGCAGCCAGAGCCCACCTTCTCCATCAGCACGACCTCCATTGGAACACGGCTGCCGTCGGGCTGTGAGGAAAAGACAATGCCTCCAGCAGGCCAGCTGGAGCTACCCTGTGCCTCCGCTGCCCCCTGCCCGCCACGACCCGCTCTGGCCCGCAGGCCCCGCTCACTCACCCGCTCGTCCCACTGCAGGACGCTCTCCCGGGCCACGTGCTTGATGGCCACCTGCAAGCCATCGACAGAGGGGGGCTGAGCTCGAGCCCTGCCCCGCTCCGGCCCTGGCCCTCCGGCCGCGCCCGGCCCTGCCGGCCACTTACCGGGCTCCCGTCCGAGAGGCGGGTCCCCGAGAAAACGGTGCCGAAGCCACCGCTCCCCAGCTGCGGGCCCAGCAGGTACAGCTCCTGCAGCTCCTTCTTTTGCCCTGCGGCCGAGAGCGAGCCATCAGCCCTGCGCCCAGGGCCCCCCGTGCCCGCCAGCCAAGCGGGCCGGGGCACCGCGGGCCACCTTGCCCTCACCTGCTTCCTGCTGCGCGCCGGGCAGCGGCCCCCGCCCTGCAGCCGTCGGGCCGGTGAGCGGCAGGGCTGGGCCGGGGCAGCACGCGCAGGCGGCTGCAGGAGCCGCGGGGCAGCGGGGCGCGGCGGCACCGTCGCTGGCCCCGGCGTCCTGGGCCGGACTCTGCTCTTCTGGACGGCCGGGGCTGCAGCCCGAGGTGTCGCACAGGGGGGTCCCAGGAGCAGCTGCAAACCACACAGGGGATTTTTGAAGCCGTGCCCTCAGAGGCGCTGAGAACAGCCAGGGACTAGGCTGTGCTCAGAGACCCTGGCCCGGCCCAGGAATGCCCCCCAAGGGCCCCAGGGGAGCCGCAGGCAGCTCCTCAGAAGATCTCACCTTCTGTTAGGGCCTTCCCGGTAGTCGGTGGCTGTGTCAGAGCAGCTTCCTGGAGATGGAGGTCTCCAGGTCTCTGGAGGATGGCCTCCTCCACCAGGCACGGGCTGCTGCCCGCCGGCACAGCGTCCTGGGAGCTGTGGGCCGGCAACTGCCGGCTGCAGGACACTTGCTGCTCCGCCACCTGCTCCTGAGATGGCTCCCCTGCATCGGGCTGGGCTCCCACCTGGACTCGCGGGCTTTCCCTGGCCACGTCAGCGCTCAGGGTTGCGCCCGTCTTGTTGACGTCGACGGGTCCAAGGGAGCTGGGAGACCTGTCCACGGGCTCTGCACCTTCTGCACGCTGACAGGTCTCACTGAGCCTCTCTGAGGGATGGAGGCTGTCAGAGATAGCCGAGGCTCCTGGCAGGATGGACGTTCCCTGACAGCCTGAGCTTCTTGCAGGGATGGCGGGTGTCTGTGCCATCCTTGCAAGGCTTGAGGCTCTCCCAGGGATGGAGAAGCTTCCTGGGAGCTGCCTCCTCATGGGATGGGGGCTCCTGAAGGAGCTGGGCGAGCCACAGCAGGGCAGGTGGCCTCGCTTCACCAGCTCCTCCAGTTCTTCCCACAAGGCCTGCCACATCCCATCGTAGAGCGGCACAGATGTCCCATTGCGAGCCCAGAGCAAGCTCATCAGTTCCTGCAGCTGTTGGGCCACTGCCACGCAGGGGCCGCAGCTGCAGGAGCCGTCCAGGGGGCTGGCGGGAGCACCTGGCCGCTGGCGAGGGGTCGGCCGAGGCCTGGAGGGCCTGGGAGCCGCAGGGGCTCCTCGGTTCCTCCGTGAGCCTCTGGGCCGGACCCCGGGGCGCTTGCGCCTCTTTGGTGTCCTTGTCTGCCGCCTCCGTGGTTGCCAGCGGCCGAGGGCCCACCAGACAGCCACAGCGGCCAGCAGCAGGACAAGCGCGGTCATGAGGACGCCACCGTCACACATGGCTCCGGCACGTCCCATCGCGACTGCACTGGCAGCCGCGGGGGCTGGCCCGGCTTATATAGGCACGGTGATGTCACAGAGCTGTGGCAGGACAGCCCTGTGCCGTCAGAGCCCCGCCTCACGCCTCACTCGGCCCCTTTGTGCCGTCACGGCCCCGCCTCACCCCGCCCAGGCTGACGCTGGCCTGTCCTTCCATCGCTTCCCAGTAGTGCCAAGGATGACCCTCTCCACCATTTTCCTGCTGTCAAGATTAGATTGAAGGGATGGAGTTTCCTGGGAAGTCCCAAGCCTTTCCTGTCGAGTCAGATACAGCTGGAGAACATTGCCCCAGCGTAGACCTCCTTTTGGGCTTTCAGGACCTTGGCTAGATGATTTAAGGGCTTCCCACTGGGACATACTGGGATGAATCCCACCCAACGCCACATCCCATGGATATTGTTCTGGTCCCAGTTGTCCCCAGCAATCCCAAATGGAAGATCACTGTCCCTCACAGCACTGTGCCTCCACCGTTGGACGCCCTTCGGCACCCAGGGAAGCCGTGGTTTGCAAGAGGCTGCAGCCACAGCTTTAATGGGAAACTGAGCAGTGGCAGGCAGCTCACTAATCCTTAAAGCCTCACATCAAGTTAGGACTTTGTTGACCAAAAGAGCCTCTCATGCAACGGGACGATCTAGAACGGAGAAGCGGGGAAGGGTTTAACCCCACTGCCTGTTTAACTGGTCCTGAGGGAGGAGACTTGAAGGAATCTCATGACTGCATTTAGGTAATCGATCTCCAGATGCCGAGGAGAGACTCAGTTATCCCTCTTGGAATCAATGTTTGGGATTTTTCTTTTTCTGGAGCAGTAAATTAGGATGGAGATGGAGGTTTCTGGTTGTGTTCCCAACAGGGCAGCCATTTGGCACAGCCCACGAACACGGCATCGCAGTCCATGTGGCTGTAGGACAGAGCCTCGTGTTCCGCTTCTTTCCCTCTGCCGCTGCCCAGTGCCACCAGCTCCCCCTGGCAATGAGCGGGTTCCGGGCTGAGCCAGGGCAGCGCGAAGGTGCAGCAGCTCAAGGATCCGCTGCCCGGGCACTTCCCGGGATAGGGCCGCCCTGGGCCTTGGCATGGACAGAGGGTCCCCCTTGTCTGCTCGGTCTGACCCTCCTGCCCCAGCCTCGCTGGGCTCCACTGAGGTTCCTCCCGTGAGGGACGCTCTCCACCCAGATGCTGCCCCTGATTCCTTGCATCCACAGCACTGTTTTAGCCCTGGATTTTTCCCCTGTGTAAGGGGCTGGGCTATGCAGGGGAGAGGGTGTGGAGCTTTCCCCAGCCACCGTTAGCGGTTTCAGGCCGCCAAGAGCTCTTGTGTCTCCCTTTTCCCCACCAATATCCCTCTGTGCCCTCCTTGCCGACGTTTCCCCTCAGCAGCGCCGAGCCTTTTCCCGCCCTTTTTCCCCTCAGCGCTGGCCCCGCCCCCTCGGCTCTGGGAGCGCCTCCCGCCCGCCCCTCCTCAATTAACGCCCTTAGCTCTTCCCTCATTAATGCCTCACTCATTAACGCCCTGGCGGCCAAGAGCGGAGCTCTGGAGGAGCTCTGTGGAACACCCTGGCTGCGTGGGGCAGGGCTGAGATGCCTGCTCTTGCCCCCGCTTTCAGGCCAGGGATCCAGGGCACCGTGATCCCCGGGAAAGATGCTCCGTCCCAGCTCACTTCACCAGTTCCTGTCTGTTGTTTATTGCTGCCCAGTGAAGAAAAGTCACATTGTCTGCTTGTCAAACATCATATCCTGCGTCTATCAGTTTATTGTATCGCTCTGGTATTTCATCCCTTATATGAGGGAAAAAAAAAATAAAAAATAAAAACCCCAAAACCAAAAAAAAAACCAAAAACCCATTGTAATTTTTTCAGTTTTCTCCGTTATTGGAGACAGTCGCGTCCTAAAGAAAAAATACATCTCCGTAAGCATCACCCAGCAGTTCCTACTTAAAGAAATTCTACGCTGCCTTCCATGAACGGCTTGTAAAAAGCGTGGGGCTGTGCCTCGAGGAGTAGAATTTTCTACTTGAACAAACCTGTCTGAAATTCTTTTGGTTTATTTACAATAGCAGCTGTAAGTGATTTTTCTTCTTCTACTACAGGGAGAAAATGAAACTGAAAATGTTTCCTTTGCAAAAATGGAAGCTTTGTAACAACGGACATCCTGCTCCTGGGGAAAAGGTGTCATGGCCCTTGGAGAACTGGCAGTCGCCGCTGACAGGACGTTAGAAAAGGGCTAATTTTCCCTCCCAGCTCAGCCTCCAGGCCGGGGCTGACACACAGAGCTCTCACCATCCCCTCAGGGCGGGGTCTTGGCTGGAAGGATCTCAGCTCGGGCCAGGCCTTTGGCTAGAGCCTTGGAGAGCCATTCAGGGTACAAGAGGGTTGGCAGCCATGAGAAAAGAAAACAGAAATGAAAGAGCGTGTGCATTTATGAAGAGAAACTATTTACTACCAAACGCTGTGTTGGTAGGTCAGGGCAGTAGAGAGAAGGTAGCAGAGATTAGTAGCTGGCACCTGGGTGCATTTCTGTAACTAGAGCGGTTGGTGCACTCTCCATCAGTTGTTTTTAGGGGAGAGGAAGATATTTTTGGGGGGCACAGTGGACCCAAGGCCATGGGAGCAAGTCCAGGATGTCATCTGCCTTCCCCTGTGAATGAGCAGGAAAGCTTAGAGACAAAGTCAGGTTTTCTCCTTATCCTGAAGGTGAAGCAGAGAAGGGGAAATTCAGAGCTGACAAAAACATGCCATTTGGGGTGCACAAGTGCAGGGAGACCCCTCCCTTGCTGGTCAGGAGGTGCTATGGGCATCCAGTGATTCTTTGTTACAATAGCCAAGTCTCCAGAAGGGAGCTGGCTAGAAATGCCACTCCTTCCACCCAAAGTCCTAAAGCTCTGGGCTACAGGCTGTAACAAAGGTCTCGAGAATCGCTCCCTTCCAGAACACGAGTCCTCAACGGGAGACAGCAGGGTTCAGGGCTGCTAACACCGGGGGGTTTCCCTTGGAGTCCCCAGGGATGACTTTCTCCGGGGCTCCTTCCTCCGCTGCAGGGCTCTCCTCACGCACGTTCCCCGCCCCAAGACGGGAGGCTGAGCCTGCTGGGGCGTGTCCGTCTGTCCTAGGGTTCCTTTTGGCATCTGCCCAGCCCCGCACAGCTCCCTTGGAGGCTGCTGTCGCCTGAATGGAGACAGACTGGGCTGCATTTTCCTGCTGATGATTTGAGGGGAAGAAAGAGGAAGAGTCCATCAGGGCTCAACGGAAAAGGACGCTTTGACGCTTCTGCTTGTTCTCACAGCCTTAGCAGCGGAGCAACGTCTCTGTTCCTGCCGCCCACTCGGCGCTGGAATCCACAGACGGGCCCATGTTTCACTTCAGGGGACCCCAAGCAAGCGGCCAGATCAGTTTGAAAGGGCAGCTGTTGTTCCGCTGTTGCCCTTCTGGCCTTGTTAAAGCCCCTCCTACCTGCACTACAGCCTGAGCTTGAAGACACAAAAAACCACCTACGTGGAGGAGAGGCATGGAAGCTTGACAAAGGGAAGGGAAGACTCTGATTGCCCCTTTTCCCAAGAGGTTTCTCCAGCAGAAGTTGCTAACAAGGACCAGACTGGAGAGCCCGCAACGGGTTGGTGGTTGTTTTCTTTTTCCGGCCCTCAGTCCTGCGTGGGACTCGGTAGCTGGGGGCTGCAGAGGCGCCAGCAAGGCATCAAAGGCAGCCGGCCCACACCCAAGGGTGGCGCAAGATGTCGTCCAGCTGCGGCCGGTCGGCGGGGTGCTGGGCCAAACACCAGCGGATCAGATGTCGGCAGTCTGGGGAGAGAAGGCAGAAAGCGCCGGTCAGCGGCAGAAGGCTCCTGCCCGGCTGCTCCCGGCGCCTGCAGAACCCGGGCCAGGCTGCGTGCGCTCAGAGCTGCCCTTTGCGGCACAGCGGCACGGCAGGACACGGCCACCTCCTTCAGCCGAGCGTGCCACACCCAGCCCGTCACGGGCCACCTCCCGCAGCCGGCCCTTGAGGGCGACCGACAAGCTGCTGCGTGAGGGCCCGGCTGGGCTGCGTGCTGCCATCTGCCAAAGGCCGCCTTCTTGAGGCCGGCTACCAACCTGGAGAGACCTGCGGCCTGAAGATAAGCTCCCCCAGCAGGATCTCACGGTCGTCCTCGAAGGGGAGGCACCCGCAGACCATGACATAGAGCAGCACCCCCAGGGACCAGATGGTCGCCGCATGGCCGTGGTAGCAGCCCTGGCAGATCCACTCGGGTGGGCAGTACGTGCGTGTTCCTAGGGGAGACAGGCGGCGCTGTCCGGGCGCAGGCTGCTGCCTTCCAGAGCCTGGACGGACACAACTTCCCCCCCAAGGCCACCCTGCATCGCCCAGAGAATTGGCCGAAGCCAGGAAACCGCTCGGCAAGGCAGAGAAGGCCAGCGGAGCAGCCCAAGCCCTACAGCCCTGCCGAGCTGAGGGGTGGGGCCTGGCTTTTGCAGCCCCCCTCTGTCAGCAGAGCCTGCGGCCGGCTCCTGGGGCACGGCATCTGCCCCGCGCCGCGGGGCAGCCGGCAGCCGGCTGAATGCCGCGCCCCACCGCCCCGGAGGGAACGGGGCCATGCAGTGCCTGGCGCTGGGAGCAGGGCCCGGGCCGCGGGCTCACCGGCAAATTGAGTGAAGGCCCGCTCCTGGAGGAAGGTGCCGCAACCGAAGTCGATGAGCTTCAGGTCGCCGCTCTCCGGGTCCACGAGGAGGTTCTCTGGCTTGATGTCCCGGTGCAGGACGCCGCAGGCGGTGCAGTGCCGCACGGCCTCCAGCACCTGGCAGAAAAGCCAGCGCGCCGCCTCCTCGCTCAGGAACTCCTGCTCCTGCAGGAGCTGCAGGAGATCCTGCGACCGCTCCGGGCGCTCCAGCACCAGCACGAAGCTGTCAGGCAGCTCGAACCAGTCCAGGAGCTGGATGATGCTGCGGCAGCCAGAGCCCACCTTCTCCATCAGCACGACCTCCATTGGAACACGGCTGCCGTCGGGCTGTGAGGAAAAGACAATGCCTCCAGCAGGCCAGCTGGAGCTACCCTGTGCCTCCGCTGCCCCCTGCCCGCCACGACCCGCTCTGGCCCGCAGGCCCCGCTCACTCACCCGCTCGTCCCACTGCAGGACGCTCTCCCGGGCCACGTGCTTGATGGCCACCTGCAAGCCATCGACAGAGGGGGGCTGAGCTCGAGCCCTGCCCCGCTCCGGCCCTGGCCCTCCGGCCGCGCCCGGCCCTGCCGGCCACTTACCGGGCTCCCGTCCGAGAGGCGGGTCCCCGAGAAAACGGTGCCGAAGCCACCGCTCCCCAGCTGCGGGCCCAGCAGGTACAGCTCCTGCAGCTCCTTCTTTTGCCCTGCGGCCGAGAGCGAGCCATCAGCCCTGCGCCCAGGGCCCCCCGTGCCCGCCAGCCAAGCGGGCCGGGGCACCGCGGGCCACCTTGCCCTCACCTGCTTCCTGCTGCGCGCCGGGCAGCGGCCCCCGCCCTGCAGCCGTCGGGCCGGTGAGCGGCAGGGCTGGGCCGGGGCAGCACGCACAGGCGGCTGCAGGAGCCGCGGGGCAGCGGGGCGCGGCGGCACCGTCGCTGGCCCCGGCGTCCTGGGCCGGACTCTGCTCTTCTGGACGGCCGGGGCTGCAGCCCGAGGTGTCGCACAGGGGGGTCCCAGGAGCAGCTGCAAACCACACAGGGGATTTTTGAAGCCGTGCCCTCAGAGGCGCTGAGAACAGCCAGGGACTAGGCTGTGCTCAGAGACCCTGGCCCGGCCCAGGAATGCCCCCCAAGGGCCCCAGGGGAGCCGCAGGCAGCTCCTCAGAAGATCTCACCTTCTGTTAGGGCCTTCCCGGTAGTCGGTGGCTGTGTCAGAGCAGCTTCCTGGAGATGGAGGTCTCCAGGTCTCTGGAGGATGGCCTCCTCCACCAGGCACGGGCTGCTGCCCGCCGGCACAGCGTCCTGGGAGCTGTGGGCCGGCAACTGCCGGCTGCAGGACACTTGCTGCTCCGCCACCTGCTCCTGAGATGGCTCCCCTGCATCGGGCTGGGCTCCCACCTGGACTCGCGGGCTTTCCCTGGCCACGTCAGCGCTCAGGGTTGCGCCCGTCTTGTTGACGTCGACGGGTCCAAGGGAGCTGGGAGACCTGTCCACGGGCTCTGCACCTTCTGCACGCTGACAGGTCTCACTGAGCCTCTCTGAGGGATGGAGGCTGTCAGAGATAGCCGAGGCTCCTGGCAGGATGGACGTTCCCTGACAGCCTGAGCTTCTTGCAGGGATGGCGGGTGTCTGCGCCATCCTTGCAAGGCTTGAGGCTCTCCCAGGGATGGAGAAGCTTCCTGGGAGCTGCCTCCTCATGGGATGGGGGCTCCTGAAGGAGCTGGGCGAGCCACAGCAGGGCAGGTGGCCTCGCTTCACCAGCTCCTCCAGTTCTTCCCACAAGGCCTGCCACATCCCATCGTAGAGCGGCACAGATGTCCCATTGCGAGCCCAGAGCAAGCTCATCAGTTCCTGCAGCTGTTGGGCCACTGCCACGCAGGGGCCGCAGCTGCAGGAGCCGTCCAGGGGGCTGGCGGGAGCACCTGGCCGCTGGCGAGGGGTCGGCCGAGGCCTGGAGGGCCTGGGAGCCGCAGGGGCTCCTCGGTTCCTCCGTGAGCCTCTGGGCCGGACCCCGGGGCGCTTGCGCCTCTTTGGTGTCCTTGTCTGCCGCCTCCGTGGTTGCCAGCGGCCGAGGGCCCACCAGACAGCCACAGCGGCCAGCAGCAGGACAAGCGCGGTCATGAGGACGCCACCGTCACACATGGCTCCGGCACGTCCCATCGCGACTGCACTGGCAGCCGCGGGGGCTGGCCCGGCTTATATAGGCACGGTGATGTCACAGAGCTGTGGCAGGACAGCCCTGTGCCGTCAGAGCCCCGCCTCACGCCTCACTCGGCCCCTTTGTGCCGTCACGGCCCCGCCTCACCCCGCCCAGGCTGACGCTGGCCTGTCCTTCCATCGCTTCCCAGTAGTGCCAAGGATGACCCTCTCCACCATTTTCCTGCTGTCAAGATTAGATTGAAGGGATGGAGTTTCCTGGGAAGTCCCAAGCCTTTCCTGTCGAGTCAGATACAGCTGGAGAACATTGCCCCAGCGTAGACCTCCTTTTGGGCTTTCAGGACCTTGGCTAGATGATTTAAGGGCTTCCCACTGGGACATACTGGGATGAATCCCACCCAACGCCACATCCCATGGATATTGTTCTGGTCCCAGTTGTCCCCAGCAATCCCAAATGGAAGATCACTGTCCCTCACAGCACTGTGCCTCCACCGTTGGACGCCCTTCGGCACCCAGGGAAGCCGTGGTTTGCAAGAGGCTGCAGCCACAGCTTTAATGGGAAACTGAGCAGTGGCAGGCAGCTCACTAATCCTTAAAGCCTCACATCAAGTTAGGACTTTGTTGACCAAAAGAGCCTCTCATGCAACGGGACGATCTAGAACGGAGAAGCGGGGAAGGGTTTAACCCCACTGCCTGTTTAACTGGTCCTGAGGGAGGAGACTTGAAGGAATCTCATGACTGCATTTAGGTAATCGATCTCCAGATGCCGAGGAGAGACTCAGTTATCCCTCTTGGAATCAATGTTTGGGATTTTTCTTTTTCTGGAGCAGTAAATTAGGATGGAGATGGAGGTTTCTGGTTGTGTTCCCAACAGGGCAGCCATTTGGCACAGCCCACGAACACGGCATCGCAGTCCATGTGGCTGTAGGACAGAGCCTCGTGTTCCGCTTCTTTCCCTCTGCCGCTGCCCAGTGCCACCAGCTCCCCCTGGCAATGAGCGGGTTCCGGGCTGAGCCAGGGCAGCGCGAAGGTGCAGCAGCTCAAGGATCCGCTGCCCGGGCACTTCCCGGGATAGGGCCGCCCTGGGCCTTGGCATGGACAGAGGGTCCCCCTTGTCTGCTCGGTCTGACCCTCCTGCCCCAGCCTCGCTGGGCTCCACTGAGGTTCCTCCCGTGAGGGACGCTCTCCACCCAGATGCTGCCCCTGATTCCTTGCATCCACAGCACTGTTTTCCCTGGATTCTAGCCAGGGCTTCCCCTGTGTAAGGGGCTGGGCTATGCAGGGGAGAGGGTGTGGAGCTTTCCCCAGCCACCGTTAGCGGTTTCAGGCCGCCAAGAGCTCTTGTGTCTCCCTTTTCCCCACCAATATCCCTCTGTGCCCTCCTTGCCGACGTTTCCCCTCAGCAGCGCCGAGCCTTTTCCCGCCCTTTTTCCCCTCAGCGCTGGCCCCGCCCCCTCGGCTCTGGGAGCGCCTCCCGCCCGCCCCTCCTCAATTAACGCCCTTAGCTCTTCCCTCATTAATGCCTCACTCATTAACGCCCTGGCGGCCAAGAGCGGAGCTCTGGAGGAGCTCTGTGGAACACCCTGGCTGCGTGGGGCAGGGCTGAGATGCCTGCTCTTGCCCCCGCTTTCAGGCCAGGGATCCAGGGCACCGTGATCCCCGGGAAAGATGCTCCGTCCCAGCTCACTTCACCAGTTCCTGTCTGTTGTTTATTGCTGCCCAGTGAAGAAAAGTCACATTGTCTGCTTGTCAAACATCATATCCTGCGTCTATCAGTTTATTGTATCGCTCTGGTATTTCATCCCTTATATGAGGGAAAAAAAAAATAAAAAATAAAAACCCCAAAACCAAAAAAAAAACCAAAAACCCATTGTAATTTTTTCAGTTTTCTCCGTTATTGGAGACAGTCGCGTCCTAAAGAAAAAATACATCTCCGTAAGCATCACCCAGCAGTTCCTACTTAAAGAAATTCTACGCTGCCTTCCATGAACGGCTTGTAAAAAGCGTGGGGCTGTGCCTCGAGGAGTAGAATTTTCTACTTGAACAAACCTGTCTGAAATTCTTTTGGTTTATTTACAATAGCAGCTGTAAGTGATTTTTCTTCTTCTACTACAGGGAGAAAATGAAACTGAAAATGTTTCCTTTGCAAAAATGGAAGCTTTGTAACAACGGACATCCTGCTCCTGGGGAAAAGGTGTCATGGCCCTTGGAGAACTGGCAGTCGCCGCTGACAGGACGTTAGAAAAGGGCTAATTTTCCCTCCCAGCTCAGCCTCCAGGCCGGGGCTGACACACAGAGCTCTCACCATCCCCTCAGGGCGGGGTCTTGGCTGGAAGGATCTCAGCTCGGGCCAGGCCTTTGGCTAGAGCCTTGGAGAGCCATTCAGGGTACAAGAGGGTTGGCAGCCATGAGAAAAGAAAACAGAAATGAAAGAGCGTGTGCATTTATGAAGAGAAACTATTTACTACCAAACGCTGTGTTGGTAGGTCAGGGCAGTAGAGAGAAGGTAGCAGAGATTAGTAGCTGGCACCTGGGTGCATTTCTGTAACTAGAGCGGTTGGTGCACTCTCCATCAGTTGTTTTTAGGGGAGAGGAAGATATTTTTGGGGGGCACAGTGGGCCCAAGGCCATGGGAGCAAGTCCAGGATGTCATCTGCCTTCCCCTGTGAATGAGCAGGAAAGCTAAGAGACAAAGTCAGGTTTTCTCCTTATCCTGAAGGTGAAGCAGAGAAGGGGAAATTCAGAGCTGACAAAAACATGCCATTTGGGGTGCACAAGTGCAGGGAGACCCCTCCCTTGCTGGTCAGGAGGTGCTATGGGCATCCAGTGATTCTTTGTTACAATAGCCAAGTCTCCAGAAGGGAGCTGGCTAGAAATGCCACTCCTTCCACCCAAAGTCCTAAAGCTCTGGGCTACAGGCTGTAACAAAGGTCTCGAGAATCGCTCCCTTCCAGAACACGAGTCCTCAACGGGAGACAGCAGGGTTCAGGGCTGCTAACACCGGGGGGTTTCCCTTGGAGTCCCCAGGGATGACTTTCTCCGGGGCTCCTTCCTCCGCTGCAGGGCTCTCCTCACGCACGTTCCCCGCCCCAAGACGGGAGGCTGAGCCTGCTGGGGCGTGTCCGTCTGTCCTAGGGTTCCGTTTGGCATCTGCCCAGCCCCGCACAGCTCCCTTGGAGGCTGCTGTCGCCTGAATGGAGACAGACTGGGCTGCATTTTCCTGCTGATGATTTGAGGGGAAGAAAGAGGAAGAGTCCATCAGGGCTCAACGGAAAAGGACGCTTTGACGCTTCTGCTTGTTCTCACAGCCTTAGCAGCGGAGCAACGTCTCTGTTCCTGCCGCCCACTCGGCGCTGGAATCCACAGACGGGCCCATGTTTCACTTCAGGGGACCCCAAGCAAGCGGCCAGATCAGTTTGAAAGGGCAGCTGTTGTTCCGCTGTTGCCCTTCTGGCCTTGTTAAAGCCCCTCCTACCTGCACTACAGCCTGAGCTTGAAGACACAAAAAACCACCTACGTGGAGGAGAGGCATGGAAGCTTGACAAAGGGAAGGGAAGACTCTGATTGCCCCTTTTCCCAAGAGGTTTCTCCAGCAGAAGTTGCTAACAAGGACCAGACTGGAGAGCCCGCAACGGGTTGGTGGTTGTTTTGTTTTTCCGGCCCTCAGTCCTGCGTGGGACTCGGTAGCTGGGGGCTGCAGAGGCGCCAGCAAGGCATCAAAGGCAGCCGGCCCACACCCAAGGGTGGCGCAAGATGTCGTCCAGCTGCGGCCGGTCGGCGGGGTGCTGGGCCAAACACCAGCGGATCAGATGTCGGCACTCTGGGGAGAGAAGGCAGAAAGCGCCGGTCAGCGGCAGAAGGCTCCTGCCCGGCTGCTCCCGGCGCCTGCAGAACCCGGGCCAGGCTGCGTGCGCTCAGAGCCGCCCTTTGCGGCACAGCGGCACGGCAGGACACGGCCACCTCCTTCAGCCGAGCGTGCCACACCCAGCCCGTCACGGGCCACCTCCCGCAGCCGGCCCTTGAGGGCGCACCGACGTCCCGCCGAGCTGCTGCGTGAGGGCCCGGCTGGGCTGCGTGCTGCCATCTGCCAAAGGCCGCCTTCTTGAGGCCGGCTACCAACCTGGAGAGACCTGCGGCCTGAAGATAAGCTCCCCCAGCAGGATCTCACGGTCGTCCTCGAAGGGGAGGCACCCGCAGACCATGACATAGAGCAGCACCCCCAGGGACCAGATGGTCGCCGCATGGCCGTGGTAGCAGCCCTGGCAGATCCACTCGGGTGGGCAGTACGTGCGTGTTCCTAGGGGAGACAGGCGGCGCTGTCCGGGCGCAGGCTGCTGCCTTCCAGAGCCTGGACGGACACAACTTCCCCCCCAAGGCCACCCTGCATCGCCCAGAGAATTGGCCGAAGCCAGGAAACCGCTCGGCAAGGCAGAGAAGGCCAGCGGAGCAGCCCAAGCCCTACAGCCCTGCCGAGCTGAGGGGTGGGGCCTGGCTTTTGCAGCCCCCCTCTGTCAGCAGAGCCTGCGGCCGGCTCCTGGGGCACGGCATCTGCCCCGCGCCGCGGGGCAGCCGGCAGCCGGCTGAATGCCGCGCCCCACCGCCCCGGAGGGAACGGGGCCATGCAGTGCCTGGCGCTGGGAGCAGGGCCCGGGCCGCGGGCTCACCGGCAAATTGAGTGAAGGCCCGCTCCTGGAGGAAGGTGCCGCAACCGAAGTCGATGAGCTTCAGGTCGCCGCTCTCCGGGTCCACGAGGAGGTTCTCTGGCTTGATGTCCCGGTGCAGGACGCCGCAGGCGGTGCAGTGCCGCACGGCCTCCAGCACCTGGCAGAAAAGCCAGCGCGCCGCCTCCTCGCTCAGGAACTCCTGCTCCTGCAGGAGCTGCAGGAGATCCTGCGACCGCTCCGGGCGCTCCAGCACCAGCACGAAGCTGTCAGGCAGCTCGAACCAGTCCAGGAGCTGGATGATGCTGCGGCAGCCAGAGCCCACCTTCTCCATCAGCACGACCTCCATTGGAACACGGCTGCCGTCGGGCTGTGAGGAAAAGACAATGCCTCCAGCAGGCCAGCTGGAGCTACCCTGTGCCTCCGCTGCCCCCTGCCCGCCACGACCCGCTCTGGCCCGCAGGCCCCGCTCACTCACCCGCTCGTCCCACTGCAGGACGCTCTCCCGGGCCACGTGCTTGATGGCCACCTGCAAGCCATCGACAGAGGGGGGCTGAGCTCGAGCCCTGCCCCGCTCCGGCCCTGGCCCTCCGGCCGCGCCCGGCCCTGCCGGCCACTTACCGGGCTCCCGTCCGAGAGGCGGGTCCCCGAGAAAACGGTGCCGAAGCCACCGCTCCCCAGCTGCGGGCCCAGCAGGTACAGCTCCTGCAGCTCCTTCTTTTGCCCTGCGGCCGAGAGCGAGCCATCAGCCCTGCGCCCAGGGCCCCCCGTGCCCGCCAGCCAAGCGGGCCGGGGCACCGCGGGCCACCTTGCCCTCACCTGCTTCCTGCTGCGCGCCGGGCAGCGGCCCCCGCCCTGCAGCCGTCGGGCCGGTGAGCGGCAGGGCTGGGCCGGGGCAGCACGCGCAGGCGGCTGCAGGAGCCGCGGGGCAGCGGGGCGCGGCGGCACCGTCGCTGGCCCCGGCGTCCTGGGCCGGACTCTGCTCTTCTGGACGGCCGGGGCTGCAGCCCGAGGTGTCGCACAGGGGGGTCCCAGGAGCAGCTGCAAACCACACAGGGGATTTTTGAAGCCGTGCCCTCAGAGGCGCTGAGAACAGCCAGGGACTAGGCTGTGCTCAGAGACCCTGGCCCGGCCCAGGAATGCCCCCCAAGGGCCCCAGGGGAGCCGCAGGCAGCTCCTCAGAAGATCTCACCTTCTGTTAGGGCCTTCCCGGTAGTCGGTGGCTGTGTCAGAGCAGCTTCCTGGAGATGGAGGTCTCCAGGTCTCTGGAGGATGGCCTCCTCCACCAGGCACGGGCTGCTGCCCGCCGGCACAGCGTCCTGGGAGCTGTGGGCCGGCAACTGCCGGCTGCAGGACACTTGCTGCTCCGCCACCTGCTCCTGAGATGGCTCCCCTGCATCGGGCTGGGCTCCCACCTGGACTCGCGGGCTTTCCCTGGCCACGTCAGCGCTCAGGGTTGCGCCCGTCTTGTTGACGTCGACGGGTCCAAGGGAGCTGGGAGACCTGTCCACGGGCTCTGCACCTTCTGCACGCTGACAGGTCTCACTGAGCCTCTCTGAGGGATGGAGGCTGTCAGAGATAGCCGAGGCTCCTGGCAGGATGGACGTTCCCTGACAGCCTGAGCTTCTTGCAGGGATGGCGGGTGTCTGTGCCATCCTTGCAAGGCTTGAGGCTCTCCCAGGGATGGAGAAGCTTCCTGGGAGCTGCCTCCTCATGGGATGGGGGCTCCTGAAGGAGCTGGGCGAGCCACAGCAGGGCAGGTGGCCTCGCTTCACCAGCTCCTCCAGTTCTTCCCACAAGGCCTGCCACATCCCATCGTAGAGCGGCACAGATGTCCCATTGCGAGCCCAGAGCAAGCTCATCAGTTCCTGCAGCTGTTGGGCCACTGCCACGCAGGGGCCGCAGCTGCAGGAGCCGTCCAGGGGGCTGGCGGGAGCACCTGGCCGCTGGCGAGGGGTCGGCCGAGGCCTGGAGGGCCTGGGAGCCGCAGGGGCTCCTCGGTTCCTCCGTGAGCCTCTGGGCCGGACCCCGGGGCGCTTGCGCCTCTTTGGTGTCCTTGTCTGCCGCCTCCGTGGTTGCCAGCGGCCGAGGGCCCACCAGACAGCCACAGCGGCCAGCAGCAGGACAAGCGCGGTCATGAGGACGCCACCGTCACACATGGCTCCGGCACGTCCCATCGCGACTGCACTGGCAGCCGCGGGGGCTGGCCCGGCTTATATAGGCACGGTGATGTCACAGAGCTGTGGCAGGACAGCCCTGTGCCGTCAGAGCCCCGCCTCACGCCTCACTCGGCCCCTTTGTGCCGTCACGGCCCCGCCTCACCCCGCCCAGGCTGACGCTGGCCTGTCCTTCCATCGCTTCCCAGTAGTGCCAAGGATGACCCTCTCCACCATTTTCCTGCTGTCAAGATTAGATTGAAGGGATGGAGTTTCCTGGGAAGTCCCAAGCCTTTCCTGTCGAGTCAGATACAGCTGGAGAACATTGCCCCAGCGTAGACCTCCTTTTGGGCTTTCAGGACCTTGGCTAGATGATTTAAGGGCTTCCCACTGGGACATATTGGGATGAATCCCACCCAACGCCACATCCCATGGATATTGTTCTGGTCCCAGTTGTCCCCAGCAATCCCAAATGGAAGATCACTGTCCCTCACAGCACTGTGCCTCCACCGTTGGACGCCCTTCGGCACCCAGGGAAGCCGTGGTTTGCAAGAGGCTGCAGCCACAGCTTTAATGGGAAACTGAGCGTGGCAGGCAGCTCACTAATCCTTAAAGCCTCACATCAAGTTAGGACTTTGTTGACCAAAAGAGCCTCTCATGCAACGGGACGATCTAGAACGGAGAAGCGGGGAAGGGTTTAACCCCACTGCCTGTTTAACTGGTCCTGAGGGAGGAGACTTGAAGGAATCTCATGACTGCATTTAGGTAATCGATCTCCAGATGCCGAGGAGAGACTCAGTTATCCCTCTTGGAATCAATGTTTGGGATTTTTCTTTTTCTGGAGCAGTAAATTAGGATGGAGATGGAGGTTTCTGGTTGTGTTCCCAACAGGGCAGCCATTTGGCACAGCCCACGAACACGGCATCGCAGTCCATGTGGCTGTAGGACAGAGCCTCGTGTTCCGCTTCTTTCCCTCTGCCGCTGCCCAGTGCCACCAGCTCCCCCTGGCAATGAGCGGGTTCCGGGCTGAGCCAGGGCAGCGCGAAGGTGCAGCAGCTCAAGGATCCGCTGCCCGGGCACTTCCCGGGATAGGGCCGCCCTGGGCCTTGGCATGGACAGAGGGTCCCCCTTGTCTGCTCGGTCTGACCCTCCTGCCCCAGCCTCGCTGGGCTCCACTGAGGTTCCTCCCGTGAGGGACGCTCTCCACCCAGATGCTGCCCCTGATTCCTTGCATCCACAGCACTGTTTTCCCTGGATTCTAGCCAGGGCTTCCCCTGTGTAAGGGGCTGGGCTATGCAGGGGAGAGGGTGTGGAGCTTTCCCCAGCCACCGTTAGCGGTTTCAGGCCGCCAAGAGCTCTTGTGTCTCCCTTTTCCCCACCAATATCCCTCTGTGCCCTCCTTGCCGACGTTTCCCCTCAGCAGCGCCGAGCCTTTTCCCGCCCTTTTTCCCCTCAGCGCTGGCCCCGCCCCCTCGGCTCTGGGAGCGCCTCCCGCCCGCCCCTCCTCAATTAACGCCCTTAGCTCTTCCCTCATTAATGCCTCACTCATTAACGCCCTGGCGGCCAAGAGCGGAGCTCTGGAGGAGCTCTGTGGAACACCCTGGCTGCGTGGGGCAGGGCTGAGATGCCTGCTCTTGCCCCCGCTTTCAGGCCAGGGATCCAGGGCACCGTGATCCCCGGGAAAGATGCTCCGTCCCAGCTCACTTCACCAGTTCCTGTCTGTTGTTTATTGCTGCCCAGTGAAGAAAAGTCACATTGTCTGCTTGTCAAACATCATATCCTGCGTCTATCAGTTTATTGTATCGCTCTGGTATTTCATCCCTTATATGAGGGAAAAAAAAAATAAAAAATAAAAACCCCAAAACCAAAAAAAAAACCAAAAACCCATTGTAATTTTTTCAGTATTCTCCGTTATTGGAGACAGTCGCGTCCTAAAGAAAAACTACATCTCCGTAAGCATCACCCAGCAGTTCCTACTTAAAGAAATTCTACGCTGCCTTCCATGAACGGCTTGTAAAAAGCGTGGGGCTGTGCCTCGAGGAGTAGAATTTTCTACTTGAACAAACCTGTCTGAAATTCTTTTGGTTTATTTACAATAGCAGCTGTAAGTGATTTTTCTTCTTCTACTACAGGGAGAAAATGAAACTGAAAATGTTTCCTTTGCAAAAATGGAAGCTTTGTAACAACGGACATCCTGCTCCTGGGGAAAAGGTGTCATGGCCCTTGGAGAACTGGCAGTCGCCGCTGACAGGACGTTAGAAAAGGGCTAATTTTCCCTCCCAGCTCAGCCTCCAGGCCGGGGCTGACACACAGAGCTCTCACCATCCCCTCAGGGCGGGGTCTTGGCTGGAAGGATCTCAGCTCGGGCCAGGCCTTTGGCTAGAGCCTTGGAGAGCCATTCAGGGTACAAGAGGGTTGGCAGCCATGAGAAAAGAAAACAGAAATGAAAGAGCGCGTGCATTTATGAAGAGAAACTATTTACTACCAAACGCTGTGTTGGTAGGTCAGGGCAGTAGACAGAAGGTAGCAGAGATTAGTAGCTGGCACCTGGGTGCATTTCTGTAACTAGAGCGGTTGGTGCACTCTCCATCAGTTGTTTTTAGGGGAGAGGAAGATATTTTTGGGGGGCACAGTGGGCCCAAGGCCATGGGAGCAAGTCCAGGATGTCATCTGCCTTCCCCTGTGAATGAGCAGGAAAGCTAAGAGACAAAGTCAGGTTTTCTCCTTATCCTGAAGGTGAAGCAGAGAAGGGGAAATTCAGAGCTGACAAAAACATGCCATTTGGGGTGCACAAGTGCAGGGAGACCCCTCCCTTGCTGGTCAGGAGGTGCTATGGGCATCCAGTGATTCTTTGTTACAATAGCCAAGTCTCCCGAAGGGAGCTGGCTAGAAATGCCACTCCTTCCACCCAAAGTCCTAAAGCTCTGGGCTACAGGCTGTAACAAAGGTCTCGAGAATCGCTCCCTTCCAGAACACGAGTCCTCAACGGGAGACAGCAGGGTTCAGGGCTGCTAACACCGGGGGGTTTCCCTTGGAGTCCCCAGGGATGACTTTCTCCGGGGCTCCTTCCTCCGCTGCAGGGCTCTCCTCACGCACGTTCCCCGCCCCAAGACGGGAGGCTGAGCCTGCTGGGGCGTGTCCGTCTGTCCTAGGGTTCCTTTTGGCATCTGCCCAGCCCTGCGCAGCTCCCTTGGAGGCTGCTGTCGCCTGAATGGAGACAGACTGGGCTGCATTTTCCTGCTGATGATTTGAGGGGAAGAAAGAGGAAGAGTCCATCAGGGCTCAACGGAAAAGGACGCTTTGACGCTTCTGCTTGTTCTCACAGCCTTAGCAGCGGAGCAACGTCTCTGTTCCTGCCGCCCACTCGGCGCTGGAATCCACAGACGGGCCCATGTTTCACTTCAGGGGACCCCAAGCAAGCGGCCAGATCAGTTTGAAAGGGCAGCTGTTGTTCCGCTGTTGCCCTTCTGGCCTTGTTAAAGCCCCTCCTACCTGCACTACAGCCTGAGCTTGAAGACACAAAAAACCACCTACGTGGAGGAGAGGCATGGAAGCTTGACAAAGGGAAGGGAAGACTCTGATTGCCCCTTTTCCCAAGAGGTTTCTCCAGCAGAAGTTGCTAACAAGGACCAGACTGAAGAGCCCGCAACGGGTTGGTGGTTGTTTTCTTTTTCCGGCCCTCAGTCCTGCGTGGGACTCGGTAGCTGGGGGCTGCAGAGGCGCCAGCAAGGCATCAAAGGCAGCCGGCCCACACCCAAGGGTGGCGCAAGATGTCGTCCAGCTGCGGCCGGTCGGCGGGGTGCTGGGCCAAACACCAGCGGATCAGATGTCGGCACTCTGGGGAGAGAAGGCAGAAAGCGCCGGTCAGCGGCAGAAGGCTCCTGCCCGGCTGCTCCCGGCGCCTGCAGAACCCGGGCCAGGCTGCGTGCGCTCAGAGCCGCCCTTTGCGGCACAGCGGCACGGCAGGACACGGCCACCTCCTTCAGCCGAGCGTGCCACACCCAGCCCGTCACGGGCCACCTCCCGCAGCCGGCCCTTGAGGGCGACCGACAAGCTGCTGCGTGAGGGCCCGGCTGGGCTGCGTGCTGCCATCTGCCAAAGGCCGCCTTCTTGAGGCCGGCTACCAACCTGGAGAGACCTGCGGCCTGAAGATAAGCTCCCCCAGCAGGATCTCACGGTCGTCCTCGAAGGGGAGGCACCCGCAGACCATGACATAGAGCAGCACCCCCAGGGACCAGATGGTCGCCGCATGGCCGTGGTAGCAGCCCTGGCAGATCCACTCGGGTGGGCAGTACGTGCGTGTTCCTAGGGGAGACAGGCGGCGCTGTCCGGGCGCAGGCTGCTGCCTTCCAGAGCCTGGACGGACACAACTTCCCCCCCAAGGCCACCCTGCATCGCCCAGAGAATTGGCCGAAGCCAGGAAACCGCTCGGCAAGGCAGAGAAGGCCAGCGGAGCAGCCCAAGCCCTACAGCCCTGCCGAGCTGAGGGGTGGGGCCTGGCTTTTGCAGCCCCCCTCTGTCAGCAGAGCCTGCGGCCGGCTCCTGGGGCACGGCATCTGCCCCGCGCCGCGGGGCAGCCGGCAGCCGGCTGAATGCCGCGCCCCACCGCCCCGGAGGGAACGGGGCCATGCAGTGCCTGGCGCTGGGAGCAGGGCCCGGGCCGCGGGCTCACCGGCAAATTGAGTGAAGGCCCGCTCCTGGAGGAAGGTGCCGCAACCGAAGTCGATGAGCTTCAGGTCGCCGCTCTCCGGGTCCACGAGGAGGTTCTCTGGCTTGATGTCCCGGTGCAGGACGCCGCAGGCGGTGCAGTGCCGCACGGCCTCCAGCACCTGGCAGAAAAGCCAGCGCGCCGCCTCCTCGCTCAGGAACTCCTGCTCCTGCAGGAGCTGCAGGAGATCCTGCGACCGCTCCGGGCGCTCCAGCACCAGCACGAAGCTGTCAGGCAGCTCGAACCAGTCCAGGAGCTGGATGATGCTGCGGCAGCCAGAGCCCACCTTCTCCATCAGCACGACCTCCATTGGAACACGGCTGCCGTCGGGCTGTGAGGAAAAGACAATGCCTCCAGCAGGCCAGCTGGAGCTACCCTGTGCCTCCGCTGCCCCCTGCCCGCCACGACCCGCTCTGGCCCGCAGGCCCCGCTCACTCACCCGCTCGTCCCACTGCAGGACGCTCTCCCGGGCCACGTGCTTGATGGCCACCTGCAAGCCATCGACAGAGGGGGGCTGAGCTCGAGCCCTGCCCCGCTCCGGCCCTGGCCCTCCGGCCGCGCCCGGCCCTGCCGGCCACTTACCGGGCTCCCGTCCGAGAGGCGGGTCCCCGAGAAAACGGTGCCGAAGCCACCGCTCCCCAGCTGCGGGCCCAGCAGGTACAGCTCCTGCAGCTCCTTCTTTTGCCCTGCGGCCGAGAGCGAGCCATCAGCCCTGCGCCCAGGGCCCCCCGTGCCCGCCAGCCAAGCGGGCCGGGGCACCGCGGGCCACCTTGCCCTCACCTGCTTCCTGCTGCGCGCCGGGCAGCGGCCCCCGCCCTGCAGCCGTCGGGCCGGTGAGCGGCAGGGCTGGGCCGGGGCAGCACGCGCAGGCGGCTGCAGGAGCCGCGGGGCAGCGGGGCGCGGCGGCACCGTCGCTGGCCCCGGCGTCCTGGGCCGGACTCTGCTCTTCTGGACGGCCGGGGCTGCAGCCCGAGGTGTCGCACAGGGGGGTCCCAGGAGCAGCTGCAAACCACACAGGGGATTTTTGAAGCCGTGCCCTCAGAGGCGCTGAGAACAGCCAGGGACTAGGCTGTGCTCAGAGACCCTGGCCCGGCCCAGGAATGCCCCCCAAGGGCCCCAGGGGAGCCGCAGGCAGCTCCTCAGAAGATCTCACCTTCTGTTAGGGCCTTCCCGGTAGTCGGTGGCTGTGTCAGAGCAGCTTCCTGGAGATGGAGGTCTCCAGGTCTCTGGAGGATGGCCTCCTCCACCAGGCACGGGCTGCTGCCCGCCGGCACAGCGTCCTGGGAGCTGTGGGCCGGCAACTGCCGGCTGCAGGACACTTGCTGCTCCGCCACCTGCTCCTGAGATGGCTCCCCTGCATCGGGCTGGGCTCCCACCTGGACTCGCGGGCTTTCCCTGGCCACGTCAGCGCTCAGGGTTGCGCCCGTCTTGTTGACGTCGACGGGTCCAAGGGAGCTGGGAGACCTGTCCACGGGCTCTGCACCTTCTGCACGCTGACAGGTCTCACTGAGCCTCTCTGAGGGATGGAGGCTGTCAGAGATAGCCGAGGCTCCTGGCAGGATGGACGTTCCCTGACAGCCTGAGCTTCTTGCAGGGATGGCGGGTGTCTGTGCCATCCTTGCAAGGCTTGAGGCTCTCCCAGGGATGGAGAAGCTTCCTGGGAGCTGCCTCCTCATGGGATGGGGGCTCCTGAAGGAGCTGGGCGAGCCACAGCAGGGCAGGTGGCCTCGCTTCACCAGCTCCTCCAGTTCTTCCCACAAGGCCTGCCACATCCCATCGTAGAGCGGCACAGATGTCCCATTGCGAGCCCAGAGCAAGCTCATCAGTTCCTGCAGCTGTTGGGCCACTGCCACGCAGGGGCCGCAGCTGCAGGAGCCGTCCAGGGGGCTGGCGGGAGCACCTGGCCGCTGGCGAGGGGTCGGCCGAGGCCTGGAGGGCCTGGGAGCCGCAGGGGTTCCTCGGTTCCTCCGTGAGCCTCTGGGCCGGACCCCGGGGCGCTTGCGCCTCTTTGGTGTCCTTGTCTGCCGCCTCCGTGGTTGCCAGCGGCCGAGGGCCCACCAGACAGCCACAGCGGCCAGCAGCAGGACAAGCGCGGTCATGAGGACGCCACCGTCACACATGGCTCCGGCACGTCCCATCGCGACTGCACTGGCAGCCGCGGGGGCTGGCCCGGCTTATATAGGCACGGTGATGTCACAGAGCTGTGGCAGGACAGCCCTGTGCCGTCAGAGCCCCGCCTCACGCCTCACTCGGCCCCTTTGTGCCGTCACGGCCCCGCCTCACCCCGCCCAGGCTGACGCTGGCCTGTCCTTCCATCGCTTCCCAGTAGTGCCAAGGATGACCCTCTCCACCATTTTCCTGCTGTCAAGATTAGATTGAAGGGATGGAGTTTCCTGGGAAGTCCCAAGCCTTTCCTGTCGAGTCAGATACAGCTGGAGAACATTGCCCCAGCGTAGACCTCCTTTTGGGCTTTCAGGACCTTGGCTAGATGATTTAAGGGCTTCCCACTGGGACATATTGGGATGAATCCCACCCAACGCCACATCCCATGGATATTGTTCTGGTCCCAGTTGTCCCCAGCAATCCCAAATGGAAGATCACTGTCCCTCACAGCACTGTGCCTCCACCGTTGGACGCCCTGCGGCACCCAGGGAAGCCGTGGTTTGCAAGAGGCTGCAGCCACAGCTTTAATGGGAAACTGAGCGTGGCAGGCAGCTCACTAATCCTTAAAGCCTCACATCAAGTTAGGACTTTGTTGACCAAAAGAGCCTCTCATGCAACGGGACGATCTAGAACGGAGAAGCGGGGAAGGGTTTAACCCCACTGCCTGTTTAACTGGTCCTGAGGGAGGAGACTTGAAGGAATCTCATGACTGCATTTAGGTAATCGATCTCCAGATGCCGAGGAGAGACTCAGTTATCCCTCTTGGAATCAATGTTTGGGATTTTTCTTTTTCTGGAGCAGTAAATTAGGATGGAGATGGAGGTTTCTGGTTGTGTTCCCAACAGGGCAGCCATTTGGCACAGCCCACGAACACGGCATTGCAGTCCATGTGGCTGTAGGACAGAGCCTCGTGTTCCGCTTCTTTCCCTCTGCCGCTGCCCAGTGCCACCAGCTCCCCCTGGCAATGAGCGGGTTCCGGGCTGAGCCAGGGCAGCGCGAAGGTGCAGCAGCTCAAGGATCCGCTGCCCGGGCACTTCCCGGGATAGGGCCGCCCTGGGCCTTGGCATGGACAGAGGGTCCCCCTTGTCTGCTCGGTCTGACCCTCCTGCCCCAGCCTCGCTGGGCTCCACTGAGGTTCCTCCCGTGAGGGACGCTCTCCACCCAGATGCTGCCCCTGATTCCTTGCATCCACAGCACTGTTTTAGCCCTGGATTTTTCCCCTGTGTAAGGGGCTGGGCTATGCAGGGGAGAGGGTGTGGAGCTTTCCCCAGCCACCGTTAGCGGTTTCAGGCCGCCAAGAGCTCTTGTGTCTCCCTTTTCCCCACCAATATCCCTCTGTGCCCTCCTTGCCGACGTTTCCCCTCAGCAGCGCCGAGCCTTTTCCCGCCCTTTTTCCCCTCAGCGCTGGCCCCGCCCCCTCGGCTCTGGGAGCGCCTCCCGCCCGCCCCTCCTCAATTAACGCCCTTAGCTCTTCCCTCATTAATGCCTCACTCATTAACGCCCTGGCGGCCAAGAGCAGAGCTCTGGAGGAGCTCTGTGGAACACCCTGGCTGCGTGGGGCAGGGCTGAGATGCCTGCTCTTGCCCCCGCTTTCAGGCCAGAGATCCAGGGCACCGTGATCCCCGGGAAAGATGCTCCGTCCCAGCTCACTTCACCAGTTCCTGTCTGTTGTTTATTGCTGCCCAGTGAAGAAAAGTCACATTGTCTGCTTGTCAAACATCATATCCTGCGTCTATCAGTTTATTGTATCGCTCTGGTATTTCATCCCTTATATGAGGGAAAAAAAAAATAAAAAATAAAAACCCCAAAACCAAAAAAAAAACCAAAAACCCATTGTAATTTTTTCAGTATTCTCCGTTATTGGAGACAGTCGCGTCCTAAAGAAAAACTACATCTCCGTAAGCATCACCCAGCAGTTCCTACTTAAAGAAATTCTACGCTGCCTTCCATGAACGGCTTGTAAAAAGCGTGGGGCTGTGCCTCGAGGAGTAGAATTTTCTACTTGAACAAACCTGTCTGAAATTCTTTTGGTTTATTTACAATAGCAGCTGTAAGTGATTTTTCTTCTTCTACTACAGGGAGAAAATGAAACTGAAAATGTTTCCTTTGCAAAAATGGAAGCTTTGTAACAACGGACATCCTGCTCCTGGGGAAAAGGTGTCATGGCCCTTGGAGAACTGGCAGTCGCCGCTGACAGGACGTTAGAAAAGGGCTAATTTTCCCTCCCAGCTCAGCCTCCAGGCCGGGGCTGACACACAGAGCTCTCACCATCCCCTCAGGGCGGGGTCTTGGCTGGAAGGATCTCAGCTCGGGCCAGGCCTTTGGCTAGAGCCTTGGAGAGCCATTCAGGGTACAAGAGGGTTGGCAGCCCTGAGAAAAGAAAACAGAAATGAAAGAGCGTGTGCATTTATGAAGAGAAACTATTTACTACCAAACGCTGTGTTGGTAGGTCAGGGCAGTAGACAGAAGGTAGCAGAGATTAGTAGCTGGCACCTGGGTGCATTTCTGTAACTAGAGCGGTTGGTGCACTCTCCATCAGTTGTTTTTAGGGGAGAGGAAGATATTTTTGGGGGGCACAGTGGACCCAAGGCCATGGGAGCAAGTCCAGGATGTCATCTGCCTTCCCCTGTGAATGAGCAGGAAAGCTAAGAGACAAAGTCAGGTTTTCTCCTTATCCTGAAGGTGAAGCAGAGAAGGGGAAATTCAGAGCTGACAAAAACATGCCATTTGGGGTGCACAAGTGCAGGGAGACCCCTCCCTTGCTGGTCAGGAGGTGCTATGGGCATCCAGTGATTCTTTGTTACAATAGCCAAGTCTCCCGAAGGGAGCTGGCTAGAAATGCCACTCCTTCCACCCAAAGTCCTAAAGCTCTGGGCTACAGGCTGTAACAAAGGTCTCGAGAATCGCTCCCTTCCAGAACACGAGTCCTCAACGGGAGACAGCAGGGTTCAGGGCTGCTAACACCGGGGGGTTTCCCTTGGAGTCCCCAGGGATGACTTTCTCCGGGGCTCCTTCCTCCGCTGCAGGGCTCTCCTCACGCACGTTCCCCGCCCCAAGACGGGAGGCTGAGCCTGCTGGGGCGTGTCCGTCTGTCCTAGGGTTCCTTTTGGCATCTGCCCAGCCCTGCGCAGCTCCCTTGGAGGCTGCTGTCGCCTGAATGGAGACAGACTGGGCTGCATTTTCCTGCTGATGATTTGAGGGGAAGAAAGAGGAAGAGTCCATCAGGGCTCAACGGAAAAGGACGCTTTGACGCTTCTGCTTGTTCTCACAGCCTTAGCAGCGGAGCAACGTCTCTGTTCCTGCCGCCCACTCGGCGCTGGAATCCACAGACGGGCCCATGTTTCACTTCAGGGGACCCCAAGCAAGCGGCCAGATCAGTTTGAAAGGGCAGCTGTTGTTCCGCTGTTGCCCTTCTGGCCTTGTTAAAGCCCCTCCTACCTGCACTACAGCCTGAGCTTGAAGACACAAAAAACCACCTACGTGGAGGAGAGGCATGGAAGCTTGACAAAGGGAAGGGAAGACTCTGATTGCCCCTTTTCCCAAGAGGTTTCTCCAGCAGAAGTTGCTAACAAGGACCAGACTGGAGAGCCCGCAACGGGTTGGTGGTTGTTTTCTTTTTCCGGCCCTCAGTCCTGCGTGGGACTCGGTAGCTGGGGGCTGCAGAGGCGCCAGCAAGGCATCAAAGGCAGCCGGCCCACACCCAAGGGTGGCGCAAGATGTCATCCAGCTGCGGCCGGTCGGCGGGGTGCTGGGCCAAACACCAGCGGATCAGATGTCGGCAGTCTGGGGAGAGAAGGCAGAAAGCGCCGGTCAGCGGCAGAAGGCTCCTGCCCGGCTGCTCCCGGCGCCTGCAGAACCCGGGCCAGGCTGCGTGCGCTCAGAGCTGCCCTTTGCGGCACAGCGGCACGGCAGGACACGGCCACCTCCTTCAGCCGAGCGTGCCACACCCAGCCCGTCACGGGCCACCTCCCGCAGCCGGCCCTTGAGGGCGCACCGACGTCCCGCCGAGCTGCTGCGTGAGGGCCCGGCTGGGCTGCGTGCTGCCATCTGCCAAAGGCCGCCTTCTTGAGGCCGGCTACCAACCTGGAGAGACCTGCGGCCTGAAGATAAGCTCCCCCAGCAGGATCTCACGGTCGTCCTCGAAGGGGAGGCACCCGCAGACCATGACATAGAGCAGCACCCCCAGGGACCAGATGGTCGCCGCATGGCCGTGGTAGCAGCCCTGGCAGATCCACTCGGGTGGGCAGTACGTGCGTGTTCCTAGGGGAGACAGGCGGCGCTGTCCGGGCGCAGGCTGCTGCCTTCCAGAGCCTGGACGGACACAACTTCCCCCCCAAGGCCACCCTGCATCGCCCAGAGAATTGGCCGAAGCCAGGAAACCGCTCGGCAAGGCAGAGAAGGCCAGCGGAGCAGCCCAAGCCCTACAGCCCTGCCGAGCTGAGGGGTGGGGCCTGGCTTTTGCAGCCCCCCTCTGTCAGCAGAGCCTGCGGCCGGCTCCTGGGGCACGGCATCTGCCCCGCGCCGCGGGGCAGCCGGCAGCCGGCTGAATGCCGCGCCCCACCGCCCCGGAGGGAACGGGGCCATGCAGTGCCTGGCGCTGGGAGCAGGGCCCGGGCCGCGGGCTCACCGGCAAATTGAGTGAAGGCCCGCTCCTGGAGGAAGGTGCCGCAACCGAAGTCGATGAGCTTCAGGTCGCCGCTCTCCGGGTCCACGAGGAGGTTCTCTGGCTTGATGTCCCGGTGCAGGACGCCGCAGGCGGTGCAGTGCCGCACGGCCTCCAGCACCTGGCAGAAAAGCCAGCGCGCCGCCTCCTCGCTCAGGAACTCCTGCTCCTGCAGGAGCTGCAGGAGATCCTGCGACCGCTCCGGGCGCTCCAGCACCAGCACGAAGCTGTCAGGCAGCTCGAACCAGTCCAGGAGCTGGATGATGCTGCGGCAGCCAGAGCCCACCTTCTCCATCAGCACGACCTCCATTGGAACACGGCTGCCGTCGGGCTGTGAGGAAAAGACAATGCCTCCAGCAGGCCAGCTGGAGCTACCCTGTGCCTCCGCTGCCCCCTGCCCGCCACGACCCGCTCTGGCCCGCAGGCCCCGCTCACTCACCCGCTCGTCCCACTGCAGGACGCTCTCCCGGGCCACGTGCTTGATGGCCACCTGCAAGCCATCGACAGAGGGGGGCTGAGCTCGAGCCCTGCCCCGCTCCGGCCCTGGCCCTCCGGCCGCGCCCGGCCCTGCCGGCCACTTACCGGGCTCCCGTCCGAGAGGCGGGTCCCCGAGAAAACGGTGCCGAAGCCACCGCTCCCCAGCTGCGGGCCCAGCAGGTACAGCTCCTGCAGCTCCTTCTTTTGCCCTGCGGCCGAGAGCGAGCCATCAGCCCTGCGCCCAGGGCCCCCCGTGCCCGCCAGCCAAGCGGGCCGGGGCACCGCGGGCCACCTTGCCCTCACCTGCTTCCTGCTGCGCGCCGGGCAGCGGCCCCCGCCCTGCAGCCGTCGGGCCGGTGAGCGGCAGGGCTGGGCCGGGGCAGCACGCGCAGGCGGCTGCAGGAGCCGCGGGGCAGCGGGGCGCGGCGGCACCGTCGCTGGCCCCGGCGTCCTGGGCCGGACTCTGCTCTTCTGGACGGCCGGGGCTGCAGCCCGAGGTGTCGCACAGGGGGGTCCCAGGAGCAGCTGCAAACCACACAGGGGATTTTTGAAGCCGTGCCCTCAGAGGCGCTGAGAACAGCCAGGGACTAGGCTGTGCTCAGAGACCCTGGCCCGGCCCAGGAATGCCCCCCAAGGGCCCCAGGGGAGCCGCAGGCAGCTCCTCAGAAGATCTCACCTTCTGTTAGGGCCTTCCCGGTAGTCGGTGGCTGTGTCAGAGCAGCTTCCTGGAGATGGAGGTCTCCAGGTCTCTGGAGGATGGCCTCCTCCACCAGGCACGGGCTGCTGCCCGCCGGCACAGCGTCCTGGGAGCTGTGGGCCGGCAACTGCCGGCTGCAGGACACTTGCTGCTCCGCCACCTGCTCCTGAGATGGCTCCCCTGCATCGGGCTGGGCTCCCACCTGGACTCGCGGGCTTTCCCTGGCCACGTCAGCGCTCAGGGTTGCGCCCGTCTTGTTGACGTCGACGGGTCCAAGGGAGCTGGGAGACCTGTCCACGGGCTCTGCACCTTCTGCACGCTGACAGGTCTCACTGAGCCTCTCTGAGGGATGGAGGCTGTCAGAGATAGCCGAGGCTCCTGGCAGGATGGACGTTCCCTGACAGCCTGAGCTTCTTGCAGGGATGGCGGGTGTCTGTGCCATCCTTGCAAGGCTTGAGGCTCTCCCAGGGATGGAGAAGCTTCCTGGGAGCTGCCTCCTCATGGGATGGGGGCTCCTGAAGGAGCTGGGCGAGCCACAGCAGGGCAGGTGGCCTCGCTTCACCAGCTCCTCCAGTTCTTCCCACAAGGCCTGCCACATCCCATCGTAGAGCGGCACAGATGTCCCATTGCGAGCCCAGAGCAAGCTCATCAGTTCCTGCAGCTGTTGGGCCACTGCCACGCAGGGGCCGCAGCTGCAGGAGCCGTCCAGGGGGCTGGCGGGAGCACCTGGCCGCTGGCGAGGGGTCGGCCGAGGCCTGGAGGGCCTGGGAGCCGCAGGGGTTCCTCGGTTCCTCCGTGAGCCTCTGGGCCGGACCCCGGGGCGCTTGCGCCTCTTTGGTGTCCTTGTCTGCCGCCTCCGTGGTTGCCAGCGGCCGAGGGCCCACCAGACAGCCACAGCGGCCAGCAGCAGGACAAGCGCGGTCATGAGGACGCCACCGTCACACATGGCTCCGGCACGTCCCATCGCGACTGCACTGGCAGCCGCGGGGGCTGGCCCGGCTTATATAGGCACGGTGATGTCACAGAGCTGTGGCAGGACAGCCCTGTGCCGTCAGAGCCCCGCCTCACGCCTCACTCGGCCCCTTTGTGCCGTCACGGCCCCGCCTCACCCCGCCCAGGCTGACGCTGGCCTGTCCTTCCATCGCTTCCCAGTAGTGCCAAGGATGACCCTCTCCACCATTTTCCTGCTGTCAAGATTAGATTGAAGGGATGGAGTTTCCTGGGAAGTCCCAAGCCTTTCCTGTCGAGTCAGATACAGCTGGAGAACATTGCCCCAGCGTAGACCTCCTTTTGGGCTTTCAGGACCTTGGCTAGATGATTTAAGGGCTTCCCACTGGGACATATTGGGATGAATCCCACCCAACGCCACATCCCATGGATATTGTTCTGGTCCCAGTTGTCCCCAGCAATCCCAAATGGAAGATCACTGTCCCTCACAGCACTGTGCCTCCACCGTTGGACGCCCTGCGGCACCCAGGGAAGCCGTGGTTTGCAAGAGGCTGCAGCCACAGCTTTAATGGGAAACTGAGCGTGGCAGGCAGCTCACTAATCCTTAAAGCCTCACATCAAGTTAGGACTTTGTTGACCAAAAGAGCCTCTCATGCAACGGGACGATCTAGAACGGAGAAGCGGGGAAGGGTTTAACCCCACTGCCTGTTTAACTGGTCCTGAGGGAGGAGACTTGAAGGAATCTCATGACTGCATTTAGGTAATCGATCTCCAGATGCCGAGGAGAGACTCAGTTATCCCTCTTGGAATCAATGTTTGGGATTTTTCTTTTTCTGGAGCAGTAAATTAGGATGGAGATGGAGGTTTCTGGTTGTGTTCCCAACAGGGCAGCCATTTGGCACAGCCCACGAACACGGCATCGCAGTCCATGTGGCTGTAGGACAGAGCCTCGTGTTCCGCTTCTTTCCCTCTGCCGCTGCCCAGTGCCACCAGCTCCCCCTGGCAATGAGCGGGTTCCGGGCTGAGCCAGGGCAGCGCGAAGGTGCAGCAGCTCAAGGATCCGCTGCCCGGGCACTTCCCGGGATAGGGCCGCCCTGGGCCTTGGCATGGACAGAGGGTCCCCCTTGTCTGCTCGGTCTGACCCTCCTGCCCCAGCCTCGCTGGGCTCCACTGAGGTTCCTCCCGTGAGGGACGCTCTCCACCCAGATGCTGCCCCTGATTCCTTGCATCCACAGCACTGTTTTAGCCCTGGATTTTTCCCCTGTGTAAGGGGCTGGGCTATGCAGGGGAGAGGGTGTGGAGCTTTCCCCAGCCACCGTTAGCGGTTTCAGGCCGCCAAGAGCTCTTGTGTCTCCCTTTTCCCCACCAATATCCCTCTGTGCCCTCCTTGCCGACGTTTCCCCTCAGCAGCGCCGAGCCTTTTCCCGCCCTTTTTCCCCTCAGCGCTGGCCCCGCCCCCTCGGCTCTGGGAGCGCCTCCTGCCCGCCCCTCCTCAATTAACGCCCTTAGCTCTTCCCTCATTAATGCCTCACTCATTAACGCCCTGGCGGCCAAGAGCGGAGCTCTGGAGGAGCTCTGTGGAACACCCTGGATGCGTGGGGCAGGGCTGAGATGCCTGCTCTTGCCCCCGCTTTCAGGCCAGGGATCCAGGGCACCGTGATCCCCGGGAAAGATGCTCCGTCCCAGCTCACTTCACCAGTTCCTGTCTGTTGTTTATTGCTGCCCAGTGAAGAAAAGTCACATTGTCTGCTTGTCAAACATCATATCCTGCGTCTATCAGTTTATTGTATCGCTCTGGTATTTCATCCCTTATATGAGGAAAAAAAAAAAACAACAAAATAAAAACCCCAAAACCAAAAAAAAAACAAAAACCCATTGTAATTTTTTCAGTATTCTCCGTTATGGAGACAGTCGCGTCCTAAAGAAAAAATACATCTCCACCCAGATTCATCCCAATATGTCCCAGTGGGAAGCCCTTAAATCATCTAGCCAAGGTCCTGAAAGCCCAAAAGGAGGTCTACGCTGGGGCAATGTTCTCCAGCTGTATCTGACTCGACAGGAAAGGCTTGGGACTTCCCAGGAAACTCCATCCCTTCAAGCTAATCTTGACAGCAGGAAAATGGTGGAGAGGGTCATCCTTGGCACTACTGGGAAGCGATGGAAGGACAGGCCAGCGTCAGCCTGGGCGGGGTGAGGCGGGGCCGTGACGGCACAAAGGGGCCGAGTGAGGCGTGAGGCGGGGCTCTGACGGCACAGGGCTGTCCTGCCACAGCTCTGTGACATCACCGTGCCTATATAAGCCGGGCCAGCCCCCGCGGCTGCCAGTGCAGTCGCGATGGGACGTGCCGGAGCCATGTGTGACGGTGGCGTCCTCATGACCGCGCTTGTCCTGCTGCTGGCCGCTGTGGCTGTCTGGTGGGCCCTCGGCCGCTGGCAACCACGGAGGCGGCAGACAAGGACACCAAAGAGGCGCAAGCGCCCCGGGGTCCGGCCCAGAGGCTCACGGAGGAACCGAGGAGCCCCTGCGGCTCCCAGGCCCTCCAGGCCTCGGCCGACCCCTCGCCAGCGGCCAGGTGCTCCCGCCAGCCCCCTGGACGGCTCCTGCAGCTGCGGCCCCTGCGTGGCAGTGGCCCAACAGCTGCAGGAACTGATGAGCTTGCTCTGGGCTCGCAATGGGACATCTGTGCCGCTCTACGATGGGATGTGGCAGGCCTTGTGGGAAGAACTGGAGGAGCTGGTGAAGCGAGGCCACCTGCCCTGCTGTGGCTCGCCCAGCTCCTTCAGGAGCCCCCATCCCATGAGGAGGCAGCTCCCAGGAAGCTTCTCCATCCCTGGGAGAGCCTCAAGCCTTGCAAGGATGGCACAGACACCCGCCATCCCTGCAAGAAGCTCAGGCTGTCAGGGAACGTCCATCCTGCCAGGAGCCTCGGCTATCTCTGACAGCCTCCATCCCTCAGAGAGGCTCAGTGAGACCTGTCAGCGTGCAGAAGGTGCAGAGCCCGTGGACAGGTCTCCCAGCTCCCTTGGACCCGTCGACGTCAACAAGACGGGCGCAACCCTGAGCGCTGACGTGGCCAGGGAAAGCCCGCGAGTCCAGGTGGGAGCCCAGCCCGATGCAGGGGAGCCATCTCAGGAGCAGGTGGCGGAGCAGCAAGTGTCCTGCAGCCGGCAGTTGCCGGCCCACAGCTCCCAGGACGCTGTGCCGGCGGGCAGCAGCCCGTGCCTGGTGGAGGAGGCCATCCTCCAGAGACCTGGAGACCTCCATCTCCAGGAAGCTGCTCTGACACAGCCACCGACTACCGGGAAGGCCCTAACAGAAGGTGAGATCTTCTGAGGAGCTGCCTGCGGCTCCCCTGGGGCCCTTGGGGGGCATTCCTGGGCCGGGCCAGGGTCTCTGAGCACAGCCTAGTCCCTGGCTGTTCTCAGCGCCTCTGAGGGCACGGCTTCAAAAATCCCCTGTGTGGTTTGCAGCTGCTCCTGGGACCCCCCTGTGCGACACCTCGGGCTGCAGCCCCGGCCGTCCAGAAGAGCAGAGTCCGGCCCAGGACGCCGGGGCCAGCGACGGTGCCGCCGCGCCCCGCTGCCCCGCGGCTCCTGCAGCCGCCTGCGCGTGCTGCCCCGGCCCAGCCCTGCCGCTCACCGGCCCGACGGCTGCAGGGCGGGGGCCGCTGCCCGGCGCGCAGCAGGAAGCAGGTGAGGGCAAGGTGGCCCGCGGTGCCCCGGCCCGCTTGGCTGGCGGGCACGGGGGGCCCTGGGCGCAGGGCTGATGGCTCGCTCTCGGCCGCAGGGCAAAAGAAGGAGCTGCAGGAGCTGTACCTGCTGGGCCCGCAGCTGGGGAGCGGTGGCTTCGGCACCGTTTTCTCGGGGACCCGCCTCTCGGACGGGAGCCCGGTAAGTGGCCGGCAGGGCCGGGCGCGGCCGGAGGGCCAGGGCCGGAGCGGGGCAGGGCTCGAGCTCAGCCCCCCTCTGTCGATGGCTTGCAGGTGGCCATCAAGCACGTGGCCCGGGAGAGCGTCCTGCAGTGGGACGAGCGGGTGAGTGAGCGGGGCCTGCGGGCCAGAGCGGGTCGTGGCGGGCAGGGGGCAGCGGAGGCACAGGGTAGCTCCAGCTGGCCTGCTGGAGGCATTGTCTTTTCCTCACAGCCCGACGGCAGCCGTGTTCCAATGGAGGTCGTGCTGATGGAGAAGGTGGGCTCTGGCTGCCGCAGCATCATCCAGCTCCTGGACTGGTTCGAGCTGCCTGACAGCTTCGTGCTGGTGCTGGAGCGCCCGGAGCGGTCGCAGGATCTCCTGCAGCTCCTGCAGGAGCAGGAGTTCCTGAGCGAGGAGGCGGCGCGCTGGCTTTTCTGCCAGGTGCTGGAGGCCGTGCGGCACTGCACCGCCTGCGGCGTCCTGCACCGGGACATCAAGCCAGAGAACCTCCTCGTGGACCCGGAGAGCGGCGACCTGAAGCTCATCGACTTCGGTTGCGGCACCTTCCTCCAGGAGCGGGCCTTCACTCAATTTGCCGGTGAGCCCGCGGCCCGGGCCCTGCTCCCAGCGCCAGGCACTGCATGGCCCCGTTCCCTCCGGGGCGGTGGGGCGCGGCATTCAGCCGGCTGCCGGCTGCCCCGCGGCGCGGGGCAGATGCCGTGCCCCAGGAGCCGGCCGCAGGCTCTGCTGACAGAGGGGGGCTGCAAAAGCCAGGCCCCACCCCTCAGCTCGGCAGGGCTGTAGGGCTTGGGCTGCTCCGCTGGCCTTCTCTGCCTTGCCGAGCGGTTTCCTGGCTTCGGCCAATTCTCTGGGCGATGCAGGGTGGCCTTGGGGGGGAAGTTGTGTCCGTCCAGGCTCTGGAAGGCAGCAGCCTGCGCCCGGACAGCGCCGCCTGTCTCCCCTAGGAACACGCACGTACTGCCCACCCGAGTGGATCTGCCAGGGCTGCTACCACGGCCATGCGGCGACCATCTGGTCCCTGGGGGTGCTGCTCTATGTCATGGTCTGCGGGTGCCTCCCCTTCGAGGACGACCGTGAGATCCTGCTGGGGGAGCTTATCTTCAGGCCGCAGGTCTCTCCAGGTTGGTAGCCGGCCTCAAGAAGGCGGCCTTTGGCAGATGGCAGCACGCAGCCCAGCCGGGCCCTCACGCAGCAGCTCGGCGGGACGTCGGTGCGCCCTCAAGGGCCGGCTGCGGGAGGTGGCCCGTGACGGGCTGGGTGTGGCACGCTCGGCTGAAGGAGGTGGCCGTGTCCTGCCGTGCCGCTGTGCCGCAAAGGGCAGCTCTGAGCGCACGCAGCCTGGCCCGGGTTCTGCAGGCGCCGGGAACAGCCGGGCAGGAGCCTTCTGCCGCTGACCGGCGCTTTCTGCCTTCTCTCCCCAGACTGCCGACATCTGATCCGCTGGTGTTTGGCCCAGCACCCCGCCGACCGGCCGCAGCTGGACGACATCTTGCGCCACCCTTGGGTGTGGGCCGGCTGCCTTTGATGCCTTGCTGGCGCCTCTGCAGCCCCCAGCTACCGAGTCCCACGCAGGACTGAGGGCCGGAAAAAGAAAACAACCACCAACCCGTTGCGGGCTCTCCAGTCTGGTCCTTGTTAGCAACTTCTGCTGGAGAAACCTCTTGGGAAAAGGGGCAATCAGAGTCTTCCCTTCCCTTTGTCAAGCTTCCATGCCTCTCCTCCACGTAGGTGGTTTTTTGTGTCTTCAAGCTCAGGCTGTAGTGCAGGTAGGAGGGGCTTTAACAAGGCCAGAAGGGCAACAGCGGAACAACAGCTGCCCTTTCAAACTGATCTGGCCGCTTGCTTGGGGTCCCCTGAAGTGAAACGTGGGCCCGTCTGTGGATTCCAGCGCCGAGTGGGCGGCAGGAACAGAGACGTTGCTCCGCTGCTAAGGCTGTGAGAACAAGCAGAAGCGTCAAAGCGTCCTTTTCCGTTGAGCCCTGATGGACTCTTCCTCTTTCTTCCCCTCAAATCATCAGCAGGAAAATGCAGCCCAGTCTGTCTCCATTCAGGCGACAGCAGCCTCCAAGGGAGCTGTGCGGGGCTGGGCAGATGCCAAAAGGAACCCTAGGACAGACGGACACGCCCCAGCAGGCTCAGCCTCCCGTCTTGGGGCGGGGAACGTGCGTGAGGAGAGCCCTGCAGCGGAGGAAGGAGCCCCGGAGAAAGTCATCCCTGGGGACTCCAAGGGAAACCCCCCGGTGTTAGCAGCCCTGAACCCTGCTGTCTCCCGTTGAGGACTCGTGTTCTGGAAGGGAGCGATTCTCGAGACCTTTGTTACAGCCTGTAGCCCAGAGCTTTAGGACTTTGGGTGGAAGGAGTGGCATTTCTAGCCAGCTCCCTTCGGGAGACTTGGCTATTGTAACAAAGAATCACTGGATGCCCATAGCACCTCCTGACCAGCAAGGGAGGGGTCTCCCTGCACTTGTGCACCCCAAATGGCATGTTTTTGTCAGCTCTGAATTTCCCCTTCTCTGCTTCACCTTCAGGATAAGGAGAAAACCTGACTTTGTCTCTTAGCTTTCCTGCTCATTCACAGGGGAAGGCAGATGACATCCTGGACTTGCTCCCATGGCCTTGGGCCCACTGTGCCCCCCAAAAATATCTTCCTCTCCCCTAAAAACAACTGATGGAGAGTGCACCAACCGCTCTAGTTACAGAAATGCACCCAGGTGCCAGCTACTAATCTCTGCTACCTTCTGTCTACTGCCCTGACCTACCAACACAGCGTTTGGTAGTAAATAGTTTCTCTTCATAAATGCACACGCTCTTTCATTTCTGTTTTCTTTTCTCAGGGCTGCCAACCCTCTTGTACCCTGAATGGCTCTCCAAGGCTCTAGCCAAAGGCCTGGCCCGAGCTGAGATCCTTCCAGCCAAGACCCCGCCCTGAGGGGATGGTGAGAGCTCTGTGTGTCAGCCCCGGCCTGGAGGCTGAGCTGGGAGGGAAAATTAGCCCTTTTCTAACGTCCTGTCAGCGGCGACTGCCAGTTCTCCAAGGGCCATGACACCTTTTCCCCAGGAGCAGGATGTCCGTTGTTACAAAGCTTCCATTTTTGCAAAGGAAACATTTTCAGTTTCATTTTCTCCCTGTAGTAGAAGAAGAAAAATCACTTACAGCTGCTATTGTAAATAAACCAAAAGAATTTCAGACAGGTTTGTTCAAGTAGAAAATTCTACTCCTCGAGGCACAGCCCCACGCTTTTTACAAGCCGTTCATGGAAGGCAGCGTAGAATTTCTTTAAGTAGGAACTGCTGGGTGATGCTTACGGAGATGTAGTTTTTCTTTAGGACGCGACTGTCTCCATAACGGAGAATACTGAAAAAATTACAATGGGTTTTTGTTTTTTTGTTTTGGTTTTGGGGTTTTTATTTTTTATTTTTTTTTTCCCTCATATAAGGGATGAAATACCAGAGCGATACAATAAACTGATAGACGCAGGATATGATGTTTGACAAGCAGACAATGTGACTTTTCTTCACTGGGCAGCAATAAACAACAGACAGGAACTGGTGAAGTGAGCTGGGACGGAGCATCTTTCCCGGGGATCACGGTGCCCTGGATCCCTGGCCTGAAAGCGGGGGCAAGAGCAGGCATCTCAGCCCTGCCCCACGCAGCCAGGGTGTTCCACAGAGCTCCTCCAGAGCCCCGCTCTTGGCCGCCAGGGCGTTAATGAGTGAGGCATTAATGAGGGAAGAGCTAAGGGCGTTAATTGAGGAGGGGCGGGCGGGAGGCGCTCCCAGAGCCGAGGGGGCGGGGCCAGCGCTGAGGGGAAAAAGGGCGGGAAAAGGCTCGGCGCTGCTGAGGGGAAACGTCGGCAAGGAGGGCACAGAGGGATATTGGTGGGGAAAAGGGAGACACAAGAGCTCTTGGCGGCCTGAAACCGCTAACGGTGGCTGGGGAAAGCTCCACACCCTCTCCCCTGCATAGCCCAGCCCCTTACACAGGGGAAGCCCTGGCTAGAATCCAGGGAAAACAGTGCTGTGGATGCAAGGAATCAGGGGCAGCATCTGGGTGGAGAGCGTCCCTCACGGGAGGAACCTCAGTGGAGCCCAGCGAGGCTGGGGCAGGAGGGTCAGACCGAGCAGACAAGGGGGACCCTCTGTCCATGCCAAGGCCCAGGGCGGCCCTATCCCGGGAAGTGCCCGGGCAGCGGATCCTTGAGCTGCTGCACCTTCGCGCTGCCCTGGCTCAGCCCGGAACCCGCTCATTGCCAGGGGGAGCTGGTGGCACTGGGCAGCGGCAGAGGGAAAGAAGCGGAACACGAGGCTCTGTCCTACAGCCACATGGACTGCGATGCCGTGTTCGTGGGCTGTGCCAAATGGCTGCCCTGTTGGGAACACAACCAGAAACCTCCATCTCCATCCTAATTTACTGCTCCAGAAAAAGAAAAATCCCAAACATTGATTCCAAGAGGGATAACTGAGTCTCTCCTCGGCATCTGGAGATCGATTACCTAAATGCAGTCATGAGATTCCTTCAAGTCTCCTCCCTCAGGACCAGTTAAACAGGCAGTGGGGTTAAACCCTTCCCCGCTTCTCCGTTCTAGATCGTCCCGTTGCATGAGAGGCTCTTTTGGTCAACAAAGTCCTAACTTGATGTGAGGCTTTAAGGATTAGTGAGCTGCCTGCCACTGCTCAGTTTCCCATTAAAGCTGTGGCTGCAGCCTCTTGCAAACCACGGCTTCCCTGGGTGCCGCAGGGCGTCCAACGGTGGAGGCACAGTGCTGTGAGGGACAGTGATCTTCCATTTGGGATTGCTGGGGACAACTGGGACCAGAACAATATCCATGGGATGTGGCGTTGGGTGGGATTCATCCCAATATGTCCCAGTGGGAAGCCCTTAAATCATCTAGCCAAGGTCCTGAAAGCCCAAAAGGAGGTCTACGCTGGGGCAATGTTCTCCAGCTGTATCTGACTCGACAGGAAAGGCTTGGGACTTCCCAGGAAACTCCATCCCTTCAATCTAATCTTGACAGCAGGAAAATGGTGGAGAGGGTCATCCTTGGCACTACTGGGAAGTGATGGAAGGACAGGCCAGCGTCAGCCTGGGCGGGGTGAGGCGGGGCCGTGACGGCACAAAGGGGCCGAGTGAGGCGTGAGGCGGGGCTCTGACGGCACAGGGCTGTCCTGCCACAGCTCTGTGACATCACCGTGCCTATATAAGCCGGGCCAGCCCCCGCGGCTGCCAGTGCAGTCGCGATGGGACGTGCCGGAGCCATGTGTGACGGTGGCGTCCTCATGACCGCGCTTGTCCTGCTGCTGGCCGCTGTGGCTGTCTGGTGGGCCCTCGGCCGCTGGCAACCACGGAGGCGGCAGACAAGGACACCAAAGAGGCGCAAGCGCCCCGGGGTCCGGCCCAGAGGCTCACGGAGGAACCGAGGAGCCCCTGCGGCTCCCAGGCCCTCCAGGCCTCGGCCGACCCCTCGCCAGCGGCCAGGTGCTCCCGCCAGCCCCCTGGACGGCTCCTGCAGCTGCGGCCCCTGCGTGGCAGTGGCCCAACAGCTGCAGGAACTGATGAGCTTGCTCTGGGCTCGCAATGGGACATCTGTGCCGCTCTACGATGGGATGTGGCAGGCCTTGTGGGAAGAACTGGAGGAGCTGGTGAAGCGAGGCCACCTGCCCTGCTGTGGCTCGCCCAGCTCCTTCAGGAGCCCCCATCCCATGAGGAGGCAGCTCCCAGGAAGCTTCTCCATCCCTGGGAGAGCCTCAAGCCTTGCAAGGATGGCACAGACACCCGCCATCCCTGCAAGAAGCTCAGGCTGTCAGGGAACGTCCATCCTGCCAGGAGCCTCGGCTATCTCTGACAGCCTCCATCCCTCAGAGAGGCTCAGTGAGACCTGTCAGCGTGCAGAAGGTGCAGAGCCCGTGGACAGGTCTCCCAGCTCCCTTGGACCCGTCGACGTCAACAAGACGGGCGCAACCCTGAGCGCTGACGTGGCCAGGGAAAGCCCGCGAGTCCAGGTGGGAGCCCAGCCCGATGCAGGGGAGCCATCTCAGGAGCAGGTGGCGGAGCAGCAAGTGTCCTGCAGCCGGCAGTTGCCGGCCCACAGCTCCCAGGACGCTGTGCCGGCGGGCAGCAGCCCGTGCCTGGTGGAGGAGGCCATCCTCCAGAGACCTGGAGACCTCCATCTCCAGGAAGCTGCTCTGACACAGCCACCGACTACCGGGAAGGCCCTAACAGAAGGTGAGATCTTCTGAGGAGCTGCCTGCGGCTCCCCTGGGGCCCTTGGGGGGCATTCCTGGGCCGGGCCAGGGTCTCTGAGCACAGCCTAGTCCCTGGCTGTTCTCAGCGCCTCTGAGGGCACGGCTTCAAAAATCCCCTGTGTGGTTTGCAGCTGCTCCTGGGACCCCCCTGTGCGACACCTCGGGCTGCAGCCCCGGCCGTCCAGAAGAGCAGAGTCCGGCCCAGGACGCCGGGGCCAGCGACGGTGCCGCCGCGCCCCGCTGCCCCGCGGCTCCTGCAGCCGCCTGCGCGTGCTGCCCTGGCCCAGCCCTGCCGCTCACCGGCCCGACGGCTGCAGGGCGGGGGCCGCTGCCCGGCGCGCAGCAGGAAGCAGGTGAGGGCAAGGTGGCCCGCGGTGCCCCGGCCCGCTTGGCTGGCGGGCACGGGGGGCCCTGGGCGCAGGGCTGATGGCTCGCTCTCGGCCGCAGGGCAAAAGAAGGAGCTGCAGGAGCTGTACCTGCTGGGCCCGCAGCTGGGGAGCGGTGGCTTCGGCACCGTTTTCTCGGGGACCCGCCTCTCGGACGGGAGCCCGGTAAGTGGCCGGCAGGGCCGGGCGCGGCCGGAGGGCCAGGGCCGGAGCGGGGCAGGGCTCGAGCTCAGCCCCCCTCTGTCGATGGCTTGCAGGTGGCCATCAAGCACGTGGCCCGGGAGAGCGTCCTGCAGTGGGACGAGCGGGTGAGTGAGCGGGGCCTGCGGGCCAGAGCGGGTCGTGGCGGGCAGGGGGCAGCGGAGGCACAGGGTAGCTCCAGCTGGCCTGCTGGAGGCATTGTCTTTTCCTCACAGCCCGACGGCAGCCGTGTTCCAATGGAGGTCGTGCTGATGGAGAAGGTGGGCTCTGGCTGCCGCAGCATCATCCAGCTCCTGGACTGGTTCGAGCTGCCTGACAGCTTTGTGCTGGTGCTGGAGCGCCCGGAGCGGTCGCAGGATCTCCTGCAGCTCCTGCAGGAGCAGGAGTTCCTGAGCGAGGAGGCGGCGCGCTGGCTTTTCTGCCAGGTGCTGGAGGCCGTGCGGCACTGCACCGCCTGCGGCGTCCTGCACCGGGACATCAAGCCAGAGAACCTCCTCGTGGACCCGGAGAGCGGCGACCTGAAGCTCATCGACTTCGGTTGCGGCACCTTCCTCCAGGAGCGGGCCTTCACTCAATTTGCCGGTGAGCCCGCGGCCCGGGCCCTGCTCCCAGCGCCAGGCACTGCATGGCCCCGTTCCCTCCGGGGCGGTGGGGCGCGGCATTCAGCCGGCTGCCGGCTGCCCCGCGGCGCGGGGCAGATGCCGTGCCCCAGGAGCCGGCCGCAGGCTCTGCTGACAGAGGGGGGCTGCAAAAGCCAGGCCCCACCCCTCAGCTCGGCAGGGCTGTAGGGCTTGGGCTGCTCCGCTGGCCTTCTCTGCCTTGCCGAGCGGTTTCCTGGCTTCGGCCAATTCTCTGGGCGATGCAGGGTGGCCTTGGGGGGGAAGTTGTGTCCGTCCAGGCTCTGGAAGGCAGCAGCCTGCGCCCGGACAGCGCCGCCTGTCTCCCCTAGGAACACGCACGTACTGCCCACCCGAGTGGATCTGCCAGGGCTGCTACCACGGCCATGCGGCGACCATCTGGTCCCTGGGGGTGCTGCTCTATGTCATGGTCTGCGGGTGCCTCCCCTTTGAGGACGACCGTGAGATCCTGCTGGGGGAGCTTATCTTCAGGCCGCAGGTCTCTCCAGGTTGGTAGCCGGCCTCAAGAAGGCGGCCTTTGGCAGATGGCAGCACGCAGCCCAGCCGGGCCCTCACGCAGCAGCTTGTCGGTCGCCCTCAAGGATCGGCTGCGGGAGGTGGCCCGTGACGGGCTGGGTGTGGCACGCTCGGCTGAAGGAGGTGGCCGTGTCCTGCCGTGCCGCTGTGCCGCAAAGGGCAGCTCTGAGCGCACGCAGCCTGGCCCGGGTTCTGCAGGCGCCGGGAGCAGCCGGGCAGGAGCCTTCTGCCGCTGACCGGCGCTTTCTGCCTTCTCTCCCCAGACTGCCGACATCTGATCCGCTGGTGTTTGGCCCAGCACCCCGCCGACCGGCCGCAGCTGGACGACATCTTGCGCCACCCTTGGGTGTGGGCCGGCTGCCTTTGATGCCTTGCTGGCGCCTCTGCAGCCCCCAGCTACCGAGTCCCACGCAGGACTGAGGGCCGGAAAAAGAAAACAACCACCAACCCGTTGCGGGCTCTCCAGTCTGGTCCTTGTTAGCAACTTCTGCTGGAGAAACCTCTTGGGAAAAGGGGCAATCAGAGTCTTCCCTTCCCTTTGTCAAGCTTCCATGCCTCTCCTCCACGTAGGTGGTTTTTTGTGTCTTCAAGCTCAGGCTGTAGTGCAGGTAGGAGGGGCTTTAACAAGGCCAGAAGGGCAACAGCGGAACAACAGCTGCCCTTTCAAACTGATCTGGCCGCTTGCTTGGGGTCCCCTGAAGTGAAACATGGGCCCGTCTGTGGATTCCAGCGCCGAGTGGGCGGCAGGAACAGAGACGTTGCTCCGCTGCTAAGGCTGTGAGAACAAGCAGAAGCGTCAAAGCGTCCTTTTCCGTTGAGCCCTGATGGACTCTTCCTCTTTCTTCCCCTCAAATCATCAGCAGGAAAATGCAGCCCAGTCTGTCTCCATTCAGGCGACAGCAGCCTCCAAGGGAGCTGTGCGGGGCTGGGCAGATGCCAAAAGGAACCCTAGGACAGACGGACACGCCCCAGCAGGCTCAGCCTCCCGTCTTGGGGCGGGGAACGTGCGTGAGGAGAGCCCTGCAGCGGAGGAAGGAGCCCCGGAGAAAGTCATCCCTGGGGACTCCAAGGGAAACCCCCCGGTGTTAGCAGCCCTGAACCCTGCTGTCTCCCGTTGAGGACTCGTGTTCTGGAAGGGAGCGATTCTCGAGACCTTTGTTACAGCCCGTAGCCCAGAGCTTTAGGACTTTGGGTGGAAGGAGTGGCATTTCTAGCCAGCTCCCTTCGGGAGACTTGGCTATTGTAACAAAGAATCACTGGATGCCCATAGCACCTCCTGACCAGCAAGGGAGGGGTCTCCCTGCACTTGTGCACCCCAAATGGCATGTTTTTGTCAGCTCTGAATTTCCCCTTCTCTGCTTCACCTTCAGGATAAGGAGAAAACCTGACTTTGTCTCTTAGCTTTCCTGCTCATTCACAGGGGAAGGCAGATGACATCCTGGACTTGCTCCCATGGCCTTGGGCCCACTGTGCCCCCCAAAAATATCTTCCTCTCCCCTAAAAACAACTGATGGAGAGTGCACCAACCGCTCTAGTTACAGAAATGCACCCAGGTGCCAGCTACTAATCTCTGCTACCTTCTGTCTACTGCCCTGACCTACCAACACAGCGTTTGGTAGTAAATAGTTTCTCTTCATAAATGCACACGCTCTTTCATTTCTGTTTTCTTTTCTCAGGGCTGCCAACCCTCTTGTACCCTGAATGGCTCTCCAAGGCTCTAGCCAAAGGCCTGGCCCGAGCTGAGATCCTTCCAGCCAAGACCCCGCCCTGAGGGGATGGTGAGAGCTCTGTGTGTCAGCCCCGGCCTGGAGGCTGAGCTGGGAGGGAAAATTAGCCCTTTTCTAACGTCCTGTCAGCGGCGACTGCCAGTTCTCCAAGGGCCATGACACCTTTTCCCCAGGAGCAGGAGGTCCTCATGTCCCCACAGCCCCGGGATGCCGGTGACTGCAGGCCCTGTCCCGCTCTGCCCTGGCCTGGAGCCATTGGGAGCTGGCAGTGTCCGGTCACCACATGGTTTCTCCTCAGGCCAGAGGAGATTGTGTCACTCTGGGGGCTCCCTGGGTCCCACCCCACCTGGGAAGCTTGTGGGAATTTGACACCTGTGGGTGTTTTCCCAGGCTATCCCCATTTCTTCAGGGTGTGGCCATTTGCCCCTCAGGATTTGCCCTAAAATGGTGGCTCCTCCCTCAGCCTGGTGGTCATTATGAGGGGACACTGGCCTTGGCTGGGGGTGGGAATGCTCCCAAATGGCCTTGAACTCCTGTGGGAACCCGGCCAGCAAGGAGGTGGCACTACTCCTTTCAGGGATCTGTGGGGAGAGTGAAAGTCCCCTCTGAGCCTCCTTTTCTCCAGGAGGAGAGAAACTGGGTTTTGAATTACCATCTTCGTTTGTATTTAGAGAACCTGACATGCACAGTGAGTGCTTCTGGTTAAGAGGGAGATGTGTGGTGTGCAGCCAGTAAATAAGGATGGTTAGTAATGTTAACCAACAGTGTAAAGGCCATTGCCATGGCCTCATGGAGCTCATATGCACAGCAGCCAGAGGGCCCATGGAGATAAAGGTCTCCCAGGCCCATATCCCATTGCTGAAGACCTCTGCACCTGTAATATTGTCAAGGCTACACAGTAAGTACATGTTCTGAGTGGGCAAAGTGTTGAAATAGATGGAAGCATCCTCAAATGTTAGCCAGGGTGGATATTTTTGCAAAGGAAACATTTCCAGTTTCATTTTCTCCCTGTAGTGGTAGAAGAAAAATCACTTACAGCTGCTATTGTAAATAAAAGCATTTCAAGCAAGTTTGTTAAGTACACAATTCTACTCCTCAAGGCACAGCCCCATTCTTTTTACAAGGCTTCCATTAAATGCAGTGTAGAATTTCCTCAAGTAGGAACTGCTGGGTGATGCTTACTGAGATGTATTTTTTCTTTAGGATGCAACCATCTCCAGACTGGAGAATATTGAAAAAATTATAAGTAAATTGACTTTTTTCCCTCATTTAAGGGATGAAATAACAGAGTGATGTGAAGGACTGGTGAAAGCAGGATATGATGTTTGACAACCAGACAAAGAAAATGTGACTCTTTTTCTCTGGCCAGCAATAAACAACAGACAGGAGGTGGTGAAGTGAGCTGGGAGTCACTGTGACAGTAACAGCGTGATCTGCCACTGTTACCTGTCATGACTTTGTTGCTTTTGTACTTGAAGACAAAGGAATGTACTGCTTGAGAAGAAAATGGCAGAATTCAAATTTTAATGCTCTTCCCTTTTTGAAGATGTCACTGAAATGTAAAGATAGCCCCGTTTCCTTATATGTGACATTATATAAGGATTTCCTTATTAAAGAAATGATATAAGTGTGTGGTGGTTTGTTGTTTTACAATTGTTTTCTGTTAGTAAGTTTATAATGGTTTGTTCCATGTTCCCCGTTCTGTTCCCCTACTGGTTTAGCCCTAAGTTGTTTACCTCAGCCTTTTCCCACCAAGTGCCTGTCAGTCCCTGTGTCAGTCTCCCCAGTCCCTCCTTCGTACCTCCCTTGAATCCTTATATGCCCATGTCAATCCTCAGTTCACTGCCCCCACCCCTGCCTGTCAAGTTAGACACACCCTGGTTGTTCTGGAAAGTTCCTTGTCTGTTACCCTTTGCACAGTTTCCCATTGGACTGTTAAGCCTGCTCCCTCCCCTGTGCTGTCTCTATTGGATTACCCCAGTTGTGTTCTCCTCCCCTACTCTCCCCTCATTGGATGTGAGTTGTTTCCACCCCTTGTACCCTCCCCTCTTTAAAATGTGATGCCCCCTTCATTCCTGTGCCTTACTTGTCCCTGAACCTTCCTTGGGCTAAAGTACCTTGGAATTCATACAAGTGGCCCCCTTCTGTTTCTTCGCCTCAGCCCTTCGTTTCTGCTTCGGAGCTGTGCTATCCACACCACAGCCAGCCACAGGGAACAGCAGCTCCTTGTGAGCACTGCCACCCGAGAGGTCTCGGAAGAGATCTGGGGGCAGCCCCTCCTGTTGTGCCCTCCTGCCATAGGGAGTGTGCTAGCCGGGAGATCTCCATACTGTGGCTGCAACCAGGCAGTAACATAAGTGTCCTTTTTTGGGGAGCGGGTCTGCGTTCGTCCTTAACTCTGGCCAGGGCAGGGACAGGAGGTTCTCCCTACTCCTCTCTTTTGGAGGGATCAGGGGCCTTCCCCATCCTTATCTGGCCTTTGTGGTTGCCAGGAGGTCTCATCCTCCTCTCGCCGAGGGAGAGGGCTCAGGGGTCTCCCTCGTCCTTTCCCCGATGGGGGACCAGTGCTCCTCTGTCCTCCTCTTCTCTGCGGGGTGGCCGGGGTGTTCTCTGCCCTCGGGCAGGCTGGGGCTTTCGATTTTTTTCACAAGTGACTCATGGGGAAAACAAACATCAGTCAAAGCCTTCGGTGTGCGGTTAAGTTGGATTTCTGCCAATTTTATTTTGTTTCATCCATGGGGGCGGGAGAAGGGGAGGCGCTGCTTGAGGGGTCTCCGTCCCTCTCACCATGGGGGATGCTTGGGAGAGACATGTCCCCGTCTCTCTCATCCTGCAGGATGATGGGGAGTTTCTCGATCCTCCTTACTTTTGCAAGGTTGGTGGTGATCTCGGTCCCCATCCGCTTTTGGGGGAGACCTCTGCGTCTGTCACCCTCAGATATGGGGGGAGCTGGCATTGTGTCTGCGCCCCTCTGACTTAGGGGGACAGGGGGCAGTTGCTGCCCCCTTTCGGCTTGGGAGGGTCGGCATGGGTTCTCTGTCCCCCCTCGATTTAGGGAGCGATGGCTCCATTGTCTTCCACTTTGGGGGGCCAGAGAGGACATTCTCTCTGTCCCCCTCCGATTTGGAGGGGCCCGCCGCTGTCGCCGTCCTCGCAGCCCCCGGCCATTCTGCCTATTTGCTTTTGGCCGGCCGGGAGTGCTCTCCGTCCTTCTCCGATTTGTGGGGGCTGGCATTCTCTCTGTCTCTCTTCGCTTTGGGGGGGCCAACACTTCGTGCTCCTCCAATTTGGGGGCAGGGGAGATGGCGGGGCTGGCACAAGGAGCCGCGAGTGGCCAGAAGGGGTACTCCCACCTCCCTCCCAAACACGGCGCACAGCCCCCGTAGCCCTGCGAGGCAGAGCCGGCCCCGAGGCTCCGGCGTCGCGGGGCCGAGGGCGCGGTGCTCCGCTGGTGCAGCCCGCGCCGCTCGCCGCGGCGGAGCCGCTGCCTCGCTGCCGCCGAGCCCGCACTGAGCCATGCTGCCCCGCGGCCCTTTATATAGCGGCCAAAGCCGCGCCCTCTCAGCCACAGCCAATAGGAGCTCAGTGACAACACAATGGGGGCCGGAGCAAATAGTGACAATTCGGAGATGCAGGAGGCGGGGTTGTGATGCCAGCGGGCGACATGATTGGTCGACAGTCAGAGGGCTCTGAGACGGGCAGGGCCCGGACATGATCGAGCTATCTGATTGGCTGAGAGGTGGAGTGCTCTGTGATAGGTGGGCAGTGGGCGTGGCTCACAGCCCGGTGGGCGGGGCCAGCACCTGCCTGGGCTTTGGGCGGCGGTCGGGGCTCAGGCCGGGCTTAGAGCCGGCCCTGGCCTTAGGGCTAAAGGGGGCCTTGAGCTTTGAGCCAGGTTTAGAGCCAGCCCTGGCCTTAGGGCTAAAGGGGGCCTTGAGCTTTGAGCCAGGTTTAGAGCCAGCCCTGGCCTTAGGGCTAAAGGGGGCCTTGAGCTTTGAGCCAGGTTTAGAGCCAGCCCTGGCCTTAGGGCTAAAGGGGGCCTTGAGCTTTGAGCCAGGTTTAGAGCCAGCCCTGGCCTTAGGGCTAAAGGGGGCCTTGAGCTTTGAGCCAGGTTTAGAGCCAGCCCTGGCCTTAGGGCTAAAGGGGGCCTTGAGCTTTGAGCCAGGTTTAGAGCCGGCCCTGGCCTTAGGGCTAAAGGGGGCCTTGAGCTTTGAGCCAGGTTTAGAGCCAGCCCTGGCCTTAGGGCTAAAGGGGGCCTTGAGCTTTGAGCCAGGTTTAGAGCCAGCCCTGGCCTTAGGGCTAAAGGGGCCCTTGAGCTTTGAGCCAGGATTAGGCCGGGCTTAGAGCCAGCCCTGGTCTTCGTGCTAAAGGGGGCCTTGAGCTTTGAGCCAGGCTCGGGCTAGGGACTGCGACTGGGGGCCACCCTTGGCCTTAGTCCCAGCACGGTGCTGGCCTTAGGGCAGCACTCAGGGCTGCGCTTGGCAGCTGCCTTAGGAACTGCACTTACAGCCAGGGTCATTTCTGTGGAATTTATTGTTATTTTCTCATCAGTTCTACAGTACAAAAGCATGCAAAAAATAGCCTCTCTCTTCATGGTACATATTTACAGTGCAACAGTCACGTGCTGTCACAGTACTGAGTGCATTTACATCATGCTGGAATCATAGCAGAGCACATACAGGGGCAGAGGTTTAACTTCAAGTGCAACAAGAGACAGAAATACCAACAGAACAGGCCTAGAAATCAGAAAGAGCAGCAAAATTACAGCACAGAGGATTTGCATTGTACCCTCAGGAGTTGCAATTCATGTTTTCTTGAATTTACACCATTTTTTGGGAGCACTTTGATGGCTCGTGGATACTGACGGAGGGTCTCGGCTCTGCCAGCAGCGGCTCTGAGCATACATGGCTTTTCTCCAGGAAGGGAAGGAGCAGGGCAGTGACTGATGAGCTGTTTTCCTTCCCTCATCCCATGGGAGGCTGCATTCACAGCAACAGGGTCATGGCATAATGCAGGTTAATTCAGCCTGGGAGGGACTCGAGCATGGACTTGTGTAGAAGGATGTGGGCCAGAAAGGAATGCCTTGCACTACTCTGCTCAGCAAACTCCACTACAAACCTGCCCTGCTAAAGCAGAGAAGCTTGGCACCTCATCCAAATTCTATTTCCACACAAACCCTCCACTCTGCTTTCCAGTCTCCCTGCTGCACACCACAGGCATCCCTGTGCTCGGGCTCCAAGTGGCATCCCCCAGCACAGCCCTCCTGCCTTGGGAAATTCACTGAGATCCCTGTCCCTGGGCGAGCCTGGGCCTCTCAGGGGCTGGGACAAAGCCCTGGGCTGGTGGGACAAAGCTCATGGGGTTTTGGGCAAGATGGGAGGGAAAGCACTGAGCTGGGGAGGGCGAGCAAGCTCCCAGCCACACACCACAAATGGAGAAATTCCCCCATGGCAGCGCTGCCAAAGGCTTCAGGACCGAGTTGTGCTGAAGGAACACGAAATTTCTCCCAGCAGCTCCTCCTTGCAAGTCTGGCAATAAATAAGGAATGAAATTGCACCCTGGGAGTTGTTTTATGGAGCCACTGCTTTGTTTTGCATGGAACAGCTACCCTGTCCCTTGTCAGGCTCCGTCTGGTAGGAGCCCTACAAAAATTCAGCTTTCCCACCAGCTGCCCTGATGCTGGAAACCTCTTCTGTTTGCAAGTGTGACATTGACAGCAGCACGTTCCTGCCCAAAGGGTTAAAGACACGGACTGTGCATTCCTCAGTGCAGAACAGAAGAAACTTGACCAGGATTTTTACTTAGCACTACCCCCCAAAACCAAAGGCCTAGAGCCATTTATTGAGCAAGACAAAGAAATCCACCTCCTGGAGATCAAAGAGATGTGCTGTTCCCCCAGATGAGAAATTTCTTTCAAGAAAATCATCCTCAGTCTGGAAGAGTCTGGAAAGCTTGACCAGATGCAATGGTGATGGGGAAAGAGGAACTCTCCTGGTGACTCCAAACCCAGCTAACCCAGGCCAGAGCATCCCAGTGCTCCAGGAACAGCAGAGAGGAGGATTTGGAGGGGAGAAACAGAGAGCACACACCAAAGCATGAGTGTGCCACACCTGCTCTGCTCACTGCTCTGCAGAGCCCACACTGAACCCCATCCCCTCCATCATAGAGAGGAGCAGACAAATATTTACCCATCCAGCTAAAGAGAATGATTTTACTCAAGAGCTAAAAGCGCTGCCTTGCCTGGGATGTTTATTCTCAAATAAATCCCCTCTCTTCAGTCTCTTCCTTTCTTCAGAGCAGAACCAGTTGCCCTGAGCTGCTCTAACATGCACATAAACAAGCAAGGATTTCATTGCAGCTGAGTGAGTAGAGCCTGTTTTTGCCTATCTGAGGGTTTCTCCTGCTGCCAGGGCACATTTTTCATCTCATTTCATGCAGGTTTTCAGGCTGCTGTTTGTGACACGATAGGGGTGATCTCTGGGGTATAAGGGAAAGCCTGTTGGCAGATTTGCTGAAGAAACAAGGTGTGACACGAGCTCAGAGCTCGAGGGGTTGGTTCTTGGACCTGTGGGAACAGCTCCAGAAGGACTTCTTGTGGCTGAAAGGGCAAATATATCCAGGTAGATTTTGAGATAATCATAAAAAACACCCATTCCTCTCCAAAACTGAAGTGATGATTTAGGTACCAGTAAAGGAATGTGATACAGAGCTCATTTGTAACTCATCATTTGCTTGGTTGCATTAATTGAGGCTGAGAACAGCTTTCCTGCAGCCTTCCCCACCAGCTCCAACCCCTTGGGCATCACTAAAATAACCCCAGCTGCCTGGGTTAGCAAATTATTCTTGCCACAGATTAAAAACAGAGTAACTAACCCCATGTTTGCATTCTTAGAGCTCTTTGAGCATAACCCAGGTATTGCTTAGACTTCAGAAGTCCCACAGGGATGAGGATTACCAGAACTCCCTTTTCTGCCTGGTGTAGGGCACATTCCTGAGATGTGTCTTTGCTCCAAGGTCACTCCCTGGCCCTGTCCTGGGGACACCAGTTGGAGAAAGTTTTTTCCACAAACAGGAGGACAGTTTTCCCAGCTTGGCCCCTGGTTTGCAGCAGGAGCTGGTGGCACCACAGCACAGATCAATTTGTATCCACAGATTGTCCCTCCCACAGGCAGCAGTTCCACCTGGACAATCTTTCTCATTTGCAGAATCCCCTGTGCTCTCAGACTCTTCACTCCCTACCTCTGGGCACCTAAATCTTCATTACAAAGCAGCAGGATCCAAGCAGAAAGTCCCGTGTCCCAGGCTGGGGGAAGGATCAGAGCATCCTCCTGGTGCAGGACCAGGCTCTTCACGGGATGCTGAGCTCACAGCTGGTGCAGACACCAAAAACCAGGCAGGATTTAGCACCTGGAAGCAGCAGTGCAGAGCTCAGTTCCACAGCAGCAACCTTTACAGGATCCAACACCAGCTTTCAGCATTAAAGGTTTCCATTCAACAGAGAAGCTGCAATGTTATTTCCCATTTTGCCAATATTTACAGGTGAGATGCATGGAAGAGCCCAGGCTGGGGAGTGCTGGGCTTCCCACTGAGGTGGCTGAGGATGAGTGAGGGGAGGTGACAGGCTGGGGACAGACAGAAGGCACCAGCAGCAAAGCCCAGCTATAAAATGTTGGGAACCATAAAATGAGGTTGCAGCAAACAGAACAGGAGCACCAGGATACACCAGTCACTACCAACAACCCTCGCACATGTGTCCCCCTGCACAAAAAATGAGGGAACAAAGTCCCAAGTCCTCAGGATTAACCTAAAAACAGACACTAAGATGATTATGTAGGAACCAAATTGAATCATGTCCTTTCTTAAAGTACTATAAAATAAGATTCCAATCCTACTGGCTTCCCAGGGGCATGCTCAGACCCGATAAGGCTCAAGGGAAAATAATGACATATAGTTTGACAGATGAATGTTACTGGTTTTTACTCTCTGAATGGAGGAGTGACATTCCTGATTATCCACACACTCTGTACAGTCAACAGCCAAAAAAGGCTGTATTTGCTTTTTTGTATTTACCTTTTTAAGTGCAATCTCTTACCAGTTGTCAAACTATTGAGATGAAGCTTCTAACCCCAAGTTTAGAAGCAATCTATGGAAAAAATAGCAGCATCAGCACATGCATAAAAATCAGTCTTAAAACAAAATTAAAAATTAAAGCCTTCTTTATAAAAATATCAAGTTGTGAACTTGTGTTCTGTAGCTTTCTAAAAACCCTCCACCATCATTTTCCACCCTAGGAACCTCTCCCAGTCTGGGTCATTTTCACGAAATTAAAGTTTCAAAGCATCAGGTACACAAAAGATAAGTGAAGAGAAGGAAATGAAATAAAACAAAGCCCAAACCTGCTACTCTTTTCAGCTGGGGAAGATGGTCCATGGGTGCAGGACTGGGTGCAGCTGCTGGGGTGCATTCCCAGCCCAGGCAGATGTGCCTGGAGCACTGAGCTGTTGTGTGCAGCAGCATATCCCCATGCTCCAGGGCTCTGTGGCTTTCCAGGGTATCTCCTGTAACTCCTCTGCTTTACAGCTCTGCCCTGACTAAAGCCACGGCTGGGGGCAGGACTGACACTGTGCAAAACTGAGGGATCGGAGGAAAAGGGAAAAAAGACACAGGGAGGGATGATGTTCACTCCAACAGCAGGATCTCATCCTCATTTAAGTGACATCCATTTTGCCTTCATCTCCACGCCAGGAGCAGGACTCCTGATGTACACAAGTGCATTAAATAAAACAGTTGCCCTCCTATATAAAACCCGTCTCTAACGCCATTTTTTCCCCCCTGATGCTTGAAGTAGAGAATGCAAAAACACAAGGAAAAATTCTCTGGGGGGAGGATGACCCTTGAGAGGAGCACGGCCGCATTCCTCGGGCGAAGCACAAGGCACGCACGGAGGAGCTCGCGGCCGGGGCCGACGCTGCTCCGATCCTCCTGCCTGGCTCGTGTGGCTCGCTGCCTTCCTGCTGGGCTCGCTGTGCTGCTGTGCTGCCGTGCGGGCCCCGGGCCGGGCGGTGAGGGCCGTGAGGGGGATGAGGGCGGCCCGCCCGCGGCAGCTGCGCCGTCAGGCCGCGGCCTCGTCCTCGCACACGTCGGGCAGCTCCGGGTCCCTGGCGGCTTCTCTGCTCCCCTGTGTTCTGCGAGGAGACAAAGACATTGTGGGCACACAGCAAGGCAGGGGGTGCTTTAAATATCAGCAATGAACCAGCCTGATGTGCTGGTACCGTGTGAACGCCTCAGCAATAGCCCGGCACGATGCCCTGCAGGGATGTGCAGCTTGTGCCTGCTTGGCTCCCAAAAACTGAGCTCTCCACTTCCCTGAATGCCCTTCTCCACGAGGAGGTATCTAGTTTTAGGGGAAAGTTTTGCAGACCAGCAGCATGGTTTCCAAATTATCTAGTTTGCAATTGGAGAGTTCTGGCTTGCTGTCCTTTAATCTGATTTTTTTTATAAAGATCAGAGTGATGGGTTGATCCCACAGCTGCTTCTCCAAAGTGCTGCTGTAAATGGCAGTAAAACTAAATGTTTTACTAAACCAGAACCCAGTTTGTCCTACACAAAAACTGTGTGATTTCAGTTTCTGTGAGTTTGCCTGGTCCCCAAAACAGCAATCCCCAAAACCTGAGAGCATCAGCCCTAGAATCTCAGCCAAGGTCACTTCCTTGCACTGCACATATACCACAGTAACTTCAGTCTTTTCCTCCTACTCCTTACTTTTGATGTTTTCTCATGTAGAAGGCTTGAGCTGTACTGCTCGAGGAGCAGCACCTCCACCCAGCCCAGCCACCCCCAGACAGCGTGTGACTGTCACTGGATGGAGAAAAGGGGACACCTCCAGGTGCCACCCACAGCGAAAACCATTTGCAGGCAGGTGACTTCACCTAAACCACCCATTTCTCCATCATAAAGATATCCACAACACAAAGGAGGTGATCATCTCCAAGCAATTGTGTCTCCCAGGTGTGTCCAGCCTCGCTCACAACCAGTCTGGCTGTGCCACAGAATCATGGAATGGTTTGGGTTGGAAGGAGGCCTTGAAGATCACCTTGTTCCACCCCCTGCCATGTGCAGGGACACCTTCCACTATCCCAGGTTGCTCCAAGTCCCATCCAACCTTGGGCACTTGCAGGGATCCAGGGGCAGCCACAGCTGCTCTGGGCACCCTGTGCCAGGGCATTCTGTAGAACCTGCATGGACAAGCCAGCTTGGCAGTGGAGTGTCAGTGCCTGGAGCACACAGTGTTTGGGGGCTCTGCAGGTATTTCCTGGCTAGGAACAACACAAAGTACACACAATTGGCTAACCCAATTTTTGAAGAAACCAGAAATTATCAAAAATCATGTTCCCATCTCCCTCCACTTCAACAAAGCCCTGCAGTAAACCTGACCTTGAACCCATGGACCATTTCCCTGCAGGGAAAGCTGAGGAACAGCCCTGTCTTCAGAGCCTGTCACCTCCCTCTTCAAATGATTGATCACCTCATTTAGCAGCAGAGGCTGTGTTCTGTGGCAGCTCAGCACAGCCCAGCTCCCTGTCTGGCACATCCTGCTGATCCTGCTCCTGTCAGGGCTGTCTTCAATGCTGTCCCACCACTCTGAGCAGCCTCTGCCTCTCCAAACACCTCCATGTCAGGGTGAGAGGACCCTCAGGGTGGCAAACAGCAGCCAAAAAGCTGGGGCTGCCCGTGAAGCAGCAGAGATGCAGTACCAGAGCTCCATGTCTGCACAGGAGCCAGGCTCCTGCTGTGAGGCCTGAAGCTGGATGGGAATCTCCAGTAAATAACTCTTGCTAAGAAATAAGACTCTATTTCTCCTACATTTTGTAAGCCACAGGGGAGCAAGGCCTGAGCCTGGTTTGTGCAATTACCCAGGAGAGCACATGGCTGTGGGGGGATCACAGCCACGGGGGATTCACACGTGTTCCGTGTTCCACAAGGAGTGAGCCTCTCCACACTGCCCTCCCAAACACAGGAGCACGGGACAGGGAGGGTGTGGGACAACCTACACAGCTCAAACACACACCCCTGACAAGGGCTTAATTCCTCCACGGAGTCCCCATTCAGTGCAGGCTGCTCAAGTCCCTTCCTCCCTATGGAAATGCAGCAGCAGGAGGCAGTGGCACCACGTCAGTCCCCATCTGCTTCTGCCTGCCTTCTCCTGGCTAGTTTTGGAGAATCTCTGCAAGTCCTTCCTCACTAAGAGCAGGTGACATCCTGGCTCTGACCCATCCATTTGTCTCAGAGCAATAAACCAGGCCAGAGTCTCCAAAGTGCTGGAGTTGCTCCCAAAGGTATTTAGAGATGCGTGGTTGTTTCCCAGTCTCTCAGCCCAGATCTTCCAGCCTGGCTGGAGGCTGTCCTGCCTAACCACTGCATCCAAGACTATGCACTGAGGTGTCTGTAAACAGCTCATCATTTGCATTAATGTTATTTTGTTATTTAACAGAATTACCTGGACCAACACTTCCTAGAAGGGTCTTTGCAGGTGGTTGGACAAGTGACCATGCTTTGATGAAGTCCTGGCTGGGGTGGGGTGGCCACATGGAGCAACCAATTTTGGTGTGCCCAGAGCCCTCCCGGTGCTGCACAAGAGGCAGAAGCACAAGGGAGTGGTGGAGCATCTGGAGCAGAGATGGCTCCAGCCTTTTCTTTTGCATAACCACTAAATATTAAACTCAAATTACAAAGCTCAGCCTTTCCCAAATTCTGTAGCTATTCCCTCTGCAGACGTGGGGCTGAGCACCACTTCCTGCTAAAACCCAACTGTTTTATTTCACCCCTCCCTCCCTAAAAGCAGCTGAAATGCCAAAGAATCACAAATAGAAATAATAATAAAAAGCGTACATAAACATTAGTGTCACACAACACAGAATGACTGCAGTAAAACTGTTCCTACAGGAAGGAAGGATGGAGCCAAATGCTCTCACTACCACACAAATCACAAAGACTCAGGAGGGGACACAGGTTTCTACAGCACCCAGGGGAAACACAGACATGGAATTACCTTAAAGATGGATGCAAATATACAGATGTGTTTAAGAGGAATCTGTCCCTGAGAGCAAAACAATGAGACAAAGGAAGAAAGTGATCATGAAGACAATGGCAGCAGGTGAAGGAGCTTGTATTTCTGTGCCTGTCCAGCCTAGAGTGCAGAGTGGAATGGGGATGGAACATCAGCCACGTTTACCTAAGGACAGATGAGGACAGGCACTGGTAGCACTTGTACAAACCCTCTCCAGCCCCTACCACTGCTGAAAGCTCCAGATGGCTCCAGCACACTGCTGATGTCCAGCTGTGCTGCCCTGGGCACCTCTGGGCTTTTGTGTCCTGTCAGCACCTTGTGCAGTGGGGCAGAGCCCCAGGGGCACTGGGCCCCTCACTGCTGGTGGTGGGTCATTCCAGAGGAAAGTCCTGTGCCACAGCCCTGTCAGGGCACCCACCTGCATGTGGGGCATGGCTCTTCCCACAAAACATGCAGTTCTCTCTTTGGGAGGAGCTGTTTCTGCTCAGAGACCTGGGCCAGCCACTTTTTTTAACCTCCTTTCCCCCCTTGGCTTCCTTGTGCCTAACCTGCATGGATAATATGGCCCTAAAGGCAGTGACCCTTTGGGTCTCTTTTTGGGAAGGCTGGAAACAGGACAGGCTTTTTAAATACCAACTGATCCCCCATGGAGGAGCTGACAACCACATTTCGTCAACAGTATTAGCAGCCATAATGGGAAAGTAAATTGGGTCTGTCAAAACACAGCAATTAATTTGATAGGTAGTGCTTGCAATAAATGAGAGCAATAAAATGTGGTGAAGCCAGTGCTGACTCAGTCAGGAGAAATGTGGAGCAGGCAGAAGAAATGCAGCAAACACTGCTACCAGAAATCCAGAACTTAGCTGTGAATGCTGAACTGGGCTTTAAAAATAGTCTGGAGCTGGAAAATTAGGAAAAGATCAGTTGCTTCTGCAGCCACCATTAATGATGGGCTTGAACCTGGCCATGGTCTGCAGGATCTGTTAGGACTCCATGAATCACTGCCTCTCATGGGAGTTCCTGCAGGAAAGGCAGGATCCAGTGACACGTGGCCAATGCCCAGCTGACAGGGGACGCGACAGCTGGCAGCACCCACACCATCTAGGTGTGCAAAACAACAATTGCTAAATGGGGCATCATCATTTTAGCTCCCCTCCACCTGCTGAGTGTGTCTGCACTGAACATCTGCCTTTTAAACTGCTCAGTACTGATAAACAGAGCAATAAATAACAGCCAGGAGAGGATTCGCTTCTTCCAGGTCTAAAGAGTGCTAAAAAAACGTTCTGTCCTCCCAGCATTAACTTAAGAACTGTTTCACATCAGTGGTGTCTTAATGGTGTCCTCTAAAGGCATCAAGGCTGCAACAGGAGAGCCCTGCTGCTACCACAGACATCTGCCCAGAGCATTTCCAGGAACAGAGCCCAGCATGCTGTGTAGGTAATGCATGAAATTCAAAAAAGAAATGCTCTCCTGCTGCTGAGAAATTAAAAAAAGATTCAGCCACATGATTTAGTTTCCTCCTATCCAAATCCCAAGGAGTGAGCTTGAAGGACAGCTCCATTTTAAGAGTCATCAATTAGGCATCAAATAGCAGAAAGCTTTGGTACCAGAACTCAGCTCACTGCCAGAGGATTTGCTACAGAGTGTATCCTCAGACATGGCACAGATGTAAGATGCTTGAAGCAGCAGTGAGTGGGGCTCTGGCAATTTCACATGCAGCCTAATTAAATAAATTGAATGTGAAGCTGGAGTATTCTAATTGCTTTCCTTTTTTCTTCCGTAGAAACACAAGTTATTTCCTACCTACAGCCAGAAGGAGATGCAATATTACACAAGCTGACTTCTGTCCCTCTAAAGACACTGCCACTGGGACAAGGAGCTCTGTGCAGGAGAGCTTGGCAATGTGTAGCTCATTCTTCTCTCAGCTCCTCCAGGGCAGCCACATGTCCAGAGCACAGTGATGGCTGCAGGCACTGCTTTTCTGGCATGTCCCAATTTCGGGGTACCCTGTCCAGCAACAAGGGTGAGGGACATGGAAACTCTGCAGAGCCTTACTGCAGCAATATTATCTTCTCTAAAGCTTTACAGAAATCCAGACTCACTTGAAACTTATTTTAACACAGCTGTAATCATAACATTGGCACTTTATATGTCTAGCAAGGGTGGTTTTTCCAGGGAACAAGCAATATGAATTAAGAAGTGGATGAGCTTGGTGTCTACTCTGTTTGCCCCTGAGGAAATAACGCTGTCACCGAGAGATAACTCACTGAACAATGAATATTTCCCATTTAGCTGTGGTTCACTTGAGATTAAAGTCATTAGATCCAACACATCTATTTAAATGTGAAGTTATTTTCATTAGATTCAGTCAGTAAAACGTTTTCCAAAGTTTGAAATAATAATAATCCATATGCCTTAAAAGGAGTATCCCTGCTGTGGTGTTTAATATACAACACCATTTGTTGGAGAAACTTGGCAAGTATCTTTCTTTTAAACAACAGATTTGGGATGGGTTTTCAAAGCTCCAGTTGTGCATGAAATAATTTAGGATTAAGTCAATTGTTACTGCCAAAAATTGGCACTGATGGCATGAGACTGAGAAATTAAGCACAGGGATTGTGCAGTGGAGAATTGGCACATTCATATTGATTTTGGATATTTCTAAGTGCTCACACAGCTGGGCAGAGGCCAGCCCAGCATTGGCTGCAGCTTCATCCCTGGCCTGGCACCGTTTTGTAAACTGAGGGCACCAGACACAGCAGCACAACAGTGGAAATTACACACTGCTTTAAAAATAAACCTTTTAGTCTGTTCAAGGAGCCTGAAAACACACAGGTCCAGAATGAGCTGAGACAGGGAAAGATGCTGGGTTTCAATGAACTGAAAAAAATCTGACTAGCAACTTTAAAAAGGAGACAAAAGTGGAGGCTTACAGCTCATCCTGAAAGCCTAAGAATATTTTATAGGGGACAAGACATCTATAATGTGGCTGATCAGAAGTTTCACAGCTACCTGAGATCAAATGAACTTTGTTTTTTCTGAGCAGATACTAAAGCACCCAGCTCCAGGCAGGAACCAGCATCAAGGATCAAGGAGTTTTCCCACCACCTGGGTGAGTTTTCAAGCATCTCAAATGAAAGTAGAAGGGAACAGATCCCTTTTGGAAACAGGCCCAGGGTTACCAGCCTGAAATATCAGTTCAGGCAGGGTTTGAAAAGAAAGTCTGCCTTGCTCCAAGTTACCTGTCTGGGAAGAATAAAATACATTTTTCTTCAAACTTAGTAAATGTTTCTCCATTTCAGAGCAATGCAATGCAGTGACCAGCAGTGATAGTGAAGATATGGGTAGGGACATGTGTCCAATTAGCAAGAACTAATTTGGAAGGCATTGAGCAAAGAGGAGTAAATCAGGGCAAATCCCTTGTGCTAAGATGGCAAAGGAGCTGTGACTGCCATGCTCCAGATGTGTCCCACAGCAGCACTCATGAGCAGGGTGTTTAAATGCCAAACTGGTAGTCTGGCCACGGACTCCAAGACAAAGTCTTCATTAAGTCTCTAGTAATCAGCTGGGGACCTAAAACATTATCATCCTTAATTGAGCTGAGCCCTGAAATCCCCACACAGAGAGAGACGACTCTAATTGTGTTATCAATGGTGCAGTGAGACTCAGCACACCCTCCTGGGAGTCTGCTAGGAATGGGACTGGGATTCTGGGTGAGAAAGAATCATTTTGGGACAACACAGCTTTGTTGTCAGCCACAACCTTATAGATCCTGTGGGGTGAGAACTTTATTTATATAAAAATAATTGACCCAGATCAGGCTACTGGTCCAGCTGTTATTCACTGGACTGATGGCCCAGAATCCTGGCTCTGAATGGAATCTGTGACAAAAATGAGGGAGAAAGAGTAAGAACCAAGTAAAGGACAGAAGAATTCTTTCCCCATCCCTGTACACACTATCATGGTTAAAAACTGCTGATGAATCTATTAGTCATCAAGATCTCTATTCCTTTTTTAATCCAAATATAATAATTTATATCCAGCCTCCAAAGTATCCCCTTGTAATGTGTTCCACTATTTCATTAACTGGCAAAAAACTGTGTGAAAAAATACTGGATGTATTCTTAAGTGAAAAGGCAATTTCAAAGTGTTCTTTGCAATTTCAAAGTCTCTTTGACCATGATGTCTCTGCCCAGACTTGGGCCCCAGACCCCAGGTCAAATCCCATAATCTCATTTTGTGTTAAAAAACCTACATAAACTGCTCATTTGGTACCATTTCTGCTGTCCATAGAAAGGAGAGAAGAATTAAACCCTCCAATATATATCCAAACTAGACCCTAATGAAATTTATTTCACTTCACCAATCTCTAATGGATCTTTGATCATAGCATTATAAGCTAACAGGTGAAAAAAGGGACTCAAGTTTAGCACCTTACATGTGTTTACGCCAAACCCATCTTACAGAGAGAACTGCATCTATAAAAGAGTTTTTAGGCTGCAGCAGTACACTGTACTTCAGTCTGAGAGGACTTGAGGTAGATTTTGTCTCCAGTGTTTGATGCAGAAGGGATTTTTGTCTTTAACTGCTACAGAAAAGATTTGCGAAGTGCTTCCCCCACCCTCCCTCCCCATAGGCCTTGGCCCTGGCCCTGGCCATGCTGCAGAGGCAGGCATGGTGTAGGTACCTACATCAGCAGGTTCCCTGGAGCAGACATGGATCTCTCCTCCCGCCTCGTCTGGACCTCAAAGGGGTTCCCAAAGGAGCGTTTCCTCAGCATGGCCTTCACTAGGATCTTTGAGGAAGAGAACAGAGCAGTGAGAACAGCAGGACTGGCTCCTAGAAGCTAGTTCAAAGGAGGAACAAGAGCTTCTTTAATAATTCAGCTGACATTTTACAGCACAAAGCAAAGGAACCCAGAGAACAGCCAGGCTGCTGCAGTGGTCAGACACAAGAAGTTCACACCGGGTCAAACGGCCAAGATTTCATGCCAGGAACACACGTGTCCCCTCTCCAAACCTCCTCCAGCAGCTGAAGGCTTCAGCACAGCCCCCTGCTCAGAGGATGTGGTGTGTTTCACACATACCACAGCTGGCAGGCTGGGGATGGTCTTCACAGAGTTCTTGACTTCCTCCTCGGTGACCTCCACCACGGAGCAGTGCTCCTCCTCCAGTGGCAGCGGCTCCGCGCCGCCCCGGCTCAGCCAGGGGTGCACCTGCACGGGGACACACAGCTCTGGCTGGGACAGAAACGGGCACAGGGCTCACTGCTGGCAGTACTGCTCCATCTCCCACTGCCAGAGGTGGTTTTAACCAGCCTCCTTGGAAATGGCTGCAGTCTGGCTCAGTGCGTCACACCTGCTGCCACCCACCAGCACCATGGCACCCCCTGAATCAAGTTTGATACACTTTGACAACCTGAGTTGTCTGGAGTATTGTCATTTTTTGTCTTGCATGCAGCAGAGCAAAGCCCCTTTTTCTTGCTGCCTCTCATGGGCTGGTTTCTTGGCTGGGAGCAGGAAGGAAGCCCTGTATGAGGGCATGGGCTGAGCACAGAGCCCGGGCTGAGCACAGAGCCCAGCCTGACACGTCCTCTGTCAGCATCCAAGGCAAATCCCCAAGCATACCAGCCAGGGACAAGGGCCAGCACTCAGCTCTGCTCTTCTACCCACAGGCTCTTACAGCATGCCTGCAAGAGCTGGCAAGTGAAATCCCATAAATACAGCTCCAAACCTGCCTTTGGCCTCCTGGGCATGGAGGGAAGGGATGTCACAATTTTTTCCTGAAGCTCAGCCTTTCTAGTGTCACCTTTGGTGGCAATACTGCTGTTGGCCTGGGACAAAGCAAAGCAGAGCTTGCCCTGTAGAGCATGCTGATGGATCTCTGTGGAAATTTTGTGATCCTTCAGCAGGTCTAAAGCCTTGGTGAGGGGTCACAGGGGGACAGCAAGCCCACACAAACCCAGAATGAAACCACAACCTGTGAAGCATTGTGCTCTGCCAGGCCTGTTCATTCTTTCTATTATTAAACATCTCCCAAATAATGGTGATAGAAAAAAATGTGCTACCTTGAGGCCACTGGCCACACAAGGACCAGAGGAAGAACACACATCCAGTCCCTGGAATGCACATCCAACACTGCCAGCCCAGGATCTGCAGCTAGCAGCTCCCCTGACAATGTTGATTCTCCCAGGGAGTCACTGAGATCAGCCAGCTTTTGAGTAATTTTCATTTAAATAAGCAAACAAGAAAGCTTTTGTCAATATTCCCCAAGCAAGAAGCAGTGATGGAGCTGTGGCTGCAAAATGAATGCTCTCCTCCGAGGGAGGGTGCTAGAGACAGCTCCCAAAACAAACACTGGGAAGAGCTCTGCCTCGTTAGAAGGTACCAAAGGCCATAAAATGAGCTGAGACTAAAAGCTCTAATATCAAGGTCCACCTTACCTTTATTTCAGGGACTGTTATCCTCGTTTCTGGATTTTTATCGAGCATGCGCAGTATCAGCTCCTTGAGCTCCTCACTTATCTGTGCTCTGAGTGAAGAAAACAGCAGCACACACTTAACAAGGGAGTTGTAAGGGCAGCAATGCACAGTTCTTACTGCAGGTACCTGGTAGAGAATCTGCTCTGCTCAGGAGGTATTTTCTCTGCAAACCTGGCTTGGAAAAAGGAAGGCACCACAGTCACTGCTGCAGGGCTTGGTTATCCTGTTCTGCCCCCTAACACAGCAGCACACACTCAAAATGCAGGATGAGGGATCAGGTGAAGGGGTCTAAGGACATTCTTGAAGACAGCACTACATAGGGGAATTTCTGAGGGGAGATTTGGAACAACAAAGTTCTCCTGAGAGCAGAACTGGAGTTGAACTCTGTGAATCAAGAGGGGCGCAGCTTGATTTGCTGAACCTTCATCATGAGCAACTGTATGGTGGATAAAACACTCCCATATGACATTTGAGTTCCCAGCTAAGCTTCCAGGTTGTGTTATTTAAATTGCTTCCAGAACACAGATTGCAGGCAGCCTGTAACTCAGTATTCCCTACCTGCAAAGCTCAGCCTTGGGGTAACAACAGGAGGGAATGAACAAATGCAAATAAGAGAAATACATCTAAATTTTTAACACTATTTCCAAGATCTAAATGTGAGAGCACCTGAGCCCAGAAGCCACTCTATTGGCATGGAGCCCTTGATCCTGCAGCCCAAAGGCTGCAATGACTCCTGTGGTTAATGATGCAGGAGAAGCCTTTAAAATGCACTAGATCTGAATGATCAAAGTGCTGCTGCAGTAAAATGTCAGCATGTGACTGAATTGTATTAGGCAGCTGAAAGTCTGTGTCACAAGTGACTCTTGAAGAATTGTGTTTCTTCATGGAGATGGGACTTAGCAGCACAAAATGTCACTCCCCAGGAAGGCTGGATTTGAGACTGAAAACAATACTAAGCACCAGGTGTTGTGCTCATCTCCTCTGCAGAGAAGGGAATAAACTATCACAAACCAAAATGAAAACCACATCACCGCAAGGGATATTTCAGTCTCATGAAAACAGAACTGCTGTTTAATAATTCATGAATATTTTATTGGGACTTTGGCTATGAGATCTTTACAAACAACCACAAGGAAATGCTGCTTGTTCGGAGGCAGAAAGGGGGTTCAGTTTGAAGTCTAAACACTTAGAGTTGCATCAAGGCTCTGCTGTACACAGGCAATAGAGCCCAGACAAGGGGAAGAACAGGATTATTCCTCATAGACTCGGGTGACAATTCCAGTTGGAATGGAAAGAACGGTGCTGCTCTTGAGATGAGCTCCAGAGGAACAGCCATGGGCACTGGCAGTGCATTTAGCAACTCAGAACAAACAGATTCCTTCCAGACACCACACTGATGCAGGTGAGATGGCATTTTAAGAAATACTTTAAATCAGTTCTGTGCCAAAGTGTCAACAGCTTTACTTAAAATACAATAAATAGAATATAAAATCACTTAACATTTCTGTGTACCTGATTGATTTCTTTGCAACACAGGATTAAAGTCCTAGGGAAAAGCCCCATCAACAGGATCACCAAGTGTCAGGTGGGTTATGGCCAGGTAACAGATCACATCCCCCTGTCTCTGGTTTCCCTTCTCTCAGTCTGCAGCACAGTGTGAACACTGTGCCTGGTGGCATTTTTCCTTTGAAAAGCCTGTGCTGTCTGGGATGTCTCACAGCCATAGTCCTGTAAAAGCTCTCAGGAAGATGCCAAGCACAGGGCTCAGCATCCATTCAGGAGGGTTGCCAGCACCCAGATCACTTTACAGGGTGCCTGCAGGTCATTGTCCTGGAACATTGTCCTGGGCTTCACAGGAGGGACTAGGCAGAGCTGCTGGCTCTGCTGACACATTTGAAGAGAAACTTCAGCTTGCTTTTTAGTCATGCCAGGATCCTCAGGGTGTGAGCTAAGCTCATTTGCCTCGTGTCATGGCAAGGACTCAGTGCCATGAATGAGAAGTCTAGTGCCATAAATATTTATCCTGGTGTCTCTAAGGGAAGGGACAAGATGGTGACACCGGTACAGTCAGATCCATCTGTCCTAAAGGTTGTCAGGAAACAGGCAATGAGTTTCCATGGGCTCTCTGCAAACAGGAATGTGTCTTTTGTAGCCATGGTGAAATAAATTGAAACCAAAATACTCCTCACTATAGAGAGGTGCTAATTCTGTGGGAGGTCAGGGTGGATCCACTCCAGTGAATTCCATGTCTCTGTGGCTGCCTCTAACAAATAGATGTGGTTTGGACAGCTGTCAACACCTAGTAACCCTCAGCTCCCCCAACAACCTAATCAGGGGTGCAGCTTTTTTTAGACTGGGAGAACAGGTCACTGAGGAAGCCACATAAATCATGCAGCCCAATTATGGCTGCAAGAAATGCCTGAATGAAGGAAAAGATCTCAGCACAACCCAGTTAGCCCATTAAATGTTAATAACTTACTGCAGAGGCAGATGGGAACAGGCATTTGTAAGCTGACTGCTAACCCAAATACATGGTGGCTGAGGGAGGGGTGGGAGTTTTGCCAGCCTTGAGCGAGGGAGAAAACTGCCAGGGGAACATAAACAGGTTTGGGTTTTTTTTTGGCTGCAGTGCTGTCAAGACAAAGTCCTGTTCCAGCTGCAGGTGGGGACACAGCAATGGAGCATGACCAACCTTTGTGCTCCTAAAGCCTCAAGCCCAGTGACCTGGGGCTGCCAGAATTGCTCCTTGCCCACACTGGGGTCTGTGTGTGCCCTATAAGAGGGCTGAGCCCCAGGGCCTTGGAGCTGCAGGTGCTGTGCAGGCTCCAGCTGGGCAGAGGGGCTGAGCTGTTTGCAGTGGCTCTGGCTCCTGTCAGTGCAGGGTAATTAATGCAGCCCAAGTGTCTAAAAGAGGGCACCCTGAGTATCCATCCCTTTCTGTGGAATCAGAAAGAAGTCTGGGATTGCCAAGGTAGAGGCCCAGCCCTTTACTGTAATGTGAAAATTCAGTGAACATCTCACAGAAGTCTTTCCTTGCCAGAGATGTTGGATAGATGCACATACCACAGGCTGCCTGACAACATCCCTCCCTTCCCCTCTAATACCACACACATGCCTCTCATTAGAGTTTTAATTTGTGCTTGCTCCAAATCAAGTAATTTTATCTACAAATTTTTATTGGAATGAGCAATTAGGTCAAGAATTTTTTGCCTGACTACTGTGTGGATTTGGGAAGGAAAACGAAGAGTCCAGCTCTGGCTAATTCGTCTGTCAGGAACCAGGGGAAACAAATTCTTCACCAACAGGAAGTTGGAAGAAATGCTGAGGAGTGGCCAACACTTGAAGCTACAGGAATGGTGACCATGGAGCCAGCATCCCTGAGCACACAGGGAGTGTCACCCCCTCCTGCCAGACTCTGACCACAAGCACTCATCAGCTCAGTACTGAGCCTCCACTGCTCAAATGCCACCTGAGTGGCCTTGGCTTGTCCCCTGCTCTGCAGAGGACACGCTGTGACCACAGCTGTCCCACGTGAGCACCCCAGCATTGCCACTGTGCCCCACGGGGGTTTCCTTCCCTGACCAAAGCAGGGTGGGAGCAGACCCTCAATAGGTCACAGGTGAATTAATTCCTGTTTTTTTAATAACTGCCAGTTTTTTTTCCTCTCTGCCAGTGCAAAAGACAAACCTATGTTTTCCTGGGGTGTGTTGGAGGAGTGGGATTTGCTGAGCTGTGGTTGCACATCTCAGGCCAAGCTTCCTTCCATCAGACAGTTCCCCTAAGCTCCAAGGGAAGTCCACAGGAGAGGGATGTGTTTTTTCTTAGACCAAGACCAAGGTTTATCACAACATTGCTTTTGAAAATGACTACATTAAATCATTCTGGTGGCTGCTGCATGGGGAGACAGAAAGGCCCAACCAAACCATGCATCCAGCATCTCCAGAGTCAAGTAGGTGGGGCAGAACTTCCTCGATCCTGGAATCCCTTCACTTCCAAAGAGCCATTTCCTTTAGTCCCTGTCTGCACAACAAGGACAGAGGAAGAGCAGAAGCACTTTGAACACCTCAACACCTGCACAAAACCCACGTGAAGGGCCCAGGAGAACACAGAGCACCTCACCACTCATGCCCATGCCCCTGTGGTGACCACTGTGCCACACAGAGGATAATGCTGAAAACTGAGCTTTATTCTACAGCAGCTAAGTTTACTCACTCTTCTGGGAACTCCACAGGCTTGGTCTTGATCCTATTATGAAGACCCAGAATATATTCATCTATAAAAGGGCACTGTAAAACAAAGAAAGAGATTTTCCAGTTGTCCAAGATCCTGGCATCACTCAGGCATTTGTCATTCATGTAACACCAAGTACAACCTCTGCACTCCCTGGATTTTACACAGAGATGGAAATAAATTAAATCTCCCCACACACAATAAATTGATTCATTCCTCATTAAAAAATAAATTCAGAAGAACAGCAGAGGCATCTAGGGAATACATAACTGGACTGGAATACCCTCCTTCATCCAGCCTGCCAGGTGACCATGAACTGCCTCTGTCACCTCCCCTGGCCACTTCTCACCCAGAGCTGGATGCCTGGTGCCTGCGTGGTGGGATCTGCAGAGGTCAGAGGCTCAGGTTCATTCCTGCTCACACCTGCTGTGCTGCTCATCCTGGCACAGCACGGGTGGGACATGGGGATCTGGCCACAGGGGAGGGAAAAGCCATGACAGGACATGGAGTGAGCAGAAGGCAGCACTGAAGAGCTGCCTCTGCCAACCTGGACCCCCATCAGTCCTAACTCAGCTTTGGCAGACAGAGCTTTCTGGTTCCCAAAGTGCTGCAGCAGTTTGGGATCAATCCTATGCCTCTATCCATGCTCTGGCTCATTTCTAAATACAGGAAATGTGGATAATAAACTCCCCACAAACTCCTGGTGATGCTGCTGATGCTGCTCTGGGTTTGTAGCTCTGCATTCAGGGCCCAGTGCTGGAAATTATCCCTTCCACGGATCACAACCTCAGCCCCTTCTGATCTGCAGGGGGGTTTTGAGCTTACAGAAGGTAGGTCTTTGCCTCTAACATGTGCCTTTATTTGGAAAGGAATGAGTCAAAAGGCAGGCAGACAGGGCAGTGCAGGGCTCCAGCACTGTAAGGGAGCTTACCTTCCCATAAACAAAGCAGTACAGGGTGATTCCCATGGCCCACACATCCAGGGCCTGAAAGAGAGCAAGAACAGGGAGTAAAGGAGAGGCAATGCAGAAGATGTGAGTAATCTGGATTTTACCACCAATTCAGATAACACTATTTGTATGGATTTAACACTTTCTGTGTCACTTTGAAGTTGGGCTCCTAAGGGCAGCTCTTGCACACTGGAGGAATGAGGGTTGTGCTGAGCCAGGCATTGCTCCCTTGCCCTGTTGTGACCAGCAAGCAGCCCCTTCCTACAGGAAATGACACCATTCAGGGCTGAACCTTAAAAGTTTTCCAAACAAAAAAATCCCTATTAGACCCTATCCCCATGTCTGCATCACCACCCTTGGCAGTGTCTCTCACTTCCAGGAAATCAAGATATGACCTTGGTGCTCAGCAGCCCCCTGTGCCTCTTGATTATTTTGGGAGAGAATCAAAGGCTTCCTCCTTCCCCCTGGGGAAGGGAAAGGGCTCTAGCAGGCTCCTGCCCAGGCAGGGATCCACAGCAAAGTGTCTGCCCACTGCACACAACAACCAACGCGAGCTTTGCCTGGCCTGGAGGGAATTAGAGCTTCAGTTTTACTAACTGACAGCCCTAAGTTGTACCACAGTCAGGATGCAGGTGTGGCACTGCCCTTTGTGCCATGCCTGGGGGTCCCAGGAGGCCCCTGTGAGCAGAGACCTACCTTTCCACTGAAACTTTTGCCAGTCTGTGAGATGGCCTCTGGTGCCATGAAGGCTGGCGTCCCTGCCGTGCTGGAAAGCTGGGCATCATTCCCTTCAAACTGATTGCTGACACCAAAATCAGCAATTTTGACGTGGCCATCATCTCCTAAGAGCAAGTTGGAAGGCTTGATGTCCCTGTGGATGATCTTCTGGTAGTGCACTGAAAAACACCCAAAAAAGGGAGCAAAATTGGCCACGGCAGCCAACACACCCAGGGGAAACCTTTCCAGGAGGGGCAAAATAAAAGTGCAAGCTCAGGCACCACACTCCCAGCTGCTGCTGGAGATGGAATATAATGGTTCCTACAGCCATTCCTTTTTGGTGCCTCACTGGGACACAATTCTCAGAAATACATCTAGGAATTATGCAAAGAAAAGACACAAACGCAGGGACAGCTCAGCCAGAGGGAACAACCAGTGCTGCTGGAGAAGGAAAACACTCAAATCCTGCAGATTTGCTTGGCCTCATCACACCAGCTGATGGGTGGGGCCACCTGCTGTATTATAGTTTATGGGACCCAAATGAAGAGGTTCACTTTTAGTTTATTTATTTTGAAACTGCAGTTCTGTGAAGCTCATCAGAAGGGGCAGAACTACAGGTAGAATGAAAGAGGTGACAAGCAGCTGAGTGCCAGGTTCAGCCAGCAGCTCAGAAATTAGTGGGCATTTCCAGGTCAAAAGGTGGAATAATGGAGCTCCAAGCTTGGAGCAAGCACCAGCACCCCAAAGGGGCACTCTTTATTCAGCCAAGCTTCTCAGTGGAGCCCACAAATAGAGAAACAACCTCAGCTTGCTTTGCATCACCCCAAAACCCACCCTGGCCCAAAGCTCCCAGCCATTCCCACCACTCCTGCAGCCAGAGCTGTGGCCAAACCTGGCCCTTCATTCCATGAGGCTCCAGCCCTGTCTCACTCCATGAGGCCAACCGTGGGCACCAGCTGAAGAGCTTGTACATCCAACATGAAAGAAACCCTTGCAGAGAGCTTGGAGGCTGAGATGCACTGAAAACAACAACAAAAGCCACCTCTCTTGTGCAGTATTGCAGTTGAAAGACATTTCCAGGCCACTGAGTGAAGCAGGGAGCTGTATGGAAGTGACTGATTTCTCAGGAACTCAGAGAACTTGAAAAATAAAAAAATCCACCAACTTTCAGAACATGAGATGACCCCAAAGCAGAACTGTAGAAAATCTAAGAGACTTTAGTGAAGGAGGAGGAAGAAATCCTCTAATCTCGCCCTCCCCAGAGGACCAGGACCCCCTGTCCTCCATCCTTCCCTGGCTCCAGCCACTGTTTTCACATTTCCTTCTTGCCAACAGAGCATGTTTGTTTTTATACCTCCATGAGCACTTTTCATATCTCCTAGGAAATACACATTGGGTGGAGGAAAATGCTGGTCTAACCCTTTCCTGCTTTACAAACCTGACCAGCACAAAGGCAGGCTGCCCCATGGAGCATCCCAGTTTGTGCTTTAGGACCAAGAATGAACAAACTTCATTTAACTTTCTGCTCTTTTCAAGTCAACTTTCCAGCAGGCCACGCTTGGGGAGGGGAAGTCACACTTCCAGGTATTTTTTCTGCAAGGCCCTCTCCTCAGTTTAAAGCACTTTTGGGGGATGCTGTCCTTGGCACATTAAACAGCTGCTCTGGAGATCCAGCAGATAAAAACTTGCTGGAGAGCAGCAGTACTTACATCTTCTTCCAGATGTGCACCAACTGCATGGCCAGGCTGTGGTGGGAGGCAGTTAATGCTAACAGCCTGCCTAGACAGCCAGGATAAACACCCAAACCCTGCAACAACAGTAATTAGGAGGAAACATCTGCTCAGCAGCAGAGCTGGTGGCAAGCTGACATTTCATTATGGTAATATAGGGAGAGCAAATAAGGGTGAGGGGGGAGTGAAGTTTTCCTTCAAGGGATGATGAGCTGCCTTTCAGGCAGGTGTCTGCTGTCATGCCTGATGCCACAGGGTTAAGATTCCCAAGGCCTCTAAAAAAATCCCAAAAGAAATATGGACCATGTGAGTACATCCCTGGAGCTTGGTCTGTGAAAATTAAGGCAAGCAAGTACTCCAGGCTTTTTATTATTTCTTCCTTATAGGAAAGTAAAAAACCACAAACAAAATAAAACCACAAAGCATTTTCTCTCATATAACTGTGTATTTTGTAGAATACATTCCCTGCCTCTGCACCATCTAATGAAAGCTGAGGAACACTGTGGGCAGTTTTCCAGCTGCCATGTGTTTTCTCAGTGCCCATCTCTGCTCTGGTCCCCAGAAACACAGAAACAAAGAACAAAGAAATTAGAAACACATCTTTTGCAAAAATCAAAGCCATCAACCAATGGCTCACTTGGCCAATGAATTTTGGCCAATGAATGAGTTTCCAGGTGAGAACATTACAGTTCTGACAGTCTGACCTTAGGTGCTCAGAGGAGAGCCTCAGCACAAGAGCCTGCAGGGCTGAGGAGCTCAGGAGTGAGCCTGGCCTCTGGAATGTCACATCCCAGGTGCTTTTGAACACCTGGCATCCATTTAAAATAATGCTGGGATGGGAAGGGGACAGATGCAGAGGGGAGGTGACTGGGAGCAGTGTCTCACCCACACACTGTCAGTGACAGTCACCCAAGTCTCCTGCCAGCTGGCTGAAAGTTCTGCTATCTGCAAATCCCCTTTTCCATGCAGCCTTGTGCAGAGCAAATAGCCATCCATGAAGGGAGAAGGACAGGGGACTGAGCACCAGCTGGTGTAAATTAACATCACAGCCATAAAAGCTGAAAGAGCAAGTGCTCACATCTGCCAAGAAATGATTTGGTGTGGAGCTGTTAACCTGATGAAGGAAATCTGAAATCCCTGTTCTGCTCTGAAGAAATGTAACTTGAAGCCCCAGCCTGCCAGTTGCTGTGGGCATCCTCCCCTGCACAGCTTTCCAAAATTGGCTTCAGGCTTCAAAATGCACAGGCTTATCCTCTGCTGTGCTGTGCCTTGCCACTGGGACAACTCAGCACAAGGCAGACTAAAATATTCCCCCAAAACCCTTCCCAAGTCTGCCTGCAGGCAAAAGACAAAAGCTGGTTTGTTTGGGAGCTGCAGACTGCAGGACCCCAACACAACTGAGCTTGGAAAAACTTCCCAACCCACCAACTTCTGCTGCCAGGGCAGATCTCTTGCAGATGACATTGCAGGGAGAAAGGCAGGGACAGTTAATTCAGCAGGACTGGCCACAGGCTGCCTGGACATGCCTGCAGTGACACACATCACTGCCACAGGAGCCAGGGACAGAGCTGCCTTGGGGGAAAGGTGCTGGCTAAAGCAGCAGGATCTGCATCTCCAGCACAGCACACAGAGGAAAGGATGGTGTTATCCTTGCAGAACTCCAGAGGGACAGCTAAGCATCTTGGAAATAAATGCCACTAATGACACCTTCCAGATGTTAATGACTGTACAGAAGCGACAAGGGGAGCAGGGGACAGCCACAGTCAGCCTAACACAATCACCAGCATAAATTAACCCTCTCATTTCACCATCCTGAAGCATTTGGGAGGAAGCTCCAGCCTCTGTAGAGTCAAGAGCAGCAGGTAGGAAAGGCACTCTTGTTAGGATTAGTTCACTAGAAGCCAGGACCAGAAACAAAACACTTGTCCTGTCCTTGGAATTAAGGACACATTGTGACACAAATAGGAGCAGGGATGCATCAGGCTCAGCAGAGAAGGAAAAGCAGTTTCAACATGTAAATAAAACCCCTAAATGTGCTTTAAATAAACATAACCAAAATAATGATCTGTATTGCTGGACTTAAATGTGCTCCATGAGGATCTGGGGATTATTCTTCTTTTAGACCAATTCATGGCCTCCCCTTAGGTCCCTTCATGGGCAACTGGGCCATGTTGTGACAGCCTGATCAGAGAGAGAAAGACAGATAAACTTTCCCAGGAATTGTTCTGGGAAGTTTGAGAAGACTGAGACAAAGAATTAAAAACAATCTTGCAGCTGGTGTTTTAAACAGTTGTTTCTCATAAGGTGTTTACCAAAGGGTGGTTCCTAATGAAACCTAATGGGTAACAGGTATGTCTTGGGTTGATATTGGTTATGTTTGTTTAAAGCACATTTAGGGGTTTTGTTTACATGTTGAAACTGCTTTTCCTTCTCTGCTGAGCCTGAGGCATCCCTACTCCTATTTGTGTCACAATGTGTCCTTAATTCCAAGGACAGGACAAGTGTTTTGTTTCTGGTCCTGGCTTCTAGTGAACTAATCCTAACAAGAGTGCCTTTCCTACCTGCTGCTCTTGACTCTACAGAGGATGGAACTTGCTCCCAAATGCTTCAGGATGGTGAAATGAGAGGGTTAATTTATGCTGGTGATTGTGTTAGGCTGACTGTGGCTGTCCCCTGCTCCCCTTGTGGGGGGGTCCTGGTCCATGACAAGGTGTTATTAAGAACCAATCACGTTCTGGGTGAACATGTTGGTTATAAATACTGGAAAATTGTAATAAAGTAAGCTTTTTATGCCTTCTCAAGCTCCCCAGAACAATTCCTGGGAAAGTGTATCTGGCTTTCTCTCTCTGACCAGGCTGTCACAACCACACTGGGACTCCTAAGCTGAATCCACGCTTTTGAGAGAACTTCCAGCTACTCTGTGTCCTGCTCAAAGTGCAAGGCTCTGGGGTTTTTGCTTGCTGCAGTAGAGGAAGAGTCACAAAGCAGGCAGAGATTGCCCTCAGACCCAGCCCAGCCACAGGGATGTGGCTGCTGGATGCTGGAAGCCTTGGGAAGGACCATCCCATTGGTGCTGCCCTTCAGGTCATGCACAAGGCCACACCAACAGCTGAAAACCACTCACTCCCATGCAAATGCAGTTGCCCGCACCCCTCCCCAGGTAAAATCAATGCTGAGCTGCCCAAGCAGAGCACTTTGCTGAAGCTGCTTTGGCAAACTGACAAAATGGCTCCACGTGTTGCTTTTACCTGGAGAGGGTTTTGCTCTTAAAGCAGGGGCCAGCAGCTCACCAGAACGACTTCCCTGGGCTCCAAGCAACCCTGCACTTTCTGTGCTGCCAGACCTGTGCAGGGCATGGATTGGGATTTCTTCATAATGAAAATGAAACCGCCTAAGATATCACAGAGCCCTCAGGACAAAGTCTGATTATGCAGCACTCTGTTAAATTTGGTTTTATTAGATCCATTCTTCAATTCAGGGGAAAGGTAACACTATTTCAGGGCTATTTGCATCTGGATAACAATCCCATGGATTCCTAGAGCATCATCCAGGAAAAGATCTCAAATGTGTTAGAAATTCTTATTTGTTAATCCTCACAGCCACCCCATGAACACAGCAGGCAAGGGCAGGTGAGTGCCTGTGTACAACATTTTATCACAACTTGTGTTAGAAAGCCTGACCAGGAATAGCCAAAGTTGGATTTAGTCAAGACCTGAGCTCCAGGGTGCTCAGAAACAATGAAATAATGCTAAAAGTCTGGTCTGTCTCCTGAACTTGGGCATGGAGCACCACTGCCTAAAACCAGCATGCTGAAGGCTGATGCTGTGGGGATACAACCTCAGAGGAGGATTCAGAGCTCTCAGGGTGTGAGCAATCCTTGGGAAAGGAGCATCCTTCCCCTGTCCCTCTTGATTTCAGACAGAGCTCTAGGAGGCAGGCTGCACCTAGTGCAGCTGGCAAAACCCTGTACTTGGGTGCTCAAAGAAAAAACTGCCTAAAATTAAAGGTCTTCCTGAAAAGCTGACTTTTTAGGGTTTTTGTTTGTTTTGTGGGTTTTTTTTTTGTTTTGGGTTTTTTGGTTTTGTTTTTTTGTTGTTGTTGTTTGTTTTTTTGTTTTGTTTTGTTTTTTTGGGTTTTTTTTTCCTTTTGTTTTGTTGTTTTTTTTTTTTGTTGTTTCTTCACTACCATGTGTTTGAACCGAGTTGGCAATAGCAGCCAGCTGTGGTCCAGTAGATGGGGCTGGAGAAAAGGGAGAATTTGGGGGAAGCTCTCTGCTGCTGGGCCAGCTGGTTCCTATCTGTACACTCCCATCTGGGTCTCCACAGTTCTGCCATTGCCTCCCTACTCCTTAGCAAAGCCCTGCTGAGCACATCATTCCTTTCTGCTCAGTTCCTCAGCTGCCCCAGGTGGCACAAAACAGCCATTTCACAAACACTCCTCATTCCAGATCCCACAGGCTATCCCAGGACATTCCCTTTCACTCCCAAATGCCTGGGAACTGTCTGCCAACAAATCCACTGACAGGGAGTGAAGACCCAGAGGGAGCACAGATAGAAGTGGCAGAAAGATATCTTGTTCCTTAGTCCTTTTAGAAGAGGTGCTTTTCACTGCATTCCCCTCTGGAAATCTTGGAGATCCAGCAAGTTAACACAAACTTGCTAAAAGCTCATTTAGAAATTATACATATGAAACTTTGCAATGCACTGACACATCCTGCTATTTACTGAGGCCAGTGCTGAAAATTCTGCTTGATTAAAACCAGAATGCCATTCCCATTCAAGGACAAAAGCAATCCATATGGTGCTACTGCAGAGCCTGCTTAGTATTACTCTCACATTGCCCCTGTAGCAAAGGAATGATTGAACACCCTCCCAAGGAAACTGCTGCACCACCATGCAGAGCTCAAAACAGATGGCTGCTGGTCCACAGGGCTCTGCTGAGGAAGGGCTGGAGGACAGGGGTGACAAGGGGAACTCCCCCAGCCCATGCCCAGCTCCCTGCAGGGGCAGGGGAGGATCCCAGCTGTGCTGTTGTCAGCTCTCTCCGTGGTTTTGCTGCTCTCTTGCTGCACCATGGCATTCTCTGCCACTTGGAGAAGTTGCTGAAGGCCAAGTTTTGCACCCTCAGCACTACCCAGCCCTTTGGAGCAGCTCAGCTTCCCCCTGTGCTCCGTTTCTGAGCACCCTGCTGCTGGCAGAAGCTGTGGTGTGGATGCTGCCAGCAGGAAGCAACAGGGAAGAGGGACAGGTACCCTTGTCAGAGGCTGTCTTTGTGCACCTTCCTCCAGCCCAGCTGAGCACAGCCCTGTCACCTGTCACCAGTCCCAGGGGACTGCAGAGCTCCCTGCCAGGGCTGCACCCACGCCCCGGTGCCCCAGGGGAGCAGGGCACAGCAGGGACAAAACAACCTGCACAGGCTGTGCCAGGGCTGCTTCCAACCCCGAGCAGCCACAGAACTGCATCAAACAACAAAAATCAAAGTGCCTGATCTTCAGAGGCTCCAGCACATCTCTCTGATCTCTCCCATCAGCTAATTACTCTCACTCTTGTACAGAGTCCTTATCGATCAGCATCAGCAACACTTGCTGCTCATGAAAGGGTTTTTTGTTTGGTTGTTATCAGCTAAGGAGAGCTTGTCTGCATGTGATAAAACACAAGCCAGCCTCTCTTCTCCTGATGGTGTCATTTATAACACCCAGAACCTTGCAGCTGTAGCTCTCATCTCAACTTGCTCTGTTTGAGGAGCTCCAAACTTGTACAGGCAAGAGGCAGGAGCAAAGAAGAGGCAGGTCCCCACTTCCCACACAGGAGCAAGCAGCTTGCTGGCAAGCACAGTAGAGCATGTAGCAGCTCCACCACAGACTTGTATCCCAGCTCTGCTGGCCCACACCAGCCTGAGGAACTCACCTCTGCCAAGAGCCAAACCAGATCAAACCATCTACACCACTGATGCCTTAGTGCACCCACCCTGCACTAGATATTCTTCAGAAGACACAAGCCTGTGATGGCTTATTTGCTTAAATTTCCTTTAAGATAATGGAAACTATATATTGATAACCAAGTAGAGTAAGTATTCTCTCAGAAAAGCCAGCTTTGAAAAGCCAGAGCCTTTGTTGAGGCTGCAGGCCCAGCATGCAGGGCCCTGGGTCACTGCAGAGAGCTGCTGCTGGAAAGGGAATTAATTTCCCAATGGCTTTAGCTGCATGTCATTACCTTCAACCCCACAGCTCAGAGGAGACAAGCTTTCCTCTGCAGAGGGGAGATCAAAACTGCCCCCCCTTAGACACAGTCACAGGAGAACTGCAGGCATTTACAGAGAATGCAGGAAATCAGGTTTTTTCTTCTTCAGCCAGGCTGACAGACTCTGTTTTAGCTTCTCGTGCCTGGAATACTGAGCTGGCAGCTCCAGAGCAGCAGGGACAGTCACTGTGCTTCATCTGCACTGTGCAAGGCAGCAGGGTTTTCCCCTGGGCCACACTGGGTGTGCTCTGCACTGTCTGCTCCTGGCCAGTGCCACAGCCAGGCTCCTGCTTAGACAGCCCTTTTGTCTGCTCCTCCTTATTCCTTACTCAGGCTCTTACTCAATGAAGATTCTCACATTCCAGTCCTAAAATCAAACTGGGATACCTACCTGGCACATGCCTTTGGATGAAGCATGATGGCTATTTCCTATCCAGCACACATATTTCAGCTGAGTATCTCCATGAAAGCAAAGTTTGCCTTACTAGAAGGGAGACTGAAGTTTAAATAACCCAGCCAAGCACTACTAGATGGGAGTTACAAATGGAAAGGGTGGCAATTGCACATGTCCCTAATTGACAGAGATGCTTAAGCACATGCTTTAGTTAATGACACAAATAATCCAGCAAACTTTCCCATCCAAAGTGGTGTTGTCAGCTCTCTCCACTGCTTTGCTGCTCTCTTGCTGCACCCATGAAGCCTCTGCCACTTGAATAAGTTGCTGAAGCCCAAAGTTTTGCACCCTCAGCACTACCCAGCCCTTTGGAACAGCTCAGCTTCCCCCTGTGCTCCATTTCAGCTGAGCCCTGTGCTCCTGGCAGAAGCTGTGGTGTGGATGCTGCCACTTGAGCACATTGGAATTAGCACTCTGGTGGTACTTACACAGAGGCCAGACTTCCTCCCCAGCTCCTGAGGGGGTGTGCAGGGCCAGCAGCAGTGGGGAAGTCTTGAAAGTGGGAGCAAAACCACTTTCCTCTGGAGGGCCCATGTCACCAGGAATCCAGTTACAGCTTGCTTGAACAACTCCTGACACAGCCCACAGCCCTGAGCCCAGGGCTGGGACAGGGCCACTAAACCAGAACACATGAATCAGTGGTATCACCATGCCTAAACTCCAAATGTATTCCCAGCCCTGCAGGGGCCAGAGGAAGGGAGACTTAGCATGGGCAGATCTCCCTGACTCTCACACCTTGAACTGCTTAGTGGACAAGGCTGGGACTGTGCTTGTGTCAAAGTGCACTCCTGGTATTGACACACTAAGCCCAGCCTAAAGGAGGTGACAGCTCTGTGCCCTTGTCTGGATCAGGGAGCTCCTGGCTCTCTCCAGGGCTCTGTCCCTGCTTCCCACCATGCCTAAGCCAGGCTTCCCACCCAGCTCTCATCACCTGGACCACTGCCTCCCTCCAAACCTCCCCCCACAGCCAGCCCTCCTGCAGGAGGGCTCCAGCCCAGGCAAGCTCCATGAAAAACCAGTGAGTGCAGTCCCCACAGACACACAGTGGCCACAGCCACCACCAGTGGTTCAAAAGGTCAGCCCACATCTCCCACCACCCTGGCTCCCCATCCTGCTCACCATTAACATCTCTCAGGCTCCAACAGGAATCCAGTTTGCAACTTCTAACCTGATAAAATCCAACCAACAATGATGCATTTGCTGCTGTGATGACTGAGCTTCAAGCAGCTGCATGGTTATTGAGCCTCCCAAATTGCACAACACTTATGGATGCTTACATTAAAATTACCTTGCAATCTCTGGATTGCCTGGCAACACTTTTCCTTCAACATGCACAAATGGTGCACTTTTCCTCTTAATTATATAATAATTGCCATGCATTTACCCAGCAGTTCAGAGAGAACACAATTTTAAACTTTTATTTGCTAATTAAATAAGTGGTTACTCAATAGTCCAAAACAAAGCATCCTATTGTTCCTGTTGCTGGGAGTGCTTGGGCATCCTATAATTTATGGTTGAATTTCACTCTCTCTGCTTAAGACTACCCACACTTTGCTGATTTTTTGGTTTTTTGGTGTTTTTTTTTTTTTTCTGTGTACTAAATTCAAAGTTTCCTCTGAGCAGGAACTGTTCCTGCAGCAGCATCCAGCACAGCAGAGCTGGCATCTCCCAGCTGAGGCACACAGGCTCTGCTGCAATCTGAATGCTAATGGGAACACAAAAAGCTGCATCTTCATCCTTCAAGCTCTACTCAAAGACAGTCTTGAGATTCCTATTCATATATTAACTTCTACCAACTTTCTGGGGTGACCTGACTAATTTTGGCAGCACCTGGAAGCTTCTGGACTGTCAGATTTGCAAGCACTGATTTTATTCCCTGCTGGTTTTAGACAAAAACTGAGGTGGTGCTACATTTAAATGTGAAGAGGGACTGAGACCCTCAAACCATGTTCCTCTGCCTCAGCAAGGCCCATCATGCTCAGAGACTTGGTCTCTCTCAGTGGTTGAGAGTGAGTAATTCCTTTTGGTTTAAACTGGCTACCTGATTCTTTTGTTTGCTATCCATTAGGTATTGTGTTTTTAGAGACAGAAAAGATTCATTTCCTGTCCAGCACTTCCCTGACACTTAGGGTTTTATAAGCCTCTGCCATAGCATCCCTTCCCAAGACAATTTTCCAGTCTTAAGAGCTTTGGTCATACCTGTGTACATAAGATATTCCAGGACCATCCTGATCATCCTTCTTGGGCCTCAGTTCTAGGGAGCTCTTGTTTCTAAGACAGGCTGAGCCAAGTTGCACATAATATCCAGGATACTCCTTGTCTGTACCTAAGAGCTCTCAGAGATCCAAATAACTGCACAGTAACATTTTCTACTTTCTTCTTTCTTTCATTCCAAATAATTCCCCAAATCTCATTAGCCTTGTTGAATCCCACTAAGTAATGGGCTGGCATTTTCAAGAGAACTATCCAGAACAAAGCCTGAGTGAGAAGAGATAATTTAGAGCCCATCACATTGTATGTATTTTCAGTGTTGTTTCTCTCCCTCATGCATTACCCTGCAGTCAGCAACGTGAATTTTTATCTGTCATTTTATCATGCCATCACTTGCTATCATGGCATTTTCCTGCCAGTCTTCCCAGTCAGTTCTAACAACTATCCTAAATAACTCAGTCCAATCATCTATCTCTTTTATTATTTTCTACCCTTTTTCTGGTCATTTAGGAATACACTGAACAACCCAAATTATAGGCTCCTGTTTAACTGTACTGGTGACTTTTCTCAGTTGTGAAAGCTGTATTCCAACTTTCTTGATTGTCTAGTTATTAATCCACAAGAGCACATCCAGCCTAAGAGATTTAGGAGCTGCTCTGTGAGCTACTGTTAATGGATCTAATCAAAAGCTGTTTGGCAATTGATACACAAGGTAATAACAGGATCACCTTATCTACATATTTCCTCTGGGAAACAATCAGACCTGCAAGGTGGGAATGTCCTCTGCAAAAGCTGTACTGCCTCTTCCTCTCCAAAGTCACCAGTGTGAATTCACCAGGGCAATTCTTCAGTGTGTCAGTGTGCAGAGGAAGCAGCCAGAGCTGAGAGCACTGAACTCACAGAGGCTGTTTGCAAGGAGGACACCAGCATCCAACAGGCCCAGAGCCAAGCTCAGCTCACCAGCAGCTGAGGTACAGAAGCACTAACTGCTTTCAGGATGCCAGCACACAGACCATTCCACCTTGTGTCTTTAATTCAGGGACCCCTCTTTGCTCAGCCCTGCCAGGTTTGTGCCAGCAGGGACACATCAATGACAATGGGGCCAGAAGAATCCCTGCTGTCATTCACAGACCTCTCGTGGCCTCCCAGTATTCTGCAGAACAGGCACTCAGCAGGGAAGCTGGCCTCAGACACATGGGGACAAGATGTCACCTAGAAAAGTGACAATAATCAAGCAGGCTACAAAGAGGAACCCTGCCCTGGAGTCTGGGCAGAGCTGGGAACACACCTGATCCACCACCTCCCTGGGAGGGCACAGCAGTGCTGGGCTCTGCTCACCCCACAGCCCTGAGTGACAGGGAGACACTCAGATGGGCTCTGCACAGGGGGACAGGGACAGACACACAGGGAGTCACTCAGATGGGCTCTGCACAGGGGGACAAGGACAGACACACAGGGAGTCACTCAGATGGGCTCTGCACAGGGGGACAAGGACAGACACACAGGGAGTCACTCAGATGGGCTCTGCACAGGGGGTGCACAAGGACAGACACACAGGGAGTCACTCAGATGGGCTCTGCACAGGGGGTGCACAAGGACAGACACACAGGGAGTCACTCAGATGGGCTCTGCACAGGGGGTGCACAAGGACAGACACACAGGGAGTCACTCAGATGGGCTCTGCACAGGGGGACAAGGACAGACACACAGGGAGTCACTCAGATGGGCTCTGCACAGGGGGACAAGGACAGACACACAGGGAGTCACTCAGATGGGCTCTGCACAGAGGGTGCACAAGGACAGACACACAGGGAGTCACTCAGATGGGCTCTGCACAGAGGGTGCACAAGGACAGACATCCTCCCTGTGCTGCTCACCAGCTCTGCCATGGCCAGTGCTTGCCCTGCTAAGCCAGAGACAGGGATTTGTTCCAGCTGAAGCTGACTGGCTGAATCCATGACACTGCAAACACCCATTTTCTGGCTCTGCTGTTGCCTTCAAAGACAGTCTCCAAAAAGAAATAAATGGAAGAAAAAAAGAGAGGCAATGTCCTTTCTAAGGGTTCTGTGACACTTCCTGGGTAAAGCCAAGCTGAGTGGGGCCAGCTCCACAGCAGCCCCATCACAGGCAATCCAAGGGGATCTCTCTGGCTCATCCAACAGCCCCCCAGGGCCAAGATGCCCCTCCCCAGCTGAGCAGGGGTGTTGGACAATACCCTTTTCTGACCCAGAGATGCGGCAACTGAGAGGCATTTAAAAAACTTTTTATTCTATTTTTAGTCTCATGTGAAGGGTGAGACAATACAGATGTTATAATTCATGCCATCACAATTAGAAACCAACTATTTCCTAATTACAATACACTGTTAAGTATTTCTTGGCCTATCAGCTTTAGCCACACCATGCTGTAAATGCTTTAAAGCCAATCAACTAAAATTACCTCTTGTGCATTACTACAATGCATCTTTCATAGTTCAATTTCTCTAAAGTATCCAGTCTTTTTTGCAAGGCCATCCTTTGAAACTTGTTTTTATTTCCATCTCTCTCTCAACCATGTCTGTCCTATTCCATGGCACTCCTAAGTCAGCATTTCTTATCTCATAGTTTGCATACAGATGCACACTGTGTGAGCCTCCTGTCAGGCTTTGAGAATTTTCTGTCCATGTATTTCCCCCACAGGGGGCTGAGCAGACCCTCTGCAGGGCACTGCCAGTGCTGGCTACTCACAGTACTCGATGCCCAGGACGATGTCTCGGAAGTAGAGCCGAGCCTGCTCCTCGCTGAAGGGCTGCTCACTGGGCACCTCCATGACAGGCCTGTTGGGGACAGGGACAGCCACTCAGTGCTCTGCACAAGGGCAGGAACACCCCTTGCTGGAGGAGTTTGCTCTCCATCACCACGTCCCAGCACTGAGGGCCAGGCTCCCCAAAGGCTCTGGGTGCTGTGACACAGGGTGGAGGTGTGCCCATTCCTCCTGGAGGTGGTGATGCTTTGGTTACTGAGCTTGGCTAGTGATGGGTTGCTTTGCATAGTCCCCGAGCCAGCATGAGCCACAGAGCTCTCATCAGCGTCAGGATTAACTGCTGATGTCTGCACAAAATAAGACAAACACAGCTCACTGACAGTCCCAATGGGAGAAGAACCAAGCTGGACCTGGCCTTTGGCTTCCTGCTGAAGCTGCCCATGGCTGTGAGCACCAGCACTGCCATGAGATCCCAGTCAGCAGTGAGGACAGTGCCTGTTGCTGTGCACTGATGTCCTGCCTGCTGGGGCTCAGTCCTGACACAATGTCACTGTGCAGCTGGTCTCCACCGAGGCAGAATCTAGACATGAACCACTGGCTCAAATGTTAAATGGGAATATTTTCTGTGCTTTGTGCTAAACTGCTTTAAAAGCCAATTTAGCTGCTCAGGGTTCAGCCACCACCAGAGCTCAGCCATTCAGCTCTGAACAGCCAAGGTTACCTGGTCAGCTTCTCCTCTCCTTTCCTTTGAATGCTGCCACTGCTGAGGGATACACAGTCTCCTCTACAAGCCCCTCTTCTGCCTGTGCCTGCTGAAAGCTGAGGGCAAAGAGGCTGTAAGAGCTAGTCAGCATCTGCTGCTCCCCCCTGGATGAATGACTGGAGCTGAGGACCTCACTGCTCTGGGGGCTAACCCTGCCTGTGCTCAGCAGCTTGGCTTTGCATGTGGACATACATCCACTGACTGGAGCTGGATTTGACTGAGTGCTCCTGGGACACCATCCTGGCAAGCCAAACCCTGCCAGAGAACAGCCCATTGCCAAAATCAGGCTCTGAGGCTGTTCCCCTCAGCACCCAGCAGCAAATCCTTCCTGCAGCATTTCCCTCTTCTCCCTGGCTGCCCATTTGATTGATGACCCTCATCTCCCATTTGTGTTTTCCTGCCACTGCCTTCTCTCCCTCTTTTATGAACATTTTTCTGTTGAAACCAGGGAGAAGTAATGTGAGAGCAGGGCTGGCAGAGCCACTAATGGAGTCTAATTGCCTCCTGCCAGAGGCAGCCAGGCTGCACTTGGATGAGCCACAGGTTCCCCAGCCTCAGCTGTTTACAGGAGCTCCCTCTCCTACAGGTCAGGCATCAGCCTCATCTCCAGGGAGACTGGGGAGCCTCTTGCCAGCAACTCACTGGAGCTGGCAGCTTGTTCATGGGGCCAGAGAGAAAAATAACCCCTCTGGGAATCTCCTCCATCCTGGGCACAGAAGTGATGACCTCACTGGGACTGCAGAGCTGCAGAATCAGTGCAGGCGTAGCAAAGAGCAGTGAGGAACCTCTTACCACCTTATCCTTTCTTCTACTATGCAAAAGAAATGTGCCAACAGAACAGCCTCCCATGAGAGGCTAGTGCTGAGGGCAAAGTAAGGCAGCAGGTAGCAAGTAAACCTTGATGCAACCCCTTGGATCAGAGGAAGCCACAATGTGGCTGGAACCCAGCAGAAAATTCCTATTCAAACCTTTTCTTCCAGCCACCTAATGATGAATTGTCATAGAATTTGTTTTCCACATCACAGTCTGGCACCAGGACAGGTCCTCCCAACCCATTTCTATTCACCACATCATTCCAGGCTGTAGCAGTGCAAAGCTGGGTTTTGCCTCCCCTGCAGACAGGGTTTGCCCCACTGGACATATCAAACCTCCATTTCACATAGGAACCTGAGGATGAAGACCAAAATTTTCAACAGAAGGGGTCCCAGGAGGGCTACTTACCCTTTCCTCATGAGGTCAAACACTGCAAGAAAAGGAAATAAACCATGAATGAATGAGAAGAGCAGCCTGGGCTTATTTGTTATTCATCACCTACAAAAACACATCCATTCCCATACCTGCAAAATCAATTTATCTCCACTCATTTCTCTTCCCTCACCCATGACAAGGACACCAGAGGATGTAAAATGAAAATATTAATCTCTTCAGCTCAGACAAATATCCCCCCTCCTGGCAGCTCTGTACAGGGAGACAGTGGGTGCTAATTTATCAACCACAGTGCTGCTGCTCTGGGCGTCAGCCCTGGTTGATTTGAGCCCTGTTGTACCTCCAAGGGAGGGTGTTTGGTGTGATATTTCCACTAAATTGCTGATAGCAAAGGAGATGCTGTAAGAACATGCTGCTCCATTTCTGCTGTGTCAATCAGCAGCACAGCTACAGCTTTGTCAGAGCCAAACACTCCCTGGCAGGAGCCACTGAAGAGGATTTGCTGGTGTGAGCTGAGGTTTGCAGAGCACATGAGTTTGTGTGTCTGATTAGGAGGTTGGGGAGAAGTGGTTTTGTGATCCTGCTCTGCCCTGTTCTGCAAACAGGAGAAAGATCTGCTTTTATCTAGAGTAGGAGAGCTCTGTCCCCATTAATTGCATGGGGATTTCTTACACCTCCCAAAAAATCTGAGCAGATCCCCTCCCCAAAGCACTGGGGTGTGGGATCTTCTGAAGGTACAAACACACAGGGCAGCCAATTCAGGCTGAATTGGCTCATCTTGCCCTCCAGAAGCTGCAGCTTGTGGAAGCACTTCATTATTCAACCACCCTGTACCTTTGCAGGTTGCTCAGTGCCTGCTCACATCCCATCCCAGTGACACACAGCCAAGTGCTCACAGCAGTGCCTGATCCCAGCAGTCACAGGCAAGGAGCAAACACCACTTCCTCTAGGTCTGCTCTGCAGTGAGGGGCATTTCTGGGAGGAGAAAGGTGCAGTTATCATCAGCTGGGGCAGCAGCAGGAGGGTGCAAACCCACTTGCAGGAGGTTCAGCCCTGAGCAGTGCTACTCCTTCTACCAAGGGACCTGCAGAGGCAGGAGCTTGATGTGCCTGAACTTCAGGGGATGCCAGGCAGAGGAAAGGGGTGATGAAACATGGACAACAGGGACATGGCCACTGCTTGTCACTCAGGGACCAGCACAACCTCCAATAGGACCAGGAGACTCCCCACCTGTCCTGCTGCTGTTGCTGCTATTTCTGGGATGGTTCTCTTATTCCACAGATAGAGCTTGGTTTCGTTTTGGGGCTTTTTTTCCCTTCTGCAGCTTTCTATCTTATCTCTCCCCTTTACTCCATCCCGAGGAGTTCAGGCCTTCAAACAACAGCCTCAATCACCCTCCCCACCACCAGTGCCATCACTTTGAGATGCTGCCAGATGCCACTGGGGCTTCAGCCCAAAGGGAAAAGTGGCTTTTCAAAGGCAAATTGCTTCATTTGCTAGGCAGAGTCCTCCTTCAGGCAGCTTCAGAAGTGTCCCATAATTATTTCATGAGGAGCAGTCTTTGAACCTGCTTCATCAGGAAACAGTTTGGGGAAGCAGAGCTGTAAAAGGGTCTGTCATCCCCTCCTCCAGCCCACCTCAGAGGGCACCTCAGGGCCTCCCAGGCCTGTCCTCAATGTTTTACCCAAATGGGGGTTAGGGATGGCTGGCACTGTCAGGGTTTGGAGGAGAGGAAGATAAAATGGGTGGAATTCCCTCACCCTCTGCATTAACACCCAGTCAGGCATGGCTTCCCCACCAAAGGTGGGAGTGCTGCTCCCTTAGGAGGTCCCGAGGCTCACCAGGGTGGTCAGAGTCTCTGCAGAGGTCACAGGGAACACTCCCAGGCAAGAGTGGAGTGACTCTGGAGTCACTACCACTATCCACAGCCTACAGAAGTTTCATAGCAGGAGGACAAGGAAACCATCCTGCACCCTTCTCTTCCCTCCTGGCTCTGGGACTGCAGTCAGCTCTACAGAGGGGAGGGCAGAGCAGCTGTCAGGTCTTTTCAGTGTCCCCATGGCAAAGAGATGTGCACAGCTGTACTGACACAAGGTTGCCTTACCCTACTGCACGGGGCCTTTCCATCCCAGCTGCATTTACAGGCGTTTAAACTTGGCAGAAAAAAAAAAACAAAACAAACTCTGCTGAAGTTGGCACAAGTTTCCTCCTGCATTGACCCCAAGTCCTGGCAGGTGTCACTTGCATCACTAGGCCCAAGCCCAGATGGTTCTGTTAGCTTATGAGACTCACATACCCATGTACAAGTTGTCCTCTGCAGGATCATCAAGGACCTGGGAGATCACAGAGACATAAGGTGAAAGAGGAAAACAGTGAAAAACAGCAGCAAAAAAGATTTTTAAGCAAGTAACACCCCCAGTATACTGTGCTAAGCTGCAGAACACAGAACAATTTAGGCTAATATTTAGAGAGTCCTGCAGAGAATTTGGAGGGGTTTTGGAGGACAGGGTTTTTGGGGGGGTTTTGGAGGACAGGGTTTTTGGGGGGGTTTTGGAGGACAGGGTTTTTGGGGGGGTTTGGAGGACAGATTTTCATGTCTCCAGAAAAATCTGGGCTTCTGCCTGTATTTGGAGAAACAGCCTACCAATAAAGGCACTGCTTGTCCTAAACTGACCTCAGTCAGTAATGAAAATGGCACTGAAGCCTTGCACTTGTGCACCTTCCCAGGCTTGTCTGCACACAAGTTTCAGTGATCAAAGCTCACTGCTATTTCTACCAGCACAGTGAGCTGCCTTCTCCTGGGCACCAGCCCAGAGCTCAGGGTGAGAGTGCAGCTTGTCCTACACAGTCAGTAAGACTTTGCAAAGGGATCACAGCCTAAATTTCTGAACATCTCTTTTAAATCAATTCTGGCTGAAGTAGGAGCAGTTCAAGAAAAATCCTCTTGTTGCAATACAAACCAGATTTGTTTCAGCACAACTTAGGGTGGAGAAGCAGCTCACCTCTATCAGCTTAACGATATTGATGTGGTCCAGCTTCTTTAGGATGGCTATTTCCTGATAGACTCTATCCAGGGGTGCCATGGGCTTGGGCTGCTCTCCAGAGGATGCTTTTGACCCTCTGGGAGGAGGCCGACCTGCAAGTGTGACAGCACAGTGAAGAATCCCTCATTTGGCAGCAGCCCCTGTGCACAGGATGAGCAGCCACTGGCCCCTCTGCACACCCTCCAGCTGTTCTGGAAGATCTCATCACCTTGCTCTCATCCCAAAGCTCTGCAGTCTCCCACCTGGAACTGAGCTCTCCAAGTCCCACTCAGACCAGCTGCTCCCAGATGGGTCTGGGGCATCCCATGGCCCAGCCTGCACCCAGGTGCTATCCCAGGGGTAAGGAAAGGAGGGCAACACCCTGCCTAACTTCCAGTGCCTAATTAGGCTTCATAAATGGTGAACATGGAAGAGTCACCACTTCAAAGAGACTCACAAAAACCAGAGCCAGGAATCTCATTACTGAGTGTGTTGAATTTCCCTGAGGCTGTATCTGCCCCCTCACCACCCCCTTCTAAGCAGCTCCCAGCTACATGGGCAGCTGCCACAGGAGGCCACGTTCTGCACTCCTTGCAGACCAGGTTTCTACAGAGAGATTTGGCTGAGGACAACAGGCAGACCTCTAAATGTGAGATACCCACGTGGAAATCCATACTGCTTCAAGAGCTTCTTTTTGGAGAGGACTTTCATAGCCTGGAGGAAGAAGGAAAAGCAGTGTTAAAACTGAACAAGAGCCAAAGAGCTGATTGCTGTGACCTGGAGTATGCTGGGCATCAGGCACTGGCTCAGGGCTGCTGCTCACCCTAGAGAAGGGTCCTGGTCAGTGGTGGCCACACCAGACAGACACTGACCCAGGCTTTCCTGAAAACACTGCTAACCATTTGTTCCATTCATCTTTCTTTGATTTATTTTCAAATGGACAAAGAAAAAGGAGCCAAATTTCTGCATTTGGGGCAGAAGCTTGAGGGAAGAGGTGGGTTCCTCTGGCTGATGCACTGCTTTGGATGATGTTATGGCCATGCTCCAGCTCAGAGCCACTTCAAGGCTGCTTTATCTTATGTTTTGTCTTGTCAGGGGGTATAAGAAGGAAACTGAACCCAGGCAGCTGAGGCATGGGAAGGGGTCAGGGCAATTGTCCCTGCCATCCAGCTGGCATTAGCATAGTGGCAAAAGGCAGTCTGAATTCAATAAACAGTCTTTGTGCCTCCATCTGCTCTGTGCATTAATAACCTTTTGGAGGGCCACTCAAACCCCCCAAGTGGCCCAGCAGATGAATATCTAATGAGAAACCAGCTCATGGTACAATCTGCTTGGGAAAACAGTCTGTGCTTCCAGGAGCTGGGATGGGCACTCACTCCTTCCCCTAGCCTAAGGGGTTACTCCTATTAATATAGCATCCAATATGTAATTCACACTGGAGTGACTCCTACACAATCTAAGCAACCAAGGAGTCCTGCAGGACACAGTCAAACTCCCAGGAATTCTGCATCACTACCACAGAGGCAGGGTCTCTGCCCACTACCTGTTTTTAACACTCATACCAGGAACAGGTCACCAAAGCCATTCCAGTGAGCTCCTTCCCAAGCTGCTGTTCCTGGCAATGATGGCACCACGTGCCCAAACATCCCCACCTCCCATCAGTGCTCCCACTGCAGCCAGGTTCATGGCTTGCTGAAAGGATTGCTATTTTTGGTACTGATCCAGTGAAATCCTCTGGATTTGCACCCGTGTAATTGAGAAGAGACACTGTGCCGTGTTTCAATCCTGCCTGACAGCTCCAAACCAACTGTTAGAAATGATGGTGTTGAGAGACAGACTCAGAGTGCTTATCTTTGACTTAGCACAGCTCTGTGTCCAATACAGGCAGCCAAATGACTCATGGTCTGCTGAATAAGGATCCAAGATGTGCACAACCACCTCCAAATACGGCCAGGACCAAGCCTGGAGGACTTCCTACGCTTCCCATTTTATCTCTCCATCATGAAAATTTATGAGAAAAATCAAAGGAATTGGTACATCCATTTCTCTTTCAACCATTGCCAACCTAGGGGGAGAACTCTCCTCTTGCTCCAATCCCATCTTGAGTCCTTGCTGCCTTCTGGCAAGGAGCTTCAGAAAAAGGACAAAACAGAAGATGCAATTTGCTGCTGAAAGCTCCTAAGTTTGGGAGCTTGGGGGCCTCAGCCTGAGGAACTGAACTACCACCAGTAGCCATGCCCACATCAGGATAGTCCTTCCCAGGAGAAGCTGGAGGGAGCAGGAAGGCACAGAGAGGAGCAATAGCTAAGACAAGACTTGCTCTTGGGGGCAGAAATGGAGGGAACAGGAGCTACTGCTGTCACCCAAACGCCTTGAAGGACACTTGAGGGGCAGTGAGGGGTTACTGCATTGTAGGAAAGTTGACTGCAAAGCACCACTACTGCTGGAAAGAAGCACCAGGGTATGCTTATGCCAGTTTTGAAGCACCAGTATCTGCTCCTGCACAAGCAGGGCTGGGTCAGAAAAGAGGACCTGTCCCACTGCACTGACAAACTCAAAGGAGGGACAAAAGGCAAAGTTCATCATGCAACAGGCCAGAACCACTTAATTATCACAAGAGCAGAGAGGAGGGCACGTGGCTGTGAAGCCTTACTTTAATTACAGAGAGCTGGCAGGACCAGGCTTCCTCCTGAATCGTGGCTGCTGTAATGGGAGCATCTCAGGGATGCTTCAGCAAACCTCTCCTTCTGGGCTCCGTGCATGACAGAGCCAAAGACATTTGTACTCACAGGCAGAGCTAATTACCCAGATAATGCCTTTCTGATAAAGAACCAGCTCAGAGCCAAACTGAGGGATTTCCCTTTGCATAGGCAAGTGTTGCTTCAGTCTTCTCAGGAAAAGAGGGAGCCTGGAGATTTCCTCCACACATCCTCCTCCCGACTGTTCCCGCGTGGACACGGGTCTTGACATTTCCCTTTGAGAAACAGCAGGAACTGAGTGCTTTTCCCTGGTGTATGTTTATTTTCTAAGTTTACTGCACTCTTCCTATCAACCCTACAGCTGGAAGCCACAGGGAAGCTGCCTAAGGGAAAGGAGATTCCAGGCTTATGGAGAGGAGGAATGCCTGTGACACAGCAGCTTTCACAGCAGCGGGACCACAAGCTGTGGGTGATGACAAGGGCAAAAAGGCCATTAGTTTTGGGAGGGAAGGGTGACAAAATGATTGAGCCAAGTGAACTTATCACCTGTCCTTGGTGATGCTTTCACAGGGCTCAGAATGTAATTTTATTTGCTAAGGGAGAGACTTGAACTGCAAGGGCAGAAGCCTGTGCACAGTCCCTACCTACAGCTCCCAGGGGAGTGGGATGCTGCTCAAAGATCCCTACTAACCACCTAAATCCTCTGCTAGTGCATGAGGACACACTGTGGGAATGCTGAACAGACCAGAGAGTGTTTCCAGCCCTTCTTCACCTGTCCTGCCTACCAACAACATCCCTCAGACAAAGCAGCTGAGAGGGAAGCTCTTCTGGCAAAGAGGACTGTTATTGCCTGAAAGAAAATCCTAAACCAGGCAGATATAGCTGCCATGGCCTTAAAATCCTGCTCCTGTGTTTGTCACCTTTTGTCCCACCAGCAGAATTCCATCATCAGGCTGTGCCCCATCCCTGCCGTGCCACCACAGCAGCGATACTGTCCTGGAGCTCACCTGTCCCCAGCTGCCTCCCGAGGATCCTGCTGCTACCCTGGGTGACCCAGCCCCTCAAAGCCCTCAGCTGAACAGCACAGGGTGTTAGACTAAGCCAGAGATCAGTTCCCTGCTGCCCACTGCTCTGGAGTGCAGCTGGCAGTGGTTCAGCAGCTGTTACTGAGCCAGAGGATGGGAAATGCAGGAGCTGTGCCTTCCCTTCCCGCCTGGATGGCAACCAAAACGGGTTCTCCAGGGGCTGGAAAGTTCAAGGCTTGCTGCTGGCCACCTTCTTAGCAGCAGCCCTTTGTTCAGCCACTCCTTTCATAAACCCATAAACCTGGAAGGAATTTCTCCCCATCACTGAGACTTGGTAGGAAAGAGCCCTCCATGCAAAGATCGTTAGGTACAAACAGAGGCAGAGAGCACAATCACACAAATCTTGTTTCTTAGGAAACAAGAGTAAAAAAGAAGGATGAAAAAAAGAAAAATCCACTCACAACCTAAATGCTGTTGCCTTATTCCAGCAGTAGCATAACAAATGCCCATCATAACCACTTTTCTTTGCAAGCTGATTTAGAGATTGAAAATAGGAGGAAGACATGACCTGAGGCTTCAAAGAATCAAATTCCATCAGCACAATGATTCCAGTCTAGATCTCTGCTTGGACACATTTGCCTTTGCTTTTTATTTGCTGCTTTTTCACAGAACTTGGCCTTTGACTTTTCCCTTAGTCATCGTCAAAGCATCTCCTTCAAACTGAGACACTGAAACCTTTCCAGTGTAAAGGGTCCCTTGGCAGAGCCCCACAGAAGCTGCTGTAACAGCTTCATGTGCCCCAGGAGCAGAAGGATCCTCTGCTCTGGCAGCCAGCTCTGCTTTCCAGTGGGGTCTGCTCCTTGGAGGGAGCACTGGCTCACGTACCTGGTGCAGAAATTCCAGTTTCCATGGTCTAACACATTCCCTGCATCCAGTGATGTGAGCCAGGACACTTCAGAGCCCTCCCAGGCACTGTGGTGCTCACAGCAACCAAGGGCAAAGCTCTTAGAAGCACTCCCTCATCTTTAATGGAAGGTAAAAAACCCACAAAGTAAACACAACCCGTCTACATTTTTTCCCAAATGAGGTGGTTGAATTTTTTTCTTGAGAGTTTTTCCTAATTCTAGGCCAGATCCGAAACTCATTAAAGCAGCAGCAATCTTTCCTTTGGCTTTGACAGGAGCTATATTCAGTCCTTGCTCCCTATAAACTCTGCCTTTTTGAAGGGACCTAGCAGAGGGTCCCACACCTCAGCAAGAATCAGGAGCCACACTGAATTATACCCCTAAATATTTTTTTTTCTTATTTCTTTACAATTTTGGTCCTTATTATTGCACCACACTAGCTTAAAGACAGTAAAGAAGGCAGCAACACCCTGGCCTCATGCTGAACCACTGCAAATGAAAATCAGTTATAGAAGCAGAATATCATAGAATGACTTGGGTTGCAAGGGACCTTAAAGATCATCAGTTCCATCTCCCTGCCATGGGCAGGGACACCTTCCACTAGACCAGAGTGCTCCAAGCCCCATCCAACCTGACCTTGCTCACTAAAGGCCAACAAGGGCTGATTTCCTCCAATTACTTCTTCCTGCTTTTCAGCACTGAGACAAAAAACACCATCTAGAGCTAAATCTGGGGGAAAACAAACACACAGAAAAGGCCATTCCCAACTATTAGAATCCCAGTTGCTTCTATTAACTGCTGGTAAGAGTCATTAGGTACCCCCGGGGTGCACTGCTGAGGAACAGAGAAGGGAAGGACAAGCAGGGCAGGATGGAAGCTGTCTCAGCTCTGGGAGAGCTCCAGGGTCAGGCACACCAGGCAGGTGGAGAGCTAAGCAGCCATAGCCAGTTGTACAATCGACTGTTTCTCTGAAGATTTGAAAAGTCTGCCAGCTCCTGAGCTGGCTGAATGTTTAGGAAAGGCAGAGGTGCCTCTACCATGGCTTGCCCTCCAGAAAACAAGCACAGGTGTCTGGGAGGATGAGGGTGCCAGGCATGTGGCTGCACTGGGGAAGGGGACAGCTCCCCCTGCCCTGCCAAGAGGGCAACAAGGACAGGGGACCAGAGTTCAGAGAGGCCCATCCCTCCATGCACCTCCCAGGATCACCTTCCCAGCCCAGGATCCAGCTCAACCCCAAAAGGAGGGTGGGGTGAGGCAAAGGGCACGTCCCTGCAGGGCTGGCACTAAGGGGGTCTTTGTGCCCTGCCCACCCTCAGGTGAGGCTCAAACAGCCCCAGGCACGGTGCCCCTCCCGGGCTGCAGCACCTCTGAAGTGTTTGCTTAGATTAGAAACCAAGATTAAGTGGGGATTAACTAACACACACCAGGCTAACCTGCACACAGGCTTTCACTTTTGGTTTCGGTGTGACCAGCTAAATCTACATCCGTGGGGTTAATCTGCATCCAAAACAGGGACAGGAATGCAGCAGGCAATGCTACCCTAAGCCCAGCTCTCCCCTGCTGAGCTGTAATAGGTGCCCTGCTCACCACAGGGCACCTCAATGGCATTTCCTGAACAAAAGGGCAGTGTGAAATGTAAGGATTATAATTTTCAAAGGAAAAGTATTTTCAGCTGGAAATAAACATGATTTATGGATGTGATGCATTCTCACTCTGTGCTACTGGTGCTGGTGGGACAGATGGATGAGGGAAGCCAGGGCTGGCACCATCACTCTCTGAAGAACAAACCATCCTGCTGCAGGGCATGGCAGGGAGGATTTGGAGGGCAGCAGAGAAAAGGAGCCACTGGAAAAAGCTTTGGTGCAGCTATGAATCAGCTTGGAAAGGATGGGAGATGGAAAGAATTGTGGTTCCTTTCCTTGGCCAGCTCCAGGGCACCTTGTCCAGATTTTTGTCTCATCTCTTCCATCCTGCATTTCAAGACATTCCTGCTGCAGTTCCATGCCTGTTGGAAGCACAGCAAGGCTAAGGAATACCCACAGGCACACAATTCCCAACTGACCATTTCAACCTGGTGTGTCACTTGTAATAAAGAGTCAGGGAGGAAAAACTACCTGGGGAGCAGCAGGGAATGAGCATGCTTTATGTTCCACAACACATTCTCATCCCCCTTTGTCCCAAGGGCAGCAGGGACAAGCAGCAGCACATGAGATTGCCTGGCTGCTCTGATGGGCCCATTTTCATCCACATGCAGGAGCAACAGCAGGGCACTCTCACCAAATGCAGTGTGGAGCAGCAGGGCTGTGTTGGGTTGAGGTTAAACAGCCCTGCAACCACACAGCTCTGCTTAGCAGATTCCTGCCCTGGGATCCATCACAAACTGCTGGAAGCTCTTTCCAGAAGCCTCTAGGCACAGCCACACATAGCAAGGAAGTTTTCCTTCCTTCCAGCTCCTGCTCTCAGCCTGAACAAAACAAGCCACAGGGCAAGCCCAGGGACATGAATGAGCACCTTTGCAGGCAGATTTCAGGAATTCCAGCTGGGATGGTTCAGATTCAGCTCCCTCTGAAAGGGGAGGCCCAGAGCAGGAGCCTTCAGCATAAGCAGCCTTTTGGAATATGAAACTCTCCAACTCTGGCTTCATTAAACCTCAAGATTTGCCTTCAGCCTTGCACCTTACACCTCATGCCCTGACAGTGAGCCTGGTTCAGTGTCCCCCGGGCATCCCCCACGGGGGTGAGATGCAGGGAGCCTGGCACTGCCCAGCCACACCACACTGCTCTGCATTTTCCTGAGAAACACCCCCTTTTCCTTACAAAACACTCCTGCTCCTTCCAGGCCAGGCTTCCAATGCACAGCAGGTGCTGAATACCACCACCCACACGCCTCTAATTTCAGGTGACCTGCTTCATAGCTAGAAGATGCCAAGGCAGATCAGCAGCATGCTTCTGCAGCCTGCCTGTTACGCAAGGCACCCAGCGGTCCCGCCCGCGCAGCGCTCCGTGCCCAGCGGGAGCCTCAGCTCCTGCAAGCCACCCAAATCACAAGGGCACCTGCTGAAAGCAGCCAGGTAGAGAGCAGCCAGTCCCAGGGGAACAGCAGCAGCCAAGAGGAGCAGAGCAGAGGCACACTTACGTAATACTTGTCATCGTTCTCGTTGTAGGCCAGTTTTACCACGCCGTAGGAACCCTAAAAATAAACAGGAATTGCACGGTCAGTTCAGCAGCTTCACCTCATCCTCTTGCTGCTCGAGGCTGGTGGACCACAGCTGGGAAAAAAACAACCCCCAAGGTCCCAGGCCATGCTGACCCCTGAGCAGTCTGCAGGTGGTGTGACCCTACAGCAAAGCTGGATGTTTTGGCAGCTCTGTTGGAGCCACTGGAGAATTATCCATGTCTGGAGGAGTTGAGTACTAGCCCACCACCTCCTGCCCTGAGCCAAAGCCACCCTGTCTGTCTGAACTCAGATGGGTGGGGAGCAGAGAGAAAAATTTTCAATCAGATTCCTTTTTGGTGCAAATTTAGAAATTCTGCATGAACACCTTTCCTGTTCCACCAACCACTTGCTGCCCAGGCAGATGCAGACCTGGACTGCTGCTGTACCCACAGCTCCAGGGACAGCCTGAAGCCAAGCTCCATCCAAACTGCTGTTTTTTTCAGAATAAACACTCATTTTATGCAAGTAAGACATGATCAGGTATTATCCCTGACAGATACCTGTTGAATAAATGAGTGGGATGAACACCAGAGCCTTCAAAATATTTCTGTTGACTTCACTGAGAGTTGAAATAAGGTTCTGGTCTCTGAGGAGACTAAAAAGCTATCTGGCTGATCCAGAAGCACAGCAGACCCTCTACCAACTTCACAGTGCCCACGTGCTTGCTGTGACCCACAGGGAAGGAAAGAGGCAGGGACAAATCCACCTGAGAGGTTTCACACTCTCCTTAGATCGTACAAAAGTCGTAAGTGGGTCTGAAGCTGTCTGTGAGTTTGGGATGGCACCTGCTGGGTGGTACCTGCAGCCTTACTCCCCCCTGCCAGCAGCCAAATGCACAGCCCATGGCACAGATGGTGGGGGTGCCATCCCACAGCCTAGGGCCTCTCATTTTGGAGGCATTTGGGCTGATTAAACTGCTAGTGAAGGTCTCTGCAGCTCAGGGTGCAGCCTCCCCTGACTGCAGTGTTCCAGCTGCAGAGGCAGACACAGCTTCCAGACAGCACCACTGCTTGTGGAGCCATCTGCAACGGTGGCACAGGGCCAGATGTGCAGGTGTCTGAGCTGCTCACCAGCCCAGACCTCTAAATAACTTTACAGGAATCTCTTTTGAATCATTCTGCAGCTTTTAAATATGCACTAGAATTAAACAAACATTTCATGTGACATAAAAACTTTAACTAGTCCTGATGGGGACCAAACACCTGCCCTGAATATCTTTTTGGGTTATTTTTTCCTTGTTGTGTTGTATTAATGTATCAAAGGCTCTTAGTATTACATTTGGCAAGCAAACACCCCTGAAAGGGAGCCAGCTTAACCACCTTCTGAAGGAGGAAAAATAAATCTAGATTTCAAAGGAAGTAACTCCACTGTGACCTTGAACAAAACTTGCTCAAACTAATATGGAAAAAACTCTCAAAAACAATAAAAAACCCCAAACACAGCTTGCAAGAAGCCTTGGCCAGTGATGTCACTTGGGCTGGCACAACCTTTCCAGCCCTATTCAGATGTGTGACACAGGCTGGTGTGACCAGCATGAGCCCCAGTACCTACCTTGCCTATTTCACTCTGCAGCTTGTACTGGTTTAATTGCACACAGTCCTGCAGATCAAAGGGAGAACATAATTAGAGTATTGGTAAAGGAAATGACTGAGTTTGAATCAGGTTCAAATATCAGCAGAGTGCTAAATAATTAAAGACTTAATCTCACTTAAACTGGTGTATGTTACACTATAAGCACTGCTTTTTTTACTTTTTTTTTTTTTTTTTTGACAATCCAAGACAAAACAATTATGGGCTGAATTCTGATTCTGATTGTGCTGGTGTAAAACCACCCCAATCCCCCAGCATTGCCCTAGGTTGAGCCCAGCAGCCCCTGGCCTGTTTACATTAACCCTCTCTACTGGACTGTGCTCAGCACCAGGCAGGAAAATCCCTGTCCCAGCTTTCCTGGGCTTTCACAGCCTGGCAACTCCCAGGATCCTCCCCAGGGTCACAGCATGAGCCCGTGCCCTTCCCAACAGCAGCCTGGCAAACACAGGGCCACCCTGGCTGTGCCTGCAGCAGAGGAACCCTCGCCTGGATCGTGGGCTGCTCCTCCAGGAGAGCACACAGAGCCAAGCTCCTTTGCTGTGCAACACAAACAGGGGATTCCCTTCAGCTGACACGTTTGCTAAAATAAATCACCCCAGAGCAGATCTGATCTCTGCTGCTGAAGAATCCAGCCCTGAAACCCCACAGGATGGGGATGTGGTGATGGGGTGCTGAGCTCCTCCTCAGACCAGGGGTGGCAAAAGGGGGAAAACAAGGTGGAACAGAAGATCCATGCAGCCACCTGGTGTTAAACCCACCCTTCCTCTGGAGCTGTACACCTTGCTGCAGAGCCAAGCTCAAGCAGAGCTGAGAGCTCCTGCTGGCATCTCTGCAGTGCTGGCACCAGGCAGAGTGGGCTGCAGTGGAGTTTGCCTTGGTCCTCCCTGAACACAGCCCTGAGCTGCATTGCAGGGCAGGGAAGAGCCCCCACCTTGGTGGGGTGAGGACAAGGAGGAGTTACCAGCCCCAGGACACGGTGTGGGCTGAGCCTTAGAAGGGTTGCACTTCCCAAGCCAGCATTTTTGAACATTTCTCCCCAAGACTGCCAAGCACTAAAACAGGCTGGAAATTCACAGCCAGCCTCTGCACTTCTTTGGGAACAAAGCTGATATAAAACATGCAGACAGGTAGATTAGCCTTCCCATAAACCTCAAAATAGCCCTGCCATCTACAGAAGCAGCACCACAACATAAAAGCAGCGACAGATGCCTTCTGACCATTTTTAAGAACAGGGGTCTGAGAGCCCCTGCCCCAGGCAGCATTCCCACCAACAGCAACACTCCTCTGCCTCTCAGGGCCCAGCACAGGTGTGGGAGATGATAATTTTGACTCTTCTCCTTCACCAACCAGAAAACATTCCTAATGCTCCTAACTCAAGAGATCATCACAATAAAAGGAATAGGGGACTGATGACTCTAAAAGCCTACAAGCCATGGCTTGTCAGGAATACAAGGAATGGTTTAAATCTTGATCTTGTTGCCAGGGAAGGAAGTTTTTTCCACCTCCCTGACAGGGAAGAGCAGCCAACTGTGAGTAATGGGGCCATAGAAGTGTATTAACTGCTGCTAGCAGAGCACATATCTTTCCAAAGGTAAAAACCAATCCATCAGAACCAGGAGGTAAAAACCAATCCATCAGAACTAGGAGCACCAAGAGAGGAGAAAGCATGACCCAGCAAAAGCCAAGATGCAAGGCATGAGGGGCCTGAAAGGATGTCCTTCCCCAAAGGAGGGGGCAGCATGCAGGAACTCAGGGTATGGACACAAGGAGGACAAATTCCCCTGCAAACCCTGTGCCAGCAGATTCACTTCCCAGTGTGAGGCTGTGCTTTGCATTGTGGTGACTTTCACAAATTCAGCAGGAACGCTTTTCTGATGATGTCTCCTGTCCTCTGTGCTCAGCTTTGTATCCCTTGCCTGGTCCTGTGAAAACTGCAGTGCTGCAGAGGGAGAAACACCCACTGGAGCAGCTGGGACAGGCAGGAAAAGTGACCATTCCTCCAAGAAAGCCTCCAACCACCTCAAATCTCCTGCTCTTCAAACCAGGTCTTGCTAGGAGGCCTCCTCCCTGAGCAGGGATCACTTGCAGGAGTAGATACAGCCTTTCACACACAGCCATCAACTCTTTGCTCTGCACTTTCAAGCCAAGTGGCATCTCTAAAGCACCAAGAGCTGCTTCTTCTTGCTCCCAGACTGCCAAGGAAGCCATGGTGGCATCTTTTCTCTCTTTCCAGAAGGAGCAGAGCCCTTTGTGCAGGATGCAGTCTGCCCATCCATCCATCCATCCATCCATCCATCCATCCATCCATCCATCCATCCATCCAGGCAAACCTCCCCACAAAGCAGGAGGAGGGACTGTGCCTTATCCCTGTGTCCAGGCCACCAATTCCTTTGACCTTCCATCACCCCTCTTACCTCTGGCCAGAAATCACCATTCTTATCCCCAGCAGACCGATCACCTGAAACATCTCCCTGGTGCTTCACGGCTGCTAGATGGAGCTTGTGACACCAGAAGCCCCATTTTTGGGGACAGGTTTTTGAAAGGGGTGGATAAACACTGGCAGAAAGTTCCAAAGGAAAGGCAATGACCAGATGTGAGCTCACACACTGTCACCACCTGGCCCACACTCCCAGTGCTCTCCACTCAGGTAATTCCTGGTGGGAAGCACCAACACTTCAGCTTCTGCAGTGCTTCCAGCACTTGAGCTGAACACAGCAGAAATCAAACCATATTATAGGTGCTCTCTATGTTTTTTCCTCTTGCTGAAAAGACCATAATTCAGTGCTGAAGCGACTCCTGCCACGTGTTGCTGCAGGCTGGAAGGCTTATTCTGTTACTTGGTTCTCCCACAGGAAGTGGGATAATTGTCCTATTCCTTTATCAGAGAAAAACACCTATCTCTGGGCCAAGTGTTTCTTTAAGATAACATTGTACAATTCTCTTGATTTCATCACCCTGATTTATTTGCAACTGCTGATAAACACAAATAGAGCAGAACCTTAATGAGATCCTTTAATGAAAAATTGTCACCAAATTAGACTGAGCCAGTCCAAGTGTGCAATAATCGTTTCACCTTAAAAAACAAGATGCCCTCTGTGTTAACAAGTCCAAGGTATTAGTCAAGAGAGGAAGGGAAGGGGAAATCAGTGCCACAGAAAACAAAAATTGGTCAGAAATCATAAAGCACAGTGCAGTCCAGGCCCAGTTCCAGAAATCCACTGTGGCCACCACTGGGTGACAGAAATCCTGAGAAACTGAGAACTGAGCCTCGGCTGCCCCAGGAGAGATGCATGGATTGGAAGGGAGAACCAGAGCTGATTTCCAAAATGAGACCTTCTGAAAACAGACTGCCTACATACATATAATGGAGAATACATATATAATGGAGAATTTTGTCCCTTAAACAAAGCCAAATTCCCCAATCTGAAAAGAATTTTCAGCAATTCAGAGATATACCTTAAAGAGAAGCATGGAAGAAAAATGAGGAAACACTGGCTTAAACTCATCCTGCCTAGAAGGGGAAGTAAAGGCAGTTCTGAAAACAGGCAAAAATGAAAATAAAAGCCAGAAAATGGGTATTGAGGGCAGCAATGAATTCAAATTAGAAAGTTGTTCAGGGACAGAGAAGGATGGACAGGAAGCCCAGACCTCCTGGTGGTAAGAAAATAAACAGATTTTGAAACAACATCCAAAAAGAAGGGCAAAAAGAAAGCCCAGCCCTGCTGCACTGCCCTGGCCATGGCTGGGCAGAGAGCTCAGCACTGGGGCTCACCCACCTGAGACCCCAGAGCTGATGCAGGAGCCTGGGACTCATGGGACCAAGGCAGACCCTTCCAGCCCCCCTCCAGATGCAGCTTTTTCTCCTTCTCTCCAACCTTACCCTTAGACAAGTTGGAAAAGCAACTTTAAATAAAGGTTAATTCATCCAAGGAAAGAAATTAGCAATGTGAGGGAGTCTTCTTTGAAGAAATGTTTTCCAAGTATCTTTAATCTTTTCAAGAGCTCTGGTTTGAACATCACAGTAAGGCCTCGAGAAGAAATTCATCTGGGGAATTTGTAGGGCTGGAAGGGGAAGCTCTCAGCCCATGCTGAGTAGGAGATCAGCTCCTGCCTCTGCCCTGGCCCCACCTGAGTTCACCTTTGTGCACAGCAAGGAAATCACTTTATGAAGAAAACCAGGCAGGTCCCAGGCCCTGGAGGAGTGTGAGACCTGGCTCAGCCGAGCACCAAGGCACTGCCTCTCAGCTCTTGGCACCAGCTGCTTCAAACCAGCTGGCCAAACAAGCAGGGAGCTCTGATAAAGATGAGAAAGAACAAGGAAAGAATGGACAAAGAAGTGATTTATTTTCTGTGCCTCTGGAGTAAGCCATGGACAATCTAGCATAGGAAAATTCCCTTTGTCAGCTCATTCTCCTCCCTGCATCTGCAGGCCAGGAGCATTTCCAGGGAGGGAGCAGGCACTGGGCCCACTCATCCTCTCCACTCCTGCTGGAGCACACACAGCTGCAGCTGATTGCCATGACTGCAGGGACACCTGCAACAGTCCCCTGCTGATCCCAGAGGGTGGAGAGAACGTAGACACCAGGGCAGGAGGGCCTGGGGTTCAGGGGGAAAAATGGAACATGTGAAAGGGAAAGGAAATTTAACTGGAAGAGACTGGAGAAGAGACTGTATAAAGCAATTAACTGTGCTGGCAGGTCTGGGGAGAAAACCTGAATAAAAGACATATTTTATTCTTCTCCTAGCCACTCTTCAAGTAAGATTTTCTTGGCTAACTCAAAAGTTGCTTTAAAACAGCAGAATTAAAAACAAAATCCAAACCCAAACCAAACCCACCAGCACTGCATTTTCAAATGCCTCATTCCAACACGCAGCACCTCTCCCCTTTCACAGATCCAAGACCTGCTGTTATAGATGGGACAAGCTCTGTCAGTCAACACAGGGACAAGATCTCAGAGAGTCTTTCCCTGACACATACAAACACCAAGGCATCATCTGGGCAGCAAAGCAGAAGCTGCTTTTAGCAGTCTCTGGAAAATCCTCTCCTCTTGCCTTGCAGCCAGCACAGAGCAGGAGCCAGGAATGTCACATCAATAGAGGTAAAGTGGGCCTAAACTCTGGGGCTTGTGCCTCAGCTCTGCAGCTTTATGTACCCTTAATAGCTTCAGCTTAATCACTTCTGTGCCACAGCTGAGGGCAAAGCATTCTCTTGTCAGAGCAAAGCACTGATAGGCAGCAAGGCAGCAGAAATCCCATCAGGTACTCCTGTCAGGGAAGGCATCACTGAGGGAACCTTCCATGGATAATCTAAGAAAGGAGGGGAACAAACAGGGAGCTTTTAGAATTACAGATCAATTTTTGATAGAGAAATGACAGAACACAGTAACACTGTTGGGAGAGCAGAACATGTTTCTTCTCTCGCAGAGCTAAAACTGCAGACCCAGATTTGTCAGCAGTGGCTGCAGGACACCAGCAGCTGCCAACTCTTTGTCCAAGGGCAGTTGGCTAATTGGTGTCTCTTGGAATAGCCTTTGTGCAAGACAACCAGCCCCAGCCCTGCTGCAGCCCTGCCAGCCCAGGAGCTACCACCTGCCTAAATAACAAATCCAAAAGCAGTGCTCAGAAGGCAGGTGTCTGTGGAATGGTCCCAGAGACAGGACAACCCCAATTCACTGCTTGCTGCTGCCACTTGATAAATCCTCCCTCAGCTTCAGCTCTTGTACCTCTTGATCCCTGACCAGAAGTTTTCCTCCCAGCCTGGGAACAAATATTAAACCAGCATTAAAAAGCTCAGTAGTATCTCTCTAAGAGAAAACAATGTTCTTCCATAATTCATCAGTGAAAGCAGAGCATTCAGCTCTGCTGTATCCCCACACTGTCTCTGCATAGCACATCTCTCCATTATTTCTCCAGATCAGTCCAGGATACAGCATCAATGACAGGCAGGCACTGAGCTGCCATCCTGCTGGAGAGGGAAGCAGACTCAGAGGAGATGGCTATCAGCACAACAGGAAATTGTGATATGCAGCTGTGTCACCCATCCCTGCTCCTGACAGACAGTGCCTGCACATGGGTACTGATAAAGCCTGAGTGCTCCTGAACTTCATCTCTGCACAGTCTCTAACTGACCTGGGCAGTGGCCATGAGCTGGAGCAATGGATGTTCTGCTACTTTGAAACATAAACTTTAAGGGATTTAAAGATTTTAGAGGAGCTAAGATTTTAGTTAGGATAAGCCTTACTAGAGTTAATTAAAATAAATGAGTAGGCCTTGATGAAGTTAAGAGTTAGTAGTTAACTCATAATTGATTGCTTGTCAACACAATGTTTAGTTAGCTGGGCTTGTAATGAAGAATATAAAAACTGACAAATAGCTTTTAGGAACATAAGACAATTGTGGGCCTCCTCTGTTCTGAAACCAACTGAAGACAGGGAATGGGAGTTCTACCAAGGTTCATTTGTCATATTTTCATTGAAAAGATAGAAAAGTCAAAATGAGGAAGACTTCATTTACTTCCTCATTTTGGGGCCCCTCCCCATGAAAGGGACCACCGACCCATTTCAAGGAACAAACTACGCATGCTTAATAGCTTTGGGAATGATTAGCATACGGAGCGAGAAATGGGATGTACCAAATTATGAATATGTATTTGTATTTGGATATTCAATTCTTGCGTGGATAAAAGGACTCTGTAATCATCTGAAAGGTGCGGTGTGTATTTGGGAGCTATCCCACACGCTGCCCGGCGCCGCAATGAACATACACTTTCTAACTTTAAACTGTTAGAGAGTTTTTGTCCGTCACAGTTGGATATCAGTACTAGATCAATATCCATATTTCTTTAATAATTCAACTGAAAGGCACTGGCTGAGGATGCTAGAAACCCAAAGCAAGGGGAAAGAACCAACTCCCAAATGGCTTTAAGCAGGTGAGAGGCACAGACTGGAATACAAATGTGCAGCTTGCCTAGAACAAGGAGCCATTTGCAGGCAGGTCAGGGCAATGCTGGGCCTGGTGACCTGGATCTTGTCAGTGACCCACCAGTCCTGCTGCTCACTGGGGGTCTGCATATCAGAGTGACCACCAGACACCCAGCAGCACCATGATTGTATTTCTCATTACAGGCTGATTTCATCCCCAATAGGACCAAAAGCCTCAGCATGGAGACCCTGGTAACTTTTAGAATCCCTGAGAGAGAACAGAAGACCTACTCTCTGGTTCTGTCAGAGTTCCCTGCTGTCTCTCTCAGCTGCACAGCTGGGATTGGGACTGGCAGTGCCTCTCACAGCCACCAACACAACAACCCCTTAACAGCCACTTGGCAGAAGCAGTGGTGACCCTGGACACTGGAGCAGGGCTGTGTGCAGGCTGCACACTCACCTGGCTGTCACACACAGCTCACCATTCAGTGCCCAGACTCAAATTTTACCCTGTATCCAAACATGTGTTTTCCTAATCCTTCTGTTCCTTACGGGGTACAGATGCTATCCCTATAAGGTGGGAAGGAGCAGCACAGCTCCTGAGAGCACCTCTGTGAGGGCAAGCACTCACCCCAGAATGTTCCCAGCTCGCCCAGGTTCCCTTCCCACTCTTCCCACAGCCATTCCCCATTAATATGAGTGATGGTTTCCACCAGGCACAGCTCTGTGGCACAGCTGGGCTGCACCACAGCAGAGCTCTCTCAGTGATATCCAAGTGACCATGAAAAAGGCAGCGCTGTGTAAAGAGCTGCTGCAGGAGCAGGGCCACAAGGGCTCCACATCTGCATTTTAAACACTGCCCACCCCACCCCCAGGCAGTAACCCTTGCTCCCCAGGATGCAGATGCTGTGGAAGAGGATGGAGGACTTTGAATTTGCTTGCAGATGGGAATGTGCCAGTCACACTTGACTGCAGTTATGTTGAAAGATTTCAGAAAAGCCTCACTCCTGGCACAGACGCAGCACTGCAGGATGGGAGAGCTGGCACTCAAGTCACGTCCTGCTTCCAAGAACTGGATCCTTTCCCTCCCTGCCTCCCTTGTTAAAGCATATGGCTGCTGTCAAAGAAGCTGCAGTCTCTGCAGTGCACCTTCTGCATGAATCCTCTTATCAGCAGGGGATGCACCACTCGTCCCACAGCTGATGTGGCTTGCACAACTCCCCAGAGGACAACTGATTTGGTGTGCACCACCACCCTCTCAGATGTGCAAGGGGAAAACACCCACTTCTCAAAAGGGAAACACCAAGCCACACAGAGGTTTAGCTCCAGGTTCCTTGGACCCACACTGGCAGGAGTCTAACCTCCAGTGGTTTGGGGGGGGTCCCTGTGTCACTGCAGGCATCTAGGTCATGACACTGGGCAGCGTGGTCTGAACACCCCTCTGCTCCCCACCCCTCTGCTCCCCACCACAGCACATCCAGCACTGGGAATTGCAACCATCAGCACTTCCATCAAGACACTCGAACACTGACAGCATGTCACAGCCCAGGGCAGGTCTGGGACCAGGAGAGCAGCTGCAGAACAACCACAGCCACCCAGACACCCCTCTGAAGGAGAGCAAGGTCACAGCCCTCCCTTACCACTACTGTTACAAATGCTTTAAAGAGAAAAGAAAACCCTGACAGGAGCCAGGCATTTAAGCTCTTTATAAAATTAAATCATGCCTTCAATTATGGCAAAACACAATAGTAGATACATAATCTCCAGAAGTTTAAATCCATAAAATACCATCAGCAAAGCTGCTGTGACTGGTGAATTCCCAAAGGGCACCTACAGCAGGGACACAAGAGCAAAGTCATTTGGCCACAGCCCTTTCTCTGAACACCCTGAAAGACTTCCTGCATGCTACCATGGCACAGGGGTCATGGTCCCTTAGCAAGACTACCCCAGGCAGGTGAGGGCCAAAGGAGCCAAATGTCAGGGCCAGGGCTACACCCAGCAGAGCTCTCCAATTCCAAGCTATATCATCCCTGGTTCCAGGAATTTTTTTTTCCCCCACTTTGAAATAACGTGCTACTACTCCAGAAAACTGAAGGCTCCCATTAGCACCTGAGAAAGACTTACCTTACCTCAACACCTCAGCTGTAGGGGAGAACATGCCTACCTCAGAGTCTGATATGGAGACCCGATTGGACTCTATTGTTGGTCTCCTGATTATACGTGGGGATGGCCCTGTGGCATAAGGACCACAACCTGGAGTGTTGCTAGAAGCCAAATAACCTCCTGATGATCTTTCCTGAAGGGACAGCTTCCTACTTGATAGACCAGGTCTGGTTAGAGGTCTCTTGGGAACATGCCTCAAGTGAGCATCTTCTGACTGCTGGGAAGGCAGAAATTCATTGATTGCCACATCACTGCTGACTCCATTTCTTTGGATGTCCTTTATGTTATCAGAAAATACTGTGTCATTTTCTTCAGGGTTGTCTTCACCATTTTGGTCCCTTCTGTCTGGGACAACAGACACATCTATGGCTGCCACCCTCTCCACCAGTTCAGTCTGTGTGTCCATGCCTCCATCCACGACATTTGCTGGAGAGTCCCCCATGGCTGTGTCCAGCTTGTTTGCTCTCAAATGGTCACACAGAGAGCAGTGATGTTAGTGCTCAAAGGCTCCATGAAATACCTGAGAGGAATCACAAACAGAGGTAAACTGAATAGAAATGTTTACTCAACACAAATATAACCAGTCATTTCTGCCTTCTTCCAGCATGCAAGAAAGTGAAGGCAAAACACTGGCAGGCTGTAAACAAGGTACAAACACTCAGATTAAAAGGCAAACCCAGGCATTGAGCTAGACAGCAAAGAGATAAAAATGAAATTTTATCTGATGTGTAACAAGTGACACAGCTAAAGAGAACTTTTCCTTCTGTAGCCAGACCCACAGAGCTTACAATAGTGGGAGAAGCATCCCAACAGCTGAGGGCCAAGGGTCGAACTTTCAACCTCTTGAGTTCTTATTTATAGGAGACAAGAGCTTCTGGCATGTACTGAAACCCAACAGGCACAACAACAACTCCACAGCCATTCAGGGCTCCGCAGTAGTCTCTGTGCTGCCCTGTAGGGCCTTAAAGAGTGTCACAGAACGGCCAAGCCTGGTGACTTCCACACTGCCATGTGCAACATGGTCAGCAAAAGCAGAATTTAAAAGCAAATCCAGTTCCAGGGTCGCCCCTGGCCCTACACAGTTGCAGTCTGTGTGCAAACACATGTTAATCTTGCTGCCCACTGTATATAAAGGCTATAGTGATTTGCAAATCAACAATACTTAATGATTAAAATGTGGTGGGAACCAGCTTTTCCTCAGGAAAAGACCTACAGAACACAGAAGTGTAATACAAAGCTAAAACTGCTGCATAAAATCGCTGTTTCCTGGATGCTAATTTCAGTCTCAATTTAAAACAGACTTCAGTCTTCCCAGCACAGTGCAGAGCAGGAAATGATCCTCTGCAGCACATGGCTGTCAACATTTAATTGCCTCTGAAGATGCAGCACTGCATCATTTCATCCCTGTGCCCAGCTTCTGGGGATAGTGGAGGAGTACTTCACTCACAGCATCCTAGCCTGCATCCAGTGAATTCCAGAGTAGGCTTAACCCTGAATTATTGCAACCTGTGGTTCTCTGTATTCAAAGCAGGTTGTGCATAAAACCCCTGCAAGCCAGGTGACACTTGCAGCTACATTTCATTTACATGAGGAGAGGCTGGGGGTGAGCCCCATCCAGCATCAGCCTGGGAACACTCACAACCCTTGTCAAGGAGCACAGGTTGAGCTGGGCTCAAAGCTGCCCAGCAACGCTCAGTTAAACACACTACAGTGAACTCTGCTGCACAGGGTTGGCCTCCTGAGTCCCCCCTGGCAGCCAAGCTCAAGCAACCTTTTATATCAATGAGAAAACCAGATTAAGATCTTGACTGGAGGCTTCACCCTAGGTCATGTGCCAGTCACAGGGAGACAAGCTGGGCACTCGGTGTCACAGAAAGGGAATATCCAAATCTAAGATGTTCCTCTCCACATCCCCCTGTTCACCTCCTTTCCCCCCTCCTGTCTTTTCTGCAGGCTTGCCTGAAACTAATTGACAGAAGTGTCACTCACTCAAAACAGTAATGAAATGGTGAGATCAGCTTTAAAAGCTTCTATTAAAACTATATTTAAACATGTCAATCCCAAAGCACAAATCCCCTTTGGAGCCAGGGTGCAGGCACTGGGGGTGGCTCTCAGCAGTGAGGGAGGGGTTCAGTGGGGCTCAGCCCAGCACACACTGCACGTGGTCCCACAAACCCGGGGGGAAGCAGCAGGAGCCTCCCCTCTGCCAGACTTCCCTGCTCTCCAAAGCCCCAAAGCCAGGCTGCAAACCAGCAAGCCAGAAGTGACCCTGCAAAACCCATTTGTGGGAAGCCCACCAAGGATTTGCTGTCTGCAAAATGCCTTTGGGAAGTGTGGAGAGCTCCTGAGCTAAACAAGGAACATCAGGTCAGGGCTACTGCAAGCCTGCAGTCACCCCAGTTCCTCTGCAGAGGCTTTCCCTGCTCTGCAGAGCCTGGGGAGCAGCACATTTCCCACTGACACACGTGGGAGATGCCTGCATGCTTGGCTCTAGGGGAAGGTCATCTCCTCAGCCCAGGGAGGCACAGTCAGTCTCCAGCCCTGCCTGTGGGTCAGGGCTTCCCAGGGCTGCTCTGCACCAGCCCCATCCCTGCTGTCGTTAGCCGCTGCCAGGGCTGGGCTGCAGCTCTCCTGGCAGGCTGGTACATCACAGAAGTCATTTTAAATGAAGGCAAGGAGGGAGCAAAAATGCTTCCACCATTTAACCCGACTTGCCCAAAGGATAGGAGGAAACCTCCAGGCCACCTGTGCTGAAAGCTGTTTCTTCTGCCTACAGAGAAACAAACCACCTTTCCTTGATGCAGCTTTAGCCCCTGGACAGTCACAGCTCACCTCACCCCCAGGCAGCACCAAGAGGAAAATGAATCTGCAGCTGAAGCCTGCAGCTCCTTCACCTTCTTCCCTCCTCCTGCCATGAGGTTTTCCCCCTCTGTGGGAGCAAGGGGAAAGAAGAATCTGCCCATGTTGCTGTGTGGATGGGTGTGAAAGCCCAGAAACCACCCACCTGGACTGAACATTTGGGATTCTCATGCTGCTCAGCCAGCAGGAAGAAAGGCCTGGGAAGAGCAGCCCAGCAAACAGTGATGCTTGTGTCAGTCACCTGAGCAGCTCCTCAGCACCCAGACCAGGCACCCAGGGTGTCTCCCCCTCAAAAGTTGAAGCAAACTTGCTCAGTTCTAACCCACAGCAAAATAAATCCTCAGCTAACTGACAACTGAACTAGATAAACTGATGATAAACCCCATAAATCAGTTCATCCCATCAAAACAAAAACAGACCCATACATTGCTGAAAAAAATAATACAGTGCTGCTAAAAGCAGACTTTAAATAAAATAATTGTTCATCTGTAGAGCTGGGCTTTGTTTCAAGTTCTGCTGTTTTGAAGGATTCGTTTTCACTGATAAATCCTCCAAAACTGTATTGGAAAGAAAAGATTTCTGAATAAGCAAATCAGTTATGTGCAGCCCAGCCTCTGAGTGCATAAACTCAGTACAAAAGGCAACTATTCATTTCTGCAAGGCTAAATCAATGGTGGATTTGCAGTTTTTCAGGCTGTGGCACAACCATACCTTGCTGTGATGGGAAATCCCAGCAAACAGAACTTCTACCACCACCATCTCCCAGCTCCTGCAGAGCTTTGCTGTCCCTGCTGATCCCCCACAACACTGAACACCTGCTGTAGAGCAGAGGATAATGCTGCAGACAGGAACCAAAACTGCAAACAAGCTTATATGAGCAAAATTAATTTACTTACAGATATCTTATTTACCATTTTTCCCTGTAGCTATTCCTCTGCTGCAGGCAGATTGCCACTTCAACCATGATTTTCACAATATATTTATCAAACGGCTGCATATGTTTCCCAGACTGGCACTGAGCAGAGAATGGTACAAAAAACCCTTTTGAAAGGAACATGATCCCAGAGAAAACCTCTCTGTATTTTATGTGGGAGTGGGAGATGAGAAGATGCAATTCATTTTGCTGCTCAATAAAGTATTCCAAATCATTGTTTGAAAAATAAAAAAAATGTAAATGTAGTTTACTGCCTGCTCCATCCTCATGGCTAACTAGAAATGTTCCTATCAGGAAGGATGGGGAGGCTAAAAGGCCCTGAGCCACAGCAAACCCAGTTTCATTTCCTAAATTTGCTAGAGACTGTAAAAAACATTGACTTTATGGCTTTGTTGCAGTTCCAGGTTAAGAGGAATGGTGCTGCTTCTCCTTTGTGTCCCTGAGAACACACCTGCCCTGTGCTAAGGTCATTGCAGGAAAAGAATCCCAGTGAATAACTACTGTAATGAACATTTGCACAGGAAGGGTTCAGGCAGATTCTGCTGCTGCTCAGTCAGAGGCTGCAAGTGCTCATGGCTGGCATCCCCCATCAGGGATGTCACCCTGAGACCCTCCCTGCAGGCACATCCTTTAGCTACTCCTGACCACACGAGACCCACAGGCACTGTCACAGAGAGAGCTCCCAAAGATCACAGCAGCTTCACTCAGTGCTTCACTATCCCCCAGCAAGGTCAGGGATCAGGCCAGGTTCTCCAGTCAGTGCAATGATCCATGCTCCAGGACTGGCTGCCTGCAGAGGGGATGTCACAGAATTCACACAGAATTCACAGAATCCCTGGGTTGGAAGAGACCTTCAAGACCATTGAGTCCAACCCAGCCCAAATGCCTCAACTAAACCCTGGCACCCAGTGCCACATCCAGGCTTTGTTTAAACACACCCAGGGATGGTGACTGCACCACCTCCCTGGGCAGCCATTCCAGCACTTTATCACTCTTTCTATAAAAAACTTTTTCCTAATATCCAACCTATATTTCCCTTGGTGCAGCTTAAGACTGTCATCCCCATCATCAGCATCCATCAGCTCAGGTGAGGCCCCCCCAGGAACCCCCTTCCTGCCTGGGGCAGAGCTGGCAGCACACCTGTCACCCTGTTCTTTTGAGAGTTTTAAAGTTGTTCTAAAAGGCTCTTATGCCTTCTGATGTTTACATATTTCTACTGAATTTTCTCACACTGTTCATATAAACAATGATTGTTTTGCATTCTTCTTTGTGGGTGGAGAGAATTGATGGACTGTTGGTTTGAGCAGTGTGGTTGGAGAGGTGGCAGTTTCACCCTCCAATCCACTGTCACTTTTGCTATTGTATACATTACGGAGTCAGAAAATAAAATCACTCTGAGTTCTTTTCTTTTCCCCTTTTACATCTAGCATCCGTGTGTGAGTTATTTTGTGTCATAGTGTGACAATTGGAGAAACTTTCAGAAGATCTTTAAAACTCTCAAAAGAACAGGACAACACACACCCAGCCCTGTCCTGTGTGTTTCCTTCAGACATTGCCCCCAGCAGCATGGCCACGGTGAAGAATCTGCTCTGACAGCTGTCAGCAGCAGCAGAAACTGCCTGTGAGGAGAGCAGCAGCATGTCCTGGGCTGGGCTGCCAGGTCCTGGACAGCTCCTCGGATGACACTTTAGAAGTATCAGGTCAGCAAGTCCCTTCCAGAGCAAAGCTGTCTCCTCACACCAAGCAACACAGATTAGGAGTATTTCCATCCTGGAGTGTCTCCTGTGCTCCCAGTTCTGCAGGACTTCCCCGAGCACTGCTACCCTGGTATGAGGGAGATAATTCCACACCACCCACCCTGACCCCATCGACTTTTTATACATGTGGGAGGTACACCTGTAGCCCCAAGCCCAGCCAGCTCACCCCAATACAGAATCACACAATAATGAGGTTGGAAGAGACCTCTAAGGTCATCAAGTCCAACCTATGCCCTAACACCTCACCTAGACTATAGCACCAAGTGCCATGTCCAGTCTTTTTTAAACACATCCAGAGATGGTGATTCCACCACTTCCCTGGGAAGACAATTCCAGTACTTTACTATTCTTTCAGTGAAAATTTTTTTCCTAATATCCAACCTGTACCTTCCCTGACGTAGCTTGAGACTGTGTCCTCTTGTTCTGTCAGTGCTGCCCGGTGGAAGAGACCAACCCCACCTGTCTGCAGCCTCCCTTCAGGGAGTTGTGGAGAGCAACAAGGTCACCTCTGAGCCTCCTCTTCTCCAGGATAAACAACCCCAGCTCCTTCAAATGTTCCTCACAGGGCTTGTGTTCCAAGCCCCTCACCAGCCTTGTAGCCCTCCTCTGGACGCGCTCGAGCATCTCAATGTCCACACCTTTGGTCTGGAGAAGTTTGAGGGGAACTTGGGTCCCACAGCCATGCACTGGAGCAACATCCGAGCTGCCACAAACCCCACAAGCAGTTTGCAACACATGGAACTTCAGATATAATGCACCAGCCATTTATGGGTCTCACTGCTATGGTGGGAGAGCAGCCAAAGGGTTCATTTTTCCTGCAGTAATTAAATTCAGAGCATGTTGGCATACATTTCAGCTCTGACCACCCCTGGCACACCAAGCAGGGCACCTGAAGGTGAGCTTGCCTCCTGCCCATCTCCACTCACACTGCTGCTGCCAGGAATCAGGCCTTGGAGAAGCCAATGAGCTTCTTGGCATTCTTGTCTGAAACCAGTTTCAGACATTGCTGGCCAAAAGGCAGCCCAAACTAAGAGGCAAAGGACAATAAGAAGCTGCATCTCTGTGAAGCTGAAAAGAAGCAAATCCCTGCAGTCTTTGCAGAGATAATGAAGACAGGGGTACACTGCTCATTTGCACTGTGTCCTCCCCAGGAAGGGGCAGTAATCACTTTGGGTACTAATTTCTGACTAGAAGCAGAAGACATGAACACAACCTAAATGATAAATAAGAACATACTGTTGGTGCTTTTTGCTTACACCCCATATGTTTGCTTTGTCCTAGGGCTCACTAGGCTCTTGTTTCAGGGCACAGACAAGCACACCTTGCTGAGAAATCACTCAATCCTGCTGTAATCATCCAGTCCCTCTTCTCTCCACAGCTCTTGGCAGTGAGCCTGGCTGTTGTGCCACAGCTGAAAATCAGATTTGAAGTGAGGTACTTTGATGATTTGTGTGAAGCTCCTTGCACAGCTTTAGCAGCAACCAGGGAATGAGAAAGAACAGCAGCTTCTGCAATTCAAGCACTGTGTGAGAAGTCTGAAAAGCAAGTTCAGACCCCTTTTCCTGACAGACTTCTTAAATGACAACAAACATCTCCAGACCACAGGCTGGAAAATGCAGCATTCTACCTCCTCCTCCCTCTCAGTCCTGTTCAAGGCAGGGTGCCTTCCAAAGGGATTTTGGGGCCAGTTCTGCCCCTGAGCTACAGACAACAAGCAATCCAAGGTGCACAACTCTGTGCTTGTCCTGCTCCCCTCTCTACTCCCTGAGAGGCCCCATCTGAAGGCAGAATCTGGGGTTTTGATCTGATAAAGGACTGAGGTTTTCATGACCCTGGATGTAAAGTATACATGCACATGTGATACACAGGCTGAGCTCAGCAGTGATCTCCTGATATTATCATGTAAAAAACAGAAGCTACACACCATGAAGGCCATGTAACCACTTTTAAGAGCAATTAATACCATATTTAAAATAAGTTTTGAAACTAGCCAGGATGATGAACCAAAATCTCCAGTCTACCAACCTACAATTCAAGAGATAACAATCACCTTGTGCACAGTCCTGAGCCTGCAAAGTTTTACAAAAGATTTCCCAACTGCATTATATTTCATCCCTCCGTGTTCTAATTATATGGTTAAATACATTTGCATAATCAGATGCAATTACACTAATTGCATATATAAGCAATAATCAACCAAAAATTACTCTGAAGAAAAAAGTTTCTGCTTAAGGAAATTTCTGTAACAAGAAAACTGAGGAATGCCAAATCTATCTAAGTGAGAGTAATATTAACATTAAACACTCCAGATAATGCAGGTGAAACAGGAGCCCTGCCAGAGCATTATCTGAGTGCAGCTCTGTTGGCACATGTTAACCATGTCTTTGGTGGGGACAACACCAAAGAACTGAAGAGAAGTTGTGCTCCTTTGTACTCAAGCCCTGGCTACAAATGACTTTGGTAAGACAGGTTTGGCTGCTGTGTTTTATTGTGTTCCATAGTAGAGGTTCAGCAAGACTTGTGGCCATCAGCTCCTGCTGCTAGACTACATTCACTTCTGCTTTAATCTCTTAAAGCTGTTTTTCAGTGTATGAGCATCAGAGCTGCTTTTATTTTGCAAATTACAGCTGGGAAAGCATGAGGAACAAGCAATGAGAGGCACTCAGCCCACATATCCCACAGCTTTTGCTTTCAGTGATGCCAGGTGCTGTGACTCACCATCTCTGCAACAGCCCCAAGTGACCACAAAGCAGCACATCCCAGCACCCAGCTCCTCACAGGCTCTGGTGACAACCTGAGTTTAGATTATAACAAATCCCATTTGCCCTTGTGACAAGGGACACAAAAGCCCTGTGGGGGAAGGACCCTGCCACTGTGCCAGCCTGATCCCAGCTCCTGACATGGTGGCAGTGAGGGATTGGAGGATGGAGGAGGTTGGTGTGGGCAGAGAGCCCAAGTCCAGTCCTGCTGTGTGACCACCAGCCTTAGTGGGTGCTTTGCCTCACTTCCAAGGGACCCTAGGGACAGCAATGTGAAGGATTTTGGCATGTCAATATGCACACACAGCCTGGACAACATGGGCACCCCATCTCAGGTGTCAGGGGAGAACAAAAACTCAATTCTAAAGTTGCTCTCAGCTGACACCAACTCAGACCTCAGAGCCTGCCTACTCCAACCCCTTCTTCCAGTCACCATCAAGAGTGCAGGAAATACCCCAAATGCAACCTGCATGCTGCACAGGGAAAGCTGATGCCCACAAATCCCATGGCAAAGCAGCACCTGTAAGAGTACTTGGTGCTACAGCTTGAGGTGGGCACAGACAACAGCAGCTCACACAAGGGGATCCCCTGAGGGTCAGTGCAGGACCTGTGCCATGGAGAGAGCAGCTCCTGGGGCTGAACATGAGCAGGGGAGAGGAGGAGGAAGAAGAGGAGGAAGAAGTGCCATGGCTTGCTGTCACTTGCTGGGCTGAGAGGCAGTGATTCCCAGGGGAGGAGGCAGCCATGGCAGGGAGCACAGCTTGCTGGAGGTGGATTTAAACAGCCAGTGAGGGGGTGCTTCAAAAAATAACTGAGACTGTCAGATTATATGAAAGTTGAAAGACTTAAATTATTTGTAAAATACTAACAAGTAAGGCAGTAGCCAGGCTCTATTGATTAATGAGCAAAATAACTGCCTCAGAAGCAGAGAGGCTTTAATATTTAGGGCTTTCATTGCAATAATGACTTTCCAACCATCTGTACCATTGACAGGTAAATGGCAGGTTAAAGAAAAAGAACATTTTCAGTTGTTCTAAGGGAAAGAGACTCGTCTCTGTTGAGCCATCTTCTGCTGCAATGCATAATGAACCTCAAAATTGCCCCAGAAGATGATACAGACTCGTGTATCACTGTTTGGTGTGATAAACAAACTGAAAATGAAGAAATCAAGAGGACCTGAACAGCCTCTCAGTCTGCAAGGGCTAAGTTTAATATTCCACAATGGCCAAATCCCCACTGATCTCCTGGGAGCAGAACCAGGCACTCAAACCAAACCTGTCTCTAAGCCAGTGCAGCTACCAGAGCCTTTGGGTGACTTTGCTGGACAGCAGGACCAGGGGAGCAGCAGGCAGCCTGTGGAAAGCACCTCTGTGGCACAGACAGAAAGAAAAGGGAATAGAAGAGAAACAGAACTGAAAGCAGAATTCACAGCAATGAGCTCATGCACAGATTTGTGTGAACAGCCACAGCACAAGGCACCTGCCCTCTGGTTTTAGTGTAAGGCCTGGTTTTTTAGTCTGGTAAGCCCAGCCTGCAGCAAAGGCTCTGGAGGAGCAGGGAGCCTGCCAGCCAGGCAAGCCAGCTCTCTCACACACACCAATCTGTCACCCTGAGGAACAGAAACCAAGTGCACACAACAGCTGATCTTGTGGGACTGCATCCTACTTCCACAGCAGAGCCCATGAGATACGCTAGTAATTAAATAAATTAGGGAGGAGGGAAGTTGCACACCTGGAGCTGTACAGACAGGCTGCTGCTTTAGCAGCAGAGTCTCAGCCCAAGCTGCACATTGGCACTCCAATGGTTCCAGGATATCTCTGCCCTCCTTCTCAGTTTATTCATTTCACCAGCCTATTTCTCAGCTCTGCCTGCCTCCCCTGCACCCACTAGCACCTTCTCTACTGACTGCCATGGATAACTCTGCTCTCCAGGTGCTCACAGAATTTCTCTTGCTGCTCAGTACATAAGAATTCAATGACAGAAAGCAAATCACTGCAGAACAAAGCTGCTCATTCAGCTTAAGAGCAGCATAGTGGGATCTGGGAAAGGACACGTACAGATCACCAACACAGCAAAAGAATTCAGCATCATACACCTTTGCCAGGCTTAGATCTCACAGCACAGACCAGCACTGTTTAAACAATTGTTAAAAAAGCATCCACAAGGAGCTGAACGAGCCACCAGGCAGAACAAGTTAGCATTTATATATGTCAGGTCTTAGAGGTTTATCTCTCTCCCAGATAAGGAGAAAGCTTTCAGCTGCCTTTGAGAGATCTGGAGGTATTCCAGGAGATATATCAAGTTGCTTAGTTCTGTAAGCCAGCTGCAGTGAAGTCTTTTCAGCATTTTAAAAACAATAATTTCCACCTGTTCCAGGATTGCAAATCTGCAATAAAAGTGTAAGCACAGAACACTGCAGGCTTCCTTCTTCCCAGCAGTATAAACACGTGTAGATATTTCTATTCAAGGTGATCTCTGCAAAGAGTTTTAACCAGAGATATTATCCCAGTACCCATCTCTAAATGTCCCTGGGCTGAAGGGCTTCATCAGCTCTGCCAATCTGCATAGCCCCAGGCAAGGGGCAAAGCACAGAACTGCACAGGGTAAGGCAGAACCAGTGAACTCTGTACGACAAGACAAATGGACTTCAAATTCAGAGCTCCAAGTATCTGTTCTATTTCCACATGGATAACTTCCATCTTCTGATAATCCTCACGTCTTCAGAAACCCCAGGACTTGAAAACATGTCCTCAGATAACCTGCACAGTATCAAAGGCAGGAGAGAGGCTCTGGACAGAGGGAACAGGCTCTGGGGGATGAAGAACAGATCCCACAGGAGTCAGAACCAGGTACACCACAACAATTACCCTTGTCGTGCACATACTACCCACACTTGTAAATGTAAAGGGTAGCAGGCTTCCCACTTCCTTTGAAGCCTTAAGCTTTAGCCCTTTAAGCCTAAATGCACTTTCAAAACCCCGAGGTCAATGACTGGAGATTATCCAGGCAAAGGCTGCTGAGGAGAAAGCTGTTCTTTTGAGTCACTGCAATGCTATTCCTGAAATTCAGGCTGATGACAACTCAGCATTTGTCAGAGTGAAAAGGGCTTTACAGCATCAAAGGGCCAGCAATAGTTCCCAGGTGCAGCTTTAGTTAACACACAAGTATGAAAATGCCACCCCAGGGCACCCTAATTCCACGGCAGTGAAAGGGCTGAACCCAGGCTGGGGTTCCAGGCTGTCCTGGGACACCAAAGCAGTGCCCCTGCTCTTGTGGCTCAGGACAAGTGCTGTGCACTGTACTCGACCAGCTGGGCTCTTTCTCAAGTGTTACAAATGATGCAAAGCCACTTCATTTCTGCAAAGCCAAAGGAGCAAGGCAAACTTCTGGTCACCAAGTCAGCAGGTGCAGGAGCAGAACAGGGAGTAAATCTGCTGGCAAGGAGGTGTCCAGACAGTTTTTGACAAGGCAGGGTGTAGTCCTGCCTTGCATGCCCCAGGGAGCTGCGGGAGGTGCTGCCCCAGCTGCAGGGACAGAACAGACACAGCCACACAGGGCCATCCCTCTGCACAGTCAAAGCTCCTGGCAGCCTCTGTCCTAGACTGCAAGGCAATGTGTGTATTCTATTTGCCATCTGTTGGAGGTGTGGCAGTTATCTTCTGTTAATTGGGCAGTTCTCTTTATCTCTTCCACAAACCAATCCTCCCTCCGGGGAGACATCTGCTCTTAATGGCCTATTGAATGTCACTGCATGACTGATAAAAGTCACAGCATCCCATTGGGAGATGCTCCGCCCAGAGGGAGGAGCCAGGCATTCCTAACTGGATATAATCTGAGTTTTTGGGACACCAGACTCAGCCTTTTTGGCTGGATTCCCAAGAGGAAGAGCTGGGTTTTTCCACTGGACCTTCAGAGGAAGACTACACCCTTTTCTACAGGATCACTGCTCCAACAGAACCACACCTGACACTCCAGGAGGACTGCAGCCACAATTCCAATTGGACTGCTACCAACACCCTGACCAACAGGGTGTCAGGTTGTATTCTGACTCTGTCGGTGGTTTTTCTTTTGAATTATTGCATGTATTTTGTTTTCTTTTTCCCTTTTCCTAATAAATTGTATTTCTGACTAGGAGTCTCTCACTGGTTTTGCTTTCAAACGAGAACAGCCTTCCACCTGGCCTGCAGCACCTTCCTCCTGCTTACAGCAGGCAAAGCCAAAACCTTGAAAACAAGAGTTAGAAGCCACCAACCTCCATAGGATTTTTGGGCTCCTCTCTTCCCTGCCCTGAGCTCCACTCCAGCCGATACCACTTCCAAATAAAACCTGAATTTGGCTGTTTGCTGCTAAAATTTTCAAGGCTGGGGGGAAAGCAAACACTGTCTAAGAGGAAAGGGTGGTAAGGAAATATAATCTGTGCAGTTTAATAGCAAGCAAAGACATGTGGAAGGATGGGATGTAGTTTACAAATGTGATGAGCATCACTCCCACAGCCTGGCCTGACCCCAGCCCAGGAAGAGAGCAAAGAAGGAAAACTCTGAAGCCAATTGACTTGGGCACTGGTAGCAATACCTGATCCCAACAGCTGTATCCCATGTCCTGGAAGACATCCCTGTGGTACAGGTCAGGGTGTTGCTGGCAAATGAATTGCACCGCTCTGCTACTCAGATATCCTTCTCCAGTTGCTATGGGAAGAAAAATCAAAGAACAAGACTGGTAACTATGTGAAAAAAACTAAGGAAAGCATGTGTTTAAAAGCCCTGCTGGCTGCCAGCCAGGGTGCTCAGCACCTTCCAGGTTGTATCCCAGAACAATTAGTCTGTATGCAGCCACTGAGCTTCCCAACACAGTGCTCACCTCTGTGATGGAGATGTTGGCTCCACTCCAGCAAAACACTTAAACACATTCTTGAACTTTAACTATGCTCTCAGGACATCAGAAGGGATGATCACCCATGTGCCAAAGCGTGAACAGAGAAAAATCTCAGCCTAAAAAATGTGGAAATGCTCATAGGAGTGTCTGGGTAAATGTGTTCCACATGTGTTTGAAAGAGAGCTGCCCAGTTACTGTGGGAGCCATCCCAGGGCTCCTTTCCCAGGAGGAGAGGAGGCCAACAACATTTTCTTCCACATTTCCATTTTCTTAGGCTAGCAGGACTCTTGTCAAGGCATTGTCAGAAATAACTCTCATTGCATTAATCCTCTTAGGAGGGGTTTACCTCGATCCATCTTCCTTCCTTTCACCAGCACACACTGCAACTCAGAAGGCTCTGCCTGGCCAGTGAGGAGAGGTGACTCCCTTGGAGGCAGCTTTTGAACTATCCTCATCTGGAAGGCTTTTGGTTCAGTAACAACAGCAAAACACTGATATTACTACTATTACTCCTACTGTTATTATTATTATTATCATAATATTATAATGTATTATACCGTTATTTTGCCTTTGAGGCTAGCAGCTATAGGTAAATTAGTTAGGTAAATTTTAAAAACATTTTAAAACACAACACAATAAAACCCTTCTTCTGCAATTAAGAGACAAAGCAAACTAGAAAACTTCTTGAGGAAGTGATAGATTCCTCTTGACTTGAATTATCTGAGAGGAACTGTTGATGAAATCCTCCACACCTGTGACCCAGGAGATCTAGCACAGGCAACTAAAGAAAACTGAAAACCTACAAGCCTGTGAATTATTCTCTATTACTTGACAAAAGACACTCATAGGAAAACTATTTTTAGCTTTCCTTCCACCGGTGCTGTTTAACAGTAAAATCCAATTCTTCAGTTGTTTTTGAAAATCTTGCCTAATACATTTCCACAGTGCCTGTCACCTGCCATGACCTACCTGTGTTTTACAGACAGTGCCCACTCACCAAGGGCCAAAACCACATTTACACAGAAGAGTTAGGAAGAGGCACTCTTGCTCAGGGTCACCCAGACACCACCTCAATGGTCAGTGAGAGAATGCCAAATTTCTGATTCCTGAACTCTGCCTATTTCATGCACCTTTGTACTCTTCCTATAATGAACACACCTTTGTAAGAGTAGATCTCTAACAACACTACATCATCATTCCTGACACAAACCAAAACTGGGCTTGTGCAGTCAGTGCATCCCCATTTTCAACATTTGAAGCAGAGATAAGAGTTTAGCCACATCCAGCTTAGCAAAGCCTGTGCCTAAGCCAGCAGCAAAGCCCCAGGTCACGCCCTGTGTGACTCTCCCAGCTCAGCTGCAGCCCAGCCACAGTGAGGTGCAGAGATCACACTGTGCCACTGAGCTCAACTGATCCACCAGGAACCCACATCAATCAGGAATAATATCAGGAATTGCCTACACTATGTTTGTTGCAGGATGACTGTGAGATCAGAGAGACAAAAGTTCAGAAAGAAGAAGAAAAATCCAATAGGTTTACTTGCTATGTAAAGCTTACAGTGGATTACAAAGGAATTTCCCTAGGCTCTCAGATATGCTATTCACTTGCTTACACATGTGCATGCTTCTGAACAACCATAACTCAATTTCATCAATATTTTGGTTATAGAAAAAATATAATTACATATAAATAAAAGTTGAGAACAAAGTTTTATTTGCATAGCAATGCTGACTGTTTCAGGGGGCAGCTTCCATCTGAGGGTGTTTTTACTCACTGCTGGTGGCACAGGAGTTTGAGAGTAGGCTCAGACTTGCACCTACCCACAAAAGGAACTCACTAGATTAAGCTGAGAACAAAGCTTGAGAAGTCTTATCTAAAGCCTGAGATCACTCTGCCTGACCAGGAAGCAAAGAGCAAAATTCAAGTCTTACATTGCTGTGGAATTAAGGAAAATCTTCTGGGATGCACCATACTTACAAGGTAGAGCTGTTTCCTCTTCTGTCTGATGAAATATTCCATCAGGTTCTAGATGCTATTAAAAGAATTATCAAAGGCAGGGGTGGAATTTTCAGCTCATCTCCACCCATCCCATTCTGGAAGCACCCAAAAGAGAATCACTTATTCTAAAAGTGACTAAGACATGAGTCATCTGATGAGTAAGCACATTGGCTCTGGAAATCTTATTCAATCCATGACCATATCCAAGTCATTTCATTACCTCAACCATTTATCCATTTTATACATTAATGCAGTAGCACTCCAAGGCCAGGAAGAAGCTCTTGTTTCCAGCACCAGGGTAATTGCAGCTTATCTTGTCCTGCTATGATAGACAGAGCAAAGCCAGGAAACCCTGTAGAGCAAAACATCATGGTAAACCTGCATTACACAGCACTCTGAAAGTCAGCTCTGGAGATGCCTCCAGCCTCAGCCAACACTTGAGTTAAGCTGTACTGGCACCAGCCCTTGTGCAGCTCAGCACCCTGCAAAGGCAAACCCTGCCCTGCTCTTGGCAGCAGGATGCCAGCAGGGCTTACTGCAGGCTGTGCCAGGACTGCAGCCAAATGCTTTCAGCCTCCTCCTGTTACTCTCCCAAAAACTCTCATATGAAGCTGCAAAAGCATTAAGTCAAACCACTAATGAGGCTTAAATATCTCTCCATTCTGGAGGAACATGAGCACCTCACAAAGCAAATTTGCTCATCTTCACAAACATCCTGTGGGATACGTTCACAGGCAGGGAACTGTGCTGGGGAGAAGATGCAATCCCCAAGAATCCTTCTTAACAGACCCCAACAGATACCTTGATGACTTTGAAAAGCTAGCTTAAGATCCAACAGGAGAGCTGTGGCTGATGTTCCCCTGCCCTCTTCCTAAAATCCTGGTGAGCACATGAGTGAGGTCAGGTCTCTTGGATGAGGTCTCTGGGCCTTGGATGGCCCCTCACACCCCAGCCCCAAGCCCAGCAGCAGTGATGCACCCAGCAAACAGCCCGGGCAGCCCCCAGAATGATGAGTCTGTTCAGCCTGGTTTACAGCCCCCTGCACAACCTTTCTTCAGGGCTGCTGATTTCTCTGTGTTCCATCAGCACAGCACAAAATGTACACTTGTAAGTGGAATAAGTTCAAAGGACTAATTTAAGTTGTTCCACACCATTCCTCTGACATCACACTATGACCAGTGTCTTGATATTGCATTTCCACAGCTTTAGGTTTTCTGAATCTGTCAACAGACTCACAGAACACAGCCAGGGTTTTCACCTGAATGGCCAGCCCTGTGAGCATCTGCCTTAATATAAACAAGGGTAAAAGAACAGAGATTTCCCACCAGGGGCTGAATTTGCCATTTGTCTCTGCTGGACTATATATTAACAGTTGCCACCACCCACCTGCTTCCTCCATGGAGCCAAGGCTGCTCTGCCTTCATTATTCCCTTTGGCACTGAGGTAAGCTTTTCATCCCTTTGCTCTAAATGCAGTGACCACAACTCAGAAACTGAGGTCAAATAACAAGACTTAATCCCCTAAACACAGTCAGCCTTGGTTTCACAGCTGCTGTGCTGGTGTGGCAGTGATCTTCCTTGCCTGAAACGTTAGACCATGTCTGCCCATGGCTCCTGACCACCTTTCTACATCCCACTTCCCTCCAAGAACTTCAAGTTCACCACAAAATAATCTACTAAAAGGGAAGATGACCCACCTCTGGAAGCAGAATGGAAGAAAACCCACACAAGAGGCTGGCCTGAGGATGAAGAGACTTAAATACAAAGCAACAGCCCAGAAAAAGTTTGATGTTACCACAAAGCAGCAGCTGCCAGCACTAATGAAGAAAGATGAAAAGGCTGAAAATCTCCAAAAAAGCCCCTTACAGCTGCCTGCAGGTGCAGGTACAAGATTAACACTGGATAAGCTGGTTTTGAGCACTGTTACAGCAAACACCTCTGAAGCTGTAGTGGGTTGACACTCACCCCCAGAGGGTTTGGATGGAGGTCCTCAGACTGACAGCTCAGCTGTGACCAGAGCCCAGCTGCTCCCAGGATGGCACATGCACTCACACACACCTTTCCAGACATCTGTGCACACAGGATAAAGGGAAGAGCTGCAATCCCACCAGCAACATCATCTTCCACTGCTCTCCATGGCCATGGAATGGGATGCACCAACAACGTCTCCAGGAGAGAGGAAAACCCAGCAGCCTTCAAGAAGAGTGCACAGCAGCTCTAACACAAATCCACCTCACATTCAGGCAAACACATCCTGCCTCTCATGCTAAAGGCATCCTTCAAAATAAAATTCCCACCTCTTTTGCTATGCTTGGAGCATCATGAGATCTGTCTGCTCCCTACTGGGATAACTGCTCCGTGTGTCTGCCTCTGCTCAGCCACTCTCCCAAGCACCTGACAGGGCAGCAAGGATTCACTGGCCTCCTCCAGCTCCCCTGGCCATCACTCACTGGCTGCTGGAGGATTGCAGGCCAGCATGGTGCCATGGCCCTTTGAATTTATGCCTATGGAACTGGTGAAAAGGGAATTCAAGGACAGATAGATCCTCTGAACAAAGAGCTGTACCTTGGGGGAAGAGAGAGGCAGGTAGAAAGGAGCTTACTGATTTCCTTAGTCCCTTTCTCTGGGAGTTCTCTACAGAGGCCTAAGGACAATCTCACCTCTGCAAATCCTTCCCCTCTGCTGTTTGCATCCAGCCCATGGGCAAGGCAGGACTGCCCCCATGGTAACCAGCAACACAATACCACAGCTCTTTCCTGGCCACTCAATTCAGAGGGAAGAAAAGAAGTAACAGGAAAACACCCAGGGTAAAACACTTTATAAAGACCATCAATTACAAGCCCCCTGTTTCACTCTGCACAAGTCCCAGAGAGGTTACACACTTCACACAGATTTCTCAGCCACTGGGAAGGCTCCTTCCCACCCCACCATAAGCACATTAGTGAAGTCAATAATGAGAGAGCTACCCAAGGATGGATCTGTGTGCAGCCACCACCATCCTGTCCCACTGCTGGCACTGGATCTGCTCCACAGAGGGGCACTGACTGCAGCCAAGGCAACTTCACTGCCACTCTGTTTTAAACAACCAGAGCTCTCTGAAGTAATTAACTCATATAAACATTTCAGATCTCTTTAGGGAGCTCCATTTTTACAAGCATTCACACATGAAAAGCAAACACTGAGTGCATTCAAGAAGAGATAGAATCAAGAGAGGAAAAAGCTTCTGCTATAAATAGTGGAACATTTCTTATATTTTGTGCCATGCAGTCTTTAAATCCTGTTACCTTCAACATCTGCATCTTCACTTTAAATGTTCCGCTTCCCCATTCTGCTGCTGTAATTTTCAGAAAGTCAAAGCAGGCCAGAGCATTTGTGATCTGCCCAGGGGAGACTTGTCTGGCTAAAAATTTGTGCTCTTTCCCCTGCTTCCCCATCCTTCTCTCCTCCGTTTGCTGTATCTTGATTTTTAGACAATAAGTGAGTCAGGGTCTGTCACCAACCCTATCTGTGTACAGCACCAGTGCCATCACCCAGTATGACCCATTAACAATATAACTGCAAAATTCTGGTTGTACAGGGGCTGCCCCAAAGCTCATTGGAAAGACATCTTTCTCCAATGGCACATGGACCAGAGCCAGCATGAGCAGAAAAACATGATTTGCAAAGGTTACTCTTTGGAGAACACAATCATGCCTGATTCTCCATCAGAATGTCTTTGCACTTTCCAACAGACCAAAATAAGTGTGTGCACAAGTATCTATGTTTTTATCAAGTGTTCTTGGCATAGGAAGCATTTTGATGCCATGGTGATGGGTGCATCTTGTAAGCCCTTAAACACAATAGATGGAGATAAACCTGAAGCCAATTAGGAAAACAATACTGCTGAGCTTACATGATCCACAGCTACTCTGAAAGGGACAAAAATTTAACTCCTATGGAAAAGATCAAAACAAAAACCCAGATCCATTGTTAAACAGATTAATCAGACTCTTGGAAAGCTCATGAGGGATTGAGTTCAATCTCTGCAGCTGTTATTAACATAAGCCCTGTACAGCAATAACAAAAGGCCTGCCTAAGTCCACTCTGCTGTTTACTTTGCAATGAGACTCTGCTCAGGCTCACAGCATTTAACACACACACTCTCTTCATTAAGGGGACAGGACAAGAGGAAGGATTTGGCTGAAGTTTATAGTGCAGCAAAACAAAACTCTTAATGGCCCTTTTTATAAGGGTAGGACTACCAGTATGGAAGAAAACAGAGCCCCAGTGCCAGCAACACCTTTCCTGATCCAGCAGAGTCTGGGCACAATGCTGTGCAGGGCCCCAGCCCAGGTACAGCAAGAGCCAGTCCTTTCCCAGGGAGATGAAGCCATGTCAGGAGCCAGGGATGAGCATGTGCAAAGTGAAGAAAAGCACATTGTGCTGGCTGGAGTGAGCCTGGAGTGGATGGAACAGCATCCAGCTCGGGGCTGGGAAGGCCAGGCACAGCCACAGATGGACTTAGGGCAGGAAGGCTCCTGCTCACCAGTGCAGCAAAGGTACAACCAAGAGAAAGGAGCCTCAGCACAACTCCAGAGTGGCTCCCCACAGCTGCAGGGATGGGATGGGCCCTCGTGTGCCAATGGCTCCCAGGAGAGGCTGCAGGGACGTGCTGTGGCAAATGGGTTAATGGCATCCAGAGATACCATCAGCATCTTATGAGAAGTCTCTGCATAAGAGCTGACAGGTAAGAGGAGCAGGGGAATGACAGCCTGCTGGAAACAGCATCCTGCACCCCTCGATGGGTGTTGATCATACGCTCCCCAAAAATCCCCAAATTAGAATTAAATACGACGCTGCCGCCTCCAGAACAAAAATTATTCATTCCATAAAAAGCATTTTCATGCATCTCTCTTATGACTCTTCCATTCCTCTCCAGGCCCACTCACTCCTCTTCTGCAGAGGAGTGACTTGATGAAGGAACTTTTCTGATTGCAGCATTCTGCAAACTTATTCTGTGGAAGGGTTAAATGAGCATATTCCTGCAGGGATGGCCAGTGCCAGAGGATAATGTGACAGCAAGGGAGAGGGGATTCCACCCATTGCAACTGAGCATGGCATCTATTTTGCTGAAGGCAGAGGGAGTCCTGTCACCCCTTCCACTCTGATTTTATCATACTGTTTTTCAAGATGTGCAGATTAGAACTAAGTAAGTATCTCAACACATGCTTCACATGCTAAAGTCTTGTTAAAGCTAAGCAAATGCTTAAGGACATGTATTGCTTCAGGAAGCACTGCTGGATGGGATCTGTGCTTTACTCACACCAGGTTTTGCATGAATCCAAGAGGTTTTCCAGGCACAGCTCAGGAACCTGGGCAGGAATAGAGATGTTGGTGCATGGTCTTACATACAGTAACATCTAACAATGGATCCAGGGAGCACATGGAACCAGCAGGTTGCTGGAGTGTGCCCTGTGAGCCCATGGATTCAGAACCAGTTGCATGGCTGGGGCAGGTAAGAGCCACTGGTTTTTCATGCACTTCTCTTTTCCAGCCTGGAGGAGGAACCACTGCTGTAGAAGCAGTGAAGAAGCATTGCAGAAATCCCTGCTGGCAGCCCAATGCTTGGGAGCCAAGTTTAAACTCCTGACTGTCATCACTTCATCAGACAGAGTCAGACACGTCAGCCCCACCTTGCTGCTTCTCCACAAACTGGGGCCAGCAAGTTCTCGTGCTGGGGCTGGAGGACTGAGCCATCACCAAGCACCCCCAGGCCCAGATCTCACTCACTTCCCCTGGTGCCTGCACCAAGTGCCACACTGGCCCCTTCCACTGCTCAAACTCCCACTGCCCACAAATCCACTGCAGCACTTGCATCTCCTGAAACATTTAACTGGGACAAATGCCACGTTAGACTCTGCTGAAGCACTGCTGGGTGAAGACTGCAGAGAGCCACAGCACCGACCAAAAGGTTTCAAGTGGTAATTAATCAGATACAATAATAAATAATACATATACTTTCAAGTGCTTACTCATTTCCTGAATGTCTCCCATAAATATCTAACCAATAAAGCAAACTTTGAACAGTGACACTTGTATCTTTTCCCTTCTGAGCTAACCATGTGCTATTTACTTAAAATGGAAAATTCTGAAGGAGAAAGACAGGTTGAAAGGTAACAGAATTTTGGAAGTAGCTCGAGCATTCAAATTTTCTCTGAACAAAGAATACTTAATATAAGTATTTAAACTTTTCTCAGTCTTACCTTATTTTATTGACAATGTTTATACACCTGTTTTAATCCTTTCAGTCAGTCGGGCTGCTGGTCTACAGCTCTCTTCAGCAAGTGCCACATGTGATGCTCACTGCTCAGCCTGCACTCCTGCCAGGGCACAGCTGGTCCATGCAGCCTCATGGAAACCAGCACCAAGATAAAATCCTGACCTTGAGAACACAGCCCAGCTGTGCTTTCACTGAAGTATAGGAGCTTTGCTTTTCACGTGGACAGAATTTCTACATTAGGCTTTTAAAACAAAGAGTTGTGTTCAAAAGTAATAATCAAGAAATTAGTGCAGATCTCCCCCCAGCAAAGGAAACCAGGGTTGTGAAAACAGCTGGAATGCTCTCCACAGCCGTTGGCATTTGCCTTAAGAGGCTGGAAAAGGTTAGTGTCATTTGGCTCTTAGCAAGGTTTAAATGAGCTTCAACCCTCTGTGGAGGGCTGGCCAGTTTGACAGGGCTTAATTTATGATAGTGAGCCCAGAGCCCTGAAGACACCCCAGGACAGGCAGTCAGGACCAAGAGCTGCTCACCACCACTGTCCTCCCAGGGACGCCCCACACTGGCCTCAGTCTCCTCTCCACCACAGCCCAGGGACACTCAGCCAAAATCAGCCATCCCACCACGGCTGACCAGACTTTTAAGCTACAAATTTACCAGGAAGGTGCAAAAAACCTACCTTTATATTGCAGCTGGTACCTAATCCCTTCAACTCTCCTGGAGAGGTACTTTTCATTTCCAAAAAGAACCAGGAGTTAATGTTCTTGCCAGAGCAGCAAAGCCTCTTTTCACCGTGCAGGACCCAGGTGACTGTCTCCAGGGGATTAGCTGTTACCACATTTAGTTCAGTACAGGGCTTAATCTCAGCTATGTTCACAAAGACTATGAAGACATTTGCCAGCTGAATTCCTGGGGACTGACACCTTGAGCAGCTGCAGGGCTGGGAGCACTCCCGGGACAGGCATGGAATGGTAATTGGTAGGAGTGGGGAGTTTTTCACCCTTCTCCAGCACAAGAAAGGGCAAGAGACAGCTCTTTTTGAGGGATAAAGCCACTGTCAGCTGCCAGCCAAGGGATGACAGGAGGGTGAAGGAGCAGGAGGAGGGGTGAGGGAGCCAGGGGCAGGAGAGAAAAGATTTTTCAAAGCCCTCCAGGGCAGGCACCAAGTCTCTGTGCTGATGGTCACAGCAGCTGCTGTCAGGGACATGTGGTTGCCAAAACCATGAAATGTATTCCAGAGAGCCTCTGAAAAGTACACAGGGTGAAACAACTGGACTTGTGCCGCCAGCTTTAATCGGGAGCTCAGTGAGGCTCTGCTAAGCACTGTGAGCCAGGAGCAGGGCTAAGGGAGGGACTGGTGTCTGCAGTCACCTTGGAGGTTTCAGAGCAGACCACCAAGCTCTTCTCAAACCAGTGAGACCTTCCATCTATGAAGAGGAATCATGCCCTAAAATCTAGGACTTTGTGAACCACTGTTCTCTCTGGCACTGATGAAGCATTTTGATTCCTGACTTGCTGCCTGCTCCAACCTCTTGAGCAATGGCTCAGGTATTCATTAATGCCAAGGACAAACACTGAAGCTTTGGGACCGCTTCTTAAACTCTTCACCAGAAGAGAGGGAAATTAATATTTTCCCTCTTGCTCATCAAGAAAGCAGACTGGGGTGGGGCTGGAAAGATTTACAAAGCCCTGAGCTCTCAAGGATAAGAAATTCCACTGTGGTGCTGCCTCCACAGCACACAGGGGGCTCTGCTGGCATCTTGCACCCCAGCTGGCCGAGCACTCAGTGTCTGCATCGTGCCAACGCTGCTGCCTGAGCCCTGGAGAGAGCTCTTCTAACTGCAATGTCAAGTGGGTGAACAAAGAAATTCAGAAAACAGGGCTGGAAGGAGAATGCCTGAAGATATCAGTGAGCAGGACATCACTGGGCACTTAGAAGAATGACAAAGGCAATTTTCACAAATGGAAGGGTGAAATAAAGAAGAAATGAGAGTGAAGATTGAAAACAATTTCCTACTGTTTGACATGCTCTAAAATTAGTGCTGTAATAGATCTCATCAGCCAGCATTTATTTTCCATTCTGAAGACAAGAATTCAAATAAGCAGCAAGAGAAGCACTTGCTTAGCTGAACAGCCGACCTCAAACCCAGGCAGCAGCACAAACCAGGCTGTTCAAACCCAGCTGGGTCTTGCTTGGGATTTTCAGAAGTGAAAACTCAAGCTGGAGACCCACTTTCCTCGACCACATCACAACCCCACCAGTAGAGAGGTGACTTTCTGGAGCCTCTGGACAGAAGGGGACAGGCTGCCCAAGGCAGACCTGCTCCAGAGATTTGCTGTGTTCATACAGCTGTAGGAGAATCCCAAAGTTACACTGCCTGGAAAGGACTTGAGGCAACAGGTTACACACCGTGCTTTGGGAAACCCCTGCTGCTAGTTGTCCCGATGGCTCTCACTCCTGCTGTCCCCAAGGAACAAGCCCTGCTCACTTGGCTCTGCCAGCTGAGTCCCAGAGCCCTGAAGGGGCTGGGGGGGACTCCTTGCAGGAATTCCCCAACATCTTCAACATTTACTGTGACTGCCCAGGGGCACAGGGCCAGCTCTCACCTGGCTGAGCTCAAACTCTGTCCCCAGAACTGGCACATGGGTCACCAGAGCCCAGGTGGAAATGCTGGCACACATCTGTACCCCACTTGCTGCTGTGCTGATCTGCACCTCCTGGGGAGGCCCCACAAAGTCTGGCACAAACAAATGCTATGTGGTTTTGAATTCAAAAAAGCAAACAGCAAATCTCTACAGGCCTCATCTTGCTGCTCCCATAGCTACACTCCCTCCTCCAAGCACGCACATACATGTAAAGGTATTTTACACACAGGGGGGCTGTGGAGTACCAGGGACACACAGCAGGGCCTGGGGAGCTCTGGAAAAGCCCCCAGACTCAGCTGGGAGCAGCAATGGGAGCACTGGTGTGATGTACCTATTGCTCTTTCAAAGTTTAAGAACAAATCCCTGATGGCAGAGGAGAACCGGCAGCATCACTCAACTATGAGGTGTCAGAGATATTTCAGGCAGCCATTCCTGAAATATATTCCCATGCAGAAACCCAGAAAAAGTCACCTCCTCACTCCCCCAGCTGCCTCTCTTTGCATTACTGCTAAAATGGATGTGACTCACTAGAGCTGGGTTTATATTAAACTCCTGAAACAGATTGTTTGACTGTTATGTAAATCCAGTAAATGTTAAAACACCAGAATAAATCAGTCAGGCAGTTACCACTGCCAGCTCTCCAGAGACATCCAAGGGACTGATTTTTAGAGGTGGTAAGAGATGAGGGGGAAACAATAACAACAACAACGATAATAAAGTATCACCACAGCCAATAATAAATAATAACAATTAAAAAAAATAATAAATAATAGTATCACCACAGCCTTTTAGCACTTTTCAGGGAGAGCTGTGCCAGTGGCTGCAGTGCCCCCACCACTACTGACACCAGTGTCCTGCCCAGCCATAGACAGGCAAATCCCCCAACTCCTGCTGTGGTTGTGCAGCATCACCTGCACAGGACACAAACTCTGTGGCAGCAGAAGTGCCTCCTTACCACACCACCTGAAACAGCAATGTGACCTCAGGGGAGGTCAATCTGCATGATAGCACTTATGCTTTAAAATAAGCCCCAAACGAGGCATGAACATTGTTCTTCCCATCCTGTCACTGGGAAGGAGGTTCCTCTGTAGGAGCTGCCTCTCTCCCATGGCACAGAGGGCATTTGCCACTCAGGGAACAGTCTCCTGCTCACAGTGACACCAGCAAGCCAGCACAGGAACAGATTTTAAAATTTGCAAACACAAGTGTTTTTACCCGAAACCTGACTCCAGGTTTATAAACAGTCTATGGGCCAAAGGATTAGTCAGAAAAATTATCTGGCAAATAATCTGCAAGAATAAGCAAAACCAGAGCATATCACCATCTGCTCATGGGTAACTCCTAAGGCAGAAATGAGGAGCCTTCAAATTAAAGCCTTCACTTTGTATGTGATTGTTGATAACCAGGCCATTGCACTCAAAATGCTCCCATAACTGTATTAGCAACCAAAAAAGGAAGCAGGTAGAAATTAGCACCTCAAATCTTAATTGCAGTGTAAAGCATGTTGGCTGAGCTGCCACTTGCATGGGCTACACAGCTCAGACCAAGCCCCAAAAGCTTCAAAAGTAGCTGGAGCCTGTGGTCTTCACAAATGTGAGCCTGTCTGGGATTTCCACACCACTGGGCACATCTGGAGAGGCACACCTGGGCAGGAGACAGTGACCTGCCCAGCCCATGCACTGGCAGAGCACAAGTTCCATTTCCAGCTGCCCTGGAGATGAGACTGCAGAGCAACATCGTCACAGCACTGAAATGAAGAGATCTCTGATCTGTGTTTAATTAAACACAGTCTGGGAAAGTCTCTGCTTTTGTTAAACACTGCCTCAAAAGAAAAGGGCTGAGTAATCCACCAATGGGGAAAATACACTCTTTAGCTACAAGGTGTTATTATAGGCTTAATATCAATGGCTTGTTCAGTTTATTGGCTAGAGCAAACACTCCCAGCCTTGGCAAGGCTGATATTACAGCTCTGTATTTCACACTTACATAAGCACTGCAGGTTTGAATGGAGAGGAGTCTCCTGGCTGGAGAGGGAAGGCATTGATTTGCACCAGGTTTCCTAGCCCAATAAAACTGGTCAGACAGACAGGAGAGGAGTTTGTCTGTACTGGGCACCAGCAGGAATGGTGCTGCAAGGACAGTGAAACCAGTGGTGGGATCTGCTCTCCCTGACTGGGGCAGCAGCATCACGGGTGGGTGGCTGCAGCAGCTCCACACACGAGGACACAGCACAGGCCATCAGAGAAACACTCCACAGGTCTCCTGAACACTAAGGACACTGAGCAGCACCACACGAAGCACACTGACCTCACACCTGATTAACGCAGGAGCCCTGGCTTCCTCCTTCTGCAGAACAGAGGTGATCACCGACATGCAGGGAAAAGGTTTTGGAGCAGAGGGTTGAGCAGAGCTTAAGTTACTGCTGCTGAGCCTGCCCTTGGGGACAGCCCACACCAGCAGCCAGGGATTGCCCATGGCTCTGCAGCACGGTGGGGTTGGTGATGCATCTCTGCCTCCACACCTGCTCACCTGCCTGCAGGTGCAGCCAGCCCCAGGCTGACCCCCCCATCTCAAACAGCCAAGTTGTTGCAAATAAAAATTGTAGGTATCTGAGACTCTCAAGACATCATGACATTTAAGCCTCTTTTTTGAGTATTTGGTGCAGTAGAAGCTTTCACTTCTCAAGTTGAAAAACAAACCCTTTCTCTGTCTTTTATTTGTTAATTAAATGTGTTCATTGTATTCAGATCTCATTTTTTCTGCATAATGTTTTGCCCATCTGTTTGATTAAAAAAGAACCCAACCACCCAGCTTCATTAAGCTAATTGGATGCATTCAGCCTTTGGTTAATATTCTGAAGTAGTTTACAATTATTCTCCCCAGTTATTAAATCTCCTCTGAGGATCTTATTTTCTGTACTAGACTCTTTATTAGCCAGCACTCAAGCTGGACTGCGTTTGCCCACTCCTTACCCACATGCAAACATCCCACCAACTCCTTCAATGGTTTGTGATGACATGGTGATAAATTTCTATTTAATCTGACACTCTTCAGCTCACCCTGACTTCAAACCATAGCATCTTCTTCCATCTGGGCAAGAGGGCTCAACATTGCAGGAGAACAATGAAGTATTAAAGAGAGAACTACAAATTCTGTGTCCTGTGGAAGCTCCCAGGCAAAATATTAAAGGGAAAAACAGTCTCAGAAAGGCTCAGGATGGCAGTCCAAGGTGGTCCATCCTAGAGGATGAAAAGTGACACTAGCTCCATCAGTGTAGCAATGGCTTGGCCATGTGGCATCATGTGAGTGAGCCAAGTGAGCCTTGCTGGCAGTGCAGTGAAGGGCTCTAAGCTCTCTTAGGCTTCAGGTTTCTGTAAAATTTGTTATCAGGCAACCTACCTGCATCCTGGACCTCCAAGGTGTCCCCAAGCTCTCTGCTCCAGCACAGAGAACATGCAGTAGCTGTGAGGCTTGATGTTTACACACCCCACCATCACTGTCCATTGCTTCTCCAAATAACCCAAATTTTGGCCAACAGTGCTCTCCCAGCAGCCTAGCCCTGAATCAGAGCTGACCCTCAGAAGTGGTCACAGGACAAGGATTCTCCAGGACCAAGCATCAAGGGCAGGAAAAGGGAAAGAATGGCACCAGAATGATGGCAGGAAAGAGACTGAAGGTGAGAGAAGCAGCATAAGCCACCTTGTTCTGGTATGAGCAGAAGTAATGACTGGAGCCCCTCACTTTTCCTTCACCATAACATCTTCCCCCTCTACCTGGACATCCATTTCCTTGAAAGCTTGTAACAAATTCTTGGAGCCCTAATCACTGCAGGACTGTCCAGGAGGACAAAGGCTCCAGAAGCTGATGGATTGCAGAGTGAGAGACAGGACTGATAAGACAGAGACACACAGCAGGTATCCAGCTTGAGCTTCACACAGGGTCTCATTTCAGAAGGAAAACAGATTAATTATATATATATATATATATATATATATTTTTATTTTTTTTTTTTTTAACAAAAAGCTCTGATTTACATGGTTCTAGTCCTACCCAGTTCTAGCTGACACCAAGACCTTCCATGTTGAGAGGGAGCTGCAAGAGATGAAACTTTCCCCACATGTGCATTATGGAACTGTGGCTGCTGTCTTTCCTGAACCAGCACCAAGTTTGAGATGCAAGTCAAGAGCTTCTAGAAAACAAGCCAGCAGATCATTTATAGGAAAAGCCACACTGAGTCAAGCCATGTATCCACCCTGCCCTGATTTCTGTCTCTAACAGTGGCTAGCAGTGATGTTGGGAAGAGTGCTGCTGCAGAAACTAAGAGCTTAAAAATAGTTATAATAATGAGGAAAAGCTTAGAGTTCAGCCTTCTGACAGCACCTCCTGGCTTCAAGCAGTGACTCAGGGAGCCCTGACAGAACATCTCTGAATTTGTCTACAACCCATCTGAAGCTATTTTTTCAGTCTCCACAACACTGTAGGGAATTGAGCTTTGCAGCATGACAAGCACTGCTCAGGAAGCACAATTTGTGCCACACCTGCCAGACAAACAGGGGAGTTCAGGCATCCCAACACCAGTTCCACACGGTGTCAGAGAGGAAAAACCACACACCCCCACTGACCACAGCCCAGGGTCAGCAGGAAGCCAGCACAGGCACTCTGCACAGTGCTACAAGGCAGGGTTAGAAAATGACCTATTTGCTTCTGCAACCCCAGCCCAGCCTCTACTGTTTGTATTTAAAGAAAACAGCCAGTTTTCATTCTCTTGTTATAAAAGGTGGTTACACTTGCAAGAAATCACTTGGTAGTAATTTAAGGGAAGGAGGAAGAAATTTAGAGGTTGAGGCAGCTGTGATTTGACATGGGCTGACCTGGCACCTGAGGAGAACCTTAATGACATTTCCTTCCAGCCAGCCTGTCCTCCTCAGTTCACACTGTAATTAGCTTTCCCTTTTTGACATCCAGGCAGAAAGCCTAGACCACACTTGAAAATTTGGCCACATTATTACAACTTTTCAATAGCCTGGCAACAGCATCAATTAATAGAGAGCTCAGTGCCCCACTGTGCTTAATGCTTTAAGAAAGGCAAGCTTTGGCTCAAAGAGCTTAGAATCAAAGCAGGCTTTAAAAATAGAGCTTAAATGTTGTAGTTTAACTTGGCAGGCAGGTAAACACCACACAGCTGCTTGCTCACAGATCCCTCTCCAGGAATGGGGGAGAGAACTGAGGGGAAAAAAATGTAAAATTTGTGAGTTGAGATAAAAACAGGCTAATAGGATATAAAGAGAAAATAATTAATAACAATTTAATAAGAATACACAAAACAAGTGATGCACAATGCAATTGGTCACAGTTGCAGACGAGTCAGGCAGCTCTCCCTCCAGTGGATACACTGCAAGTGAGGTGGGATGATCCCCAGCTTTTGTGGACTCTTATTCAGCCAGAGGGAACAGCTCTGCAGCTCTCCAGAGAGGGGAGGGATGTGGGATCAGGCTTCATTCCCAACAAGCTCTGCCTCCCTCCCTAAACACGTGGCCTTCCCCTGGGGACACAGTCAAAATGAAAGGGGAAGCACCAAGAGCTGGGTCTGAGGTCCTGGGAAACATAAAACAAGCTGCTCTTCTGCATCTCCCATCACCAGCAGCATTTAACTTAGCCTTCAAGGGAAATTACAATTGCCAAGGACTAAGACTGTTCCCTAAGTGCCACCAGGGAGTAGGTGAGCTCTGCTGTGCATGGTCTGAGCTGTGCCTGAATCAAGAAATAAGCAGGGCTGGGAAATTAACGTTGTTAGTCAAACCTGAGAGCAGTGCTGGCTCTCAGCCAGGGGTTACTCCAGATGTGCTCCATGTCCTGCATCCTGGGCTTTGGCTGCTTACTCCTCACTGCTCTCCTCACACACGTCCCCAGCAGGAACAATGACCTTGTCCATCTGTGACAGGGTCACGGGTCCCAGCAGGAAAAACACAAGGCTGCAGATTTCCAAAGGGACAATCCCAGTGCTTCGATTCCCTGTATTCTTTTTTTTTTTTTTTTTTTCCCCAGGCTGAATCCATCTCATGCCACAGACTCCATTCACATTCCTGAATGCCTGTTTAGAGGAACAGGCCAGAACCCATGGCAAGGGATGCCCCATCCCAGGCAGCCACTTGGGAAGAAGGCAGCAGCCTCCCAGGGAAAGCTGTTCCCCATTAACCCAAGGAATGAGGTGGTGGCTGGTCCCATCTCCCTCCCACAGTGTGATCCAGGTGATCTGTGCCAAAGCTGCTAACAGCAGTAGCAGCCCCACAGCCTTATGTGAACTATGGATTCCCATCCTCCAGTGAAGCCACTAACACCCACAAACCCAAAAATCCCTTCAGTGGTTTCTTCTTGGGATCAGCCAATGTACCAGACAGCCCAGAGCCAGGAGAAGGATGCACTTGCCTATGAGAGACCTGCAGCAGCACACAAATGCACTACAGAAGGGACATCTACCCTGAAATTTGCTCCTCTCACTCCCAAGCTTCCTCATTTTCCTTAAGATTATGCCTGCAGCTAAAAGAACACATTACAATAGAAATTTTGCTCTTAATTTGTCCCTTGGGTGTTTGCTGACCCTACCAAGAACTATATTTAAATGTGCAATTTCCTGGCTAGACTCATTTGCAGTCCCTCCCCCCAGCTGCATGTGCAAGTCTGGCCCAGAATCCAATTAGCTACTACCACCCTTTAAATCAAAGGAATTAAACTCAAACAAGAAAAATAAAATTAAAGATTTTAATTACATCATTATTATATGTCTAAATACTTACAATTCCCATGCTTTCTGGGTGGTGGTCTCGAAAGACTAGAAAATAACAAATTTCCAAAGCAGACAAAATTGTAGCCAGAACAAATAATTTGACAGGAGACCCTGCCCAGCCCAATCAGCAGAGCATGTTTGGTTTGACACACTGCAGAGCTGGATGTAGGACCTGCCTGGCACCATGGAAGGAGCAGCTGCCTCCTAGCACCTGTGAGAGGTGTGGGGAACCCAAGCTTCCAGCTTCTCCCATGAAGGAGCAGTTGCATTCCATCTGGTATTAATGTCTGGAATCTGCTTGCATCAGCATCAGCACCACCCTCCCCAGTGCCTAGGAGGTGTTCCCACTGCAGCTTCCAAAGTAAAGGAGCAGCATTGCTTCTCTGAGTCCCTGACTAGCTTCAGCTGGTCCCAGTGAGATCCAGCAGCGTTCCCAGCAGTGCACAGGAGCAAGGCAAGGAGGATGTGGGTTCCCAAGGCCATAGAGCCCAGGGACACATCACAGGGGTGTTGTATTCTTTTCCCTGTCACATTCTTTAAGGCTCCAGGTTTTGCAGGCCAGGTTCCCAACTGTGTGATGCTGCAGCTGTTCAGATTTAACAGTGACCTCAGAGCACCTTCAGAGTCCCTTCTGGACAGGCTTTCCCACTCCCTCCAGCTCAGCAGCCTGTGCTCCAGCTCTTGGCTTCCTGCCTGCCTCCAGGAGCTGCTCAGCAGACCCCCCCAAATCCTTTGGCTCTGGTGACTCTCCATGGGACTGTCCAGCCAGGGGATGGAGCTGTGCAGGGCAGCAGGAGCCAGGCACTGCTAGGCTGGAAGACATCAGGAGAGCTGATGGTGTTTGGCTCAGACTTCCCAACTGCCAGCACTGCTCAGCTTGGGAGATGCCAGGGCCACAGAGAGGTTCGGAGCAGGTCAAGGACTTTGGAATAGCCAGGTTGATGCTGGAAATGGTGCTTCTCAATGCCAGCAAATAAGGAGTGGCTGGGATGACTTAGCTTCAGGTGTCAGGTCCAAACAAGCTTCAGCTCAGTGCAGCCACCTGTACCTGCTCCAGGAAAGCACAGGGGCTTCACTCAGGCCCCTCAGGAGCCACAGCTGCCACCAACCCAGGTTACTGCAGAACCAAACAACTCCTGTGTGGGACAGCTCAGCCTCCTGGGCAGTGCAGCAGGAGGGGGTTCAGTGTGAGGCACAGGCTTCTTGCCCAGAAAGCAGAACAACTGCAGAGGCACTGAGTGACCCACAGGAGATGACAGTGGAAGGCACAGCTCCAGACAGGCTCCAGTCAGTTCACCTGCATGGTGAGACAGGGATTGCTACAGGAGGGAATGCTGCCAAAATAAATGCATTGAAGCACAATGATGCTCTTCCTTTTGAGTGGAACAGACAGACCAGGACATGGACAGGGCTGTCAGACACTTTTGCAGAAAGCCATCAGCTAGGAAAACCAAATTCCCCAGGAGATGAGCAACTCTGAGCCATCTTCCCCTTCTTTTGCAGGCAGCTACACTGACAACTTGCAAAAATACTCTGCAGAGCTCCCTAACCAGTTTGATGGTGATATGTCAGCACATTTCTAGGTTAATAAAAGCTGGGGCATGGGAGGAGAGAGGAAAGGAAAGAGACTGATTGTCTTAGACAAAGAGATTGGAATGGATTTCACAGCAAGAGAAGATTTCAGGGCAAGGAAAAATTTATTCATACCTAAAGAGCATGGAATATTAAATACTCTGGGTTTCATTTCCTCCTCAAGGCCTTAGTGGAATGAGACTCTCAGCACTTTGCAGTAACCACAAAGCACCCTCAATGAATCCAGGTGGTTTTATCCAGTTCACAGCAAAACCTCAACAACGCCTTGGCACTGCAGCCATGGCTGGTGCACCTGGGCATGGAGCAGGCAAGGGAGAGCAGGGAGAGCCAGGGACCTCCCTGGGGATGAGGGGAGGGGAGGGGGCTTCCCCTGGGATTCTGGGCAGGCACTGAACCTAAGGCAGCCCAGCAACATGCTGCTTTTGGAGTCAAACAGAAGACATCTCTTTAGGTAACAAGAATGCTCTGTGCATCCCCAGAGCAGCTGCATTTTTTTTTTACTCAGATCTGGAGGCTTATTTTCCATTACTGTGGCACTTCAGACAGTGTTATCACCTGGGCCGGATGCTGCACAGAGAAAATGCTGGTCCCTGCTGTGAAGTTTATGCTCTTAAAACAATAAACAATGAGGCAAGCAGGCAGATGTTTGGATGAGCATGAGGAAAGCTGTATTGGTTTTGCTCTTTCTGGTGGCTGAGAATCAGTTCCCACAGGTGGGACAATTTCATATTGTCCTCTTGCACCTCTGATAATCATTCTGCATGGAAGACAGATCCAGTGGCATTCAGGTGGAGTACAGACAATTTTCAGCTCCTTGGAAACAGCAAATTCTGAAAATTAACCAAAAATACCAGTTCCATTCTGCATTCAGACTTAAATCAATCTCGTCTAGCATTCAGGAATGGACTCCCAGCAATTGCTATGAATAAAGCATGCCTTCTCACCATTCTTCAAGGCAAATTACAAGCACTGCTCACATCAAACTGCAGGAGAAAGGACACAGCACCCTGGAAGAGATGCCTGATCTCTCTAACCTGGAAGTGCACATTAATAACACAGCTGAGAACACTGAAATTCATACCCACTACTACCACAGGACAAGCTGAGAATGAGGACCTTGTTCTCACTGTTATAACAATTCACACCCTGCTCCTGCAGTAACCCCATACCCCAGCCCTGAGGGGACACGTTTCTGTTCCCCCTGCACTCAGCAAGGACTGGCCTAACAACCTGCACTTGGACATCTTTCAATTTTCCAGCCCCCTCTTTCAGCCTGGGGATAAGGTGCTGACACAGAAGGGTTGAAAGACTCACCTCAGGTCTGTTTTACACTCTGCCTGCTAGCCTCAGACATCATTAACCTTTGTCAGTCAAGCTGCCTCAGCCACAGAAAGGTCAGTCCAGATTTTAGCATCAAAGCACCTCATCAGTGAGAGGTGAACAGATGACTTCCCTGTCCTCATACTGCCACTTGAAGCAGGCACACCATTAGCAAGCAGACCCAAACCCTTGGTTCCAGCACAAATAGTATCCCAGAACAGCACTACCCAGACAGCATTTCCAAAACCAGGTGTTAGGAAGTGTCAAAATTAAGACTTGGCTCATTTAAGTGGTTGGCTTCCACATGTGTACTGTAATAATTTGTCACAGGAACACTGCAGCAGGCCCTCCTGCCTTTCAAGTACTTTCATTTATTTGGCATAGGGTTAACCACCTTCTACACATCACCAGTATCCAAACCCAGTTCTCTCTCCTTCCCTCCCAGTTTTCCATACTGACCTGTAAGCACTGGCAAAAGATAAGGGAGGAAGCTCTGAAGCAATAGAACACACTTCTCCAAGGCAGCACTCAACTCACTGAGAGGCAAATTCATCCTTTTTCTTTCATGCCACCATCAATCACTGCTCACACACTGCAGGAAGGAAGCCTCCTTCCCCAGTGGAGCTGGTTCATGCTCAGATCACATCCCTGCCAGGCTCCTAATGAGGAGGCAGCTCACACATCTTTCAGCTCCTTGTCCACAAACAGTCAGGACTCCACATGCCGGGCTGGAATGAGGGGGAGGGAGGGTCTGGCAGCAGATACCCAGCATGAAGCAACAGCTACAGACCCTCTTCTAGGCAGGGGTCCCTTTGAGCATCCCAAATTCTCTCTGAGACACCACGTTAGAGCAGCAGAGCAGACTAAGGCCACCAGCAGCATCGAGCACATAAGGAGATCCAGGGGCAGGAGAAAAGCTCTGGCAATGCCTGTGTGCTGCCAGTACCATGGCGAGTAAGAACACAGGCAGGAGGTAGTTGAGAGTAACTTTGACAGAGCTGGACTCAACAGCAGGACAGCAGGGGAGCTGTGATAATTAGAGCCAGCCTCAGGTAGGTACACACATGCACACACTACTCTGCAAAGCTGCGCTCAGGTTTTTTTTGCTACTGCTGCCCAATTCTTTCAGCTTTATCTACTGTAGATGTGACAGCCAACTGTGGGCTTCAGAGGGCTGTGCCCATGTTATTTGTGACAGCAAGTCCATCCTCAGCAGCTCTTGGGGGTTTAGGACTCACTTCTGTTCTGTAGAATGGAAATCTGAACTACTGCTGGGAGTGGGAGAGGGAAGAAGAGACAGGCACCCACGATAAAGTCTCATGATAGCAGAACGGTCTTTGAGTTAATAAATACACTCTACAAAAGCAAAGCAAAACCAAGACAAACTATGGAGTGGGTGGTCCCAGCTCTGCTTCACCCACAAGACTGCTCACTCACAGAATTGTGACCAATCTCTGCAGCAGAGGCACAGCTGAGGACCAGCAGGAGGAGAACAGCAGCACCTGACTGGGAGCAGTGCTGAACTGTCACACACAGGCACCACAGACCGGGTCAGCAGGGTAGGATGATCTCACATCCCTTGGGACCACTGATTCACACTCTCACCTCAATCCCAATCAGTCACAAGTACAACACTAACGCATCCTCAGAAAGTGTTATTTAGCCTGGGTTTCCTCAGCACTCAATGCTCTGTCCTCACAAGGTCACAAAATCACAGTGTCACTTGGCTGAGAAAAACAATCAGCACACCCCAAAAATATTCATGGGATGTTGCACAGGAACTGCAGGCTTCAGGGAACTGCTCTCTTCCACCTTGGCACAGAGCTCTGGGCTTAATACAGGCCCCTCTGCTCTGCAGCAAGGACTCCCACCAACATCCCAGCTCTAAAAAGGACAGTCCTCACTCATACTGCTGTGAGTGAGTGAGTGAGTGAGTGAGCGAGCGGAAACCACTGGAGACAGGGAATTGCAGAAGGCAGCAAAAAAAGTGAGTGCATGAATTTGGCTCCACTGCCCTCAGGGAAGCAGTTGCCACTCAGCACCAGGACCAGCAGAAAGGAAAGCTGGGCTTCCATGGCTTTTCTGCTTGTCCAAGGCATACACAGAGACTACAACCCGGGAACAGGAGAAAGGAGAAGCATGTCTGCATCTCAGAAAGACACATATTCAAGTGCTGCTCCACCACATCACAGCCTTGCTGTTTACACTCACACCAGAATAATTAGAGCAGTCACTGTTAAATAGCTAACAACTTCACCATCAATTCTCTGAACAATATTGAAGAATTCATCACAACACTTCACAGCCACCACTCTGCAGAAACACTGAAATCACCCCAGACACAAGCAGCCTAAATTAATCCCACACAGACTCTAGCAGAAGGAACTACAACTATTTCAGCAGTACTCACCCAAAAGTAATGCCTTCCCAGGGCAGCAACCCAAAAGAAACAAGTCCTCAACAAACCACACCTTATGCACAAAGCGTGACTCAGCTCATGCACAAGAAATCAAGAAATCGTGCCATCAAGAAATAAAATACAAGGGTTCATACTTGGCCAGGTTCACTCCCTAAACCAGCAGCTTTGTGGGATATGAAGCTCCCAGCTGCCATGGGACAGCCCTTCCTTTCAGCTGCCAGCCTCAGCCCACAGAGAAGCTGTGTCCTCAAAAGGGTTTGGGCTTTCAGGAGAACTTCCCCATGCAGGGACACCAGCACCTGAAAACAACAAAAAAAATCTCTCCAGTGTCAGGTACTTGACAGATATGACATTTTTGCTTCTCCCTCTGTTTATATCCATATCACTTGTGCCAAAAATATAAAATAAAGTGAATATCTAATATATAAAATAGGTATGAATATATAAAATATGTAATAAAACTGAAGGGTGCAATGAAACATGAAAATCTTTCTAAAAACTTAAACCAGTAGAAGAAGTGACCAAAAAATCCAGGCAGCAAATTCCTAAGCAAGTTGGAACTGCAAGTTCTACAGATCTTGACTGCACCTAAGCATCAGTGATACAGTCTATAAAATCTTTTTCTGTGATTAAGGACTCAATCTGTAAAGTCACCACCTGTGGCCAAATACACAGGCCTGAGAACCACCCCTGTTTCTGAAGGGCTGGAACACATGTACTCACACCTCACCCACCACCACGAATCAACAGCCACCCTCCCACTCATGGATGAAAATCACTGTGGCTCCTTCCCACCACACCATCTTTCAGATTAGTATCCTTCTCCAGTTTATCAGTTATTAGGATCTGTTCTCTTCAGAAGGTTTCAGACACTTTTCTCCAACCATGCTAAGCTTAACCACTGTCTTAATTAAAACAACATGCTTGACTGCATGGCATTTTTTTGTATCATTCATTTACCAGCTGTACCTGACACTTTATCCATGACAAATATCCCTAACCAATCTTCAGACCTGCCTCGATGACTGCATTATGTCAACAATTGCTTTGCACGCTTCAATCATTCCCACAGCCAGCCACACGCATTCCTTTTTCAATCACGTATTTTTGGTGACTGGGTCACCTTCCTCCCTGCTGGATGTTTGCTTCTTAAAGCAAGTGACATCCTGTGCCCCCCACCACCCTCCCCCCAAAAAAGGAAAAAAAAAACCAACTGAAAATCAGAAGAGCAACAATGAAGACAAAGACATAAGAGGAAGAATTTTCACAAGGGTTACTCAATACCTGGTTGTCCTCAGAGGGGTCTGCTTTGCTGCAGTTTAAGACACAAGCCAAGAACAGTTTATATCATACCAGCTCTGTACTTGGCTTTTAGGCTGACAGCTCAGGCCTTGCCTTTCATCCCAAAGATGAAGGGGTAACTTGCTTCCTTGCTCTTTCTCAGCAAAGGGATAGCTCAACTTCCTGAGCCTCCCTCTCCACCTGCCAAGCTGCAGCAGAAAGTAGCAGAAAGCACCTGCCAGAGGCTGTGCAGAAGTCTCCCCCCCCCACCAAGTTGGAGGTAAAAACCCACCCAAAAATCCTACTTCCCCATCCTCCTTCCCACTCAGGAGAGCTCCTGCTATGGCCTGATGCTGCCCAAAGCTGGGCTCTGCTGCTGACTCCACACAAAGCATTTCTTGTGTTGCTTCACTCAGCATCCCCAGAGAGCCCTGGAACCGAGGGAGATCTCTCACACAGGCAGAACCTGCCTTCCCCTACACCCAGCATTTGTCAGGGCTTTGAGCAGCTGAACAGACCCATCAGCAGTGCACCTGCCCATCATCCACCTGTGCTTTAGGGCACCAAAGGGGATCCTCTCTCCAGGCATCTTCCCAAGGCAGACTAATTGCACATATTGATTTCACATCCTACCAAACTGCCTTCCACAGCTCCAGCACTGACAAAATCCTCACACCAAGCTCTTCACCAACACACATCCCTTCTCCACTAGCTTGGTGTGCCTGGATTTATCCTCTCTGCCCCTCGGCCAGGCAGATACCTCCTCTGGAGACCAAAGCCAACCTGCTAGAAGCCAACCAGCAACCTCAGCCTTCTCCTGAAGCCTCTTACAAAAGAAGTTTCTCTTTCTCCTGTCCCTAGGTAGCAACGACCCTATAAAGGCTCTTCTAAGGTCAGCATTGACATTGAAGAGAAGATTTGGCTTTCAGACAGAACTGTTCTTTCCACAGTTCATCAGAAAGTGGCACAAATACAGGGTTAAAACATCCTTCAGTAACTTCAGGAAACAAGTATCAGCAAATAGAGATGCTCCCCTCTGCAAGCAGAGCCTCAGCTGAAGCACAGTGACACAGCACAGTGCCACCTATTCACACCCAGCCAAGGTCTAAAACACAGAAGGTTTGTCGTGACCACTGCCTAAATAGTGCTTCTTGCTCCAGCTAAGAGAACACTGTGACACCATCCTTCCAGACATCCCCTCTGCTGCAGGCTGAGCACATTCCTACTGCAGCCACCCCACAAGAGCCCAGTAGGGGAAGAGAAATCCCACAACCTTCCCAGCCAAAGAAAAGCTTGGCCTTGAAAGTCTAGCTAGTGCAAGGACAATTAATTGTATCAGAAAAAGACATTTAGGGTTTAATGAACACATTAATTAGAGAGCACAGAGCAGCAGCACAGGCTTTGAAAGCCATGGCAGAAGTACAGGATCTTCTGGCTGTGTGGAGTGAAGGGGAAGCTCGCTGCTCTGAGGCAATGCCAGGACAGGTGAGGTTCCCTTGCAGCTTTGCTCCAGAACCTGAATAGGCAGCTCTGCCCACCTTCTCCAAGCCAGGAGCTGTCCTGGGAGCACTCACACATACCCCACTCCAACCCACAAGAGTCATCCCAAACTCTTGGAGAAATAGCAAGGACAGCTCCAGACAGAAGGAACTTCACACCAGCCAACACAGCTTCCCTCAAGGAAAGAAATCTACTGGGACCAGTGGCCTGGCACCCATTGTGACTTAAAGCCCAGCCTTCAGACCATATCAACCCATGACATGCCTGAACTCCTTGCTGGAATGATAACAGCCTGGTGCTTACGCTCCTGGTTGCTAAGATCTGACCTTCTCCAGGCAAAAGCCAAGGGAGCAAACCCAGGAAAGCAAATTTACTGCTCTGCCTGGAGTTTAATCCCATTCATGCCAGGCACCCCAGCCCAAGCACAGGGCTCACACAGCAAACCATGCACAGGACAGGCTGGAGCACAGCCCCAGCACGCTGGCTTTGGTTTTTCTCTTCAAGCAATTGAGATAGCGGCTCTCTGCTTGCCTTATCTAGTTTCGAAAGAAACACTTCAAAGCCATCCCATGTCAAACTCCGGAGCAAACTGAAGCTGCCAGAGATGCCTCACAGGGAGGAAGTTAACACATGATGAGAAGATTAATGTGGAATTGCAGACTACTGTAAACAGAAAAGCAACAGCTTCCTATTAAGCAAAACCTTTTCTATTAAGTTACAACAACAACAGAACAGTAATTTTACCTTCATCAGAGCAGCTGAAGAAAGTGGTATCATTGCAGGATCAGCAGTTTTCCTTGTTCACAGCACACAGGCCATTGGGAGCTGCAGGTTATTGTCCCTCAGAGCCAAGGTAAGCACAGAGGAAGATAAGCCCCTCTCACGGCAGCCTGGCTGCCACGTGTGTGCTCCGAGACCCGGCCAGGGCAGGACAGCTCAGGCCACGGCACCGACCCACGAGAAAACCCAAACTTTGAGGAGCTCAGGCTGATCCCAGGGGCTGCAAGGAGGGTTAGGAAGTCGTGACACACCTGCACGGAGCTCACCGCACTTCTTACCTTCTTCTCTGCCCCCTCGAGAAAAGGGCGAGAGATGGCTGGCACTGCTCAAAACCCCAGCTTTCAGAAGGGTTTTATTTTTTCCCATTTATTTTTTCAGCTCGGTAAAATCATCACCTCCGGAGCTGCAGCTGCCGGGCGCATCCCCGGCCGCGCCGCGGCGGCGACTCCCGCAGCTCGGGGGATGCGGCGGCCCGCCCGCGTCCACCCGCGCCGACCACCCGGATCCCACCCGCGTCCCCTCCGCCGCCGCCGCCGCCGGGACGCTGCCCGTGAACCGTCCCCGCGGGCTGTCCCCCCCTGCGCGCCACTCGCCGCCGGCTGCCGAGGGGCTCGCGGCGCGGGGGGCTCCGTGCGGGGGGCTCGGTGCGGGGGGCTCGGTGCGCGGGGGGTGGCCCGGGCCCCGGGGCCGCTCACCTGCGCGCGGCGCCGCCGCCGGCTCCCGCCGGGTCCCGCCCGCCCCGCGGCGCCGCCGTTCGCGCCGCCCGCCCCGCCCGGCCCCGCCCCGCCCGCGCCCGCGCCGCCCATTGGCTGGAGGCGGCCGCGCCTCCCGGGGCGCGCGCGCGTGCGGTCGTGAGGGAGATGGGGGGCGAGGGGAGTGGGGGGGGGCAGGCGGCGAGGAGGCGCTGGGGTTTGGGGCAAAAAAAGGGACAAAAAACCCAAAAAAAAGAAAAACCAAACAAAAAAAAAACCCACTTTTTTTTTTTTTTTCCCCCGGTGGCGTGTGGTGTCCAGCCAGAAGCGCATCTGGGGTGCGGGCTTTTGGGTGAAAACACGGGGCTTTTTGCTAATCACAGAATCAGTTAAGTTGGGAAAGACCTCTGAGATCGTCGAGTCCAGCCTGTGACAGAACAGAGCACTGAGAGCCGCGTTCAGGGAAAATGACTCTCCCATCTCCCTGGGCAGCTCGTTCCAATGCCTAATCACCCTTTGTGCGAAGAAATTCTCCCTAAATACTCCCTGACATGTATGATCAGGGAAGGTGGCACTGCCGTGGTGGGAGCAGAGGGCCCGCCGGCCCCGGGCGGAGGGACGCAGCGTGAGGAGCCCAGGATCCCGGCACGGGTGTCCCCTCATCCAGGCTCTGTCTCTAGAGGAGTAGCACCCAACCCTGACCATATACACTTGCTCAAGTTTTGCAGCAATGAGGGGAAATGCTGCACACCAACTAATCCCACTGCTGTTCTTCAAGGAATTCCTACAAGCAGATGCCTTCTTTGGTTTGACTCATCTTTTGGCTTTATTTTCCCTCCCACTCTCTTTTACCTTCTTGACTTGTAATGGACTCTACCCCTCAGTTGAGGGGTTCCCACTGCACCCAGCAGTGAAGCATTTGCAGTGAATTCTTGAAGATGTTGATTTTGTGACAAGTGACTCGTGGCAGGACTCACTGGGCTCTGCTGTGACTCCACTCACAGTCAGGGTCCCCGCCAGGAATCTTGGATTTAGCCAGAGAGCTAAATGGATTAAATCCACATCCTGACTCAACCCACTGCAGACTGCTGCTCCTTCCTGCTGTGACAACAAGCAAATAGAAATGCCTGTGCCTGCTTCCAATGAGTCTCAAATAATCCTCTGCTTTGGAAACAAATTAATTCCTTACCGTGGGTTTCATAACTCCAAATAACATATAATAATGTACCTTGTGGTTTACTACCAACTTTTTAATCTCAAAAAAGTGTCCCCTGTTGTCACTGTGTTGAGAGAAGTACCAAAATGCAATTAAGAGGCACTATTCATTAAAAGAGCAAAGTCATCTTATAAGCCTAGCAAAGAGCATATTTTTTAAAATTTGCTCATTCTGTGGGTATGTTTATTATAGTCAGCCATAGCCTGCTGCTATTTGCTATGTGCATCCAAGTCTTACTTTTCCTGCAGAAATGTGCTTTGTCACCCTGGCTGGTCACAGGCAGCTGAGCAACTCTCTACAGATGAACAGGTTTATTCAAGGCTATTACCCTTTCACTTCCATCTGAAATATTTGGCATTCTCTTTGCCAATTTTCAGTCAAAACGACTTGGAATTGAAATGTTATGTGGTTCAAATCTTGACTGCTAAAGAGTTGATGCATTCAGTGAAACGTTCCCTGTTAGAAAGCTACAAAGGGCTGTGTTTTCAGCTCATCACAGAGAAAACCCAGCAGAGATCTTCCATGAACAGGAAGCGCTGGGGCAGTGAAGAGCTCTTGGGGCAGGTGAACAGCAGCATGATTACCAGTGAGAGGATGGCAGAGCCTGCTGCATTTTTGGATAACCGAAACCATGTAGATGTGGCACTTAGGGACATGGTTTAGTGTCAGTGTTGGGTTTGTGGTTGGACTTGATCTCAGAGGGGTTTTCCAACCAAAATGATTCTGTGATTGTAACAGCACAGCAGAGAGCCCCATCTCCTTGAATGTGTGCTTCCAAAGCGGCTGTTGTCTTCCAGCAGCTCCGGATATTAGTTAATTACACTGATTAGACATCATCTCAAGGCAGCCAGCAGCCTGAGCTCCTGTGTGTTTGCCTTGGTGGACTCTCAGGAAAAGTAAGACAAGCCCATGAGCAAAAGCAAAGCCTCCCCCCAGGCCTGAGTGAAAGGCCCAGCAACCTCCTTCTTGGCTGGCTGGGAGTATGTGCCCACGACCCAGGAATGTGCCTGTGCCTCTGGAGGGACTGTGCTCCTGTGGCTCCAGGGCATGAGAGATGCTCTGAAAGAACATAACATGTAAGCCAAAACACTGACCTGTTTCACAGAGGCTTTCAATTCTATCAAGCGCAGCCTTGCTCATGCAGGGCCAACTCAACTTCTCCTGAGCAATGAGCAGACCTTTCAGCCTCCTGCTCCTCTTGCCTTAATTATTGCTGAGGAGGTTTTGCAAGGGTTTCAGAAGTCATTTGGACTGATTCATTTGGCTTTGAGGTGTTTACGAGATGCTGGCTGTTTAGAAACTGCTGATATTTGTCACCTAAGGAACTGCCTCCTTTAGCACCAGGCAGTTTAAATCAGCAGTGATGTCTGAAGCAGTTTAGCACCAGTATCAAGGTTTGAAACTATCAACTCTGGCAAAGACTGTGAGCACTTGATTTAATGAAATAACCTGGTTGGCTCAGCTCAGTCAGAATGTGCTGTTTCTTCCAGAAAACAAAAAAAAACCCAAAACAAATCATGTGCCTCAGCTTCCCTTTTCATCATACAGAGGTGATTACACTGCAGAGCAGTTGTGGCCAGTGGAAAGAGGGTCACAGACAATGTCCCTCTGATGCTTAGACCACAATGGCTATAACAATGTTAAAATAAGACTTTGATATTTCTGTTCAATAATGATTGAGTATGGTTGGTTGTTAACTGATTTTGCATGTTTTTTGGGTGCGAGGACTGGGAATGTGTTTATTGAACCTGTCCTTGAATTACAGTCATGGGAGGAAGAGCTTACATTTCCCTAGGTATGTCACTAGTACATTTAGGTAAAAAAAAGATTTAAAGCCATTATTTTTTTAGGAAATCTCTTAGTGGTGCCCATAAAGCTGAGCAGGATCTGTGCTTGGTACTGGTGGGCAGAGCCCTGTTAACAGGAGCAATCCTGATTCACCCCTGCTGAGGAGCCCATCAGGTGACCAGGCTGTTGCTATATTCAGAACCCATTTGGAGAGTTTTGAATTTTATGCTTTCAAAAATAAGGCAATAAAGCAATTAGAAACAAATAACAGAAGGAGAGAGCACTTCACCAAAGACAGCCAAAGATTATAGTGTGGCATAATTAATCCAGGGCTGGCAGCAGGGAAAATGGGCTGGAGCAACTGCACTGTCCCTAGGAGAGTGGCTGCAGGCTGAGCTGCAGATGGCAAGTGCTCAAATGGCCAAGAAGCTCCTTTTGCCACTCAGCACAGCCTGGCCTGAGAATGCCCAGCTGTGGGACAGAAGGAAATAAAAGCATCCTTCAGAGCTAGGAGGATATGCATGTTCCTGCCAGTCCTTCACTGTGTGTCAGCCAGAGGATTTATCCAACCGAAAACATGCTCCCACAACAAAAGAGAAAGGAAAATAGTGTAACTAGAAAAGCAGGTGCTTTTCTTAGGGAAAAATCCAAGGATGTCCTAAGACAAGAACTGGGTTAAAAATAACAGGGAGTCTGCTGTGCCAGAGAAAGAATGAGTGGGCTTAAAGATAGGAGAGGCTGCACAGGAAAGGAGTTATCTACTTCTTGAGTGTTACTCATTTTAATTTGCCTTGTTACAGTGTCTGGAAGCACCAGGTGGAAATCAGGGCCTCATTGTGCTGGGAATTGAGCACAAACATAATGATTTAATGTTGCCAGCTCTGCAGAGATTGAAATATAATTCCTCATCTCTGCAGAATCACTAACCAGCATAATTATTGCCAAATAAGTTTTTTTTCTGTAACTGCTCTTCTGGAATATCTGTGCTACTTGATTTTTTTCAAAATAACCCTGCATGAGGGAGTGAAAAGATATATCTGTACAAGGTCCAACCTAGTAGCCTTTACAGATAACAAAAGCTGATCAGAAGCAGAAAATTCTCACTACATTTAAATCCATGTTCAAAAATTATTTGCTTGTAGCTTGGTTTCTCTTTCTATAAAATGGAAATAGTCACACTGCACTCATTGCTTGCTTTTGTTGTCTAGCACCCATGATCAAGGCAAGAGTCCTCTGTCAGACATTTGGAGCACTGACATCATCACATACAAGAGCTTATTACTGCTGATTGTAAAGAATAGGGATTAACTGGATAATATACATTCTTTCTTGTGTGTTTTCTGGGACAGTGCTTGAATTGCTGAAAGTTCCTTTTCTATTAGTCAATAACTGTGTAAAAACCAAAATGCAATCAAACAAGGAGTTAAAAAAAAAAAACACAAACAACCCAACCCTCAACTGGCCACATCATGAATGGGAAGCAACACAGCACACTGTCATTGAAGGGGTTTTGACATGATGACCAAATCCCTTTGGGATTCTGTAACACTTCATCCTGCTGCTCAGAGGTCAGAGAGCAGCAGGACATGCTGGCCACATCATAACTGCTTCAAATGCAGTTGTTTTCTGGCCACAACGCAAGGAATTTTTTCTGTCTAAGAACAGTAAATTCTCCCCTGATCCTCAGAGCAAGATTAGGTCAAGCCAAGAGGACAGGAATATGATCCTGCTGGTCACCCACACTTCCCCACTGGGACTTGCAACACCAGGTGTCTTAACCAGTCAGCATTTCCATTTGTGAGGCTCTAGCTTTTAACTGTTGTGTCCTATCCTGCATTCAGTAACTTTGTGTGAGTTTTGACAAACTGGAAGACACTGGGAGGGGGCTGGGAGCTACAATCCTGAAGCAGAGCATCTGTGCCAAGGAAGGCTCCTTAGGGGCCTGAACAGAGCAGCCCTTCCTCCTCGGTCTCCAATCTCTGACCACCACCTCCAGCCTCTATGGCAAAAGAAGGCTTGAAACAAGTGCCATGGGCTTTCCCTGCCTTTTCATACAGCAGAGGGGACCAGTGTATGTTAAAATCTGACACTTGCTCAGTTTCCTCCAGACAGCCATCACTCTGTTTGGCATCCACCTGGGAGCCACAGGGCCTGGGCCCCCTGGCTTTGAGGAGGGGAAAGAATTAAAATTGCAATATCTCATTCTGCTGGTTGCAGAAATGATGAATGAAAAGCAAAGCAAAGGATCCCCAAAGATTGTACATTTAAAGAAAACAAGTTAAAGAGATGAAAATAAATCCTTCCATGGTTTTTAAAGCAGCCTTGGGACTTTCAGGGATTCCAGCTCAGAAGTTTAGAATAGCAACTAAAGGGGATCATTTACAAGTTGCCTTTTTCCTGATTTCATATTCTGCCTTTTAATTCTTCCTAGGAAAGAATAGGGACTTTGTATTACAAACAGCTTGAAAGATTAAGCAGGCAGAAACATCCCGCAGCTCTACCTGCAGCCTTGCATTTGTTATTTTAAGTTTTGACCGGAGATTGACCCGGTGTAAGTGGGTGCTAAAGGTTACCTGAACACTCTCGCTTCACTGTCGATGGACACTGGATTTTCCCCAGTCTGTGAAATTGGTCTTGCAGTTCCCTCTGCTGGCGGCAGCTTGCTGAGGAGCTGCACCGTGGCAACACATGGGACCTGCTTGGGCCTCGATGGACGCTACAGGAGAGCCCCCGGGGCGTGGAGATCCCCCAGCCCCCACTGAACGGGCACCGACTCCTCCAGAGACCTGGAAGCTTCCCCTTACCCTCTCTGCATCCTTGGTATAAGCAACTGGCACCTCTGACACGGGACAGCTGGGTGAAAAAGTTATCCATGGATAACCTTACAAAAACCCACCCTGCCTGTGAAAGCTGAGGCATCCTGCTGAGAGCAAGTGACCTTGCCCTGGGGAATGTATGGCTTGATGGTATGGCTTGAAATGTTTCTTGAGCTTATGACCAGATATCACCTGCATCTCTTTCAGGCACACATTCTTGTGTCCCTGAGAGCCTGGAGCAGTGCTCCTGCAGGCTCTGGTAGCATTACAGCCCTACTGCTTCTCCATCAACTCTGCCATGGCCGTTGGGATCCACTTTCAAAGCAACCAAAGCATAGTTTTCCCCAGGGAGGTAAAAAAAGACATTCAGAGAGGGGCTATGCAGAAAGTCAGCGTTGATGTGTCCTGGAGAATGGAACAGAGCCAGCAGCACAGGGCAGGGTCGGCTCGCAGGGGTGTGGGGTTTGAGCACAGCCCGTGATGTGCAGCTGCACGTGATGGGTAGTGCAAATCTTCCAGCACAGAGGGGATGTTTAATTCTTGAGTGCAAAGAGCTGTTTTGTGAGGCTGCTGCTGAGAAAGTCTTTCTGACCAGCTAACACTGACCAGCGTGGGCAGTGGAGGCAGAGCTGGCACAGGTCAGTGGATGGCCATGGCTGGCAGTGTGCCAGTGCTCCGTGCCAGCCAGCCTGTCTGAGGAGGAAACCCAAGTGATAACTCTGATAACAGCTCCTGCTCATGGCCAGAGGCCCAGGGGCCCTGCATGGGAGGGCAGTTTCTGAAGGAATCATCACTAAATGGATTACTCTGTATGCATAAACCCTCCAGAAACACCGTGCTCTGGGGCTAGCATAGGCACCATAAAGGGATGTAGTAGAAAAACTAAAGGTTTATTTTTTTAATAAAATACATCCTTACAAAATAACCATTTTTCTCCCAGGCAGAGGGCTGGGCATGGTTCCTGCCAGCTCTCCTTCCTTCCCCTTCTCAATTTGGAACTGTCCAACGGTGCATCTGGGGCAGAAGAGGCAGCTGTGCTCTCCCCAGGGTCTTCAGGTGCAAGTGGCTTGGCACAGCCTTGGCACACCAGGCAGGTGCAGTGCGAGCCCTTCTGAAGGGCCTGCAAGGGCAGCAGACCCAATGCCCTGCAGCAGAGCTGGCAGAGGTCCCAAGATCCCTTAGTTTGACCCATCCACAGCATCATGACATGTCCCACTACAGGCCGTGTACTGGGCCAGCCAGTCCCTGCCTGGCTGCAGGGCACCACCTTCCCATGAGCTGGATGCTGCTTCTGCTGGTCTTGGGGCTGGCCCAGGGAGGTGACGGGATGGCAACCGAGTTTTAAGAGAATGAGGAGGAGGAAGAGGGGTGCAGGTTTTTCAGTCAGTGTGAATTCTGCTGAGAGAGAGGTGCACAGTGATTTCTGGTGTCTTGCCCCCCAGTGCCCTTCTTCAAGAGATGCTGCCATCAAAGATGTGATGTCAGCCCTACATCCTGCATCCGCTGCTGCCCCATGCAGTTGCTTATGCTGGGAAGTGCTGACCCCACGTTAGGCACTAGAGCCCACAGCTCAGGTCTCCTCCAAACCTCCCTGGAGCCCTGCTGCCTTCCTGAAAGCCTCCTGCCTTTTCACAGACATTGGAAGAGCCCCAAGACCTATAGCCCTCGCCCTGACAGATGTATCCTGGCAGGGCTGGGGAAACACCACTCACCTCTCACTGTGTGTTGTCTGGCTTCTTTTCCTTCTTATGCGACTTCGACTGGGGGTTAAATGAGAGAAAACAAGGATTCTTTTACAGACCTGCTCCTTTCTAATGCCAGGGAAGATGTGACTGGGCAGCAACTCTTAACTCTCAATGTATATGCTTATTTTCAGATGAATTTGGGGGGAACTGGTTTTGTGTCCTTTTGAAGGCCATGAACCATTCCATGGTCATGGAAATGTTCTCAAAAAGCAGAAAAAGAGGCATTTTCTAGTTTGCTGAAGCACAGATCTGCCCCTGCTTCCCTTAAAGCAATCCGAGTGTTACCAGATACTGGAATATCTGGAGTTAAAGGCAGAGAATAAAGTAATTAACAATGACTCACACACAACATCTCAGTAATTTTGGAGAGAAGATTCATGGATCCCAGTCTCCAACAGTCCCAAGGGCTCAGGAAGGCGCCTGGTTGCCCCTCAGCGTGGATGTTTGTGTTACAGTGTCATTACTCATGCACACATCCACACACACCCCCGCAAGAGCCTCTGCAGGGCAGGCACTCGCTGTTACTTACAGGCTCCTGTTCTGCATATTTGAATTTCTTCTGCTTGTAATAGTCTCGTCCATGGAGAAAATGCAGCAGGAGCAGGTCACAGAGGACAGAGGCCTTAAATCAAAGTGCAGTTAGGTTTGGAGTTGCCCTCCAAGCTCATCTGGACCACTGTTTTCAGTGGTTTTTCCCAGTTTCCCCCACCATTTAGGGTCACTTCTGCTTCATCCCACGACATGGCAGTTGCTGAAGTCTCTAAATATCCATTTAGGACAGAAGTGAAGTGTGCTGTGTTCAATAGTGGGTGATTTAAGTCAACAGAAATGAAGTGTTTCCCTTTAGGTAAGTGCAGAGCACAATGCCCTTTGAGCCATGGCCAAGTCTTTAACCATAACCAAATCAGACACCGGGTTTCTGTCCTGAATGAAATACTGCCAATCACCTGAAGACCCTCCCTAAATGCCAGCTCTAACTTGAAACTATCAGGATACCAAGACCTGCAAAGAGACCAAGCCTTCCCTTCATCAGCAGGGCAGAATTCACATCAGCCAGAGACCAGCAGGAATCTATTTTCCTGAGCTGGCAAGGCAGGAGAGCACCTCCTTTCCCCCTTTTGCCCATCCTCTGATTCCCTGAGCAGTAGGCAGTATTTCACTGCAGCTCAAGGACACTTCCCACGGATGTCACAGGCAAGAAGAATAATTTGAGAGTCTCCATATAGAGGCTGGAAATATCTGAACTTACCACTCCAAAAATACCAATTCCAGAGCCAATTGTGGTCATGGTCGGGATGATGTCAAATTTGCCTGCCTGGATAAAGTCAGAGAAAATAGGTGATAAGTTACAGTCAGCCCAGGGGAAAGAAAAAGGGTGCTCTAGCTGTAAGGTGGGGCTCAGGAAAAGGGCCTTGCAGCACCCCAAACCACAACCACAGCACACAGAGAAACAGGAGCTGGTAAAGAGCTGGTCAAACAGAAAAATATTGTAGATTGGTTTTAGGCTGAAATAAGTTGAACTTACTTTTCTTCCTTTATTTTTAATATTAAAAACCCAACCAAAACCAAGCAACCAAACAAAAGTATACACTTTGAATATTCTCCATGGGAACACAATAAAGAAAGCCTTCTCTCCCAGTGGGAAGAAAAAGACAAAAAAGAAAAATGCAAATGTTCAGCTTTTGGAAATATCAGTAAAAGGTTTTGAGTTTCCACAGGTCCCCCCCACTCCCATCACAAAGTTTTTTAGACAAAACCACTGATCAAGTCACAGATGAAAGATGTGACCTGTAAAACATGTTTTCCTCCTGTCTTCCCTTCCCCAGTATTTCCCAAGGTTTCCTGTGAGCAGGCCAGCACCCAAGGAAAGCATTCACACTAGTTTTCCTGATCCCACAGGACCCTGGTGCTGTGTTAGAGAGCTGGTACCTTCCCAAGGATATGGCACTGCTGTCCCAGGGGTCCAGGGGATCCACCCTTACCTTGCCATTCACCAGAATGTCGAGCCGGATCCCAAACACCTTATAGAGTGTCCTTTTTTCCATCCCATCTTCTTTGTAGTATTTGGCATATCTGTGCAATTGGATGGCAAGTGTTAATGGTCTGCCAGGGGTTTTTACAGCCCCTGCAACCCTACAGCATCAGGATCTTGGACAAAGATCTGGGAATGTGCTATCACAGACCTGCTCCTGACCTTCTCCTTAAACCCCCTGAAGGAGCTGGGCTGTTGGCACCTCTCCTCTCTGTGCCTCAGTTTCCTGCCTGCAGGTTGGAGTTCCAGCTCCTGCTCATGCTGTCTGATCTGATGTCCCCAAGTTCTGTGTGCAGCAGACAGTGAAGCACTAGTGACAGAGTCACACAGAGCAGAGGATAGGGACTGTGAGACATGTGAGATGATCCTACACCATCTCCAGTCTTTCAAGGGGCTTCCTAAAAGCTCAGCCAAGCAGGAGAGCCTGCAAGGGGGAGGAGATGGAAAGGAAATGAGGCAATTTTGAAGCCAAGGGATGTATCATTACTTTGCTCATGCCGTTTAAAAGAACACTGGTACTGCTGCCTGGCCCTGCAAAGGTAGTGAGTATTTTGAAGGACAGTCTCTGGCCTTCCACCATCTCTTGAGTGGGAACCTGGAAGCTGTCACCTCTGAATTATGCTTGGAGAATTAGCAGGTGTTTCCTTACCTGAAGTTGAACCCTGGTGAAACATTGCTGTCATCATTGTAAAGGCCGTGGAACTGGTAAATGGGTTTGCAGTAGCGCAGGGGCCAGTCGAGGTCACAGTTCCAGTCTATGGTGATGCCCACCACTCCACCCTGCAGCCAAGAGAGGAGTCATGAGGTTGCCCCTCCTTGAACATGGCCCACACAGAGAAATGCTTTCCCTCCTCATACATGTCCTGTCTTGATGCCATGAGGTGTCCTGGCTCTCCAGGTGCACGGACCCCACTGCTGCCTCAGGCTTCTTGAGCAGCCCTGGCTTTGTGGCCTGTACATAACCCCTTGCACAGGCTCTTGTTTCTGTCCTGAGTGCTGGATACACAAATAAATTCATGCCCTCTTCTTCCTGATCAGAATCCTGTGCCCAAGACATGGTCCTGAGAAACAGTGCTCACCCCAGATCCCTTCTGGTCCTCATGGGACATCCTTCCCTTGCCTTGATTATGCCCAAGAGATTGCTCAGGAAATGCAGGAGTCTCTCCTCCCTCCTGAACTCACTCCAAGCTGTAAATAGCTGTGCCCCAGAGGCTTGTATTTTTGCACCTTTAATATATAGAATCTTAGAATGATTTGGGTTGGAAGGGACCATAAAGACCATCTTGTTCCAAACCCTGCCACTGGCAGGGACACCTTCCACTAGACCAGTTTTCTCCAGGCCCTGTCTAACCTGGCCAGAAATGGGGCAGCCATAGCTTCTCTGGGCCATCTGATCCAATCTCTGCAATAAATGTTCATATATGCAAGCCTCTGATTCAATTCAGGGCCTGGCAAAGTTATCACAAGGTTTTGCAGAGCAGAGATAGCAGATATTCCCACACACCAGCCTGAGGAGTGTTAGGCAAAGCTGCATTTTGGAGCCAGGGGAAAGGCTGCAGTTAGCACTGTGCAATGACCAATATTTGACCATCCAGCTGGGATTTCCAAGCTCAGTCAGATGGGATTTGGCCACACAGATCTGGTTATTCACTGCTCAAATTAAAACAAGTTGAACCCTGGGATTTACTGCCAGTGGGTCAAATCTTCTCAAGAGTTTCCAAGAAAAATGTAAATATTAGGCCACGTCCAAGGAGATTCATAATCTTCATGAGATAATTCTGACACTCTTGTTTTCTCAAGAATTCTTCAGAAAACTGAAAATCATCTCAACAACTGGGGATGATTGCACTGTTGAATGTCTCTCTCCCATCAACAGCAAGGAACATAATTTGAAATTGAAGTACCTTAACAGCCAGGAAGGTAAAATTCTGACCCGATTCTTTCACTATGTATCCCAGTTCAAACACAGGACATAAGGAATCAGTGACTTTGTGATAGGTGCATTTCTTCAGGTACTGCTTGGTAACGCTCTCAACCAAGTTGCGCCTGTGAATGAAAAGAGAGTGAGAAAAATTCTCAGTAACACAGTAATTTGGGGGGTAGAAAACCTCTGTAAGTCCCTTGCCCAGTCCATGTGGCTCTTCCATTCACATGCCACTTGTCCGTGGGCTCTGCTAGGCAATGTTCCAAGCTCCAGCAATTCTTATCTGGGACACCTCATGGATAGTGAGTGCATCCCACACCTTTTACATTTAGCTGGAGTTTGCTATCTCCTACAGCAAGGGTTAAAATTAGGAAAGGGCAACTTCTCGCCTTCCATCCCTCTCTGCTCTTTTGCCCAAAAACATCTTGTCTGTGAAGCCTATGTTTTTGTAAGACTTGTGCCTTGCTCAGACTGATCCCATCGCTGATGCTCAGCAGTAAATTGTCAGCAGTGATCAAAGGCAGGAAGTGTCCCCACAGCAGCCAGCCTGGCCACCCTCACTGCCAGGACCTGCTCCCTCTCTGTGTCCTCTTCAGCCTGTCCTCGCTTGGGCCACCTCTCCTTGCAGCTAGGGGGGATCCCCTCTCCCAGCCACCTCCTGGGAGGTGTGAGGTCAGCCCAGGACTTTGCCAAGCATGCTGGCTGCCAGGACATTTAACCTTGGCTGCAGCACAGGGACAGGATCAACTTAGAGAGAAGAATTCACTGTCTACAGCACAAATAGCTTCTGTTAATTTGTTCCAAATCAGATATATGGTCAGTGCCATCACAAATCCTCTTACAAGTGTGCCTTCAGCCAACAGCATTTCCCTCAGTGCTGCCAGGACTGCTTTGCTGAAACAGGTGGGATCCTTAAGGGGGACTCTGGGGCACCAAGTTTATCCTGGCCCTGTGGTATTTTAATTTTGTCTTCAGAGAAGGAAAATGAAAAATCAGAGTAACTGATTTGCAGCTTGTGAGGGTAACTTGGAAAAGGTTAATTCCAGAAATCTTTCCAGTAACTATCAGCTGAGGTGGGACAGATTTGGGAGGGAAATGTCTCCGTTCCTATGAGCTAATGGGGTTCAGTGCAGCAGTTAGAGTGGTCCTGGCATCACTGATGAGGTAGGCAATCCTCTATACCAAGCATCCAGTTACACCCATCCAGCTGAGCCCATGGTTTCCCCTGAGGGACACAGCTGGAGGAACTGACCAGGAGCCATCCCCTCAAACCTCTCCTTACCTGGACACCTTGAACTTGGGGAAGGTGATACTGTTCTTGATGAACAAGGTGAACTTCTCTGCTTCTGACAGCAGAGCAGGGCTGAAAAACACAAGTATAGACATGAATCCATCACTTGTCTCTCCAGGCTCTAGAGAAAGCTCCATTTGGTGGAAATTCACCCACACTGAGACAAGCAAACCCAGAAAACTGGTGGTCTCATCTTTCTGGTCTTTCACAATGCAGGCTGTCCTGGCCACATCCCATAGAGCCCCAACTTGGTCTGCTTCACACCAAGTGCAGCTGAGGTAGGAAAGAGGGCAACATCATTCCTTACCTGGGAACATGGTAATCAACTTCAACAGGGCACCAGCCAAAGATCTCACAGGTCTTCACAGTGCTGTTGAAGCGTACACACTTGCCAGTCATGAGCCCTGTGGGGGAGACAGCTGCTCACACCCCTGGATCCCGTGAAATATCAGCCTTACGCTGGGATGGATGGGATCTTGTTGGGGCTTCAGCTCTGCCAAGGGCATTCAAGACACAAAATGCTCAGGGCTTTGGCATCTTTCTAAAACAGGAAATTAATTGTGGCCTATCAGCTCAGGGCAGTGGTTTCTCTTAGTGCTGTACAGGGGAGCAGCTGGGGATTTTTCTTGTTAAAACACACCTAAGAAAATGCTGAGGACAACAGTTTGGGGGAAATGGCTTAGTCCTGATTAACCTTTTGTTAGCTGAGCTGTTTGCAGCTCAGGTATCTTTCAAAACAGCAGAGCTGGACCAGCCTACATGGGACCTTCCAGCCAGCATGTCAGAGGTTTTCCTGTTCTAAGCAGGTCCCCCAGCCAGGTGACACCCCAGCCAGGCAGCTTTTCTCGGTGTTGTCTCAGCAGAAGCACCAGGACCGTGTGCCATACCTTGTCCCTGACGGCTGTACTTCCCTTTGCTGCAGTCACTGTCCTGTATGCACAGCCCGGCATCTGGCAGCTGTTGGGAGAAAGCAGCCACCTCTTAGCACCCCACCCTGCAACTTCACTCCCCCTGTCCCTCCTGTCTAACCAGGCAGCATTTTTATTGAGGGATACGTTGCTCAACTGCAGCCAGAGCCCTGTTCATACACTGCTTCCCAACCAAGGCTGTCCAGATAAAGCAAAAAGGGACGATTTATTCACTCCAGGCAGATATTTTCATTTAAGCCTCAAGTCTGCTCTGCTTGATTATCTCAAAGGGAAGAAAACTTAAATGGATGCCACCTGTTTTTCAGCAGAATAAAAGTCTTCACATAGCCCACAGGAGTCAGGAACAATAATATGGGGCCAGGCCCTGACTTTTACTAAACCTCTCGATGTCAGAAAAAGTCTTTCCTCAGTGACACCACCACAATTCCCCTGAATTACAGAAGCTTAGCCCACTGAAGGAAGACAGTGCGTTTACCTCTGGGCAGGTTCCTTGTTTCTGTCCAGGAGTGACAATGAAGTTGGTCATCACCACGAACGAGTTGTCCCCCTGTGGATACACAGCCAACGAGCTCACAGCCAGCACAGGGTCTCCTCTGTGAGAAGCCTCTCCCTGGGTGGGACCTGCAGTGCCACCAGCCCCAGGGACAGTGGAGAACCCTGCTTGCTGCCTGAGATACTGCTCCAGGGGCACTGGAGGAACCTTGATCCTTTTGGAGGCAGCCTCAAACGTGCCTCCTCAGCCACAGTGGGTCCCAAGTACAAATGCTCCCCACGGAGAACCTGGGCAGAGGTTTGTGACAGGAGCAACCTCCTTTCCACCACAGAGACACCCTGTCATGGTTAGCCCCATGGAAAGCCTATGCCAAGGACCCATCTGCACCCCAGCACATGAGGAAAAGCAGCCACTGGGACAAAAGCAAATCCCTAACCCACCCACCGTGACTCCTTACCTGGGGTGGGAAAACATAGTCCACCACATCCCAGATGTGAGGACCCAGGACACTCTCGTTGGTCAGTGTCAGCCCTTTCAACTTCACTGAGACCGAGCTGACAATGCTGTCCTGAGACTGGTAGCCCTTCTCGTAGAGGAACACCCACCTGGACAGGGAAAGGTGGCAGGGTGAGCATGGCCACCAGCACTCCTCCACTGGCCCAATTCTCAGCACAGACCTGTGGACTGGGGCTTTTTCTACCAAGTCTCACTTGAGGTATCATTTGCCAAGTTTCTTCCTACTGGAGGAGGGACATGTTGGTGAAACTTCCTACCCTTTGTCTGATGGTAGTTGCAGGACTCGACGTCCATGCCAGGATGGTGTATTGTGGGGACTGGGACACATTTTGTGGCTGAGGTTGTGTGAAGGTGGAGCACAGTAGCCATCAGTCATTTAGGGTTAAAGCCTATGGCAGGTTTGCAGCTTGCTGGTCTCAATGACCTACCCCAACACTCCTGATCTCCTGATCCACTGCAGAGGAACTCTCCAAAACCTAATCCCTCCAAGGCCAACACAGAGCTGAGTCTGGACACGGTTCACATCCAGAGCCACTGTTCCCCATCCAGCAAAAGGAATGTGGAGCAACGTCCCTGTGTGCAAGAGGGCTGCAGGAGCAGGGTTAGGGACACTGCTGTGGCCACAACAGGGCTCTGCCTGCCTTTCCCAGCCCGTCACACAGTCATTAGGGCAGGCTTCTGACACTATTTAACCTACAGCATAAACAAGCTGCCACTGGATTAACTCTGACTCAGGGAGACTATAAACATGGGCAAGCAACCATTTCGGGTAGTGCTCCCGGCGCCGCGGAGCATTCTCGGCACTAAAAAAGGAGCGATCTGGATTTTGTCCCCACTGCCGTAGGCATCGGTCCCGCTGGCTGTGACAGAGGCAGCAGGCTACTCATGGGACAGCCCATGACACCAGCCTGGTGTGTCAACCTCTCCTCTGACACCTGGCTGATGGGCAGAGGGGAAAATGGGGAATGCCAGGTGCTGTCTGGAGGTTTTCTCTTTGGTTCTGGACCTTGTGAGGACTTCTCAGAGAGGGAGCTTTCTAGCTTGCAGCCACATCAGCATCCCAGGACTGAGGGCAAGAGGACCTCAGGGATAGCATTTGCTCCAGTGCCTGGGGATAGGAGCAGAAATTCAGCACTGCTGCCACCCCAGCTGGGACACCCAGCTCCAACATCCTCCTCCAAGGCAGAAGACCATACTGGGTTTCACTGGTTACAGTGGGAATCTTCCCTGATGCCTTTGTGGCTGCAGAAGGTTGTGAACTGGGCAGCAGCAGGGGCAAAACGTTTCACTAGATCAGCCTCCAGCACAGACTCTGTTGCTGACCTTATCCCCCTCTGGCAGAGCTGACTATGGCCACACAGGGCTGGGCAACCCCACCTCCCCTGCGGCAAAGCCAAGGTCATGACAAACAAAACCATTCCCTGTGAGGCTGTAAATGCTGCAGCAAGTCCTGCCCAGGTTGTAAAAGTCCCCTGGTGTCACTCCCTGATGTGATAGAGCCACCAAGCCCTCTTCCCTTGCCGACCTCATCCTGTGGCTCAGCCTGCAGCTCCTTGCATGCAAGAATTCAGGAAGCGAAACCCAGAAAGCACCCGGTATCTCCTGGGCAGCAGCAATACCACCTCATCACAGTCATCACAGGAAAAAGTGATGCCCTGCTCCCCAGGGGTGACACGGGGTCTCACAGGAGGGTTGGCGTGCACTGATGGCACTACTCATGTCCTTCTAGCAGAGTCATGCATTGGAACACATTTCCATGAGCATCCCATGCCTGCTATGAAGGGAGGACAAAAGCTGGGAGAATGGTAAATGAATACACATTTGGCTGCCAAATTTGCTTTCAAAGGACAGAAAATCTCAGGCATTGTGGCTTGGTGAGGGCAGCGAACTAGGGGCAGTGTTGTGGGCAGAGAACTGGGAGTAGTGCTATGGGAAGGGAATTGGGGGCAGTGCTGTCTGCAGCAAGGGAAAGCCAGGGGCTGGTGGGGCTGTGGGCAGCTGCAATCATAGGCAGCCCCTTGCTAGAGGAACCTGATCTCAACAAACCAGGAAAAACTTGGGAATTACAGCAACTTCATGCCAGATTCCTCTCCTCTGCCACTGGCTGTCACCCCCTGGCTGGTTCTCTTCCTGCTCCTTCCTGGTTGCCAGTGTCAGTTTAGCCAAGTTGCTTAAGCCACGTTTCCTTAGCTGCTCTGCACAACCATCTGTGCCAGTTCCCCATCCACAGGAGCAGCTGCCCCCAGCCACATTTCGTACTGGAGCCCGGGGACATCACAGGCCCAGTCCTTAGGAAAAACAAAGCTGCTCCCAGTAACACCAGTGCAAAACTCTTTGCAACAGAGCATCCTTGAGACCTCAGTTGCAGTTTTGCATGAGGATTACCCTTGAGAGCCAAAGTGCTGGTGAGCAGGGTGGGACCAACATGGGGGACCAACGTGGGGGTTCCACACTGATCCCCTGGGAAGGGTTTTACCCTTTCCAGGGAGTCTGTGCTAAAGGTAGGGATTCCTTTGCATGAGACACTCTGCACCCCAAAATTTCCTAGGTTTTCCAATTCACAGCCAGACACCCTCTTTCCTTTCAAACATCCTGCCTTGGGGCCCTTCCCCATGAAAGGGTGCTGGTCTCCTGCTAGGCCTGAGCCCCCAGCAGCCATGGGGCCACAGCAAAGGCTTACCAACCATCACATTCCATGGCATCGTCCCACACTGAGGGGACAGGCACAGAGCTACTGGAGCAGGAGCAGCAGCCCCGGGGCACCTGAGGACACAGATCCTCACCCGGTTCTGATCCCGCCTGCTCCACTCACTGCCTTTTTTAAGCAGTTGCCCTTGCTTTTGGAGCTGTCTCCCAGAAGCAAATAAGACCAGGAATTTTGGAGCCAAGCTGTGTCTTGGCCGCAGTGTCAGAGCGGTGAACAGGGAGATTTATGGCCCTGTCTTGAGCCACTTGGGTCTCACAAATCATTGCACTGGCCCCAGATGCCTCTTATTTAATATAAATGAAAATAAAAATAACAACAGATTCTCAGGCCACCATCCAGCAGCTGGAACAGGATCTGGATTCTCTTCAGTGAGAAGACGGGGCCCCGGTGTGCGGAGCAGGGCTGGGCAGGGATGAGCCTCCAGCTTGGACATACAGTAGCTACTGGGGAGGATATGGGGACTAAGTAGCCATCTAAAAGAGCCATGGAGGGACACTGGGCTGCACGGGAGCAGCCACAACCAGAGGGATGTGAAGCCATTAGCAATAACCCCCTGCACTGAGATATTGGGGATTTGAAACCCCTCTCTCTCCACTGCTTTTTAACCCAGTGGCAGAGCATTAATTTCAGGGAAAGCGGGTGCTGAGGAGCCTTACCCGATGATGTACGCCAGGACGATCAGCTGGATCAGCCGGAAGGTCAGTCCCACCTTCTTGTTCCTCACCAGCACCATCCGAGGGGTGTCATACTCGAAGAGGAAGGAGGACACCTTGTCCATGCACTTCTGCCCCATGGCCGTGCCAGGGCGGTGCCGCTGCCTCCCAGCTCTTCACTGCGCTGTGGGTTGGGCCGTGCCCGCCGCCGCTCCGGCAGCTCCTCTGTTTGCAGATTAAAAAAAACAAAATAAGAATGCTATCGGCGTGGCTCTGTGCACATCTGGGCTGTCGGGTTTCCTCCTCTGCGCAGGGATGAGGCTTCCTCTTCCTATAAGCTCTGGGCTGGGAACAGCGGGTGCCCTACATGGTCTGGGGGTGGGACAGGGTGTGGGAGGGTGCAGGGCCACCCTGTTGCCAAGCCCACATGCCACCAGGATGAAGCCATCTGCCTGTGAGCGATGCTCCCTTGCCCCGCAGGAGCCTTCCCTGGGGGACAGAGAGGCTGCAGGCAGGGCTCGGGATGAACAGAGACCACGAGGCATTCCTGGGGGCAACAGTGGGATGGAAGAGATTGTGGGGCTCCTGGGAGAAATTTTAGGAATTAGGATTGGGGTATCATCTTTCCTACCACAACAGCCACCTCAGGCTGTGTGTCCTGAGCCCATGTCCTACTCTGTCTCCGAACAGCTGCCCCAGAAAAAGGGTCGGGAAAGAGAAGGGGGAGCACCAGAAACCCAGCTCAGCAATTCGGAGCTGACCCATGGAGCAGAAGGGTGCCCAGCTTGGCCCCCTCCCATGGTGAGGCCAGACAGCTGGGGCTTGGCTCCTTCCCAGCACTTGTACTGGGCTGGGCTGGGTGCATTTGGAAGCATTTCCAGCATTTCCTGAATGGTCTGGACGTGAGCAGGGCCAGGCGAGCCGGGGTCACTGCGAGTGATGCTCTGCAGGGTGATGCAAACACCACTTTAAACAAATATCACTGAGAAAGGGACTGGATTTGAAAGCGCCAGACTGAAATTTGGGGGCCAACAGCTGCAGTGGGAAGCTTTGAAAGGGGCTGGCTCATTGCTGGGGAAAGCACAGAGGCTGTGGATGGAGGACTCTGTGCCCTCAGTGCATCCCACTGGGCAGCTCCAGGGCACGCTCTGTGCTGGGGAGCACTGAGGCTGAGGAGGGAGCACTGGGTTTGTGTTTCTGGGGGAAAGAGAGGATGTTTTCCCCAGAAATCCCAGCGCCCAGCTGCTTCAGCACTCCAGGCAGGGACAGGTTCCATGAGCCTCAGTTCATCTGCTGCCTCCCTTGGCCTCAAAGGAGACACTGGCTCTCTGCAGCCACCAAGCCTGGCATAAAGGTCCTCTCTGCAGGAGGAATAAGCTTTGAAAGTATGGAAAATCTTAACCTGCTGGGATAAATCTTTCCTTTCAGGAATATTTCTTTTAGCATTACCGTCTTCAAGTTCACTTGCCGATTGCTCACTGTCATATTTACCTTTCAACTCAATACATTACAGACCTGACAACTGTGAAATAAGTGGGAAAAATCAATTATCTTTGCTGGGCAATAAGGAAAACTAGGGAAAAAAGCAACTGAATAATTTATCCGAATCTTTTGGGTGTACCATGAAGCCTGGGAATCAAAATCAGATGATCCCACGTTGCAAGTGACGTGATGCAATCCCAATGCCCTGGTCCTCAGCAACATGGAAAGCTGTCAGACAAGGAGCCAAAAGCAAATACAAAATGCTAATGCTAATCATACAGATTGAAGGCTGATACTGCTATTGAGTGGAGCAGACAAACCTTATAAGCTTAGATATCTGTCAGGAGAGAAGCAAATAACTTACTGTATGAAACGAGGCCTTTTAGGGAAGGCTGCTCACCCTTGCCAAGGCCATGGGGATAATGAAAATAGGACAGCTAAATTTAACAGCAAAATGACTTGTAAAAGAGTCACTTCTAACCTCCTCTCTGGTACTTGGAGTCAATAAAATGGCTATAGCATGGATTTAGCTAAAATTCTTTCCATTGGGAGATAATAGGCATCTGCCATTTTATAATCTCTTGGAGCCATGTTGCAGCTGGAGAGTGGGGCCAGAACTCGTCTGGAGTGATGTGGAGAGCAGAAAACCCCAGCCTGGAGCACCAACAGAGCCTGATTCTTTTCCTGGGCTGATACCAGCACCCAGCTTGGGCACCCACTTGGCCACAGCATCCAAATGCTTGAAAAAACCACAGCCTAAGCACTTGTGGGCTCACACCTCTCCCACACCCACGCCATCCCTGGGATTGCCACTCCTTAGATTACTTTATCACAGGGAATTTAGTAGGTTTGCACAGGGATTGCTCACCTGTGTGGCCCTGCAGTGGTGCCAAGATGGTGCCAACACACCTTCCTGCCTCTGCAGGTGGTTATCAAGGGACAGTGCCCTGCTTGGGCTGTTCGGTTGTTGACTGACCTGCCCAGACAGGGCAGCCACTGGCCAGAGATGCTGAGATCATGGGGCTGTGATGCTTCCAGCTGTGGTGCAGGCACTGGGCTGTCCTGAAGCCAGGTTGGGATGTGTTTGCTGTGATAATAAATGCATTACTCTAACACCCAAATGAAAAATAAAGATAGAATTAAGAGGAAGAGGGTTTTATCAGCCTGCTGTGTAAGGTGCAGCCTGGGGAGTGTCCCATGACCCTCTGCACCAATTCCCACACATAGCTGGGACCTTGGGGATGGTTTTATCTGAGGTTCCCACAGACACCAACTGGCATGGTGCTGTCAATACACTCACAGCCATCTCCTCTGAATAATTTTTGTATCTCTTGGCTGCTTCCAAGCAGAGCAGGAAGGAGGTGTTGGGGGTTCTCTGCCTGGACGAGGAGCAGGGGCTGCTGGAGGAGGAGCGGCAGCTTGAGTTCATCTGCAGCAGGTCCTGGGCACTGAGGATGGGTTTGCCCAGGGCACAGAAAGTGCTGAACTGGACTTGACCTGAGCAGCATGAAAACAAAGGACCAAGTGGGACAACACAGGGACACAGCAAGTAGAACTGGAAGTGTTCGAGGCCAGGTTGGATGAGACCTTGAGCAACCTGGTCTAGTGGAAGGTGTCCCTGACTATGGGAGGGGGTTTGAACAAGATGATCTTTAAGGCCCCTTCCAACCCAAACCATTCTGTGATTCTATGACTCTAAAACCAAGCTGAAATAAGAAAAATGAGCTGATCTAGCTCCACTGCTCACGGGAGGGGAAAATGGAAGCAGAAAGAGCAAATGAGGCTCTAAAGCCCCTGTGTTAGTGTCTGAGATTGCAAAGACCTGGGGCCAGATTTCCCAAACACTTTCCTGGGTCAGCTGGCATTGACAGGTCCCCAGCACCAGGCTTTGGCCTCATCCAACATCTCCAGCTCCAGCTGGGCCAGATGCCGAGGGCATTGAGGGCTGGTGACCCTGCAAGGGTACCCCTGGCAGTGTTGTGCAGGGTTAGCAGAGGAGTCCATCCATGGCTGTGAAAGGAACTCCTTCTCCCTGCCCATGAAACACACTCAGCCTGTGCTTGGGGCTGAGAGAAAAATGAAAAATCTGGTATTTTTAAGGGAGACATTTGGAAATGCAAGTGCATCCTTGCTTTGAGCTGGGACAGGAACCCACAAAGAGGGTTCTGACAACCTCTGCATGAGCCTCAAGCTTTCCCAGCCAGGGAAGCACCACAGTGGAAGGCATAAAAGCTACCAGGTATTTCCAGGCTCTCAGACATTGACAGGGGGGAAAGAAAATAGAAAAATAATAGATGAAGCTCATTACACAACCCAGATTCATGCTTGGCAGCGTCTAGCACGGAGCTCTGAATTTCAGCACAAAACTGGGCAGCACGCTGCAGATCCATGGATGGGGAGGAGTAACACAGAGGCAAGATTTAAAATATGATGGTGGGTGCAGAGGGGACCTGCTGTGGTCGAGGTTGCCAAGAAGAGTCCCTGAGAGCTGGTGGCTTTTCCCAGTAATTTTGGCTTGCCCTCACCAGTTGCAGGAGGTGCTTACACTACACCACTGGCAATGGGAAGGGGAGGGTGGAAAAAAATTGGCAGATGAGAGCAAGCAAGGTCCTACAAAACAGCATGTTCAGTTTTCTTTCCAATTTTAACTTGTCCTTGACCTCTCTTCGCTCCTTCCCAGCAGGGCTGGCTCGGCTCTGTACTTGTCCCGTGCTGCAACGCCCCGGCACAAGATGTTTTTGGTGGTATTCACCCCTCAGAAGTGGCATTTGCACCCCCAGTTGCTGTGACAGCACATCTCCCTGGAAATACTTCAGTTTAGCTGATGCCAAAGCAAACATGAACCTGAGGTGCTGAGGGTACCAAAAGGTGTCAGTGGCCCTGTGGCCATTGTGGCCTCCAGAAATGTGGATGCACATCCAGTGTGGAGGCTGGACCTATGCCATGGGATACAGGGACCCCTGGGATTTTTTTGGTAGGATAACGCCTGTTTTCTGAATCGTGCCTTCAAAAGACAAGCATAGTCCCAGGTGATGGTACCCAGGGGTCCAGGGACTGACACAACATCAGGTGGGGAATTTGGGGTGGTTATGCCTTCAGCGCTGTGTCCTGAGACAGCATTTCTGGTATGGGGGACTGGCTTGAGGGTCACCTCCAGCCATGACAGTGGTGCTCCTCTTGCTCTGACATCAGTCTGCACCTGCAAAGAGGAGGCCAAGCAATGGCCCTTTCCCAAAAACAACATGTGCCAGGGTATGTCCCTCTTTGTAACCCCCTGTGGGTTATAAAGCTTTTGGCTTACCTTGTGCTCCACCTTTGTCCTGCTCACAGCATTGGGGAGGAACATGTGGGGCCACATCCCAGTAAAAAAGCACCAAGGCTAGATGTTGCCATGAACACAGGTTTGCTCCAAAACAGGACCTGCATCTGGATCAGGATTTTCTGCTTCAAACATCACCATGGGCAGGGCTTCGGTGATGCAGAGATGGAAATGCACGGCCCCAAGCCCTATGCCATCCCTCCAGAGGAGGCCAAGTTATTTAATTAGTATTTATTTCATAAATTATTTCTTGTAGAGGTTATGGCAGGGCTTATTTAAACCTCCCCTCCCAGCTGGGGGAGATAAGGTGATGACTATTCTGGATACAGTCAAAATTAGCACTGTTATTTGTATTCTTGTGCCCCAAGAGTGAATGTAAAAATTCCCAACAGTCGTATTATGCCACTCTGCTCATTTTGCCTTTGTCATCCCATGCCAGGCACAAGCTCAGCTCCATTTCTAGTTTGGCTCCTCTGAAAACCCACAAGAAATCCTGATCTGGTGAGCACAACTCCTTTTACGGCTGAAGAATGCCCTCAGGCACTCCCGTATGGCTCCATGGGCTCCCAAATGTCCCCCAAATCAGCCACAAATTGGACAAGAAAAGAAAAAAAAAAAAAAAAGGTAAAACAACAACAGTGAAATAGACAAAAAAAACCCCAGTCATCCAGTAAAATTGCTTTTATTTCTGTAATTTTCTAAGTATAAAACAAATCAGCCCAATATTGTGTGAACAGAGTGGATTGTATGGATGTGACCACAAGGAGCCTTCCCACGTCTTCCCAGCACACCTGGCTATTTACAGTCAGACAAAGGACACGGTTTAGGAAGCAGTAATTTAGTGGAAAAATATCTCTCATATAATAAAATAGGAAACCTCATTTCTTGCAGTTCTATCCCTCAGATAACACCCTCCCACCCCCCCAAGATATAACAATTTACGTTTTACTATGAAGCACAATCTCAGAGATTTCTACATTTGCTGTTCAGGCATCTCATATAAAAAAATCAGCATATTCCCAGACTGAAGCCACTGAGGGCACCTGCTGGCAGTTCAGTGGTTGCCCTCCTCTTGGTCCCAAGTGCCCATCACTCCAGGCACACACAGATTTTGGCTCATTTAATGCCCCACTCACACCAAAAGCTGAATGGCACCACAAGAACAGGTCCAGGGAGCACAATTTACCCTGTGTCTCCTCTGCAGCCCTGCAAATCCTAACCCCAGCTGTGCCACACAAAATCTGTATGGGGTAAAGCCCTCTCCTTGGTTGGTACTCCCAGGCTGTCTCACCTGACAGAAAATGCCACTGCAGAAGTGGGAGGAAAAAGAGCCCAGATGGGACTGAATCGCTGGCATCATTTATACAAAGTGATGGCCATGCCAGGTATGGTGCAAAAATCACAGTAAGTCTTAGGAGTTGGTAGTGGGGACTTGGGTGTGTTTGAGTTTCAGGAGTGATGCAATGCCAAGGTCACTGAACATCATGAACATCTCCCAGCCAGGGCCCCTGCACAGCTCAAATCATTATTTGTTGAGTTTTGGTGGAGCAGGACCCTGACTGGGAAGCAGTATTATCAACCTGATGTACGAAAGAAGGACCAAAAATTAATGCTGAGTTTTCCTCTTGCTCCTCCTTCTGCCATCCACACCATGAGCAGAAACTCCAACTCAATCCCAGATCTGATGCTCCTACAAGAACGAATTCCCCCAGCCCCTCCCCAGAGCCTGTCCCTCCTACTGCCCTCCCCAGTGCCTGGTGGTGCCATCCAGCCTTGGCTGAGCAGAGCATCACCAGAAACACACCCACACAGAATGTTCACAGTGCCAAAACCCCAAACACACAAACACAAACCTCATCCAGACCTGGGCCACACGACACAAATAAAATGCAGGATGCAGCACTTTGCTCTTTTTCCTTTTCCAACATGGGATCCCCATGGGGTCACCACCACAGGGGGAAAAGCTCATCCAGCAATGGCACAACGCCCCAAAACAGTACAAAAGACTTTCCACAGCTGATCCCCCTGGTGCTTGCCTCAGGAACACAGGACCTTTCCCTCCCACCTTGGCTGTACCCCAGCATGGTGCTTTGCCCCTGAGGAAGGAATATAAAGTGCTCATGGATAATCATAATCCCATGCTGCCATCCAGCCCTGCATCTTGTGGAGGATCTGTCACAGCAGCCCACCAATGCTAAAGGTCTTGCTGGAAAGACCTGAGTTTTATTTATAGACTTAGAATATGCCAGGCAGCACCATCAAAATAAAACTAAAAAGGAAATAATTTCTAACCTCTGTTGCCAAGAAAAGCAAGGATCCCAGAGGTTTTCCCCTAAGCTGCTTTTTAAAAAAAGCTTTAGGGCAAAACAGCCACCCAGTGTCCATCTCCCTTGTATTGCACAGTCAGATGCCTTGGTAAGACACAAGAGCCTATCCCAAAGTGATGGTCTTGGCTCTGGGATCTCCAAGTTTACATAAGAACATGTTCCAGCCTGTAAAAGCTCCCAGCATGCTGCTGCTGGCACACATGCAATAAATAACTACTCTGTGATTTATCCTGACCTTTCACTGAAGAATAAAGGAAAAAATACTTACATCTATGGATATTTTTCTACTTCATTAAGATGTTTGAAGTATAAGCCTTTGTAATAAAAAATATGAAGTGAAACCTGTACTCCAAGTAATTAAAGGATGTGTGGAGAGACAAGAGACATGGTCAACTATTCAGAAGGGGAAATGGGGACGTGTCAAAATGGTCCCTCCTAGCAAGAGGGCCACCTGCTCCAGGCAGCTCTAGTGCAGATTACCTGGGCTATTTTCTAGATAGACCTGAAACTCACAATAGAAATAAAATGCAATTTGCTGCTGCTGGAAAGAACAAGCTGGGACAAAGCTCTGGTTTCTTGCCCATGATGGCTCAGGCTTTGGTAACTCAAAATTGTGACTCAATGATTGCATGAACAGACTGACACTGCCTGGGCTTTTACACAAGAAACTTCTCCATACCACACACATTTGGGTTAAATTCATAATCCTCCACCAGACATTAAGTCCAGGGAAAACAGTGTAACTCAGGTGGTGGATGGACCAAGCAGGTTCCTGTAGGCACAAGGGACCAGGGAGATGCCATTGGGCAGCTGCAGGCCCTGCTGGACTCTCTGAACAGGGCTGGGATGCTCTGAATCCAGTCCAGCCTCTGAATCCAGCCCAGCTTCTCCCAAACTTGTTGTTAGCCTCAGAGAAACAGAGAAGAGAGAAGCTCCTTCCTCTGATGACATTGAGCTGGAACTGGACTAAATTCCCACTGGTTGTTTTTCTGCACAGAGCAGTGGAGATGGACTCAATCATCTTGGATATCTTTCCCAACTTAAACAATTCTTTAGTTCTGTGACCTGTACTAAAATAAGGTGAAATCCTCCCTTTTGAGGAAGGGCAAATCACATGTCTACAGCATTAGTCTTACTGAAGCCTTTTTTGAAGGCTTATACAGTACCTGGGTCATGTCCTGGTCCTCTACACCAGGGTGGGTCTCATCCATGGTGAAAATCTTTGAAGAGGAATTGGTTATCCCGTGGGATCAACTGATTAAATCATTTAGACAGAACACATTTGAAAAATAAAACTTCTTCAAGACAAAGTATAGTAAGATTTTAAAAAATCAGCAACAATCTTCTAACCACAGAGTATCTATAAAGATCTTTTTAAAGAGCTCCATATTAAAATTCCTTGAATACATTATATATTAAATACAGTAACAACATTTCATGCAAGGTTTTCTGTACAATAAATCAGCTCAGTAGTATAACAATTCTGTACATTCCCATTGGTCTGGGGGCTCTGCTCATCTTCAATGCTGGTGATGGAGAAAAGAAAGGAGGGATGATATTTGGCACCTACTGTATGGAAGGAGAGATGCTCTTGCCCAGATGATATAGAAAAACACTTTTAAGAGGCAAAAAGTAGAAGAGAAAACCCAACAACAAAGGAGCAAATGCTATCCCAGACCCTGGCTCTAGTGCTGTTGCTGGAATGTAAGAGAAAGGAAAGATACAGGCTCTGGCTAACTAAATATCATCAGGATGGATCCTAGGAGACCGTGAGGAAAACAGGAGGGAGGATTTGGAGAGCTGGAGAAGAAACCAACCAGTATCAGCTTCTCAGCTGATGCAGCTCAACGGAGAAAGATAAATTTAATGGATCCCAAAATCCGCTCCTGGTCTACAAATCCTCACTGAAGACTGCCTTATTCCTGCTGTGGAAAAAATCCCCAGAGGGCAAGATAAAGTTGGTGCCTCACAAAAAGGGATGCCACAACAAACACCACTCATGGAGAAAGACCATGTTATGTAAAGCATACATTCATTCCCATCGTGATCCCTTGGCAGGGATGCCCTGGGCAAGTCAGTGATGTTCTCCAAAGCAGAGCACATCAAGTCATGGATGTGCTCCTAAACACTTAATCTCTACTACTCCTAGGGAAATAGTTAAAAATTCACTGAGAAAAGGAAGTGTGACCAGGAAGGAGTGGTGGACATGAGGAATGCAAGGTGGGCATCCCCTTGGTTTTCTTCACATGGCTGCCCCTACAAGGAGAAGGACTGCCTTATATAGTGCAGATGGGATCTAGCAAGATGCCAGATGGAGAACAGACAAGGCTTCATCGTGCTTTGGTGCTGGATGAGCCTGAGAAGGTGCTGGGCTTTCTATAATGCAGGGATCAAACAGGACAGCGTGATAAATAGGGAGAACTTCGCCTTCCACCACATGCACCTGACCTCGATGTATAAACACATGTCCATGAGATTCACACCAATGTTGGACACACTCTGAAGCTACGCCCAGCTGCTGCAGCCACTGGAGCAGAGCACAGCAGCAGCAACACTATGGACGTCATCAAGGCTCAACAACCCCAACACACAGCCCCCTCTCCTCTCTCCGTGCCCTCACTCACTGCCAAGCCCTTCCCAGCCCCTGAAGCTGCCTTGTGCGTTCCATCCCACTGGGGGATGTGGCCTCAAATCCCAACTTCCTGCCTTAATCTCTCATGAAGGCCACCTTGCCTGTGCTCACTCAGTCAGGGTGAAAATTGGAAAGAGGGTCTCAAATTTGGCAAGAACAAATCCCAAGGAACCACATTACAATGATTCAGATCCACACAGCTCCATCCCCAAACTCTACGCCAGCTGTCCAGTAATTGCACTCATATGTACAGGAAAAAGAAAGCTACAGAACAAAACGAAAATCAGTATTTTTTCTTTTCGACGATTCACCCGCATTTGTCTGATAGTCGGACACATGCATGTCCTGCTGGCTTTAGCGATGGTCACGCATGCAAGACTTCAGTCCGAGTTACAGCTTAGGGATCCTCTAGTTCAGAGTCGCCCTCGCGTTGTTCATTTCTTGTCCTCCTCTCCTGAAACGAAGGGCAAAAAAGAGAAATAAAAGTATTGGTGAGGGTTCAAAAGCAAACCAGCTCCATGTTTTTGTTACCAAGAGTGGTTGCTCCTGGGTTGATCCCAGAAGGAGCCTGGGATCGTGTCTGCACAGAGCTGGCCTGACTGCGGCTGTGGCAGCTCAGGCTGTGTGAGGAGGAGGAGGAAGATGCTGATCCCTGAATGAGGAAGGTCTCTGCAAGAGTTAGGAAAAGGGATGAGTTTTCAGAATTCACAGCATGACTGGATTGGAAGAGACCTTCAAGATCATCAAGTCCAACCCATGCCCCAACACCTCAACTAAACCCTGGCACCCAGTGCCACATTCAGTCTTTTTGTAAACACACCCAGGGATGGTGACTCCACCACCTGGGCAGGCCATTCCAGAACTTTATCACTCTTTCCATGAAAAACTTTTTCCTTATATCCAACCTGAGGTGGAGCCATGAGGGAAGGCAAATAGGCAGGATCCGTCCTTACTGCTCCTAATGAGGCATGATGCAGGGAAAAGCAGTGGCTCAGAGAGGAGGAAGCTCACTGCATCCTCCCACCCACCCCAGAGCCCCAGCCCTGCTGCAGCCAGAGACACGGATTCTGCTCCATGGGCTGAAAACACACACACTACCCATGTACCCATAAATACCTTCAAAACAATGAGCAAGGACCAACCTACTCATCACAGCCACTGTCCCAGGGCTGCCCTCCTACCTTCTCCCTCCCTCCAGATGCACAGGGTTGGACAGGGAAGATAACAGGCAACACATAGGCTGTAGGAAAGTGATGGCATCCAGCTTGAACTCCATATAAGCAGCCTCAAAATCCCTGCCAGAATTTGACCTACAGCAACTAGATCCCCAATTTTCAAGAAGTTGACAGGAGTGTCCCTGATCCCTGAGGCAGCAGCTGCCCTCCAGCCTGAGGTAGCTTGGTTTATCCAAAACACATCTTTTTCCTTAAAAAAAAACCCACCAGAAGCAGCACTTGCTAAGGAGAGTTAGAAAAATCCCTTATCGTGAATCTTTTGACTGTATTTCTCTATCTTTCATCACTGCACACATCACGAAACACATCTCGCTGGGGACTGCTGTTCCTGTGCTCTTGATAAATAAGGGTCCTGCCCGGGGTTACCCGCGAGGCTCCGCGCCTGCTGCCAACCCTGGTGCCGACAGCTTTCAGGGGAATTAATAAATAACAGGCAAGACAGAGGCAAAAGGCTTTTTTGCAACTTCTGCCAAATTTTTTTTCCAGTGTTGGCTGCAGAGCCCAGCCCTTGTGTCCTGGGATAAAATGGTTTGCTGTGATGGCAGCATTCCTCTGGATGACACTGCAGGCTTTGGTGTAAGGCAGGGATGCTGGTAACTGCACTGTACTAAATATCATTGCAATAATCAAATTAATGTCCTCCCCACTGCAGCAGCCTCTCTTCCCTCTCCTCCAGCAGCTGAACAGAACCCACCAGGTGACACACCAGTGGTAATTTGCCAACCATGGCACTTCCCCTAAACACATCACCCCGTGGTTGTGCAAACAGGGAGGAGGATGCCATAGCACGTGGCAGGCAGGGACAGGAAGGGGACATGGCTGCAGTGTTTAACCACAGTGGGTGCTCTTCAAAAAGTTGCTCTCAGGTCTCTAAAGTAACACAGTCCTGGCATGGAGTGAGTCAGGTGTTTCCAAGAGCCCTGCAACCAGCCAAGGGTCCAGCTGCCACATATGCAGATCCCTGCATGTCACTGTCCGTCTGTTCTTCCCTCACACTGGTGAGAGGAACAGGGGGGATGTAGGACCTGTTTGCAGGGATGATGAGATGGTCACAGTCCCTCTGGATGCTGCCCCACACCAGGGGTGTCACAGCCCTTCAGCACTTGCAAACCAGCAACTGAACAATGTGAGCTCAGCTCCTCCAAGGTCTGCTCCCCCTCGGACAGCTGAGGCTTTTGGGGAGGTTTTTCCTTACTGCTTTTGACTTTCCTTAACAGGCTCCTGTAAAAGGTGCTGCTGGAGGGATGCAGGCTCCCACTGCCAACTCAGCTCACCTCCTTCACCAAGGGAAACGCTGCAGCCCTTGTAGCTCTGAAAACTGCACATCTCCCCCATCACACCAGGGCACCCTGAGCTTCAGCCAAGACCCCGGGCCCCAGGAGAAAACCAAAAGGGAAATTGTCCCCCCATCCCTTTGCAATACCAGGGCAGCAACACTGGCAGCTTCCCTCTGCTCTTCCATTTCTAAAGCACAATACACGGACACGTATGAAAAACAGGAGAGAGGGGGAAACAAAAACAAAAAGCGAGGCAGAACTGTAAAATCCCGTGTGGATATTCCAGCACTGGAAGGTGCAGCACTGCTCTCCTGCAGAGCATCCCACAGCTCAAGGGAATACTTGGCCCACGGGGACACATTCCTCTGCCAGCACCCAGCCAAGGTAGCTCCACGCACAGATTACCCTACAAGGGCAGGCCACGGCCGCAGGCGCTCGCTCCCCGCTCTGCCGTGCCAGGGAGAGGGATGCCTGCCTCCTCTGCAGGGAACACGGGCAGCTGCAGCAGCTCCTGTGCTCCTGGGGGACTTTCAGGAGCTTCCCTCGTACCCAGGTGCAGGTGCATGGGGTAAAATGAGGATGAACAACTCCTTTTTGCTATATGCTGGAGGGTTTTTTCTGATGGGACATGGAGATTTTGGTCCCTGCGAATTTCGGGCTGTCTCAGATGGAGAGCTCCATCTGTCCCTGGCAGGGAGTGTGATGCACTTGTCACTGCACTGCCACCTCTGCCAGCCACTCTCCTCTGGGAGGATGCTGAAGCCTAAAGCTGATGCCAGCTTTGCAGAGAAGGGGCCAAAGCTCCCTTGGTGGTGGAGATGCTCACCCCAGGGAGCAACCTCACATGGACATCAGCTGCAGTGGCAGGAGACTGCAGGGCACTGTGCTGCCCATGGGAGAGGGAACAGGAACAAGGTGGGGTGGCCACCATCTTGCACCTCCTGCAAAATGACCCCGGGGGCTGCTGTCCTCACTGGGCACAAGGACAAACAGCTGCCTAAATGCTAATCTGCCACAAAAGACACCAAGTCAATTCCTGTGCATCCAAACTCCTGATTTTCAGTGTCCCTGCTGCTGTCAGGGCAGGCATGTAGTTGTGTTGCAGAAAACACCTGCTTTGTGATCTTGCCCCTGCTTTTACCACAGCACAGGTGAGAGATGGTGATGCTCAGCACCCAGACAGGGCCTGCTGCTCAACGTGCTGAGAACAAGCACAGCAGCAACTCCAACACCTGTGAGGGGTTTGCTTTGAGATGGTGGACATGAGGAGGTGCAGGGACAGTGCAGGAGGGGAGCAGGGTGGCCTCAGCAGTAGGCTGATGGTGCACAGAGGAACATGAGCACTGGGGTTATCTCAGTGTCCTCCCTATATTTGATACTTCTTGAGAACCACTTAGAAAAGAGACAGAGACTTTTGCAAGGCCTTGGCACAGATGCCTGGAAACCTTCCTCCTGCATGCCACAGGATTCTGAGAGAACAAACACTTGAATGCACAGAGCATGGAAAATATTAAAGATATTACAGCAAGAGATACCTGAGGGTGGTGAGCCCTTGTGAGCCTGCCCACATGTGACAGACCCCTGAGAGCATCTCGATGTTCCTAACCAGAACATCTGCAGCTCACACAAAGCCAACCTCAGCCATGCACATTTTCTTGCTCTCACATTCACATCACCTCCCAAAACTGAGACAGCAGAAACCTCAGAGGGGCCAGAGAGGAATGAAGACAGCCAGATATGTAAAGGATGTGAGATGAAAGGCTGGATGTGAGCAGAGTGATGGGGAGAGGAATGTAAAGCACTGAGACCACAGTGAGAACTGAAGAGTCTCAGCTTTCTGCCACTTCAAGGACAAGGAAAATCCAGCGTAATGGAAACACAACTTATCCTAAATTTCATCAAAGGAGAAACTTTTCCATGCAATTCCTGAATCAGCAGAACTCGCAGCTATACATTTGCATTCCTCAGATGCACACCCTTGGCCATCCCTTGGAAGGTCCCATGCTGGAGATCATTCCCAAGCACTGTCTTGCAGAGACCAACTGCTAGCCTGGCCCCTGGCCAAAACTGCCATCAGACAGCTACTTCACAGGCTTGTTAGGCCTTATTTTGAAGCAAAACACAGACACCACTGTGGGAAAGGAGATCCTGTCTGGGTAGAGTCTCTAGGCTCTATTATTGTATCTCTATTCTATATCTAAGCCATGTTCACCCAGACACATTCCAAGCAGGTGTCCACCACACACAGTCAAGACTGCAGGAAGCACAGGGATACAGCATTCAGGGATGAGACACGTAAGGAAGCCAACCCTTGCTCTGGAGTCTTGCAGGTATTCAACTGGTGCTTCCCGCTCCACTTGGGTCTTTCTGTCCTGAGAATGCCTGGTAAAAAAATCACAAGACCACACATAAAAGTGGCTTTTGGAGGTTTTTTCTTTGCTTTTCAAAGGCCAGAGGAATCAGGAAGATGAAGAGTTTCAATTACTTCTTTCAAGTCTGATGATTTAAGCGTGGTGATTTTGCCACAGAGCCGAGACAGAAGAGCTTCATGGGAAACCCTGGATCCATGAGACAGAGCAACCCGTGAGCATCAGCAGCATCATGACTGTGGGGATGAGGGAAGCTCAGAGGACCTGAAACATTGGGAGTATGCCATGGGAGGAGAAAACTGAGCTGCTGTGTTGCTGTGATGGCACTTGAGAGGATGGTGTGCCTACCAGAAACCTTGCTGTGCTTGGAGCTGTGCAGGCAGAGCCAAAGAAAAGTGCTTCCTCCAACAGTGCTGAGATTTTATAGAGAAATACAAAGTGTGGGAGAAAGACAGACTCAGCCCCAGACCACAGATGGTGAAGTGAAGACCGAGGGCATGCATGGGATGCAACATTAACCAGCTCTCCTACACCCCAGCCCAGTGCCACGCTGTAGAATTGTTGCTACAGGCTTATAATTGTGGGATAAAATAGACCTGGGTGTCTGATGAGAGATGAAACAATTCAATAAAAACAGGCTAGAAACAATTTCTATCTGGTTTGTAAAAACAGGAGCCCTGCACCTCTGTTTCTCTGAGCAATTGCTGAGTTTCTGCATCAGCTCAACACAGGAAGAAAGGCTGACATGAGCACCACCTGCACACCAGGACACACTGATGGGGAGGGAGATCTGTTTGTGATCATTTCCTGCCTGCAATACTTTCCCATCCCATATTTCCAGGTACTTGCAAAGCCCTGCTCCATGAAAACCAAACACAGCTGTTACAATGCCCCAGAGCCTTCCTTGACAAGCTGGCCGGACCTGCCTTCAACCCTGGAAAGGTAAGAGTGGCTTTGCAGAGATTTTTGGGTCGTTATTATAGGGTGAAGGGAAAAAGGAGTTTGCTATGACACAGGTGGCCTAAGGGGTGAAAAGATGGTTTGAGCAAGGTGATGGTGTGGAAGGAAATCCAGTCCTCACACTCAGATTGTCCATCAGCCCACAGAGCTTCTCTGCCCTTCTTCTCCCTGCTATCACTGTCAGGGCAAGCTCACCCCAAAAAATGAATAAATCCTGTTTTCTGGAGAGGGGCCACCCCTGTGGCAGGCACAGCACTGCTCGGCAGCCCTGGGCCTGCAGCCACTGCTGGGAAAACCCGTGGGCTTAACTCAGTGCTGAGATATCCCCCACAGCAACATCTTTTGCAAGAAATGAAAGAAAAGATGATATCATCTCTTTGGAGGGCTGCCCAAAGGCATGCTGTGATTTACAGCATGGAGCCCAGGAGCACACGGGAACTGCTGCTCCAGTGTCACAGGAGCTGCTTCTCCTCCGCTTGTGCCAAGGGCTGCATCCTGAGAGGGGCTGGCCAAGGGCAGCCCTGTTAAAACCAGTTTATAAGGTGTTCAGCTCTCAATTGATCTCAGCATAGAGGCTGCCAACACAAAATAAGGATGCACAGAGAGGGGTGGAAATCTGAGAGGAAAAAAGAAAGGGTTCCTGTTACAAATCAGTGTTTGATTTGTTTTGCTTCATAAGCAAAGGGATCCAGTTCCTGGAGGTTCGAGAGGAGTTGAATTAATAACCTGTGGCAGATTTATCTAATGCTCCAACTCCAAAGGGAGCATTTCAAGCAGATGTAACTACCAGCTGCTCTGCCAGGCGTGGCACCAGGAAGGAAGGGAGCAGGAGAAGCCCCTTTGCACAACAAAAGTGGGTGAACATGCAGGTGCAGACATCACACAAGCAGAGGAGGAGAGCGAGGGGTCCACAAAGCCACCAGGAGCCCCAAGCAAGGTGCCACGGAGCCACCCTAACCCAGGGGGGTGCAGACCATGCTCACCATCCAGGTGGTTGCGGGAAAGGTACTTGAGTCCTTCGTCCAGCAGGATCACAGGCAGGGAGATCTTCATCACAACCACCCACTGCGGCCAGCTCAGGGGGGTCACCTGGAAGATGAGCTGCAGGGTGGAAAGGATGTCACTAGGGAAGTAGGTGGGATATTTTGTTGTTTTAAGGATCACATTGTTGTATGGCAATGGTTGAAAGAGGGTCATCCCTGGTATAAAGAGGGACAGCCCAAACAGGAGGATTTCTTCAAGGTCTGTCATGATCCAAGGAGGGTCTTGGCCAAGATGAGTAAAAAATTATGGTCTTCACCTCTCCTGCTGATGGGGAAAGTGAGGCACAAGGTGGGACTGTGTGTTTATGTGGTCACAGGTGCTTAGCAGGTAACAAGGGACAATGCAACGTCCTGGCTACAGAAACATACTTCATCTTAAGCACATTTGGGCATCAACCAAGGCATCCCCAACCTTGCAAAGAAAGGAGACAATTCCTAAAGGACTGAACCACCTTCTGGAGATATCTAGAGCCTTTGCATTGCCCATAGGGAGAACTTTTGACTCTTGGCTCATGGGGAAGAATGACTCCTATTTTCCATGCTGGGTTGAGCCATGGGACCTGGCCCTGAGGGCACCTTCTGGGAACAGCCATTCCAGAAGTTTCCCAACCCAAAGATTGCTCCAAGGATGTCCTTGTCCATAGAAGGCACAGGGAGGTCACAGAGGGCACTCACAGGCATGGGCTTGACATAGAGGATGAGGAAGTGCAGAGCCATGGACATGATGATGGCCCCCAGCAGCCAGATGTTGAGCCACGGTGGCATCCGCAGCAGCGACTGGTTCTCAGAGACACTGTGAAAGTGAGGGGACAATGTTAGCCCCAGAAACCTCCCCGCATCTGCCCATGCTGGGAATTCCATTTCCCTCTAACATGCAAGGCCATATGCTATATCCTTCCTTTGCCAGGCTGTTCATCTTCAGGCTTTGCTGCAAACTGGATGTGGATGTGGATACAACCAGCAATGCATGGATTAGGGCTGATCATTAATGACCAAATCACTAATGAAAGCAGATCCAGTTCTTCCTTCACTGCTCTCAGCCACAGCACACTGCCTTGGAGGAGTTTCTCTTTGGAAAACCCTGTGGTCCCCTGTGAGGATGCTCTGAACGGCTCTGCTGAGCCAAAGCAAAGCCCTCAGCCCACCCACAGACACTCAAAGAGACAAAATCAGTCACACACAGAGCAAAGAGAGCAGCCCTGTGGCCAGCACACCTGTTCAGAGCATTGCACATTTCGATTGTCACCAGCACAGACAGAGCCATCGTCGTTGGGTATCGCGACTCAAAGATCTCACAGTCAATTCCTTCGAAGATGGGGTTGTCCTCGGTGCACCTCATGAAGTTCCTCTGTCAGCACAGGAAACTGCTGGTAAATACATGGCAGAGCAGCAGGAAAGGCAGGAGAGAGGAGGAAGAATCGACTGGTTGGGGGGCACGGGATGAAATGGGTTGCTGTTAAATAATCCACATTTCAGAGCAACCAATAAACTGCCTACAGTGACCCAGCTTCTCTTGGGGTTGGGCCTTAGGTATGGCTGGACAGTGGCTTGGAGGGTCTCAGGTGCAGTTAGGAAGGAGTTTGAGCACACATGTGTCTCCATCAGAGATGCAAATTGAGCAGAACTTATAAAAGTGAGAAACTCCACTAGGAATCTGAGACTGCTACAACCAACACAGAGGAAAGATGGATGAAAGACCCCAACACGTGAATGCACAGCCTCACCCATCTGCTCCAGCTGTCAGCCTGTTCCCCTCCTGACTCACCAGCTGATGGAAGGAGACCTGCGGTCCCTCAGCGTCGTACAGGAACCACCAGGTCGCTGCGCCCACTGTGGCCAGGCCCACGTACACTGCGGCCAAGAGAGACACCCTTACCCCAGCACCCAGAGAGGGACCCCGCCAGGACACCCCAGGCACACCCTAAGAGTGCCCACCCACCCCAGCACTCACCTCCAACGGCCAGGTAGCGGAAGAAGAGCCAGCCACTGATGAGGGGCTCCTTGGGGTTGCGGGGCTGCTTGTCCATGATGTCCAGGTCGGGGGGGTTGAAGCCCAGCGCGGTGGCCGGCAGCCCGTCTGTCACCAGGTTCACCCACAGCAGCTGCACAGGGATGAGGGCCTCGGGCAAGCCCAGGATGGCTGTCAGGAAGATACTGCAGGGAAAAAACAGGAGATAGGAAATTAGACAAGCTCTGGGCAGCCAAGGTTCTGTGTCATGCAAGGAGCAGAGAGCATCTTGATCCAAAGCCCCGAACTGAATATCCACCCAAGTCCTGCAGACAAACCCACAGCCTCTGATAAGGAACCCGAAGCCTAGCACTGAATTTTGCAGCTAAAATTTGTTTCTGTTGCTATTAAAATTTGTTTTGCAGTTGCAACCCAACTATTGATGTCCACAAAGGTTCCCATTCCCATTCCCAGCACAAACACCCATGTTGAAATGCAAGGGCAAAGGATGCTCAAGTGATCCCAAGGTTGTGCTAATGTTGCTGAGGACTGGGAGGAATGGGCATGGGCAGGGATAGCTGTGACTGGGTGCCAGCAGCCTATGCACAAATATCTGCACCCAGACCAGGCACTCACATGAGCTTATGGGTAATACTTTGACAGAACAGGTCCTGCAGGATGGCAGGATTGTAAAACTACCAAAAAAAAAAAAAAAAATCTCCTTGCCCTTGAGGAATGAAACGTGGTGCCTGGGATTACCAGTTTGGGCACTACATGCTGCTGACTGCTGGTCACCTGTCCCAGGGGATGTGTCCCCCCACTGCAGCATGGTGCCTGGTGTGGGAGGCTCTCACCAAACAACCTCCCCGACGTTGGAGGAGATGAGATAGCGGATGAACTGCTTCATGTTGCTGTAGATGGCTCTGCCCTCCTCCACGGCTGACACGATGGTGGAGAAGTTGTCGTCGGAGAGCACCATCTCAGCTGCTGACTTGGCAACGGCCGTGCCTGACCCCATGGCAATGCCAATCTCTGCCTTCTTCAGGGCCGGAGCGTCATTGACGCCATCACCTGTCTGCACAAAGCCGTGGTTAGGTGTGCGAGGGATTGAGCAGGGTGGGGAGGAGGGGACAGGGGGTGGCAGGGTGTCCCCGAGGGCTCACCATGGCCGTGATCTCATTGAAGGACTGGAGGTACTCGACGATGCGGGACTTGTGCGCCGGCTCCACGCGGGCGAAGCACCGGGCCTCGCGGCACGCCTGGCGCTGCGCCTCAGGGGGCAGCTCATCGAACTCCCGGCCTGTGTAGGCCTTGCCAGACACGTCCTCGGTCTCGGAGAAGATGCTGATCCGGCGGCAGATGGCCACTGCCGTGCCCTTGTTGTCACCAGTGATCATGATGACGCGGATGCCGGCCTTGCGGCACATCTCGATGGAGGAGGTGACCTCTTTGCGGGGAGGGTCCAGCATCCCCACACAGCCCACAAAGGTCAGGTTGTTCTGGGCAGGAGGAACACACCCCAGACCCACATTAACCCCTTGGGACGCATCCACTTCCCCCCTGCTGCTGTGACCACCCTGGGCTTCACAGGGATTTCCCCTGGGAAGAAACTTCCAAGAGGTTTCCTACCAACTGCCCCATGGATGCACTCTACAGACCCAATCCAATGGGATGTTCCCATCCCCTCTGCTCCTCCTCACACGCTTTTTCTTTCCTCCCCTCCTCCCCATCCCTCACAATGGTCTCCAAGGCCCTCTCAGCAGTCAATCCACAGGAAAACGTGCTCAGTGAGATGGGGCTTGTTATCCTTCAGATCGGCCCCTGAGTTTTGCAGAGGAGACGAGCCACAGAGAACCCAGAGGGCAAATACTGCTGGGACAGCTGGGAGTATGTGGGGAAACCCTGGGAACGAGGCAGACAGCTGCTGGCCAAAGGTGCGGTGCCGTACCTCGTAGTGCACGAAGGCGGCGGAGTCGTGCAGCTGCATGCTCTCCCTGCGGACGGGCGAGTCGTGGGTGGCCAGGGCCAGGCAGCGCAGGGTGTCGATGCCCATGCCCCAGTCCCGGATCCTGCCCAGGATCTTGTCCCGCACCGTGGCGGTGAGCGGCACCTTGGCAGTGCCCACGCGGACGTGGGTGCAGCGCTCGATGACGCTTTCCGGGGCACCCTGCGGAGGAGAGGAGGGCTCAGAGGCTGGAGTGAAGCTGGAGGATCGCAGGAAGCGCCAGAGCGAGGGAAGGCGCCAAGCTTGGGCAAAGGCAGAGGAAATCTCCCCAAAATTCCAGCGCGCATCCCGGCCCTGTGGCTCAGGGCACTAGATGGCAGCCTCCAACCGAGCACACCGGGATCGCACCCCGGAGCACGAACCCACGCCAGGTCACCAAGAACAGGATCTGCTGGAGAGCCAGCTGACTCCTGAAAAACCTACATATCCTCTCGAAATACTCCTGCCCCACAGATCCCTGCTCTGACCTGCAAGGGATGAGGGCTGTAAATCTGTGAGGGAAAAAATGTGGGATACTCAGCAGATGCTTGTGATGCCTTTGCAATTCAGGAAAACATGTCCTTCAGCATCCCAGCCTCTCACCTCAGCCCTTCTGACCTTACAAATGACCCTGATATTACTCCTTAATATAAAACTTGCAATCCTTCTATTGCACCTCTTAAAAAGCTCAGCCAGGGCCACAGATCAGAGGCTTCAGAGGGTCCCAGCCTGACCTGGAGGGCAGAGTTCACCTACCCAGATAATCTCCCAGTGGGAACAACAATATCTAAATCTTCTCAGAGTCAGCGGGGAGAAATTCCACTGCATGTCTTCTCTTGGGAAGAAAATGCCCTATGAAACACTATTTTATTTCTGGCTACAGTGGAAAACTGGACATCATCCTTTGGGCATTACTGGCATCCGGAGGGTCCAAGCCTTTAATAAAGGCAAGTGCCCAAATTCTGCATGAGGTCAGCTCTCCCTTGCCCCAGCACCAGCACATTCAGCACCTTTTCCCCCCTCTAAAGCATCTCACCCCCTTTCTTCCCTAATCAATATGGCAAAGACTCCCCCTGACCCCACCAGCCTACCTGCTGGATCCTGGATCCCCAGGCAGCTCAGACTTTCCTCCAGAACTGCAGGGAATGATCTGCAGTTCCTCTCACATTGCCCAGAGTGTGAGAGGAACTGCAGAGCATCACCACCACCCTGTGCAGCAAGGGCCAGGTGCTGCTGGCTGTGAGGGGGAGGTGGGCCCTGCAGCTGCCCACCCCTACCTTGACAAACATCCTGCTGCCAGCAGAGTTGTTGCCAGGCCCGGTGGGAGTGCAGTACACAGACATGGACTTGCGGTCCCGGGAGAACTCCAGGGTGCACTCCTTCCTCATCAGTTGCTTGATCACCTGCAGGAACAGCACTGGGCTGAGCAGGGCATGCCAGGGACACTGGTGCTCTCTGCCTTGGCTGACAACCCTGCTGAGCCCCGGGGTGGGAGGAGAAAGGCAGCCACAAGAGCCAGGAAGGATGGGACAGGGCTAAAGCTTACAAGATTTCCTTATCAGAAAAGAGTCAGGAGATTTATTACAACCTGCATAGATCTATCTGGGGAAAAATGCTGGAACAGAAAGCCCTTTGAGCAAGGAAAGACATTGTAAGATCTAAAGCAGAGGAAATACAGACCCAAAATAAAGTATGTTTTCACCCAGGAGGACAGGGAGACACTGGAGTAGGGGAATAGCTAGCTAAAGATATTTTCATGTCAAAAATAAATGTTTCCAAGGAGCAAATGTCACTGGGGCAGGCAAATCTCTGGGGAATAGGGTTTGGCTCATGCTGGAGGGTGACTGTTCAGTGCAAACTGGGCACCTAAAGATAACTCCAAACTTCCTCATCTGCAGCCAGAGCTGAGGCTATCATTTAGAGGGTCTCTCCTGCGTGAGCAGGAACTGGACTGAGTTGGAGCCTCAGGAATCACCTGCTCCAAGGTTCAGTGTTGGTTGGTCCTCAAGGCCCTGGCATCAACCCCCCAGGGCCACTGTTCCAAAAACAGCTCACCATGAGATCCCGGAAATTGCATCCTTGTGCCAAATCAGTCCCTTAGATTATTGCAAGTGTTTATTTGCCCAAATATCAGACATCCTAAACCCCTCCTCTCCCTCCCGTCCCCCAGTGCTATAGCTCACAGGGGCTCCTCCTCACTCACTGAGTTGCAGGCGTTGGCTCTCTCCACCTTGGAGAGTTTGCTGAGGTCTGTGTTGAAGACATTCATCTTCTCCACCAGGCACGTCAGGGCTGTTTCAGTGGCTTCCCCCACCTTCTCATAGACTTTTTTGGACTAGAGGGCAGGAAAAGAAGAGCTTAAGCTTTAGAGCACATCCTCTACATGCTGCTGCTGCCCCCAAGGATGCTGTCAGCCACCACACCAGAGCATCCCCTTGGGATGAGCTGAAGCCAGGGAAGGGGATCCCAAGGGACAAACTCTACTGGCTTTGCCCTGAAGCACAGCAAGAGCATCTCCCCACCCTGTCCTGGCCCTGGTGCCCCCACACCTCATTGTAGTCCAGCGAGGAGTCATTGCAGAGGGCACAGATGGTGGCCAGCTCCACCAGCCCGTCGTACTGCCCGCACTGCACCGGCTGCTCGTCCTTCAGGCTGCGGGCAGAAAACAACCCCATCAGCCTCACACCAGCTCACACCTTCAAATACACTTAGCTTGTCCTAAACATCCCTTCTAGGGGGATAGATAGCCTACATATCACTCTTGCAAAAGTGGAAGCAAAAGCCCAGTTAAAGCACCAGTGCTGGCAATAAATCCTTGGGTTCACATTTTGTACTTTATTAAATGGGGCAGCACCAAATTGCAAATAAAATATCACAGGAGGCAAATAAATTCTGGAAGTGGTCCAGAATAGGGGGCTGCAGAGGAGTTCAAAGGAGCAAGCAGGGGCTACTCACAGGCTGATGATGAAGGTGATGGACCAGAAAAGGGGCAAAGAAATTCATGTTAACATCCACCCCCTCAGGGGTTTCCATTTGCTTTGAATCCAGAGGAGCTGTGGAACCAACAGCAAGTCCCTTCTCCTCCCTGTGATGCTGTTTCACACTCCAGAGGGAACCCAAGGGAGCATTTAGGAGCAGCAGAGAGCTTTAACAGCTGCACTGCTGTGACTGCTTCCAAGCAAGTGCTGAACTGTGATCTTTGCTTCCTAAATAGCAGCTCTTTGCTATGGAAAGGAGCAGCCCTGAACACTCCAGGCAAGCCAGATGCTTCTCCTCGCCTGGTGGTAGGAATGGTAGCAGTGCTTTTAAAGGAAATAAAAAAATTATCCTGGTTCCAGCAGAGGTAACTGCAGGTTAGAGCTGTGTAAACCCAGCCGGTCATCTGCTGGCTGGAAAAATAATTTGTCAGGCATTTACTAGGATCAGCTTATTCCACTGTTGGTTCCCAATGGAAAGAACATTTCGGAGCCCTTGTTACAGCTCGGGAGCGGAAAACACAGAGCAGCCAAGAAAATCTGAAAAATCTGTTTGCTGAGGGAGACGAAGCCGCACTGGGCTGTGAGCGGGAAGGGAGATCCACTGCTCCTGCCCAGAGATGCTGCCTGGCCCTGGGCTCACAGGAAGGGACAGTGGGTGGAGGAGGGAGCTGCAGACACAGCAAGCATGGCTTTTGCAGCATGGGATCCCCTGGATATTGCTGGGAAGGGATGGGAGGTTACAGCCCCATCGTCAGCAGTCCCTGCAGGGTCAGACCCATGTGCTGGGAAAAACATCAGCAAAGGTGCTGCTGGCTGGGTGCTGTGTGAGCAAACCCAGGGTCCTGCAGGAAATATCCCCCTGCCAAGGCCAGCTTAAAGCAAACAAGCCCTTCAGTGCCACCAGCCCTGGGGGAAAGAGGGTTCTCTTGGCAAGCCCACACATCCCTCTTAATACACAATACAGGGACAGGGCTAAAGCAAAACTCAAGAGCAACAAGAGCTCTTAACTCAAGAGCTAAAACTCAAGAGCAACACAAATTGTTGCAGACCAACAGAGTGGCCCTGAATGCAGCCCCCAGAGGACAGGGGACTGAGCTTCTGAGGTTGGCAGGCAGAAGTTCAGCCCCCGGGTCCTCATCAATTTTAACTGAAATGCACTGATTGACACCAGCTTATGACTTGGCTCAGTTTCTAATGGAGATTCCTAGCCAAGGATCAAATTGGCTCTATAAATATTCATGAAATTAAGTCTGTGGCTGAGATGAATTACAGCTGCTCCACGGATGAGCAGAAGGGACCAGGCTGACAAATGTGTCTGGGATCACTGAGCAAAGCAAAGGGGAGCAGAGAGTGCTCCCACCACCAGCTGAGCTTCTCATGTGCCTTCGTCCCAGAATCTGCCACACTGGGGGACACCACCTCCTTCCAAAAGAACAGGAATAAACAAAAACAACAGCAGAAAACCCCATGTGTGTGATAACACTTCAGAGAAAAGCCCCCAGTTTCCACTCCTTGCCCTCAGCTGCAGCTCTGCAAAGCCCATGACTGCCCTGAGACACGCCCTGCCATCAGCAGGATCGTGCCCTGGGCACACCAGCCATGGGAGCCATCCCTGCTGTGGGCACAGGGCTCAGGGAGCATTTTCCTTGTGGGGTTTGAGCCATTTGCAAGTTCCCTTGAGCATTGCTGGTGGCTCCCAGACAAGCTGCCTGCCCTGCATCCTGCAGGGGTAACAGTCGCTAGTCAACAGCAAAACTGTGCAGGCTCCAGAAACATGGAGAGTCATCTTCTGCTGCAAAAAGCCTTGTTCATCACCACTCCCACATTTGTCATCTTTTCTGGTTCACAGGTGGCCTTGTTTTATTGGGATTGCTAACCAAGGGAGAGCCAAGTGTGTGGAAGCCCCTCTGCTGAGCAGTGGGAAGGCAGAGCCAGGGTGACCAGCACCCAAATCAAGTGGGACAGGAGCTGGATGTGAGGGACAGGGAAACAACTGCCCTGCTCCCCATGAGCAGCACAGTACAGTCAATCACCCAACACTCACAAGCCCAGTGGGTATCCCCATAGAGAGGACTGCAAATCACCATGGAAACCCCTCCTTTCTCCCCAGCTCATGGGGACCCCCAGCCGTGGCCATGGACCTCACCCACCCATCTTCCCCCAGCTCTGCTGCCAGCCCAGGGCCACCCTGTGTCCCTGGGAAGGGGAGGGGACCTCACTCACATCTGTCCCTCGGGGGCGTAGGTGGAGCCGGTGATGCTGAACTCGTGGAGGCTGCACTGGGTGCCCTCCACCTTCTCCATGATGAACATCTGCCAGGGGGAGAGGTGGAAACAGAGCATTAGGCAGCGAATTTTTGGTACAACCCTCGTGCACGGCCTGGAAACCCACCAGCTGGTACTGTCCCAGTTATTGCTGGCACCAGGCTCAGGCCCATCCCTGGTCAGCCACTACTCCTGGCTGTCCCCAAATCCTTCCAGCTCTCCTCTGCCTTTTCCATGTTTGCCTCCTCCAGCTCTTTCTTTCCCTAGGAGACGAGAGATGCTGAGCTTGTTCCTAAGAAGGTAACTGTGTTTTTCTTGGAGCAGAGAAGGAGCTGGGTCAAGGCTTCCACTCCTGCCCTGGAAAGCCTCTGCAGGGCAGGATCCAAGCAGGGGTGGCTGTCCCTGCCACCCCTTCCCAGCCAGCTCTCAGCCACCAGCCTTGTGCCTTACTGGGATCACAGCTCAGCTCAGTAATAAAACCCCAGTGAGCCATAGAAGTCCCCCACACTCTATTTTTAGTGATTTTTTGCCTTTCAAAATCCTTCCAGTTTCTCTTTTGCTGCTATAATGAGACAGATCCCCCAAACTCTGAAATAAAATTAAAATTCCCCTCTCCCCAAGCTCTCCCAGTCCCCCCTTGTCCCCTCCCAGCACAGCCCACCTTTGAGGGCAGCATCCCTGGGAACAAGAGCAGGGCCTGACCCCAGCCAAGGAGAGAGCTCAGAGATGCTTGTTTCTGCTTCTCGTTATTTATGACCCACACTGAAGCCAAAAAGCAACATAATAAAAAAGTAAATAAGTAAGTAAATAAATAAAACTGTTTGGCAAATGCATTTCCCTGGCTGCAGGGAGAAGCCAGGATTTAATTTGGATGCAGAGAAGTGCTGCTCTCCTCAGCTCCACGAACTTGCTGAGTGCCCCCAGAAAGCAGGTGCAGGGAAAACTGTTCCACTCCAACCTGTCTCAAAATAATTGTTTTTTCTCTATTTATTTTCCTCTGGTTATTTGTGTTGTTCCCCAGGAGAGGGAAGCAACAGATGCTGGAGGAATTAGCAGGCATCACTCAGCACCAGAGATGCAACAGCTCCACTTACCACCCACTTCTCTGCCTTCCACGTTTCCTCTGGCAACAAACAGAGGTTAGCTTGCTATTATTATTAATTATTGCCAATAATACAAGGACACCTCATCAATGAAGCCATGTTGCCAGGTGTAAGCCTCCCCCACACAGGAGGTGTCCCCAGGTATGAGCTTAGGACCAAGCCAAGCAATAAAGGGCAGGTTCAGGGGAGCACAGTCCCAGCACGTTCAGCACCAGGACACCCCAGTGGGTTTTCTCACCTCCCTGTTTTACAGGATTAGGTAAATCAAAGGAGCAGGTTCGAAGCATACATCTCCAGTGTGAGTAACTCTGAGCCCAAAACAACCTCACCATGGCCTCCCAGCTATTTGCAGATATCCATTAGCCCTATCCTGGGCTAATGCCGATGCCTCAGGTTTGAGCTTTTCTATTTTTCAGATTCTGTGCTGCTTTATTGTGTAGTTCTGAGCTTCATATGAGGGGATGGTGAGCTCTCTTCACAGAGCAGGGAGACAAAACAATTCCTGCTCCAGCTGGGGACCAAGGACAAATGATCCAGATCTCAGGCCCAAGAGCACAAACAACGTGGGCTGAAGAGCGAAAAACAAGCAGGATGGGACTGCATGGCCTGGTGCTGTAGTTGGACAATTAACTCCAATATGCAAATTGAGCAGAACTTATAAAAGTGAGAGACCCCATGACCATTTATCCATTTTGTGACCATTTTGGTTCATGTTGGGTGTAGTCCTGGCTGGGCTCTTGTGCTGCCCAGCGTGGATCCATTGAGGCCTTTTAATAAATAAACTTTATTCTTTAACTCTGTCTAGTCTCTGTTCTAGCAGCCTTCACAAGAAATCAGTGCACTCAGCTCCTTTCCCAGGGCCCACCATGAAGGCCCATCAGCATCCCTGAAATGTTCTGAAGAAAATAATGAGCCAAAGTGCTGCAGAAGAGGTGTCCCAGGTCCCCTGGAGGCACTGGGCTCCTCTGGCAGTTGGGTGTAAACCCAATAAAGAAAACAAATCCTATTTCCTTTGGTAACACCCCCCCCAGAGATGAGAGACCCAGAACCTGAGGTAAGGCACCCAGTCCAAGACAACATCAAAAGGAACATTCAAAGGCTCAACAAACCCATCAGGAACATTCAGGAACCCATCAAGGAACATTCAAACCCATCATCTTTTTTTGAGACATCCAACGCTATCAGCCTTCAAGAGAGCCAAAATCTCCTGGCCTCTTCAGAAAATGGACTCCTGAAACACCAACCAGACTTATTTATTAAAGAGCTGAAAGCACCCACCCCAGCCACTGATGGCTTTGCCTGATATGGGCCTGTTTGTTTTCAAATGCCCATGGCTACAAAACAATTATTACTTTCACAATAGTGTCTTTCTTATTAAAAAAGGGAAAAGGGAAATAAAAAAACCCACAACATTCCAAGTTCTTTATTTTTCCATGCCTTTTTAAAAAAGGTGCTATGTAACCCACAGCAACCAGAGGTTATATCAAATTTCCTGCTGCTCCCAGCTTGCGTGACTGGCCAGGCACGGGGGCAGCCAGGCCACTGCAGAGGTGTTTGCAGGGTTACAGTGTGATCAGAGGATCACAGAATGATTTGGGGTGAAAGGGACATTAAAGCTCATCTCATCCCACCCTCCTGCCACAGGCAGGGACACCTTCCACTGTCCCAGGCTGCTACAAGCCCCATCCAACCTGACCCTGGACACTGCCAGGGATCCAGGGGCAGCCACAGCTGCTCTGGGCATCCTGTGCCAGGGCCTCACCACCCTGCCAGGGAAGAATTCCTTTCTCAAATCTAATCTAAATCTCTCCTCCTTCAGCTTAAAGCCATTTCCCCTTGTCCTGTCACTCCAGGTCCTTGTCCAAAGTCCCTCTCCAGCTCTCCTGGAGCCCCTTTAGACACTGGACAGGCTCTGGGGTCCCCCTGGAGCCTTCTCTTCTCCAGGCTGAGCAGCCCAGCTCTCTCAGCCTGTTGATGTTTTGTCAGATTTCCAGGCTAAGAAGTGGGCAGGTTTGTGGGCAGTGGAAACAGTCCAGAGGAAATAGCTGCTTCTTAAGCAGTTAAGAGCAGAACTAAAGTTTCCATCACAAAAATAATATAAATAATATTAGGAGGAATAGAAGGAGGTGGAAATGCTGCAGCTCAGCTGGGGCCTGCTGACAAGTCAGGCTCACAGAGGGGCTGCCCAGCCTCTTGTACTGCCCAAAGAGCAGCAGCTCCAGCCAGGGAACACAGCCAGCAGCACCCCAGGGCTTCCCCCTGCCCTCAACCTTTTAAAGCCATGCCAGTGATTTGGGGTTTTAGTGCAGCAGAGAGGCTGGAAGGAAGATGTAACTACATGCTCAAAAAGAGTGCACCCTTCTCCCAGAGGGTTCCAGCATCACTCTTCCTCTCCTGTCCCGTGGATTCTGCCCAGCCTGGTGCTGTATCACACAGCTGGATGCTGCTGGTGGGTATTTCTAGGAAGCAAAGGGCATTTGTGGATGCACCATCCCCAGAGCAGCACATGGCAGCAGCTGTGGGCTTGTGGGGGAGACAGGTGTGAAGGATTTATCTGCACTACTCTGTATTTTCTGTAGTGTCTTTAAAAGAGCTACTCATTGAGACAAGGCAGGATTGTTGTCTGGGATTGTAAGAGCTGTAACCATCAGTCACTATTCCATCAACCAAGCCACGGATCAGCAACATTTTCCTCCTGCACTGGAAGCAGCCTCAGCCAACAGGCACCCACTGGCAACTGGCACAGCCCCTGGGGACGCCCAGCCAGGTCCCCCAGTAATTAGTGACAGGTTTAGACAGACCACAGTGCTGAGCCAAGGCACAGTGCCCTGGAGATTGCACAGCAAACAGTGCCCACACAGCTCCTGGGCAGCTGCACCAGGGATGGGAGTTTGCATGTCCAGACTCTGCTACAAGCTTTGTGGAAAATAAACCCCTTTCTGCTCCTGCTCCCCAGAACACCAGCAGCCATCTCAGACAGCCAAAGATCACTAATCACCTCCTTCCAGACATGGGGTACCAGTATCATTCCCCCCATCCCCAAGCCCACATCCCCACTTTGGGTCCTGATTTTCAAATGCCACCTTCCTGTAAAATTAAGGTAGCATGCATAAAGGCTGCTGCACGTTTTAGGAGAGTGATTTAAACATGTGAGAGCAGAGAGAGCTGTGATGCTTCTATGTCCCTTCTCCTCCTGCCAGGCTCCCACTGCTCCCAGCTCCATGGTTATTTAATGGTTGGGAGGAGGCTGTTCCTGGCTCCTCCCTGCCCTGGGCTGGGGGAGATGGTGATCTCAGAGACCCCAGCTGTGACACAAACCACGTAAGTGGGTTTGTGGCTTTGTCACTGTAACCTTGGGTGGACTTGAGGTGAGAGCAAAACCACCAAAGTCTCGGCCATCCTGGCAGGACAGGATCACAAAGTCCCCAGGAAGTCCCCAGCACAAAGCCCCTCATTTTGGTTGGCTTTGGGGGACACAGATTCACCCCTGCTGACCACTGGGTGTGTCCTGGCTCAGACAGCACCCTGGCCACGAGACCCCAGCACTGGAAGGGACCCAGAGACATGGCACAGCTCTCGAAACCCAGCTGAGGGTTTGCCACCAGAGCTGAAGCCTCCCCAGAGTCACTGCAGAGCTCACAGAGCTGATGCCAGCAGCGAGACAGTGAGCAGGCCCCCCTCAGCAGCACGCCCTGCAGCCCAGCAGCTGCCCTCACCCTGTTAATGGGCAACTTAATGAAATCACACTCAATTAATACATTTTCCCAGGTTATTGATAGGGTTTTCTGGCTGCTCAGCCCCATGGCAGAGCTGGCTGTTTGGCACAGGAGTGTGTCCCGGACACGCCAACGGCTGCCCAGCACAAATATTTACCCACCTGCCACTCACAGGGCCCAGCAGGCAGCCCTGTCCTGCCCACGTCAGCACGGGAATCCCTGTCCATTAAACATTAACAGCCCTGCCTCTGTGTGCTGGGGCCAGCCCTTCTCCCAGAACTGTGCCCTGGGAGCCAGGATCCAGCCAAGTGAATAAACAGACATTGGAACAGGATTTTGGGGAGATGGGCTGGAGCAGACTTTGACTTTTTAATTGCCTTTTTTTTTTTTTTTTTTTTTTGCAAAGTTGCTGGGCTCATTCTGCAAATGACAATTGATGCCAAAACCCTTGTATGCCATTGCCCCACTCTGTCCCTCTCCCTGCCTCAGTACCACCATCCTGATTCTCCTGACTGTGCCACACTACAGGGGATGGTGGCACTTCCTCCCAAGCTCAAAGAGCAGACCCTCTGGTAGGAAGTGGTTTGGGTCACTCCTCCTTCTCCTCCTGCAGTGGGCAGAGCTCAGGAGACCCTCAGCACTGGGGTCACCCTGCCCTTGCTTTGCTGCATCACTGACTCTGAAAATGGGGCTGGTGGGAACCCCCTCCTCGTGCAAGACATGGGCAGTTTGGTCCCTACTTTGTTCCAGCCCTGTCTTGTTCTGTGTCATTCACAGGGCAGAAATACCAGACATTTCCACTCATCTGCAGTTTGTGCTGAGCTAACCAGTGGCCAAAGCCTGTGGCTAGTTTGCAACACTGTCACAGCTTCCCACCACACTATCTGCGTGTCAGAGAGGAGGGATGTTGGCCAGGTCCTTTTTTTCCCACAGCAACACATTTTCCAAGGTTCTCCTATAAAAACGACACGCCAAAGGCATGTAAAAAGCTTTCCTGACACTCATGGATTAATGGGAAAACTGAGAAGTACTCAGATGGTACAGGCTTTCCTAACAAGTCACCTCTCCACACGGCCAGTTATGGGGGAGCAAAACTCTCTGGTAGATGAGGAGCCTTCAAACTCTTCACCAAACCACGCCAGGGCTCACTCCATCAGAAATGGTTTTCATAGGTCCAGGATTTGTAATTTTGCATGGTCCAGAATTTCTCACTGGTTAGGTTAAAAACAAGGGGGAAAGAGCAAGAGGGCAGAGGAGGCTGATTGCATCAGCATCTGCAGGAGCTCTGTCTCAGCGCCACATCCCAGCAGGAAGAAACATTCCCTGGAAAGTGACCCCTGAAATGAGACTGCAACACAGCACCTCCACAATGGTGTGCTGGTAAAAGTGAGTTTTCTAATTACACCCAAGCCAAGAGAAGCCCTGATCCTCACTGACCCTGGCCAGGGGAACCTCAGGGCTTCCTGTAAGCCAAGCCCTCTTCCCTGCTCAGTCCCACATTGCTACCATGACACAGCTCTGGTGAGGATACAGAGCCCATCACCACAGGATGGGGTGCTCTTAAGTGTGGGAAATGGATTTGTAGAGAGTTCTCAGGGACTGACAGGAGGCTCACACAGTGTGCATCTGTATGCAAACCTTGAGATGAGAAATGCTGGCTTAGAAATGCCATGGAATAGGCCAGATATTGTTGAGAGAGAAATGGAACTAGAAAGAAGTTTCAAAGGATGGCCTTGCAAAAAAGACTGGATACTTTAGAGAAATAGAACTATGAAAAATGCATTGTAGTAGTTTTAGATTATTAGCTTTAAGGCATCTACAGCATGGTGTGGCAAAAAGCTGACAGGCCCAGAAATGCTTGTAATTAGGAAATAATTGGCTTCTGATTGTGATGGCATGAATTATAACATCTGTATTGCCTTGCCCTTCTCACGAGACTGAAAATGGAATAGAAGTTTTTAAAAGGCCTCTCAGTTGCCCCATCTCTGGGCCAGAAAAGGGCTTGGTCTGACACTGAAGCATCTCCCCTGCACCTCGTGGCCCCGAGCCCCGCTCTCACCCGGCACACGGACATCTGGTTGGTGGTGAGGGTGCCGGTCTTGTCGGAGCAGATGACGGAGGTGCAGCCCAGGGTCTCCACCGAGGGCAGGCTCCTGACGATGGCGTTTTTCCTGGCCATGCGGCGCGTGCCCAGCGCCAGGCAGGTGGTGATGACGGCCGGGAGGCCCTCGGGGATGGCGGCCACCGCCAGCGCCACTGAAATCTTGAAATAGTAAATGGCCCCCCGAAACCAGGAGCCGCCGTGCACGGGGTCGCTGAAGTGGCTGATGTTGATGACCCAGACGGCGATGCACACCAGGAAGATCACTTTGGAGAGCTGCTGGCTGAACTCATCCAGCTTCTGCTGCAAGGGTGTCTTCTCAGGCTCGGTCTCCACCATCTGGTTTCGGATCTTCCCGATCTCGGTGTACACCCCTGTGGCAATAACGATCCCTACGGCCTTCCCAGCTGCAATGTTGGTGCCCTGGGCGGGGAGGAAAGGAGAGGAGTGGATATGTGGGCATGAAACCTTTTGGTTTGAGCAGGTAAAAGGGTTGCTCTTTGTGAAAGGAAAACATGAGATCTTGGTTAAGGGGAAAATGGGACATCTTGGGTTTTTATATAAACCCGCCCTAAGGAGCAGGAGAGCCCTTCCTGAGAGTTGTAACCCCTCGAGGACTTGATTTCTGCCTGAGAAGAACATGAGAAAGGAAGAAACCCAAATTTGCAATAGCTCCAGGCTCAACCACAAACCTCTTCCCCATCCATAATGCATCCTACTTGACAGAAAAAAAAAGTGCTCTGAGATTGCCCAAGGTACTTAAAGGCCTTATGTGCCACAGCCCAAATGGAATCCAAATGAAGCAGGTTCTTATTTTTATGGATTTGGGGCTCTTTTTATGGATTCAGGTCTTATGCATGCACTCCCTTTCTCTGCTCAGAGATCTCCCACATTCACCAGCCTCTGCACTTTGGAAAACCACAGGAGAGGTGGAGAAAGGTGTAAGGGACTTACAGAGAAAAGCATGTTCTTCTTGTCCTGGTTGACAGCCCGGGGATCAGGGATGGGGTCAGCATGTTTGATCACCGACACAGACTCCCCTGCCAAGACAAGAGGGGAGAGATGGACCACCCTTGTTCCCTCTCCAGCCTCAGCTCATCCCTGTTCCAAGCCTGTATCACACACCCCACAGCTACTAGAGCAGCACTTTGCCACCAAACTACCCAAACATCCACCACGGGGATGCCCAACCCCACAAGTCATACAGGAAAGCCCCAGGCTTTGGGCTCTGCAGGAAGGAAACCCAAGCACCAGACACATCTCACCTATGCTGTGACTCTGAGGACCTGGGAAGGCCCAAGCATCATCTAAATCTTGCTCTCCCACCCCAGCAAAGCACTTATCCCAGCAGCAGTTCCAGAATTGGCCTCCAGGAAGACAGCAGAAGGAAGCTGCCTCTGCTCCACGAGGCCCACGCGCACCTGTGAGGATGGACTGGTCGACGCGTAGAGTGGTGGAGCGGATCTCGATGATCCGGATGTCTGCTGGCACCTTGTCACCAACTGCAAGAACAAGAGCACAGCAGCTCTGTCAGGTGGCACTGGCAGCACCCAACACCCCGGGAATGGGGACAGCAAACCCTCAATTGAGACCAACCATGTGCAGGTGCACAGCACCACCCAGCCTGGAGCAATGAGGGCTGCAGCCCCTGGCAAAGGGTCCTGCACTGGGATACCTCATTTCTGCATTTACAGCTTTGTTAAAGCTTAATTTTGTCAGTCTGTAATTTACAAGTCTGTCCCAGCCAAACCCTGGTGGTGCCCTGCCTGCTGTGCTGCATCCCCTTCCCCACCATGTCCCTGTCTCTCCTCTTCCCTGCAAACTCCCCCTGCACCCCCATCTTGCCTCTTTCCTGCAAAAAAAAAACCCAGAACATCCCCATGTTGAAGCAATCTGAGCTTCCTAATACCAGTCTTAACCCTGCTTCAGGTTTCTCTGAGCTGACTGGAAGCTGTTAACAGTGGAAAATCTTCTGTGTCCAAGACAAACAACCATCCCTGGCTCTCCTGGCATGGCACAGTGGGCACAGATGAAAGCTGCCCCATCTATTGCCACCCAACACCACCCTCCAAGGCACTTATGCTTCCTTAAAAAAAAACATTTTAAGCTGCTTTTCCCGCTGGGTTTCTTCCCCCTGGCTCTTCCTCCTGCTCCCTTATCGGCTGGACACAGCCAGGCTCCGACGCTTTGGAAATACTGAGGCCGAGGGAGCCCTGGCTCCCAGCCCCTCCCATCCCTTACACAACACTGCTGGCTTGGCTGCTATCGATGCTCTCAAATCCCAGACTTTAACGAGGGCTTCCTCCCGGGGCTCGTAAACCCCCCCCGAGCAGCAGGAGGGGGCTGGCACCACTCCACCACCCAGCCAGTTCTTCCAACTGCAGATCCCAACGCTCCAGGAACATCAGCCAGACACCCCCTGCTCCCTGTCACACCTGTCTGGGGGACACTGAGATGGGGGTGCCAGCACAGACCTCCCCAAAACATCATGCACAGACTCAGACTCTGCCTCTGTTCAAGGGGGCTGGAGCATCTGAGAGGAAGCAAAGAGCTCCTCTTCCCCTGGGAAAGGCAGGAGCACTTGCAAACATGAGCTAAACCTGCAGAGGAAGACTCCTGCAACATCCAGGGACAGAGAGAGTTCTGGTGCCACAGAGGTGGCACTTGCTCCAGGGTGCACAGTGCCTTCTTATCCCACGGCACAGAACAGACCTGGCCTGGCCATTAGCCACGTACTGAACGTGTGCTGATCCCCCCAGCACCACAAGCCTCCCCTGAGAAAGAGAGGAAAACAGGAGGCCACTGCCTGGCCGTGGCCACTGGCCCTGCCTGAGCACCACAGAAGTCACAGCAACTGATGGAGCTCCCAAAGAGATGCTCTGCCTGTGCTTCTTGGGAAAGGCAAAAGCTGCCTGCACCAGGACTCACCTCCATGGCCTTGTCACAAAAGGGCAAAACTCAGCTGGGTTTGAGCAATCTGCCAAACTCCAACCACCCCCTCCTTGTCTCAGCATAACAGGTTTCCTGCTCCCTGCTGCCAAATTCATTGCATTTGCACATGCAAACAGCAGCCAGCCCCTCCTGCCTGTGTTGTCACACGTCCAGGCCATCACCTGGGTGTCCACGGCAGGTTCAAAGCTTTTCCTCCTGGTGTGCTTCCCCATCAGGCACCTGACAGCACCCTCACCACTTTCCATAACCTCCTAAACCCACAATTTGCTAATAATTTGCAAAAGCCCTCCAGAGAGCCCAGCTCTTTCCATTCCAGTTGCAATGCTGATTGTGCCATTAAAAAGTAAGACTGGGCTGCTGATGGGCAGGCAGTATGCATTTGATTTGGGGAAAGATGGCAGAATTTTATTAATAATTCATTTATTTAATTAAAGGCCAGGTCAGCAGCTGGACTACATTGTCAGACCTGGCTTGGGAGTGCTGCCAGCTCATCCAGCTGAGGATCTGGCCGGCTTGATCTTCCCTCCATTATTTTTTTATTCATCTTCCAGCTGAAGCCCAACTAGGAGACATAAATAACAGCAAGCTGGCTGGGCACGGGAGAGATTGCAGCATGTTTCCACCAGCAGGGCCACGAGGAGGAAAGGAGAGGATTAGTTTTGTGGCTCTTGGGGTTTACGACATCATTTTAGGAACAAACAAAACAGAATAATCGGAATGAATCCTCCTCAGCTCTGCTGGGGCAGGCAGCAGACCCCCAGGCAAGCTCTGCTGAATGCACAGCTCCAACAGAAGGGCTGGGGAGTACAACCCACCCAGAGGAAAAAGCACCCTGCAGCTCGTCCCCTTTGCCTGTCACCCTCCCAAGGAACCTCCCCACACAGGTGCCTGCAGCAGCACCCAGCACTGGCCCTTCACCCACGCCTTGTCCAGGGATGTGCGTGGGAGAGCTGCTTCCAGAAACACGGAATCTTGGCGGAAAATTAAGAGTTCTCCTAGTTCTTCCAGAAAAAGGGGAAGCCCTCCTGAGATACAAAACCTGCATCAGAAATGGATATTTTTTCTCTTTTCTGCTGTTCTCTACTGCCTGATGCAAAGGCAAAGCTTTGGCAGGCTGAAGAGCCTCAGCTTTGGGGTCCCCTCTGGCCAGTACCACCTCCCCATCCGACCCCACGCCCTGGGGGGGTGGCACCCTACCTGCCACCTCCACGATGTCCCCAGGGACGATGTCGCGGGCGCGGATCCGCTGCACCCCGCTGCGGTCGGCACGGATCACCTTCCCCATCTCAGGCTCGTACTCCTTCAAGGCCTCGATGGCACTCTCAGCATTCCTCTCCTGCAAGCAGAGAGGAGCAGAGCTGTTGGTGTTAGAGCTGGTGCCAGCAGGCTCCTTACCCATCCTCTGCAAAGACAGGAAACCCCAAACCCCATCCCTGGCTTTGGAATCCATTTACACCATGGATGGGACAAGCACCTTCAGCCTCTGCAGAATGATTCCTGCTGATCCTGGACCTTTTGGGGTTGATCATCTCATTCGTGGTTTGAGAAGCAGTGTATCCCAACCAACTGTATTTTTCCCCATGCAGCAACCTCACCTCAGATCAAGCTGCAGATAAATAAATGGCCTTATAATGAATAGGTAGAAAAGAGGAACATCACTGGCTGAAGTGTTTGCTCATCCCCCAGGAGGGACACAGTGAGGTGAGGGGCAGCAGCCACTGTGGCTTTCTGGTGGACAGAGCAAAGACCTTCCCTTGGAAAAATGCGTTTGGTCCTGGGCAGGAGACAAACAGTTTTTTTGCCTGGATAAGTGCAAGATAAGCTCCAACCTACAAGAACTGCCGAAGAAAGACTGAAAGAACGAGCCAAGAGGCAGCCAGCAACTGAGCATGTGTGCAGGGGCATGGGGAAGCATGGCCAACATTGAACCTTGAACCTTTGGAAATTGAACCTTTGGAAAATTAATTTCCAGGGGCATGAAGCAGCCAGACCTTTAGATGAAGGATCTGAGCCACGTGGAGCAGAGACCCCGAGGGCAGGCTGTGCCTTACCTGCCACACACCCACCACAGCGTTGGCAATCAGGATCATGATGATGACAATGGGCTCCACAAACGCCGTCGTGGTCTCCTCTCCTTCTTCAAACCAGGCCAGGATCTGGTGGCAAGAGAAAAGAAGGAGCACAGTGTGGTTCAAACAAGAGCAGCAACATTTTAAGAAGGATGATGGAAAGAAGAGCCAAACAAGGTGGTTATTTGCTGCAGAGGAAACAACCTGGAGGTGGCCAGACCCACACGGCTTGGTCAGAGTGGAATTGCCATATCCCACTGCTGGAGCCTCCACTCCTCTGCTGGGATAAGCTGAAGCATTGAACAAGTGGGGCTGGAGCAAGCAGCCATGCAATGCCTGAATGAGTGTCTGCACCAGGAAAGCCTCTCTCTGTGTTTAGTGCTCCCATGGGGAGCCCATGGCCATGAGCTGATGAATGGAGAGACCAGGCAGCACTGCAGCCCCTCCTGGGCAGAAGGTCAGTGATGCAACACAAATAATCAGTGCAGTAAGAGCAGCTCTGCAGAGCAGGGACTGACCTTGTGGCTCCTACCACCCTGAGCCCCCCTCTCCATCCCACAAAGGCCTCATACCATAGTACAAATGAAGCACACACACAAATATTTCCACTCCATTTAACTGCTCATCAACCTGCACTGTGTCAACACAGCAACACCTCTCTGCTCTGTCACAGAGGCACTGGCACAAGGACCTGCCCTCTGGCACAGGGCTTCACAGCTGCTTTACCTGCATTCACTTCACTGCATGTTGTTTTGGGAATGTATTAAACCCCACAAGGGACCAGCCTTCCCCCTTATCTACCCATGGGTCACATCCTAAAGGAAGAGACAGGAGTCTCAGCTTTGCCATCCTGCTGCCAAATATACAAAAAAAAAAAAAAAATCCCAGTTGTTCTCTAGCACCTTGGTGGGAAACATCTTCTCATGCAGAAATGCTCCCAAAGTAGATTGTGGGCAAAACTGAACTGACAGTTCAGTGCTGTGCACAGCAAACCAGGCTCAAATCATCAGCCTGGAACAGAAGGCAGCCAAGGGAGCAATTTGATATCACTTTTGGTGCTTTTTGATCAGCATTACTGAAAAATCCTCCAGCCCCATCTTTAGGCAGATGCAGTGATATTGCCACTAAGCCCTAGGAACTCTGCTGCTGCATCTCCTTCATGCCACAGGCACCTGCCCTCCATTCCTCCTTGGATGTCACCTGAGGCTGTGTGTGCCCCAGAAGGTGCCACCCCAAGCTCTGGGTACTCACAAAGGACAGAAAAGCTGCCATCAAAAGGATGCGGACGAGTAGGTCTTCAAACTGCTCCAGTACCAGCTCCCAGAGGGACTTTCCTGGTGGGAAAACATGAAGCCAAGCACAATCAGTGCTCAAAAAAATCCCCAGAAGACAGGTACTCCACCGAGGCCCTAAGAACACAGAACCACATCCCTGCTTGCTTCAGGGCTGTGGTGTGATGAGGGCATGGGCAGTGGTGAGGACACGCAGCGTTGCAGTGGGGCTTCTCTCTAAAATGCAATGCTTCCATTTCTGGCACTGCCCTGCTTTTACTGGGCCTATTTTTAACTACCAAAACCAAATCCTCTGTGTTTTTATTCACAGAGGTAGCCTCATCACCACAGGGAAGTTCTACTGTCGGCCCAGCTTTCTCTGGGATAAAAACCAAGATTAAAAGACCCCAAAGATTCCCTCTTCCCTGTCCCCAGCACACTCCACCCAGACTCAAGGCATGTACTGCCACCCCAGCCCACGACTTACCTTCTTCTGCAGGGAGCTCTGTGGGTTTTCATCAACAGCCCAAGGAGCACAATACAGCAACAAATGATAAAAATAGAAAGATCATTAGTGATTTGGACCCAGACTAGCAATCCCTTCCCTCATGCCCAGCAGTTCACTCAGTACCCCAGAATGCAAATTCTTCTGCACAAATTCCCACGTCAAGGCAGCTTGTCCTCAAACTTCTCAGTCCAACACCAAGTAAGCAGCACTGGAAACATCATTTCCCTGCTGCAAGTGGCTCCAGCAGCATTTATTCCTACACTCAGCCTGCCTAAAAAAATATTCTTCAGGAGCTGCCCTCTCCAAATCCAAGACACAGAAGTCCAACCATCCCATAAAATGCCCTGCCAGAAACCCAATACAGCCCCACTGGGGACTGTAACTTTCAGACCATATTTCCTATTTAATCTGTTGTACTTTACAGCTTGCAACGCTCTAGGAAACAAATCCAAAGGCGATGCTCAGCTGCTCCAAGCTGTCCTCCTGAACCCACCCCAGTGGGTGCAGAGCCTCCATCCACACTGCTCCCAGCCAAACACAAGCCCAGACCCCTGCAGAACCTGAGAGAAACCCAGGGGCTCCCAAGCACCCATCACAGTTTGCCCAAGATTCCCACATGCCCCAGAGGTGATCGTGACTTTCGTATGCAGTGATGGGTCCCACAACCACTGGACAATATGATGCTCTAAGATTTTAGCTTTTGTATTTTCCATATATTTGTAATCCTGCAGTTCTTCAGTGTATAACTCTAAACTCCATACACAGTGTTAGCTACAGCTTTCCAATTTTGGTCAGACACAACAATTCCTCTCTGGGCCTGGCAATCAAGGACACCTCACTGCCTCAGGCCCCGAGAGATGTGAACAAAAGTGAGCTGGGGGAAGCAAACTTGGGGTAAATGACTTCATTACCTGAAGCTGAAATTGGAAGATTAACCCCCAATATGCAAATGCACCAAACCTACAAAAATATGAAAACCTGTGACCCACTGTCCATTTTGGGAGTAGCCCTTGGAGGGCTTCATCTGCCCTAAATGTACCTGAAGACCCTTCAATAAATATAAATAAACTGATTTTTATTATCTTAATTTTGTCTGGCCTCTGTTTTTAGGTAGTCTCAAAAAGGTATCAATACTCAAACCCTGGTACCCTCCAAGGGAATCCTCTTGCTCCTGGGCCACAAAGGGTGTGCTGGCCCTGCTGTGGGCAAGGTTGGGCCCAAGACTGTAAGGTCCTCACCCAGGGAGGGCTCAGGAGTGACCCCCCTGATTTTGGTGGCTCATGGGGTTTTGTCTCCATTTGCCCCCATTAGAATCCCAGAGTGGTTTGGGTTGGAAGGGACCTTAAAGCTCATCTCATGCCACCCCTGCCATGGGCTGGGACACCTTCCACTATCCCAGGTTGCTCCAAGCCCCATCCAGCCTGGTCTTGGACACTTGCAGAGATGGGGCAGCCAACAGCTTTTCAGGGTAACGTGTGCCAGGCCCTCCTCATCCTCACAGGGAAGAATTCCTTCCCAATGTCCCATCTAACCATACTCTCTGGCAGTGGGAAGCCATTCCCCTTGTCCTGCCACTCCATCCCTTTCCCAAAGCCCCTCTCCAGCTCTCTTGTAGCCCTTTTAGGCACTGGAAGGGGCTCTGAGGTCTCCCCACATCTCTCAGTGTACTTCTGCACCCCATGGGGGTGACAAGAAACAGGGGGCAGCTCTGGGTTAATGGTTAGACTCAATGAACTCAGAGGTCTTTTCCACCCTTAACAATTCTATGATAAAACAAGATGTTTCTCCAACTCCTTGTGTTTCTGGGAGGGAATAAGGGACCAGATGAGTCCAAGAGGAATCAGCCCCAGGCAGACACTGCTGCCCCACCACTGTGGCTGTCTCCAAACACCCCCAGCGTGGAGCCCTAAGTGAAAGCAGGAAGTGAAACCTGCTCATCTGTTTTCCATCACCTATTTTCATTCAGAGGAATTAAAAAAAAAACCCAAACCAAACCTACCTTCACTAAACCAACCAGTGAACACAAGAAGCCTTAATGTGTTCATGCTTCAAACTGTAGCAGGTCCTCAGTCCTCACAGACACACCCACTATGAGCTCTTTTAAACCCACATTCCCCCTGGGTCAGGCTGCTCTGATCCCCTGTCACTGTGAGACACAGACCAGTACACAATGCCTATAATTATTTTTATAGCAAAGAAAAAAATTAATCTTGGAGCACCTTTAGTGTTTCACCTCACTCTACAGAGCGTGTCAGAGCTCTTGTCCTCTCACAGCTAGCTCCTCTCCACCCCCAGCTTCCTCTCCCCAGCCCAGAGAGCCTCCAAAATTAAAAGTAGAAGAGATCTGCTGCTGCTATTTCCATCCAGACTCCACTTCAAAGGGTGCAAGCATGCAAGGTGAGAGGGCTGAGGGCAGGCAGGTGCCCTGGGGGAGGCAGCTGGGGGTCCCACAGGTCTTGGCTCAGCCGGGGTACCCCGGGGTGACTTTCCACCTGAGCAGCCACCTGAAACACCACAGGGCTCTCAGTGCTTCTCCCACAGTGTGTTTGCATGAAGACCGGCAGCAACACCGTTCACAGAGCCGGGGCTTTGCATGAGATCTTGATTAAAGCACGAAAAGGGGTTTCTGTGAACTCAGGAAACACGTGCACTGGGGCAGGCAGCTGAAACACTGCGGTGCCACAGTGACACTGCCATCGCTGTCACCAAACCTCAAACACAGCAACAGTGCTGCAGGCACCTCCCAAACCCCCAAGTTTGAGTACAGTGATAACCAGGCAGCTCTCTGTTGTCAGTGACTCCTTCCACCACTCTTCAAGTGGCAGCTCAGCACCGAACACCCAGAGAAAAAGGGCAGGAAATCACAATAAGCCCACAGTTTTGGGTGTGAACTGATAAAACCACACTGGAAAACAGGAATGTTTGGGGCTGGAGCTTCTTCCTGACACATCCAAAGTCCCAGTAGAAATAAGAGGGTTTGCTACCCCCCAAACCCCAAGTTCTGTGTCAGTCAGCCCCGTGGCTGTGCTGCCATGCCCCATCCTGCTGGGAAACCCACCACAGGCAGGGAACCAGCAAAATCCCAAATCTGTCATTCCCTTGGGACAACATGGTGAGTGCAAACAGGCTGAAATGGAAACTCCTGGCTGGCACCTGAATAGCCCCTTTCTTTGAATGGTGGCTCAGCACAGAAATCCAGCCCTGGGCACAAGCTCCCTGACACAGCCAGAACACAAATGCAGTGACACCATCGAGAGTGGAAAGTGGTAATGGTGGCTCAGAGAATCCCAAAATGGGTCACCCACATGCACCACAAGTATCCAGCTTCCCCAGCTGAGCAGTCCCATCACAGGACCTGCAGCCTGTGGACACATCTGTGGCTCCTCTGCTCCTGCTCTTCTGCATGGCAGCTTTGGAGAGCAGAGCCAAGAAAGGGGTGCTATCCCAAGGGATAGCTTGGGAGCCAAGAAAGGGGAGCTATCCCATATCCCAAGGGGTGGTGGGAGCCTGGATGTCACAGGGCCATTCCCACCAGCAAAAGAGCACTGTCCCCTCTGGGTTAAGGCACCCCCAGCCCCACCACCTCAGAAGGCTTTGCCTTGCAGGGACACATCCACAGCTCCAGGGACTGCTGGGCATTTACAACTTGCCCTGAGCTTGTCACATCATGACATCTCTCCTCGCTGTGCCATCACATCATGTGGTGACGTTTGGCCCATACCAGGCAGCAGAATATCCAGACAAGATGCTCTAAGGGCGTGCAAGGAGCCCGGCCACCCTGGGCAGACGTGGGGCTGGCGTCGGGCTATTTTAGCAGGAGCTGAATCTCCAGCTCCTGCCAACTCAAACAGGGCTGGCAGCCCACGGGCTGGCGCCTGCAGCATGGCAGGGCACGGGAATCAGGTGATGAAAAGGTAAATAAACACCGGTGCCACCCAGGAGCACAAGCACAGGCGGCTGCCCCGGGGCTCTGTGACAGCCCCCGTGTCCCCGGGGGACCGGCCCCGCTCTCCCAGCCAAAGCAAACACAGACTAGGACAGGGTGGCACTGAGGGAGCTTCAGGGAAATGTTTGAGTTTCTCCTGCTGTAACAGGAGCAAAAATCCCTGGAGCACATCCCTACAGCACCTGGTTTCTCCATCCTGCCCTGAGGTGCTGCATCCCACTCTGCTTTGGGGGAAAGCGAGGAAGAAGGTGACAATCTCAGAGGCCAGGACGTGGCAAAGCAACCCCCGGTGCACATTTGAGACCAGGATGCAATCCGTAACAGCAAACATCCTGCAGGGTGAACACTGAAATTCCATTTTTCCTCACCATTTCAGGAGCTTCCTTGGATAAAATCAGATTTCCCTCATGGGAAACACTTCTGCCCCCAAATGATGTGGGAAGAGCATGATGCCCTCTGGGAGAATAATGATGAGCACCACATCCAGGCCCAGCTTTCTGTTCTAAATAACTTAATTCAAGCTATATTTCTATGTTGTAATCACTTTTTTTTTTCCTGCCTTTAATATCTTTTCCCTTATGCAGGGAAGGGGAAATAGATGCACAAAATAAAGGATGCATCCAATTCCTTTGGATTTTGCTGACAGGCAGTAAAATAGTAGTGACAAGGGCAAGAAAACCTTAAAGTAACCCCAGTTGGGAGAGCAGCTCCTGTCCTGTGACATAAAGCAGGAGCCCAGGCAGGGCTGCTCTGGGATCCTTCCACCATCCCACAAGACAGCAGGCAGGATAAACTGTTATTTTAACTGGCTGCCTTTCCCAGGGCCGGCTGCATGGGAAGGATCCCATCCTGCAGGGATGTCTGCTCTGCCTCATCCCCACTGACAGCCAGCACTGCACACCTCCACTCCCCAGAACTGCTGGACTGCACGGCAGGACAGGCTTTGCCAGGGTGTTTTAACACACACTCAGCCCATAAATCCCACCCGAGGATGGAGAGTGGGGCTGCTGCTCATCCTCGAGGTGAGAAGTGGGAAAAGCAGCGTTTGGGAGCTGTGTGCCTGGGTGTTTCAGCGTTATCTGGGATGCAAACAATCAAAGCCTAATGGTGCTAATGCTCCCAGAGGACAAAACGCAGTGATCCAAGTGCCAAGACTTCAGCTCGGCTTCCCTTTCTGCACAGCTCCCGAGCACCGCAGCAGCCCTGAGCCGGCCCTGCACTCCCGCCTTGCCCATGTGCCAGGGCAGGGGATGGCTCTGCTCGGGCACAGTGGCACCCTCAGGGTGCAGCTAAAGGGACCGTGCCTGCTTCAGCTTCTGCCCGGCCTCTGCACCCACATCCCCACATGCTACTGCACCAACGTGGGGCAAACACCCCCCAAAGCTCGCTTAGCCTCTCACCAGAAAAGCCCCAAACGTTAAACCCCATCAGCCAAGCAGCCAAGCGAGACCCAGCAGGGCGAGGGGCTGTCCCGGGGCACGCCCTTGGCACGGGGGTCACTGAGCCCACCCACCCACGCATGGAAACCACAGCCCACAGCTGCAGTGAGAGCGTGTGAGCCCCCAGGCCTGCAGCAGGCAGCAATTCCAGCTGTGCTGAGCATCTGCCACCCAAGGAGCACAGGAAATAACCCTGCATTAAAAACCACCTCAGGGGTGCAGGCACAGCACTGGGGGCACAGAATCACAGAATGGTTTGGGTTGGAAGGGACCTTAAAGATCATCCTGTTCCAACCCCCTGCTTTGGGCAGGGACACCTTCCACTATCCCAGGTTGCTCCAAGCCCTGTCCAAGCTGGCTTGAACACTTCCAGGGATGGGGGGTCATCCATCCCCATCCCTGAGGGATGCCACAGCCAAGCCAAGCTCTGCTTTGTACCATGGCCTGGTACAATCCCAGAGGATTCAGCCCTTCCCCTGTCCTTCACCACCCCCAAGGAGCTGGTCCCAAAGCCACATGTGGTTTCCTCCTGTGCTTTCCCCTGCAGAGCAAAGGCAGTGGTGGCTCTGGGTGTGCCGTGGGTGGGGAGGCCCTCCAGCCCCAGCACCTTATTTGCCTATCGCCTCACAGCTGCTTTTTCCGGTGTGCCAAGAGAGGTCAGCTTACACCAGCGACAGCCACTCGTTCAGGGCTGCTTCAAAAGGCATCAGAAAGATAAAATAAACAAGATACAACCCCCCACTCCCATGGCAAACACCACTGGTTTGCTGTTTCTGTAATTCCCCAATGTTCATCCCTGCTCCAGCCGTGCCCTGCACTTTGCAAAAGCCCAGAACCCTTCTGGCTGGGGGATCCACTGCCCCAAAAATAAGCAAATTCAGGCCAGCTAGGGATGGCAGCAGCTGGGGGTGGGTGAGTAGCACATGAGGATGGATAGCACAGGTTTAAGGGCCAGAAACATCCTTGCTGTTTTCCAGGCAATGCTTTAGGGTAAAATGATCCAACCGCTTTCCTCACTTGCACCTGGATGCTGTCAATGGCTGGCAAAAAATTCAGCCCCAAAAATTTCTGGTTTGGGTCACAAGGCTTCCTGGGGCAGAGAGAGCTCCAGACCAGCTGCTCATCCCACCCTCAAACTCACAGGTTCTGAACCCAGCCCAGCACCATCAATCCCTCCTGGACAGTGATGGGGTCCCAGTGGAGAACTGGGGGTACCAGGCACCCACTGCTCAGTCGGAGGGGGAAAGCTGAAAGGCTCATTTGTTCCTTTTTTGGCCAGCTGAGCTGATCTCAGCAGGTCAGGGACTAGGAAATGCAGTTATCCTGAATGTGCCCCCCAAGAGCAGCAAAGTACCAGCAAACCCAGCCCAGTGCTATCTCCTTCTCCCCAGAAAATCAGAAGTGACATTCCTGTGCTGAAGGAGAAGCCACCACCACCATGCCCCACTGTCCAGGGAGAGGGAAACAGGAACGGAGGAGGGAGCGTGGCATCTGAACAACAGTCCAAGAAGCAGTGTGAAATAAATAAGGAAAGCCTCACCCATCCCACTTTAAACTTCCCTTCCTTTATTCTTGGAAATGGCTCATCCCCAAGATGTTGGGCACAAGCTTCCCCTCACTGCAGTTCAGGGGGTCCTGGCACAGGGCCTTAAACCCTGAGCATCCTCATCCCATGCCACAGTGAAAAACAAATTGGTTCCCTGCCAATATCCCACCTATCCCAGAAGATTTTGCCCATTTTGCTCTGAAAAATGAAGCTGCCACTTGGGCTTGCCGCTCCAGTGCCCACGTGGCGTTTGCAAGAATGAAGTCTTGGAGACATTTAAAGGAAAAACCTTAGGGAAATGGGACTTGAAGCAATGTCCCCTCACCCCTGTCCCCATCAGCACCGCAGCAGATCCCGGGATCGCTCTGGGAGTGGGAGGGAGTGGGAAGGAGGAAACCCATGGCTCCAGCCAGGGATGGATTATTTGAGCAAACTAAAAGCAGTGTTTTGTTCCCTCCTGCACCAACGCAGTGGAAAGAATTTCCAGCTCCGGCTCCCGGGTGGAAAAGCTAAAAATCTGCATTTAAATAGTAACGGTTTTGGAAAAAGAAGAAAACAAACCAAAAACCCCACAACCACTACAGGAGCTTGAAGAAAATAAAGCTAAAAGTTCCATGAATTTTTTTAGTTTTGGGGTCGTGTTGGGTATTTTTTGCTTCTTCCTACCTCTGCTTCAAGCAGACCCTTTCAATAACTGCAGGGAAAGGCAAGGAAGTGACTCTGGCTCATCTGGGAACCTTCTGCCAAAACTACCACAACCCCAAACAAAGGACATGCTGCAACTTCAATATATTCTCTTCTTCCACCCTAGAAATATCTTTTTATTTCCTCCTTTATCACCCTAAACCTAATTTTTCAGTTAAGTGTTAATTAAATTGGGAATTTTTGTCCAGTAATGTTGTCTCATTATTCTGGGCTCTGCTGCAGCCCTTGGCTGCTCCCCACGTCCCTGAGATGCTCAGCTGCCACCCAGAGCATCAGACCCAGCACAGTGAGCAGAAAGCCCCAGCCAGGCCAGGGGCAGTGCAGTGGGGGATCTGTGTCCCCTCCAGGCACACTGGACAAACCTTGGCCACTTGCAATGACTCCAACACCCAGTGAGAAAACTTAATAACATTTTCCTGGCAGTGCTGGGAAGCAGTTTAGGAAAGCAAGCACAGGGAGCTGCAGAGGTGGCAGTGCCAGGAGCCCAGTGATGCCCTCGCTGCCAGGTCAGCTCAGAGAGTGCCCAGCCCCAGGAAGATTCAAACACCCCAGGGGAGGAACCAAAATTGGGCTGAGCCTTTCAGATGAATTCTGCAGGAATTGGGAAACAAAAAGGTGGAACTGTGTTTGGGATTTTTTTTTCTAAAAATCTCAATGGATTTAAGAAAAATCTTATTTTTCCAAAAAATATTTGAACTGAAAAGAATCCAGGTAAGAAAATGAGACTAGGATGCGTTTTTCCAAAGGGATGCATTTGATTCTGGAGGAGAGATGCTGCTCAGAACACAGCAAATACTGCTGTGCTCAGTGGGGGAACAGCAAAACTGCCTCCCCAAGGACCAATATCCCTTTACACTGAGACAAGCAAGTTCCATGAGGCTGTAAGCAACCATTAAGGATATCACATTTGCATGTCCTGGAAAATAAACCAATAAATAATAAGTAAGAAACAGAAATAATAAATTACATTACAAATGTAACTAAAGTTACTGAAACAGAGCCCCAAACCTGCAGTGTCAATTAAAAAAAAAAAAAAAAAAAAAAAAAAAAACCAACAAGAAGAACTACAGGATATTGCTTTTAAATCCAAACTGCATCTTTTCCCCTTCCCTGCCAAGATGAGGAACCTGCTCACCCTGACCCCTCCAAAAGCTGATGTTTGTTTTAATTGCTATCTTTTAATCCATATGTTTTAATCAATCCTGCTGCTGCCTGCAGCCAAGCCCCAGGGCACAAACTGTGCATTTATGGATCATGAACACCCAGACTGTGAACACTGGGCTGGAAATGTTCCCTGCCCCAAGCTCGAGGCTGAATGAATTCAACTCCATCCTCAGTGTGCTGTGGTCTGGAGGGAGTTGAGTTGGAGTATTTTTTCCATTTGTTTGTTTTCTGGAGGAAATGTTTCTGTCATGGCAAACCTGTGGGGAATATTGAAGTTTGAACACGGCATCCCAACCCATCTCCCATGATAAATAAAACCAGGATGATAAAATACATCCAGTGCATCTGCAGGGTGATGTATCCCTTAATCCACATGGGTGCTAATGAGCTGCTTTTAACTCAAACTGAGATTATCAATCATTAATTTATTTTGCAGAACTCCTTGCCCCAGATGACCTGCCTCCACCCCTCCCTTTGCTTTTTCTGGTATCTGTTCTCAGAGAACAGTCTATTTTCAGCAATCCTCTTGGATGGGTTTTCATGGAAAATGAAGTCTATCCAGCCCTCAGTTTGGATTATATCACAAGAAAAAAATTTCTGTAGGATAGAAAGGATCTGTTTTTCTGGATGGGAAAAAGGGGCAAGTTGGACAATTCATGCTTTTCATGGATGAGCTCTCTGAGGATCACACATTTCTGTGTAGTTGAAGGAGTTCCTTTCCTGGAATGAGATACTTGGAGATCCCTGGAAATATGAGTCCCTTCTAGGGTTTTTTCATAGTCACCTTCCAAATATACATAGTATCTGTGTGTGTGACTATAAAGTTGAAATATGATACATATATCTATATATACATGATACCAACATATATTCGTGCATAAGGAAAAAATATCATATATATCTATATATAGATACATAGATATATATACAGGGAAATCTAAATATATTTGTGTGGAAAAGGAAAGAATAATTTGAATTAGGTTTTATAAACAGAAGAGGAACCCCAGAACGTGCCTGAGCCAGCACTGCAGAGCAGCCCCTCCTCCTGGGTCACTGCAGGAACTCCCTCCGGAGGGGAGCAGAGAAGATCTCTGGCTCTCAAAGCGTGGAAAAGCCCAGAAAAACTGCAAAACCCCAAAGGACACCCCAAAGACGAGCCGAGGGGAACCCTCTGTGACGGACCAGGAGCAGAGCTCCATCACTTCCCCTCTCCCGCCCTGCGCTGCTGAGCCAGCCTTTTTCATTTTTACTTTTCCACTCACTCCCCACAGATTCCTTAATTTAGCCCTTCTGTTGACTTGGGAGGTTGCAGAATGGAAAAAGGAAAGTGCAAGCAGGCAGGTGAGGGGAGGGTTATCCCGACCTCGGCTGCCCGGCTCCCGGGAGCAGGCGGTTCCTGCTGGGCAAGCTCCAGCTGAGCTGGATCCCCGCGGATTCGGGCACTGCCGGAGCCCGGGCTCACCGCTCAGCCCAGCCCAGCTCAGCTCAGCCCAGCCCAGCCCAGCCCAGCCCAGCCCAGCTCAGCTCAGCCCAGCCCAGCCCAGCTCAGCCCAGCTCAGCCCAGCTCAGCTCAGCCCAGCTCAGCCCAGCTCAGCTCAGCCCAGCCCAGCCCAGCTCAGCTCAGCCCAGCCCAGCCCAGCTCAGCTCAGCCCAGCCCAGCCCAGCTCAGCTCAGCCCAGCCCAGCCCAGCTCAGCCCAGCCCAGCCCAGCCCAGCCCAGCCCAGCTCAGCCCAGCCCAGCTCAGCCCAGCCCAGCCCAGCTCAGCTCAGCCCAGCCCAGCCCAGCTCAGCTCAGCCCAGCCCAGCCCAGCTCAGCCCAGCCCAGCCCAGCCCAGCCCAGCTCAGCTCAGCCCAGCCCAGCCCAGCTCAGCTCAGCCCAGCCCAGCTCAGCTCAGCCCAGCTCAGCTCAGCCCAGCTCAGCCCAGCCCAGCTCAGCCCTTCCTCGAGCATCTCTGAGCTTTCACTCCCCGTGGCGAAACAGAAGAGGAGAGAATCTCCCCCACCCACAAAGCCTTCCCAAAAAAACAACTGAATTTTATCACCGACCGGTGCAAGGAAAACTGTTTCCAAACCAGAAGCAGAAATATCTTTAAAATAATAATACTATTAATACTACTGCTAATAATAATGATAAATTTTAAGTGATAATTTTAGAAAACCCACCCTGCATAATAAAGCACATATCTAACACAAAAAACCTTGCGTTTGCTTTGAGGACAGCTCTGCAAGCGCTCCAGGGGGTTTCTCCAGAAAGACAAGGAAAAAACAAAACAAAACAAAACAAGCAGAAAAAAAAAAAAAAAAAAAAAAAAAAAAAAAAGGAAAAAATGCGTTTTGGCCATTCATCACCCCAGCAGGACACGGAGCAGCTGTGGGGACTGGCCCCAGCACAGGGGCCACCTTTTCCAGGCAGCCCCAGCAGAGCCGCTGGCTCTGGGGACCCGCGGCTGAGCGGAGCGCTTTGAGGGACGGAGAGGAGCCAGCGCAGCCCTCGGGCCGGGTTCACTCACATCCCCTCCCCCGCCGCTTTAAAACACTCGGAGTGCCTCAACAGCAGGAAACACCCGAAGCAAAAATACCGCGGGCAGGAACCCAGGGGCACAGGGGACACGCAAGAGCAAGGAGCGGATTTCCTCCCCAAAACATCGCACCCCTGACAGGGACCGTGACCCTGCCGCGGGCTGGCCCTGCCACTCGTCCTCGAGTGCCGTCACCCTTCTGCGGGGACCTGCCAGCTCCCGAGAGGGACAAACAGCTTTTTATTGCCTCTGGCTTGTTTTCCCTCCATAAAGGGGTTTTTTGTTCAAAGGTGTCCCGTAGTTACTTGCAAATGTTACTGTGGGTGGGACATTTATATATATATATATATATATGTGTGTGTGTGTGTGTGTACATGTATATATGCATATATATATGTATATATATATAAATTAAAATACTGTCTACATATTACACATATACACATATATTTACTATACATATACTATATATATGATATATATAAGCTATCAGTGGGTGAATAAGTTATATTAGTTGGTTATCAAATGAGACATACATCTATAATCTCAAATGGGAAATTATATACATATATAAAATCTCAAATGGGACATATATATGTATAGATATCAAAATCTCAGATTGGACATATGTTGCTCTCAAATGGAGCACATGTAATCTCAAATGGGACATACATATACAATCTCAAATGAAGAACATGTAAATAGAATCTCAAATGGGATATATAAGTGTATATTTAATCTCAAGTGGGTTCATGTAGGACCAGAGGGTACCAAGCCAGGACCTGCATCAGCACATCCCACAGATTTCTGAGCATTTAAATGTTAGGAGGATTCTGATGATCAGAGCAGTGACACTTAGGTTTAGGACCACTATAGATCTAGATTTTAACAAGAGGTATAACATTTCAGCTTTCAGCCATCACAGGTCACAAACTGATGCCACCACATGTCCTGAATGTCCAGGGATGTGTTGGACCAGGCAGCACACGGACAGATGGGATCACCACCAAACCACAGCCTGGCCACAGACTCACCACCTCTGCGGGTGAGAAAGAGAAAAGGTTTTTATAGAGTGATAACGAGCAGCCAAACCTCAAAAACCGGGAGCAGCAAACCAGCAAATGCTCGTTACAAACACGAGGTTAATCGCTGGCAAGGATTAATTCAACATCTCTCTGGACTCAGATGTGACCCTGCTTGCACGAGATGACTGGCTCGACTCACCCACCCAGCGTGGAGAGGACCATCAGCATTAATCCTGAGGGGAATTAGGAGCCTCCTGTGCAGCTCTTCCTCACAGGCAGCGCTGGGATGAGGGGGGAGCAGGCAGCCCTGCCTGCCAGGGGTTAACCGCCCACGGAGGAGCCTCCGGTGCACGCTCACGTCATGGAAACACTGGAGTAACCACAATTTTCTCTGCTGCTTGCTCCGGTTTTTTCAACATTTCTACACTTCCAGCCCAGATCTCTGCTACCTGTTTTCCAGCAAGGTAACTGGTACCAACAGCAGCTCCACTGAGCACTGGGGGATTTTTTTTTTAAATATAGGTTATTGATAAACTTTCTACTTCCAGTGCTACCAACACTGAAGAAAAAAAAAAAAAAAAAAAAAAAAAAAAAAAAAAAAAAGAGTAACAATAACACCCCCAAAAAATTATCCTATGCAGAATAATAAATGGGCTGTGGGGTTGGTGCTTTCTGAGTTTTCTGCATGTTAATCTTGCACTGGGTTGGACTGAACCAGACAGCTCTCTCCTGCTGCCACCCAGAGTGGGCAGAGGCCCCTTCTCCTCCATCCATCCCTCCCACCTATCCCAGTGCCCTCAGCACCAGCTGTTTCTCCTGCCCAAGGTGCTCCAGCTGAGCAGGAGGAGCTGCCTGCATTGCCTTCACCCCATCTGAGATGCCATGGGAAGTCATCCATGTGTGCTACGTGAGAACCAGGGGAAGGGGAAGGGAAAAAAAGGAGGGTGAAAAGCGAAAAAATGAAAGAAATATAAAAAAGTAAGCAGAAAACCCCAACATTCTTCTGATAATCATGTATTTTGACCTTGTAACTGAGACCATGAGTGCCAGCAGTGCCAGAAAACATCACCATGCTCAGCTCCTGGTCCACATCCCAGTGCCTCCCCTCTGGAACACTTTTCCAGCCCATTACTGCACTAACCCACATCCCAGCAGGCAGCCCAGCAGAAAACAGCCTCATGTCTGCTTCCCACTGCTCGTGACCAGCAGAGAGAAGCAAGGGACTGGGCAGGGAGCACTGCCTAAGTGCCCTGATGGGCTTCTCCCATCGAAAATAGTGAGTAGGAATTCAAGAGCACCCATGTGCAATGTCAGCACCCACATGTCCAGCATTACCTGCCCAAAGAGGTTTGTTATTCTGCTTTTAATGCCCTATTCCTCCATGGAATACAGCCCAGGTGTTGCTCTTAACTTCTCAGTCCTTCTTTCAACAGCCCTGAAAACATTAACAGGGATGGATCATCCACTGGCCCCCAGGTGAACTTGATGGACCAAGAGAAGGGTTTTGAGGCTGGTCCAGCCTCAGCAATGCCTCACAGGGAGGAGCCCCTTCCCCAGGAGTGGGGCAGCACCAGCTGGTTAAAAGGCACAGGATGCAAACCCTCAACATCTGGCTCTTAGCTTACAAAAAATAACCCTAAAAAAAAACCCCAACAATATTTTGGAGGGATCTCAGCATCCCAACTGACTCTGCAAGCACTGTGTGTGGGAGAAAAATCAAAGCTGGCTCCTCCAGAGGTTTGAGCATACAAAACAGCATCAAACCACTTCATTTTTCAGGACTATGAAAACAGAAGCACCTCAGGGCTGCCAGCAGCCCTGTGAGGCTCCTGATGCCCTTTGCTGGCCAGTTCAGATCCCTGATGCAAATCACAGGACAGCCCTGGGAACGCTGCTCTCCGGGGAGCTTTTGTGCATAGAGGATCAACCATGGCCTTGAGTGCTGCACAGGGCAGCTGCCACCACCAGAAACAACAACCACCTGCTTTAAGTCACTTGAAGTGTCCCTTCCTCAGCCCTGAGCCTTGCTCAGCCCTGCTTTGTGAGAGCATTTGCACCCCTGGCCCGTGTTCAGGGATGTACCATGGGGTCCGTGCCAGAGGCATCACCTGGGCTGTGGCTGTGCCAGGACAGAGCCAACCCACAGCCAGGAGCTTCCTGTTCTCACACCAACCCTTCTGCAGGAGCAGATCAAACGCAGAGTGAAAAGGCAGCAGCTTGGATGCTTCTCAAAAATTAAAATTCTCCTTGGGAGAAAGAAAGCAACAGCAACAGCAGGCATGGAGTGAGGCTTTTTACTCAAGAAAAATGGGTTTGAGAGAAGCTTTAGAAAGGGAAACTCGCTTGCAACATAATTATCAGTAGGATTTTTCAGGGATTTACCCTGGGGGGAGATGACCACAGAAATGGAACACTTCAAATCAGATCTGGAGGTAAGAGAAGGCTTAAAACATGCAGAAAGACCAGTGGTGCTGAAATGGCAAAGAGCGGAGGTGTGACTTTATGGTGATGGCAAGTATGGCTCTAGGATGGCCATACACTCTTGGCTGGAGTAGAGACTTCAAAAGAGCCACCTGAATTACTGGGGAAAAGGATTATCCTGGGAGAAGGGGGGGATCCTGCTGCTAAAGGTGTTTTTGGAGGACATGTTCCAGCCCCTTCCTGGAAGCAGCACATCCCAAGCCAGCATCTGGGCATCCACAGTGCATCCAGCTCCTCTTAAATCAGTGTTTTGTAGCACCAGCTCTACCACCCCCAGCTTTAAAACCAGCAATGAATTAAAAATATTCATGAAATAACACTTGTGCCACAAGGCAGACCAACCCCAGGGGTAAACATGAGACCTGCAGGCACAATCCCTTCTCCCACAGCAGAGTTTCTGTGTCTTCCTGCCCTGCAAATCTTCCTTCCCTGGTTCCTGCAGCATTTAGACAGCAGATGTCAGTTTTTCTGAACATTGCTCTTGATTCACAGTTTTTTTTAAAGGTAGGTGTGAATGCAGGTAACCTCAGAGGATGGCACGGAGATGAAAATCTCAAGTTTCCCTGTCAATTATGAAAACTTTGTGTAGTCTCTCCCCAAATTTGAAGGCACTCGCAAGGTTTGAATGCCTCAGCATGTCTCCTCAGGGAAAGGATTTGGAGGAGGAGAAAAAAAAAACCCCACAACCCGTAGCATGTTTATGAATCAGACTGTTCAGCGTGTGTTTTGGGGGTGGAAAAGGTGGGCGATGCACAGAGGAACAGAGCGCAGAGTTTGATGACTCAGAAAATGCTGCTTTTCCTCTTCTTGCTGCCACCTCAAATACTTCAGCGTGAAATAGAAATTTTATTTCTTTTCGTTTTTTTTTTTCTTTTTATTATTGTCAGGAGAGAGCTGGAGCATAACCTTGGCTCGTTAGCAACCGCCAGCAGCTAATTCAACGTCAGGCCCCGCACCGCAGGCGGAGTGCGCGCAGACACACGCGTGTGCCGACGGATGCACACACACATCCTGGGGAAAGGATGCAAATAAATCAGAGATCGGTGGTGTTTCTAGCAAAACAGGGGCTCAGATGTGAGGATGAGCCTTGGTGGGTTTGAGGAGAGGAGGAGCGCAGCTCAGGCTGGATTTGGGCTTGGGGATGTCTCCTCCTCCTGCCCAGGCAGGCTGGGCATGCACATGGGAGAATATACACAAAGATTTGGGGATCCTGAGTGAGGCTTGCAGAGACACAGGGAGGTGTGGTGGAAAAAACAAGCAGATTTTCTGGTGGGCTTTGAGTTGAAGCTGGTTTGAGTAACACTTAGACACAGCTACATTGCACCTTCAGCAAGGCATGGGATGTACAGAGCACAGGGTACCCGTGGGGTCACCCCCGGAGCAGGGCGGGTGAAGAACAGGATGGGTGAGCCCCCAAGGAGGGCGGATGGGCAGGATGGTCCTGCCCAGCTGAGTTTCCAACCACAGCAGGGCTTCTGCTTCAGAGTCAGAGGAGATGAGACACCAGATGAGATAAACACCCCTATGCTGAAGCCTCGAGTTTGACTCTGCTGACATTCACAGCCCATTTAGGTTACCGATGGAGCAAATAAAATTATGCATACACATTAATGGCAGCAATATCCTGCCTGAAATGTACGCTCATTTACACTCAGAAATCCATTTAGAAGAGATAAATCAGAGCTATATTTAAAACAGAAAAATCACTTGTCTGTCCACAAAGCAACTCCTGTTTACATCTGTCATTCCTTGGCAAAAATCAAATCATTTCAAGGGAAATCGTGCCCCTGGTTTTACATTCAGGAAGGGTGCATGCCTGTACCCTCCTGCTCAGTCTGTTATAAAATAACAGATGTGCATTTGGTTATTTTTGTTTGTTTGCGGCTTTTTTTAAAGTTTTGTGGTCTAAAAGCAACCTGTGGAGCTTGGGATGGGAAGAGGTATAGGGAACCACCTGCCAGGCACATGTGAGACATCCAAAGCATTTATTAATTAAAATTGACTTGGGAGATTCAGAATTGCCATGGTGAGACCTAAATGTTCTGCGGCTTCTCCAGTTTCCTTGGCAAATGAAAGGCCATGCTGACAGCACTGATGACAGAGCTGAAACGAGAACACAAGCTCTTCCTAATGGAGAAATATCTTCTTCCACTCCAGTAATCTGTACTGCACTGCTTGGCTCCCCAGCCACGAGCTGGAGATACCAAATAATCAGTATTGGTCTCTGCTTCCTTCTGAAAATGTGTTTGTGAGCACTGGATCTGAAAAAAAACAATTTTAAGCTCCAAAAGAATACCGCCCCCCAAAAATAAAATTATTTTGTATCAGTCACACCAATGATGGCTGCTTCTCACTTAACGTCAGAGCTCATTGCAGCTCATATTTTTTTTAAATGCAATAAAAAAGCAGCAGCCAGCAGCTCTATGAAGCATGTCAGGAGGCAGTTTTTCAGAAAGATGATGTATTTTAGATTGTGATTCACGACCACACTGCCAGTTTAGAGTTCAAGATTAGAAGGAAATGAATGAATGTGAGACAGGAGGGTGCGAAAATGAAAGTAGCTGGAGCTGAAGGCCTGCTCTGCACTTCAAGCCACACAAGATTTTTCTTCCCCTTCTGTGCAAGCTCAAACGAGTCACCAAACTGCCCCACACTTCTGCTGCTAGAGCTGAATTTAAACCTAAATTGAAATGCAATTTAATACAGCCCATCTCCAAGCCCAGCTAGTTGTCCCAAGCTGCTCCCAGACAGGACACTCAAGGGTATCCCAGCAGAGCCAAGAGGTTGGTGCCTGCTGCCACAACACAGCCAGCAAGTTCTCACCATGCTGGAAAGAAACCCCACTTTTTGCTTAAAATCAAGGTTTTAAACCAAGCAAACCGCACAGGTCCCTATCTGCATGGTTTTAAGCTGTTCTAAACTGTCTATGTCTCATTTGCACCATGAAAAAAATATAAATACTGCTCAGAAATTGCAAAAGTTCAGAATTCTTAAAAACCTTTGACCACATTTCACTGAGGGTTGCACTGCCCACATCACTGCTCTCAACATTCAGGCACATCACTGCGAGCTGTGCAGTACAGGAGCTGCAGAGCTGTGCTTGGAAGGTGAAAGACACAGGACACCCCAAAGTCAGCAGCTCTTGTGAACCAACAGCCTGTGAGAAACCCAATGCTGGAGGGCATGAGAAACAAAACTGCCAAGCGAGGAGAGTACAGAGACACTGCTTGCAAGAGGAGGAAGCAAAAAGAAAAAAAATTGAAGGCAAACTAATTGCCACCACTAACCCTTGGCTCTGCACCTACGTCACAGCTTTGAGCTCCCTTTTTCAAGGCAGAGCCCGGTGGCACTGAGCAGCCAACGTGCCTGACTCAGTGATGATGATTCACTTGGGCAAACAGAGGGACAAAGCCACCAGGAGCCCCACAGTGGTGATGCCCATCGGTGACACCCTGCTGCACAGCACACACACCCCTCTGCCACATGCTCCTGTGGGGCCAGGGCATGGCACAGAAACTGGCTGCAATTATACCCTGAAATCAGACCAGCCACCTGTTTGATAAGGATGTATTTTGCCTTCAGCCCCCAAAGCAGAGGGGCTCCTCCCAGTTAACCAGACAGGTCCCCAGCTGCCCTTCTCCAAAATCAAGCCTAACAGGAGCAGATGTGATGCTCCATTGCTTGCAGCTGGTGCAGGTGCTCCATGGCAAGAGCTCCCAAGTGCAGCCCTGACCATGCTGGCTCAGGGAACAGAGCTGAAGCTGCCTGGCACAGGGAGCACTGGTGGGATGGGGGGCCCTGAGCACAGCTCAGCACAGGACAGCTGCCCACAGGGCTGGAGGAGTCACAGCCCTCTGATCCCACCTAACACAGCCCTCCCAACAAACAGAAATGCAGACAGCAATCTTGCCAGCATCTACTCAGGCTTTCCTTAGAATCATCCGTGAGGATCAAGCAAAAAGCAGATGCAACAAGCTCCAACCCAGGAGAGAGTTTACACACGGATCTCCTTGCAGAAGTTTGAGAAGGGACTCACTGCTCCAAAGCACTGGAGCAAACCACCCTAACCTCTCTTGGCTCCTATGCAGATGTAACCACCTCGGTCACAGCTTGAACAAAGCCACCCTAAAATCACCTGCATAGGTCCAGACACCCCAGCCAGCCCCTCCTGGGCACACTGAACGCTTTCAAAACCCACGTTTACAAATTCCCCTTCTCAGTCCCGTGAAGATGCCCAGCTGCTCGCAGAGGGTCCCCCGGGTCAGTGTGACACCGGCAGGGCCGGGACACGGACCGTGCCCTCCCCACCGCTCCCTGTCCCACAGCAGCACCCGCAGCCAGGGTGCTGGGAGGGGTGAGCGAGACCCAACCCCACCAGGACACCTCTCACGGCTCTTTTGGGGCTTCCCTCTGTCAGCCGCAGGCAATGAGACCTTCCCCTCTTTCCTTCCTGGTAACAAGATATCGCTGTCCCTCCCCGCTCTCTGTCACTCCGCCAGCGGAATTAACACCCCGTTAATTGCCGACGTTCCTGGCCGCTCGAACCCTCAGTAATTAGCCTTTAATTAAAGCCGATAAATATTGCCCTAATCAACAGGTGTCCCGCGGCACATCCCCCCCGATCCTCCGCACAGCCGGGCCGGGAGGATGCTCCGGGGGGATCCATGGCAGCACCCCTTCGGTACCGGCGGGGAGGATCCCGGTCCACATCTCCATCCCGGCGGGGAGGGTCCGGGTCCACATCCCGATCCCGCTAGGGAGGATCCCGGTCCACATGCCGGTCCCGGTCCCGGTCCCGATAGGGAGGATGCCAGCCGGGATGCCGGTGTCCCGTTAGCGCTGCCCCATCCCACCCCCGCCCCGCATCCCACGGCGATCCCGCGGCGCCGCACTGACCATTGGGGCCGTACTTCTCCCGGTTGCGACGGACCTGCTCCGGGCTGAGCCCGCAGCTCTCGCTGACCCCAAAGCGGCGGAGCACGTCGAGCACGGGGATGCTGTGCGCCGCCTCCATGCCCCGGCCCGGGGGTGCTGGCCGGGGGCGCAGGAGGCACACGGGGCGCCGCTCGCACGGCGATGCCTCGGCACCTCTCCGCCCGCCCGGCGCCGGGCCCGCCCCGGCACCGCCCCGGCACCGGCCCGGCACCGCCCCGCGCCGCTCCCCGCCTCCCCCGGGGCCCAGCGCCGCCCCTCGGCAGCGCCGGCACCGCGGGACCCCCGGGCTGCGGCACCGGCCCCGCGCCCGCCGGGGGCAGGGGTCGGAAGGGACATTACAGCTCATCTCGTCCCACCCCTGCCGTGGCAGGGACACCTCCCGCTGTCCCAGGCTGCTCCAAGCCCTGTCCAGCCTGGCCTTGGGCACTGCCAGGGATCCAGGGGCAGCCACAGCTGCTCTGGGCATCCTGTGCCAGGGCCTGCCCACCCTGCCAGGGAACAATTTCCTCCTCATGTCTAATCTAAATCTTTCCTCCTTCAGCTTAAAGCCATTTCCCCTTGTCCTGTCACTCCAGGTCTTTGTCCAAAGTCCCTCTCCAGCTCTCCTGGAGCCCCTTTAGACACTGGACAGGCTCTGGGGTCTCCCTGGAGCCTTCTCTTCTCCAGGCTGAGCAGCCCAGCTCTCTCAGCCTGTTGATGTTTTGTCAGATTTCCAGGCTGAGAAGTAGGCAGGTTTGTGGGCAGTGGAAACAGTCCAGAGGAAATAGCTGTTTCTTAAGCAGTTAAGAGGAGAGGTAAAATTTCCATCACAAAAAAAGAATATTAAAAATATCAGGAGGAATAGAAGGAGGTGGGAATGCTGCATGGGTGCAGCTCAGCTGTGGGGTCTAAGGGGACTGCCTAAGAGTGATGCTCTCTGGGTCCCCTCCAGCACTCTACTTCCAGATGGAAACTGAGCATTCCCCAACCCTGCTCCTACTCTTCTGGAAGCACAGCAGTTCCATGTCCACTGACTTTGGTGGGATCAGGATTATCACTGTATGATAGCAGCAGGAGCCCTGGGATTACAAATCCCTGCCTGACACTTGTGGAAACCACTGACGCTGCTCCCATCAATGCACAGTATGCAGAGAGAGGCAGTTGTGCTGGGCTGCCTTTGTCTTTGGAAATGTGAGATGTAAATTGTCACTGCAGGGAGACAGAGGAAGGATCCAAGGGACCTCCTGTGTGGTACACCCTGAGCACCAGCCTCACTGTGCTTGTCCCAGACATCCTGGGACACCCCACACTTCACACTCCTCAGTGCTCCTTGTCCCCACACAGAAGGAAGAGCATCCATGTTTGAGGAATGGGCTTGTCCTGGAGGCTCTTATGTTTTTGCAAGGATTTTTCAACCTCACTCCCCTGTTTAGCCAGGTTCCCTGTCCCTGTCCTGCCCAGCTCCAGATGGGCCAGAGCTCCAGTTACACCACACAAGGGCTTTACATCCCTCTTTGTGACAGGCTGCTTAAATGACTTCTTCAGCAGCAAAATGACTGTTTTTAGCAGCTCCCCCAGGCATCAGAGACCACCAGCAGCACCATGACAGCTACCCTGATCTGGAAAAGGAGGCTTGCCCCAAAATCCACGGTACAATCCAGCTAAGGGTCACCACCACCACCACACCTGTGGGATTTTCGATGTAGTGCACCTGGCCCGGCTCCCTCGCTCCAGCAGCTCTTCCATGACCCGGCTCAAACCTGCTCCCAGTGACTCTCCCCATGTGAACACCAACTTCTGACTTTTCAGGTACTTCCAGTTTTCCCACTGTTGCTGGAAGAAGCCTGTAGCTGATGGTGACTGGCAGTGCTCTGAGAGGGTGACAAACCCAACTTCTACAGAAACATACCCAAGGCAGAACCAGAGACAGTGGCCACTGCAAGGAAGTGACAGCAGATATCTCAGGGAGGAGCTCTGGCTTATTTATTTCTATGTAAATTCATTTATAGAAAATGCCTTGCAGCTTCCACTGGAGTGAAGGTCCTGAAGCAATGCAGGTTCCATTTCCAAGTTTGATAAATGCATTTTTTTTGGTTCACTGCAGCTGAGGCATGGGAGGCAGAGGGTGCTCCAGAGCTCAGCCCAGCATGTCACAGATCCTCCTGCAAGGAGCACAGCTCCCAGCCCTGTGGGCTGGCCTTGCTTCAAGCTCTGTCATTGCATTCCTCTGCCTCTCATGAGTGTTTTGGGAGGAAAAGTGCTGTTTCTGCTGCTGAGCCTCCCAGGCAATAGTGCTGCCCTTGGCCAGTCTGCCCCAGAGCTCCCTGGCTTGTGAGGCTGAGTGGTTCACAGAATCCCAGGATGGATCAGGCTGGAAAAGACCACAGTAACTCATCTGGTCCAACCTTCCTGCTCCAGCAGGGTCATCCCAGAGCACATGGCACAGTGTGTGTCCAGAGGGTTCTGGAATATCTCCAGTGAGGGAGACTCCACACCCTCTCTGGGCAGATAGTTCAGTGCTTGGTCAATGTAAATGAAAGAAGTTCTTCCTCATGTTGAGGTAGAACTTCCTGGACATCAATTTCTGCCCATTATCTCTTGTACTGTTTCTGGGCACTGCTGGGAAGAGCCTGGTCCATTTTCTTGACATCTCCCCTTCAGATACTGACAGACATGGATGAGGCCCCCTCTCAGTCATCTCTTCTTGAGGCTGAATGGGCTCAGTTCTCTCAGCCTGTCCTCATTGGAGAGATTTCCACCCGGTTCCTGGGAAGAACTGATGTGATGTGAAAACATTAACACATAACGTGCTCTTGACCAGGGGCACAAAGGACCTGATGCAGTAGATCACCCCCAAAACGTGGGGGCTGCTCTCAAAGCAGTGACTCTGGCAGGGGTGGGATGGGACTGCTCGTCCCCCAGCCTGCAGCCCGTGTGGGTGCTCCTGACAGGTAGCTGCCCTGGCCTTGTTAGCCTATTTCAGGGCAAACATGCTGCCCTGAGAGCAAAGCCTTTGGAAAGAGGGTTCTTGGTGTCCTGCAGGGCGTGATTTAGATGAGGCCCTACACCACAAACTGCATCACCTGCACGCCAGAGGGTGAAGGTCTGGTTTAATGCTCATTGTGCAGACCAAGAACAGGGACAAGACACAGCTCAAGCTATGTGAATGTGCATGTACCACCTGGAGACCCTCACTGATCTCCCTAACATCTCCTGACCCTTTTGTGATATTCTCCCAGCCCAGCAGTGTCCCACCTCACACCTGAGTCCAGCCCAGGTGCAGGCTGTTGTTCCTGCTTCTCCCCGTTTCATGGGATGATGCCAGTCCTTGTCCTGGAAAAGAGCACAAAGATGATGTCCCAGCTGCAAAGGTGAAAGTTTGACAAGGTTGGGAGCGACTGAGATGAGAGTTACAAAGGGAACATCTGGCAGCCCTGCTAACAAGGCAGCACCATCCACCCCGCCTATAATTAAGCAATCCATGAAAACCATTAGCGACAGGAAGCTGTAAATTAGTCCGTGAGGGGGAAACGGACTGAAAACACTCAATACTGCAAGGGAAGGGTCCACAGACATCCCGGGCTGTGGAGGGAGCTGGGCTCCATCCCTGGCAGCCCCCTCGAGTGTGGGGGATTCCCTTCTGTACTGGGCTTGCCCTGAAACAAAGGGCAAACCTCCTTGTTTATCTTGGCTTCCCCCACAGTAAAAACTTTTGGAGGTAAACACGCTTAAGAGAGCCATAAAAAGAAGAAAATAATGTATTTAACACCTCCCAGGCTACTGAGGAGGTTTTTTTGTGGGCTTTTTTTTTTTTCCGTGGCTGTGGTGTGGGAGGAAGAGCAGGACCCAGCCAGGGCTGACAGCGCTGTACAAGACATGGAAGTCTACAGGCAGTTTTGATTTTAATCTTGCTTCTCCACAAGGAAATCAGGAGTAACTCTCCCCGAAGGCGTGGATTTGCGCTGCTCCGCTCCCTGGCTGGGGGTGAGGGCGCTGGGATGGCTGGAGCCGCCTGTGTGCTGGGGAGCAGCCCCAGGCTCGGGCAATGACAGAAAATACAGGGCTTTTAGCGGACTCTTCCATCCTCGCTGCTTCTACACCAGCGTGGTTTAGCGTCCACATCTCCCCAGCTCTCTCAGGTCGAGCTCATCCCGGTGCAGAGGGCGTTAGGAGCGGGTGGCAGCTGCAGGAGCCAGCCCTTGGATGCGCCCTACACACCTTTCCAGGGATGTCACTGCCACCCCCCGAGGTCACCACAGCTGCACATCCGCGGTGGTGGCTCCCAGGAGAGCAGCTGAGAGCCCGAGGAGAGCAAATTCAGGGCTCACCACCCCAAACCCAGCAGCTGATGCGGCACCAGGAGGTGCGAATCTCTTCTCTCAGCAGCTCTCACCTTCCTCGGTCAGCCCGGGTGAGGTGCTGCTGCCCCAGGTCCTGCTCCCACACCCTCCCTGGCCCCAGGGCTGTCACACACAGGGATATTAATTAATTAATTGGAGGCGACAGTGCCACTGCCATTTGCCATTCTGCTCCAGGCTTCCTCTCACTGCATACCCCAGTTCACAGACAGCAAATCCCCATCCACAAGGGAGAGTCAGGAACAGCTTTTTTTTTTTTTTTTCCTGCAGCAGCTCAGATATTTGCTTTTCCTATGGAGAAAAAAAAGATAATACTCCTTGAAATAACAGTTTGAGGCTTTTCTAAATGTTACATGCCAGCCGACCTTTCAGAGGCAGGCTTAGGGGTTTATTTCTAATCCCCTGGCCAGGACTTGCAGCAGCTTGGGTCAATCCTGCTCCCTGAGGACTCAAACATCAATCCTCACCACCACGATGCTCAGGGCTGGAGCTCTGGTGTTCCCACCCTTCCTGGAAATATATTCCCTTGGCTGTGCATCCTGTGCTGCCCTGTGCACCTTGAGGTGGTGTGGGGGTGTGGTTACCAGCAGGATTTGGCTTCTTGGAGCACCAGTGCAGCCACTGAAGGTGGCAGGGAAGCACCAGGCCTGCCATGCATGCCAGCAGGGTGCAGGGGATGGTGTGGATTTGCAGCACAGGGTGCAGCAGTGCCAGCTCTGCAGAGCCCACCTCAGGCCATGCACGACAGGGAGGGGTATCCTGGGAACACCTGGCCAGCACAGGGTGTCACATCTAGGGACAATGAGGAGGAACAGTCTGTCTGGGCGTGGATTTTCTGTGGGAGGCCGTGGCTGCACAGGGCAGTCACCCTGTTTTCCAGCTCTGATCCCACTGCAGATGGCTCTGAAAATTAGGATTCACTGAAGTGCCAGACTTTTACAACAGCAGCTTTTAAGCACATGTTCTTAGCTTATCTTCCATGGCCCTGTCCACAATTAAGCTGGAAGTGAGGCTTTCCCAAGTGCAATGCCCCATCTGGGGCATGTCTGGAATGGCTGCCCAAACTAGACTTGAGCTCCTGTGGCGTTTCCAAACTCGCTGGCATTTTCCCCCAGCAGCACACTTAGGAGCCTCTGTTTATGAATCCAGGCTGGTATTGGCCTATTATTTTATTTTTTTTAAAAACTGTATTCCAATTCCTTTCAAAGGCAGGAAAATACATTAATATCCATTAAAGAGGGAACACCACAACACTCGCTCTGACACTCAAATGGGTTTTTCCCTGATGCAAAATGCCTCCTGGAAAAAAACGTGCCTTTGTGGTGTGTCATTCCTGGGATTTTACTGGAGTTTAGGAAACAGAGAAAACAACACACCAGGAGGCTCCCAGGCAGCACCAGGGGTCCCTCACATACCTGGGGCTGGGTTCATGGCTGAGGTGGTTAATTCAGCCCTCTCCCTGTGGGCGGAATTTCACTCCATGTTTCCTTCCAGCAAAAGCAGAAGCCAGAAATGGAAAAAGGTCTGGTTTTCAGCAAGCAGAAGGAATAATTCCTGCTCTCCATGGAGATGTGATGTTCACCAAGGGGAGGGTGAGGGCTGGAGACTTGCTTGGCCTTGGACCAGCATCACCAGGGTTTGCCTCTCTCTTTCATATCCTCAGCACTCTCCCCTCCCCTGCCAAGCAGGAATTGCAGGATATCACAGCCAGGATATCCCTGGCCCCCTCTGACTGCTCCTGTCCGTTGGCCAGGGACAAACATCACAATGGCTTTGAAGCCAAAAATGCCCAGGGGATGTGGGGATGTAACCAGGGGAGCAAACCAACCTCACCCCTCCTCACCCATGGAGGTGCCAGGAGGGAGCTCACCCCAGCATGGAGCTGTGGAATCCAAGGGGATCAGCACCTGACACACTGCATGGGATAATGGGCTGGGTTTTTACCACATTATTTCTTTTTAATACTGAAGAGAGGGAAAAGGAGAAACAGGGGGGTTCTGATGGCGTGAGTCCTTCCTGCAGTTTCCCAGGGGATTGGCTGCCCACATCGAGCCACGCTGAGGACAGGAGAGGAGCTTGTCCCATGGCCTGCACTCATCTCCTGCTCCCCTGCAGGTCACCAGGGTCACCCTGCTGAGACCTGGGGCTGCCCTGATCTCAGCCAGCGGCTGACCCGCACAGTGTAAGAATAATAACAAAGGAAAATTTTAAAATATTTAATTAAAAAAAAAAAAAACTTTAAAACATTTTAAAAGAAAAATGAAAACAACAAGATTTTAAAAATAACAGTTTAAAAAGTAATTTGAAATAAAAGAAAAATATATTAAAAATAAAAATTAAAAGCCACTGCAGGGCCAGGCCCCATGCACCAGCCAGCATGGGAGAAAGGGAGTCAGGATGTCCCAGCTTCACCTCTGCAGCTGCAGAGATCCCACCAGGGCTGTCACACCCTGACAGTGAGGAGGGAACCCTGGATATGTCACTAGGATGGAAAATAAACTCTGTGCACAGTCTGGAGCCAAGCTGGGCGATGAGCATCCTGTCTTCCTCCAGGCTCTTTGCTGCCTCTGAACCATCAGAAATGTGTCCAAACGGGTCATTAGTGCCATGTGTGCAGCAGTGGGGCTCAGGGAAGTGACCTTCAGCCAGGCTGGGAGCCCCAGCCCTGCTATTTTTAACGGAGCAGCAGGCAGGCAGCAGCGCCTTTCCTTCCTCTTTTCCTTAGTGAGTGCTGAACAAAGGCAAGCCAGATAAACCTGCAGCAGCCCTCAGCTTCGAGGCAGGGAAGCCCTCGAGAGACAAAAAAGGCAACCCAGCACATTTCTGTGCTGTGTTAGGATGGATGGTTCGGGCGGAGAATTGGGGAAACACGGCAGTGACTGTACGGATGCGTTTGTAGCCAAAAAAATGCAACTGGGCGGAAAAGGGACTGGTTTGACTGAGAAATCAAGCCGGAAAAAGCAGGGAGAAATAAAAGGCAGCAGCATTTTTTTTCCCCCCAAAAGTCCCAGGATCTTGTTCCAGCACTTCTTAAGGAAAAAAAAAGGGAATTCTTCCCTTTAAAGATTTCACTCTATATAAGAAGGGGAGGGATCCCAAATGATAAAAATCATAGGACTGTTTGGGGTGAAGGGACCAAAACAAAGGGTTTTTTTTTTTTAATGTAGCTCCCTTTACCGAAAGTTTTACTGTATTTTTCATCTTGAAAAGAGAAGCCAAGTCACCACCACCCCAATTTACACCCACATCAAGAAAATTTCTCAACCATCTGAAAATTTTCCATGAATTATCTAACACACTGCTACAGCTCCAGGGTACCTTATTGTTCTGGGTGCATTGATCCCCCAAAACACAGGGGCCATATCCCTGCACCATTCCCCAGAAAACACAAAGGTGTTTTGCATCAAAACTTTGGAGAATGAGCTGTCAGTCAGTGTAGTGGCTGTATTTACAGCTTCAGAGGGAGTCTGTGTTTTGCAGGTAGTCTGCAAAAGAAACAATATGTGGAGGGAGGTATGTAAGTATGGGGCTATTTATAGCTTGCAAATATATCGAGCGCTACCTACACGCAACACAGAAGACACTCTTTGCCAAACACCTCACATGCTGCTGTCAGCTTCTCCATCTCTCTTCCCTGAAAAAAAAAAAAAATCTCCTATATTAATCAGAGAGCAAATATATAGCCTGACAGGAACTGCTTTTGGCTCCACAAGGAAAAAAAATGTGTGTGATTGCTCAGTTTCGGTTTGGATTCTGAGCCTGGAATCGCTGTGGACTGCTGTTCACACCAAGGCTTTTGTGGGAGATTTAAAGCTTTTTTTTCCACATTTTTTCCTTCTAGATTGAGGAATTGGTGGTGGTTTCCCAGCTCCAAGCATCGCTCATGAGCATCCCTCCAAATCAAGTTGCTTTAGTTGTTCTTGCTGGGCTTGGGCCAAGCAGGTTCAAGCTGTGCCTGTGGCCAGAAACCAGGGACCAAGTAGGCAAAAATAAAGAAACCAACCCAGAAAAACCAACCTTTTGAAATCCTCCTCTTTACATTGCTCCGGGCACTGAGGCTTTGGGGGAAAACACATTCCCAAGATCAGAGAATCATGGAATGGTTTGGGTTAGAAGGGACCTTAAAGACCATCTATTTCCAATCCCCGTGCCACAGGCAGGGACACCTTCCACTATCCCAGGTTGCTCCAAACCCCATCAAACCTGTCCATGGACACTTCCAGGGATGGGGCAGCCGCAGCTGCTCTAGGGGGGAATGCCCCATCTCACCCTTCTGAAACCAAGGACCACTTACTTGCTTTTATTTATTTTGTGTGTTCTTTTATAAAGGCACAGCTCACCTTGCTCTCCCCACCTGCGTGCAGAGGCTCCATCCCAGCAGGCTCCTCCTATCCCCAGGTTTTCCCAAAGCAGTGTTCTCACTTGCACACCATTCCCTGCCATGGCAGGTGGCTCCAAGGGGCCCCTGAGGTGTGCATGGGTGAAAGGGAAGAGCTGGCAGCCAAGGAGAGGATGTGCCCACCTTCCCCTGGGTGATCAAGGGGCTGAAAAGCAAATTCACTGCTGAACTATGCCCCCAGTGCTCAGCTTGTGGGGCAGGGATGAGGGGAGCCCTGGGAAGGATGGGATGGGATGGGATGGAGCCAGGCTTTGCTCACCACCCCCAGCACCAGCGTGCCAGGGCTGCCCTCGGCATGGCGTCGCTGCGGTCGGGACGCCGGGAACAACCTTCCCACAAAAATTGAAGCCAGGAATCTGGAAATAAAAATATCACAGATGATTTCAGGCTTGCTGAAAGCATGATTGACTGTCTAATTCCCCTCCACACACACACACACTCTCCTTTCCTCACGACCAGGGTGACTCAGCCCTGGCATGGACACGGAGGCTTCTCGGCTCCTGCCCTTATGAAAATGTCCCCTCTCGGAAACGCCGCTCGGGGCCGAGCGGGCACTGCCAGTGCACACAGAGCCAGCCAGGGCTTTCTGCCACGCTCAGCAGAAACACCCACTGCCAACAGCACCTTCTCCATCGCCCTGGCATGCCCCTGCTCCCACTCAACCCCAAATCACCACGGGACTGAGGCTGCTGAGCGCCTCCACTGCTGGGCACGGGTCGTGGTGCGTTGGGAAAGCCAAACACAACAGCATTTGGAAAGTCACTAGTGCCATGGGATGGCCTCTAATTCCAGTGGTGGTTGTGGAAAATGCTGCCCATAAACCCATGGCTGTGCTGGGCTCAGCAGGTCCAGGCACGTGGAGGAAAATAAACCCCACGGCTCAAGGGAAACAGATGAGCCCCTTGGGATAACTCATCTCCCAAAGATGAGTTATTCCTGGACAAAGCTGTGAAGAGGAATGGTAGGAAAAGCAGTGCAGTGGGTATGACCTGGATTGTTCCTGCATTGGGGAATGAGAAAAGACACTGTCAAAGGAAAACAGGCTCCTTTAGGGCTGGCTTTTTATAGGGCTGCCTGCTCAAGGGCCATCAGGCCCGGCATGGTTTTGGTCTACATGGATTATTTTTAGTATGTGCAAGTCTTCACCATGCACTACGTACGAGCAGCCCTACTAGAGGCAGGGAAATCCTCCCTTGGCTGGCCCAGCTTCCCTTCCTGGCAGCAGGGATCAGTCAGCAATTTTCAGGCTCACCTTATGCCAGTGGTGCTGCAGCGGCCGAGTGTGACCCCAGCGATTAAACACAGCTCTCCTCATCCCAGCCTCCTCTCTCTCTGCTTCATTCACCCCTCCCAGCTGGTTTTTGCTGTTTCTGTCCCTTTATCCTCAGCCCCCAGTGCAGGATCCTCACGGCACCGGCAGCCCCACAGCACTTCAGGGCACTCCGGCCCCTGTGTGGGGACAAGTGGTTCCATGTGAGCTGGCATGTGCTCTGCCTGCCTCTTCTCCTGGAGTCTCTCACACCAATCTTGGCTTTCATGCTATTTTTACACTCCAAGTTTCAAGCTGTAGACATGCAGCAAGTGCTCTCCAAATGTAAACCCCAGGATGCATATATTTAGAATCTAGCATTTCTTTAAAAACAAGGTTTGGCTGAGTTTTTGTTTAAGGTCTAAATTCACAGCTCTGGAGGAAGGACCACGCAGGGCATCTCCTGGTACTGGTGGGATGCAATGTAGGACTTGGCTTCCTTCCTCTCCCCCTGTGAAATTACACGTGCCTGTTTTCCAGCTTCCCTGTGAAACCAGAAGATCTCTCCCCTCAGTCAACCTGATCACATAAGCTCATGAGTCCCCAAATGCACTTTAAGTATAATACAAAGAGCCAAACTGACATTTAAAACACAAGAATCCCCAGGTGCATAAAGACTAAGAGGGTTTACAAGTCACCCAGCTGCATCTCTCTGAAGATGGGGCAGAGCTGAGCCCTTGTCTCCTACATCAGAAACAGCCTGGGATAAAAAAGATTTCTTAAAAAATCAAATCAAATAAGAAAAATCACAAGAACATTCGCTGCTGGAACTGGTGATGGGGAGGGCGGGATGTCTGGAAGGAGCCTGTGCACACAACATGTGCCAAGGAAAGGGACGAGATGTGACAGCTCTGCACCCGTGCTCAGAGAGATGCAAAGAGCATCCCCCTGTGTGGGGCCACCCCAGGCTCCTGGCCAGGCACTGTGGAGCCCACCACAAGCCCCCTGAGTGCTGCCCTGGGGAAGCACAAAGCAGAGAGCTCAGAGAATGTGATTTGGAGCCAGTGTGGAGGCGGCTCTCTGCAGATGGCATCAACAGCAGCTCCAGTGCCAGCTCCACCGTGTGTCATCGGCTCTGCTCAGCCTGGAGTGATGCAAATAGAGCAAACAATGTCATTGTTGCTAGGATTTTTGGGCTCAGACTGCCTGGCCAGGCTGAGAGCCCACAGCAGGGATGGGGAAGGATGGCCACCAGGAGTGGTGTGATTTCAGCTGAAGAGGAAAGTGGGTAACTTTTCCAAAGGTTGAGTCCTTTCAGTGCACAAATGAATTTTTTTAATGGCTCAGATTATCAATAACACTTTTGGCTCCTGTAGGTCTCCAGGACATCAAAGTGTCCCCTGAGGGGCTTGGGATGGTGCAAGAGTCCCCTCAAGTGACCCAGTGCCCTGGGTTTGCTCAGCCCTGGGCTCTGAACTCATGGAAACATCTCAACCTCAATGCAAAAAAACTGACCAGAAACTGGCATTTATAAAACACCAGACATTTGCCTCTGAAACTCTCCCCCAGTGCCACATTGAGCACAATTCCAGGGCAGCAATGAGAGGTGAAGCCCAGTTAAACCCTTCTACACCTTCCCACTGCATCCCACCACGTGGCCAAGTCATGGCACAAGGCAGACGTTCCAGGAGCAGTGACTCCATCTCAGCTTCTCTGCTCTGGCAGCAGCAAGGACATGGGACAGTGGCTTTGCCATCTTCTGCCCATGGGGCTGGCCCAGTGGTGCCTCTTGTCCCTGTTTTTCATGGGGAGTTGTGGGCAATACATTCACTCCACTCAAAACCAAGATTTTTTTCTTTTGAAAGCTCTGTGCCCAATGCATTTGTGTGCCCAGGAAGGACAGTGGAGCTGGAGAAGAGTCTGGAGCACAAGTCTGATGAGGAGCAGTTGAAGGAGAAAAGGAGGCTCAGGGAGGACCTCCTCACTCCCCACAGCTCCCTGACAGGAGGGTGCAGCCAGGTGAGGCCAGGCTCTGCTCCCAGGGAACAGGGACAGGACAAGAGAAAACAACCTGTAGTTGTGCCTGGGGAGGTTTAAGTTGGGTATTAGGGAAAATATCTTCACCCAAAGGGTTGTCCAGCCCTGGCACAGCTGCCCAGGGCAGTGGTGGAGTCACCAGCCCTGGAGGGGTTTAAAAGCCTTGGAGATGTGGCACTTGGAGAGATGGGTCAGTAGTGGCCTTGGAAGTGCTGGGGGAACAGTTGGACTCTGTGATTTCAGAGAGCTTTTCCAACCTACATAAATCCAGGAATCTATGATTCTATGACCTCCTGCTCCAGAACCCCTCAGGGAGGCACGCAGCTCCCAAGGCTGATGCACCCTCCTTACTCAGCTCATGCTGCCTGCAGCAGAGTCCTGCTGCAGGGACATGCCAGGAAAATCCATTTCCACCCCATTAAAATCCACCCCATTAAAATCCACCCCATTAAAATCCATTTCCACCCCATGCTGACCTTCTGTGCAGCCAGAGGCTGCTTCAGCTGGGACCTTCCAACCCTCTGGTTCCACCAGCAGCAGCAGGACACAGGGTGTCCCTGGCACAGGGCCGAGGGACAGGGATGGGGAAGGAGAGGGGAACAGCCTCACACAGGAAAGCCTGGGGTGCTCCATCATCCAAACATCTGACATCCAGCCTCAGCCTGAGCAGCTCCTCCTCCCTGCAAGCACACAGCCCTGACCTATTTCCAGGGAACGCGAGCGCCCTTTAAAACAAATCCCTGACAAATGAAGGCAAGAAACCATTTCCTCCCTATTTCCTTCCATTAGAAATGAAACACTGCCATTAATCACCAATAAAAAAATAAAACTCCTAAATGATCTGCTAGTGACTGGTTGAGTCAGGTCCCTCTCCTCAAGCTCACCACAGACCCAATCCCAGGCACAACTGGAATCATTCTGGCTGTGCTGAGCCAAACCATTTCTCTCTCCCATATTCACTGCATTAAAAAACAATAGAGGATACAGAGCTGCTGCTGGGTTTGCTGATGCTCAGCCCTATGTGCACCCCCATTTTATTACTCCAGTTATTTTCTTTTTTACTCTGATTATTTTTTTCCCTCCCTCCAGGAAAAGCTTGTGTGCAAGAACCCTTTAGGAAAAAATCACACCCTGCACTGGGTACAAGTTATTCCTGGGGAGATTCCAGTTGGACACAAGACGTAAATTTTTCACAGTGAGAACAATCAGCCATTGGAATAATTTCCCCAGGGAAGTGGTGGTTTCCCCAACGTTGGACTCTCAAGATTTGGCTGGATGTGGTGCTGGGCCATCTCGTCTAGACTGTGCTTTTGCCAAGAAAGGTTGGACCAGATGATCCTTAAGGTTCCTTCCAGCCTGGGATTCTAGGATTCTCTAAAATATCTGGGTCTCTTAGCAAGAGCTGTTTTGCAAACCCTCCAGCCCCGGTGACTGATCCCACTGCTCCAAAGGTAAATCCCAGGAGGCAGCAGGCAGCAAACACCTGGTGGCTGTGGCAGCACCCACAGCCCCAGGGAAGCAGCCAGTCCCTGGAACACTGTGTCCCACCCAAGCTCTGCCAGGAGCAGCCTGCTGGTAGATGGAGCAATTATCCCCAGCACGGAGGAGGGCAGACAGTTGGCAGAGGGGAATTCTTCCTGCATTTCCAGGCTTGGTTTGTGAAGATAACTTCGGGTTGATCTGCTTTTTTGGAGCCAGATTGGAATCCTCCTTATGCACCATGGGCAGGGCTGTTTACTAATTGCTGTTGGCAAAGCACAGCCCACCACAAACCTCAGTGGCTGTGCTGGATGTAGCTCCCAGCCCTGGCTCAGGGGAGGGTGCAGCACCCTGCTCTGACATAATCACTGGGGCAGAGGGGTTTTCTATGCCCCACATTTGGCAGATCCCCGAATACTTGTGCACAGCGTGTAAAGAGCTCCCTTTCCTCAGGCAGATTGGCTCTCACAGTGATGCTGTGGATGCTGAGCACATGGAGGTGTCCTTATTTCTGTGCCTGGTCAGTGATGCTGCATTCCCCTGGGAATGATACAGTCATGGAATGATCTGGGTTGGAATGCACCTTAAAGATCAGCTCATTCCAGCTCTCCTTTCCAAGTGCAGGACACCTTCCACTGTCCCAGGCTGCTCCAAGTCCCATGCAGTCTGCCCTTGGACACTTCCGGGGCAGCCACAGCTTCCCTGGGCACCCTGTGCTGGGGCTTCAGCACACTCACAGGGAAGAATTTATTCCTAATATCCAGTCTAAATCTCTCCTCTTCCAGTTTGAATTCATTCACCCTTATCACCTCCAACTTGCCTTTCTGGGGTGAGTGTGGACCCAGCCCTGGGGTGCTTGTGCCACAGCACTTTTGTCACCTGCAGGGTCCCAGCCAGGATGGTTACATGGCTGCAGGATGGGGATGTGCTGCCCCACCTCCTGCTGCACCCTCCAATCCCCCATAGCCACACTAGGACTGTTCCTAGCAGAGAGCCTCACAGGAAAGCATTAAACAAACCCCATGGCTATCCCCACCACGGCTGGGGGACTCAGGTGCTGCCCCTCAGCTCCCAGCCCGAGCCAGAGCTCCTCCATCCCAGCATGGAGTGAGACACTTCCTGCTCCACGCTTATCTCCGTGGCCAGGCAGCTTGAGGAAGCCCAACACCCTCGTGCTGCTGCTTGGTGGCTGCTGGCCAAGGGTGCTGGCCACTTGTGTTCCACAGGAGCACGGCAGGGCTGGTCCCTCCCGCCCCGCAGAGTTCAGCTGCCAGCAGCCGAGGGTGGCAGCGTGTCCTGCAACCAGCACAGACTGAAAATAAACATTTCTGACCTGATTTGACTCTTACATCACTCAACCCCTCGTGGACACATTCTTGCCATAAATCCCAGCCCTGTGAATGGGATGGGATACTTGAAGTCCCAGGATAGAGCGATGCACCCCAAGGTGCTGCTGCAAAACCTTCAGCAACCAACCATCAGCTGCAAATCAGCTCAAGCCCCTCAGCAAACCTTGGCTGACAACTCATGAATGGAACAGCAGGGAATTTACTAAATAAATTGTGCTGGGAGTAATTGATCTTCATTAAAATACCCTCACACAGGCAAAGCATCCCTCCAAGGGGCTGGAGGAACCTCAGGGTGAGGTGCCCGGTGCCTTCAGTGTTTTGCACCCTGCAAGAGCATGAAGAAATGCCAAAAACATGCAGAACCTCGATAAGGTCAGCGGGGAGGAAATGTAGCTGAAATCCTTGAGTTTCATAAGGGGCCGTGACAATGGGCTGGAGAGCTGCCAACTTTCCTTTCATGCACCGAGTGACAAGTGTGCTTGGAAACTTCAGGCTCTCTGCAAAGAAAAGGGCTGGAAGGAAAAGAAATGTTGGAGGAGAGAGTTTTGGAATGGTTTTGCTGTAAGATGGTGAGAAAGGTCCCTTCTAGCACGGCCAAGCTGAGGCAGCCTTTGCTGATGCCCAGCCCAGGACGGAGCAAAGGAAATAAATATGAAATTCAAGAGCAGAGGAAAACCACAATGTTTCTAAATAAATATTTAGGCTTTTCTGTAAACTCCCTGCTGCAATTGCTTCCATCACATCACTTTTTGCATTTCAAAGTTGAGATTTTCAATGCAAATACTGCTGAGCAGCCAAGCAGGGCCTCTGGTATGTTCCAGGGCATGGTAGGGGTAAGAGCACCCTCTGCTCTGCTGGGACCTGCCACAGGTTTGGCTTCTGGGGAAATCCTCAGTCCAGCTGGAGGGTTGGATGGAGGTGAAAATCCTCTGAGGAATTTGCTCAAGGAAGTGTTCAGATGAAGCTGTGTCCCATCCCTAGTGGAGATGGGGAGCTGTGAGGGCTACAGAGGTGATCACACCACTACAAAAGGCAGAAAAAGTAGCATATTTGGGAGCTGAGCTCTGCAGTGGGTTTGTGCCCTAACTGGGGCTGCAGAGACCCAGCTTCAAAGCCCCAGTGAAGCATTTGGGCCCTGGGGGGATGCACAGATCACAAAATCCTCCCTGAGCTCCCCCACTGGGGACCCTGGGTGTCCCCAAAGGTGAGCACAGCCAGGAATGGCCATGGGGCCACCCCTCCCCACCACTCCCAGCAGGGTTAGGGAGTCCTTCCCAGGGCAGCAAATAGCATCCCCAGCCAGAGCAATTGACATCTGCACAGGTCACCAGCTTTGCAAAGCGTTCAAGATTTGCATTTCATTAAAATTGAGTGTTAGGAAAATCAAGGCAGCCAGTTCCTTACTGCAGCTGGGCCAGGGCGAGGTCCAGTGGTGGGACCTGTGTGAGGGAAAGAGCAGGGATAGGGAGGACAAAACCCCCACATTTTGTCTAGAAGGGGCTGGAGAAGGGCTGGGACCTGGGGATGCTGAACGTGGCCAAAGCAAACACCCCGGACACCTCACAGAGAGAGTTGGGAATTGTCACCTCCGCTCTGACACAGAATTTGTATATGGAAAAAACATGCCAGGCCCATGACACCAGAGCTGCTCCATCTGGATAAATAGTTAACTGAGTAGTCAAAATAGCCAGTGCTATAAAACAGCTGCTGGGACAGGAGACAGCAGCAGAAGCACTGCTGGAAAAACGGGATGGGAGGAAGGAAGTGATTGAGTGAGAGGATGTGCCAAAGGAGAACAGGGAGCAGGCAGCACCATGGAGCCCTGGGTGAGCCAAGAGCCTCCAGCACTGCCAAGGCACAGCAGTGACCCCCACCAGCCTCCCCCAGGCTTTGCTGAGCCTCTTCCCTGGAGCATCCCAAAAAAACAGTGCTGGAGAGGGTGCCCATTCTCCCGGCCCAAGCACTGGTACCCAGCTCATGCCTGGGTGTCTCACAGCAGTCAAGGGGGGCACAGCAGAAAGTCTGGACCAGGGGTCCTGCAAACCTGCTCACAAGGAGAGCTGAAAGCAGGAGAATGAATGCAGAGAGCTGAATGCAGGGTGGGAGGTGATTCTGGACCTGCTGGAAACAGAGGAAGATCTCACACAGGAAACGCTGCACATCCCACCCTGGGCAGGATGTCACACATCACAGGGCATGGGTGCCCTGCAAAGGGCTTTAAAGGAGGCACTGGCCCTTTTGCATCCTGGCTGACTAGGCAGAGCCTAGTCCTGTTGACACACCTGAACCACCTGACACACCTGAACCAGCTCCCTACACCTGCAAGCCTGGCCTAATTTCCTCCACCGCTGCACAGGGCATGGTGGCACAAAAAGGGAAGGTTTCCAGCAGAAAGCTCATGGATACTGAGGTGTTTGTCCCACAGTCCACCCTCTGCACCCCATGCAATCCCCCCAGCCCTGGGTGAGGGATGACCTGGGAGCCAGGGATGCCATCAGGAGCAGTTTCCCCATGGCTGGGACAGAGGACACCCCTGGCCAGTGCTCCCAGCTGTGCTCATTGCTCACTGTGCCATGGGCCCAGCACCTCAACATCAGCTGTTCCCAGCACATCCCCAGGGGAGGCTCGTGCTGCTGGGGAGGGGCTGGAGCTCACCCCCAGAGCCCTGCAGCAAAGCTCCTGATGGGAATAACTCTGCAGGGTGAAAGGGATGGAACCTCTCCAGGATGCATCACAGCAGGCTCTGACAGCAGCAGCAGAGTGGCTGGGGTTGGGGTTGGGGTTGGGGGGGGGGTTGACTCTGCAGGAGTCAAAGGAGATTTTGGGAAGGAAAGGGATGACAAGCACTGTGGCTCTGGAGCCACTGCCCTGGGGATACGTGTGGTGGCACCAACTTTGGGAAGCAAAGTGCTTGTGTCCACCTTGCTGCAACCCACAGAAGACCTATGGGGACAGCAGTGCTTCAATGAGTCCTTAATCCCAAAGGAAAACCCCAAGAGAAGGCTGGATGTGGCCATGATATGGTGCCACATGATTGATGAAGAGCAACTCCTGAGCCCGCAGCCTTCCCAGGACCTCTCCCATCCCTCCCCTCTTGCCTGTTTCTCCCACCATGGGCAGGGATGTGAACCATCCCCTCCAGGGCAGGGAGAACACCTGGAGCCATTCACACACCTGGAGGGATGTTACAGGGGAAAACACACCTGTGTTCACCCAGCCAGAGATGGGTTGGCAAAGGGAGAAGATTTTCTTTTCAAATGCTATTTGCACGATCTCAAGGTGTGACCTGCAGCACTCTGTGTTAATTATCTCTAATTGCTTTACTCAATCCCAGCAGTGCCTCTGCTGGGAGCAGCAGATGCTCCGGGTGGGTTTGAGCACGGCAATAGGAAGTGGCAGATGGCTCCAGTCCCCAGAACCAGGCAGTACAGGATGGATTAAAAAATTATTATAAGATTTATTAACCCTTCAAGAATTATTATTCTATGATACAGCTGGAGAAACAGGGACGAGGACTCGCTCTGAAATTTCCCAGCTGGTAAAGGCCCAAAATGTCAATGTTCCCAGGAAAAATTAGGGAATAAACCCAGTTGTTCTTCTTTGGCCAAAACATCATATTTCTGCAAAGTCACTTTGTTTTCTTTGTGATTTGTCAAAGCTGGTAACAGAGTGCAAAATAAAACAAATTATTTCCAAACAAGAGTAACTTTACAATAAAAAAAATGTAAATATTTGTACTGACAGAGTGAAAAGAGCTGCTCCAACACTTTCAAGATCTTCCCTAACCCCAATTTCCCCACCCAGCATGTTTTGCTTTAGTTTTTACAAGGAATCAACAGTTGGAGAAAGCTTTTGGATTTTCCAGTGGAAAAGAGCTGGAGGGACACTCTTCCTACAAGTTCCGCCAATTAGCGCCTGGCTCCCCAGCCCGTGGCTGCTGTGAATTTTCCACTGCTGGAAATCTTAAATATCAAAACTGGATGTTTTCCTCCAAGACAAATGGGACCGTGCACAGGGCAGCTGACACCACCCGCTGCTCCCTGCAGCCCTCAGGCTCACAGGAACGTCCAGCTGCGCGTGACCCATTTCTCCTGGAAAAGCCCATTTTCCACCCAACAGCAGCTTGGTTTTGTCTGGCTGTGGGACAGTGAGCAGGGGGAGAGCCAGGACATCTCTGAAATCCTCCATCTGTTCTCCTGCCCTTCCTGCCTGTGCACGCCAGCTCTGCTCCGTCCCTCCCGGAGCAGCTGCCCAGATGTGCCTGTGCTCCAGATGTGCAGCAGCATTGCAAACCTGCAGCAGCGCGTCCCCACAGAGCTGGAATTTGGGGCATGACTCATGTTATAGCTGGAATTCCAGGCAAGACCTGGCAGCTGGAACACTGTGGCAGGGTCAGAACGTGCACGGGGAGTGCCCAGCACAGGGGCAGATGAGGTGCAAGGCCACAGCGGTGTTGCCAAACCCAGTCTTGTTTTATTAAGAGCATTGAAGGCCATTTTTTCCCCTTTTAAAACTATAACCCACGCACCACACACCAAATACCTCCCATTAATCAGAAATACAATTTCCAACACATTAAATATTTAGAAGCCATGCCAAAGCAGCAGGACAATAAAGAGCAATAACATTCAGGGGAAGTAAAGAGGTCTCATTTAATTGTTCTGTTGCACAAAGGCAGGGCCAAATCCTGGGAACTGCCCCTTGCCCCAGCCTCTCCTTTTCACCAGCACCATCAGGTGTCTGTGCCCAGCTGGAGTTGTGCATCCCGAGATGTCTCCCTGCTCTTTGCCAGCATCACTTTGGGTGCCAGGAGGAAGCGTTGGGGCTCTGCCCCAGGGGGTTAAGAAGCCTTGCAGCCCGGGGCTGGCTGGCTCTGCCTGGCTCTGGAGCGTTCCCGGAGGTGTCCCAGGATCCTGCTGATCCTGGTGAGTCAGCAGCAGCGAGTGTTACTCAGCCATGGCGAGGACCAGAGAGGGAGGCAAAGATCTTGTGGTGTTAGAGATGGGATCAAACCTCAGCTACATCTGGAAGGGGAAGAAATGAAACGTGGGAAGACAAAAGCAGGATTCATGTGGTCAACTCACCCTGAAAAGGTCACAATGAACGCTCTTTGCTCACAGAATTGCCCTTGAAACCCATCGCCATCCAAACCTGGTGCAGCAAAAACACCTTGCAAATGAAGGCCAACTTCCCCTGGGTAGTCTCCATCTCTGGGTGTTTTCTTCTGGGAACACAACAACCACAACTCATGAATGTGGAATATTTTCCTTTTTCTAGTGTCTCTAAAAGGCAGTGCAAACCCTTGGGAAGGCTCCTGGTGCCAGGGAAAGCAAATTCCTTTGGGGGAAAAGCCTTTCTCCCCACTGTGCTGAACCCAGGGTCTCAGGCACTCGGGCACTTTCCAGCTGCCCAAGTGGACACATGAGGTTGATATCCCAAAAGCACTGATTTGGGGGAGTTTTATGCATGAGGAGAGAAGAATTCAATGAGAAAACCTCATTATGTATCTGCAAAATCTCTGCTGAGGGGCCATGGGGACATCACCATTCCTGACCCTTTCCAAGGAAACTGCTCCACCTGGGGACCTGGCTGCAAACACCATCCCCAGCCCTGCTCCACACAGTAATTTTAAGGGTAATAACCAGAAAACAAATCCATACCAAGGGGCTGAGCAGGCTGCTTTGAGCCCAGTGCCTGCAGAAAACTGATCCCAGGGGAGCAAAGAGTTTCCTTAATCAGCAAGGGTGAGGAGGGCACAGGACCAGGGCAGGGCTTTTCTCAGGATTTTTATTTAAGTGGCAGAGAAATCTGACCGCAACAGAAAGGAGCTGGAAAAACAAACAGGTGTGTCCGGCAGCAAAGGGGCCGTAGCTATAGCAATGGGACAGGCCCTGTTGACAAAAGGCTGCACAAAGGACCTTCTTGAGAGATTAAAAATGGTTTATGAGCTGGCAGGGTTTCCAGGGAAGGCGCCGGGGCTGGATCACTGCCGTGGAAAAATCAGAACGGGGCACATGCACTGAGCACAAATCTGCCTCCTGCAGCATCCCCCGGGGCCAGAGCCAGGCTGGGGTTTCTCAGCAGCTCATGGAAATGTGTGGCTGTGCACAGGGCTGCTCCATCGCTCCCAGCAGCACTGCAGGGTCCCAGCTCTGCAGCAGGCACGCCAAAGGGATGGTTTATTATGGTTTATTTTGGGCATCACCCAGCTCTGCTTGTCAGATGCTGCTTTTCCTGCTACCCTCTGCAGCTGCAGCCTGGGGCTGCTGCTCTCCGGCCTGTAGAGGTGCCCAAGGTTTGGGTGGGGAGCACAGATGCCCTGCCCAGTGCTTTAGCTGGACACCACCCTCAAGCCTCCCTTGCTCCCATCCCAGGCACCTGCAGTGGGAGAGGTGAAATGCTGCTGCTGGGTTCTGCAGCTGTTGCAAGAGCCCTGGTGGCAGCACCTAAAGCAAAACCATAAACAACAGCAGGTCAGCCCAACACCCATCACACGGTGTCCAGAGGTGCAGCACGCTTAAACAGCCCCAGGCTCCTGTCTTGCCTTGTTTCTTCTGCAGCCCCTGCAGAAAGTGAGGCTCTGGTGCAGCAAAAACCTCCTGGGAGATCCAGCAGCCAGAAGAGACATGTCTGAGGCAGGAGTTTGGCTGTGCCACCAAAGAGGAGCTCAGAGGGTCAAACTGCAGAGCCAGGCTTTGGAGCCAGGAGCTGTTGGGGGTGACTGGTGGGACACCACGAGCAGCTTTTGCCCGGAGAGATTCACACTCAGGTTGAGTTCTGACACAGACAGGGGGTCCTGAATGGCCAAGTGGAACAACTGCTCACTGGCTGGGGCTGAGCTGCAATTTAATTTTTTCTGGCTTAATTTATCTGAAGCTTTCCAAAGGACTAGTTTGTAATTAAAGCCAAGGATCAATTGCACTGACAACTTTGTGACCTCATGTACAGCCACTCCACTCCACAGCAAAGAGGAAAAGTCTTAAAAGGAAAAAGTCAGAGATTGCCTTGGGCAGATGATGGACCACTGGCACTGCCCATGGTGGCATCGTTGCTGTGCCCATCAGGGTTATAAAGGGCTGATGGGTCACTTGTGTGCCACGAGCCACATTCTGAGGAGGCAACAAGCTGCCACAAACCAGGGAGGCCAGGGCTGCCACAGAGAGCTGGTCCCGGGGTAAGGTGAGGGATAGGGTGCTGCTTTCTGGGGGAAATCTGGAACTCCCCCAGGGAATGCAAACTCCTCTTTCGCAGGAGCCCAGGAATGAAAGACGTGTTGCAAAAGGCAGAGCCGTCCCCGCAGTGTCGCACACGGGGATTGCGGCTCGGAGAAGCCTCAGAGCTGCTTTCAGCCAGGGAAGTTGGTGCATCTACGGCTACCCCGGCCTGCAGAGCCCGGCAGGACCCCGCAGAGCCCGGCAGGACCCCGCAGAACCCGGCAGGACCCTGCAGAGCCCGGCAGGACCCCGCAGAGCCCGGCAGGACCCCGCAGAGCCCGGCAGGACCCCGCAGAGCCCGGCAGGATCCCGCTCCCAGCGGGCAGCGCCGGCAGCCGCTGCGGGCCGGGCAGCCCCGGTCAGTGCGCGGCTGTCCCTGTACAGAACAGGCGCTCCCAGCCCCGGTCCCGGTCTGTGTGCGGCTGTCCCTGTACAGAACAGGCGCTCCCGGTCCCGGTCCCGGTCTGTGTGCGGCTGTCCCTGTACGGACCAGGCGCTCCCAGCCCCGGTCCCGGTCTGTGTGCGGCTGTCCCCGAACAGAACAGGCGCTCCCGGCCCCGGTCCCGGTCTGTGTGCGGCTGTCCCTGTACAGAACAGGCGCTCCCGGTCCCGGTCTGTGCGCGGCTGTCCCTGTACAGAACAGCGCTCCCAGTCCCGGTCCCGGTCTGTGTGCGGCTGTCCCTGTACAGAACAGGCGCTCCCGGCCCCGGTCCCGGTCTGTGTGCGGCTGTCCCTGTACAGAACAGGCGCTCCCGGCCCCGGTCCCGGTCTGTGTGCGGCTGTCCCTGTACAGAACAGGCGCTCCCAGCCCCGGTCCCGGTCTGTGTGCGGCTGTCCCTGTACAGAACAGGCGCTCCCGGTCCCGGTCTGTGTGCGGCTGTCCCTGTACAGAACAGGCGCTCCCGGCCCCGGTCCCGGTCTGTGTGCGGCTGTCCCTGTACAGAACAGGCGCTCCCGGCCCCGGTCCCGGTCTGTGTGCGGCTGTCCCTGTACAGAACAGGCGCTCCCGGCCCCGGTCCCGGTCTGTGTGCGGCTGTCCCCGTACGGACCAGGCGCTCCCGGCCCCGCACGGCACACGCTGTTCCCAGCTGGCGAAGCTCCGCGCTCGGCTGCCTGGCGAGGGCTCGGGGTGCGCTTGAGGCATCGAGATGGGAGGAAACGCGATTTTAGTGCAGGAAAAAGTCTCCAAGCGCAGCAGCCACTCAGCCTGGAGAGCGCCGGCACCACGGCTGTCCTGAACCTTCGCTGCACCCCATAAAGGGACATCGAGCGTTGGAAAAAAGCAGGGGAAAAACCCCAAGGATCTGGAGGGATCTTTCTTGTGCCCGTCTAACGCTGGTTTTGGCTGTGAGGAAGCCTCGTGGAGCAGAGAATTGCTATAGTGCAGGGCAAGCACAAGCACAGGGGACAGGCACTGGACATCAGGCCTCGCTCCTCATCGTGGATATTCCCCCCAATTCTATTAATTAAAGACAAGCTATTACTGCCCAGCAGCAGCTCTGCTGGCACTAAGCATTGTTAGTGCAAAAGTGAGGAGAGACTTGCTTTACTGTCAGAGAGGCTTTGAGTTTCTGGTAAATAAAGCAACTCTTTTCAGCTCCCCAGGTCCTGCCCCACAGGATTGCCTTCCTAAGGAGCAGGCAGGAGCCGGAGCAGCGAGCACGGAGCACACCCTCCCAGATGCCATCACCTCTGAAGGGGCCGAGCCATCTTCTGCAGAAAAATAAGGTGGCAAAAGATCAAACACATCACGGTGTATTTTGAAACTGAGAATTGAGTGGGGGGAAAAAATGATGCTGTTTAAAATCCAGTACTGTATCCAACACTGACCCCACACAGGATGAAATTTTCCTTTTAAATATTAAGTCACAGTAGGAAGGAACAAAACCAAAAACCAAAACAAGTAAACAAGCAACCTCCCTCTTCACCCCCACCACAAGAAAAAAACATTGGTGGGGAGAAAAGAGCCCAACCTGCTGCTCAGGGGAATAAAAATCCCAAGGTGGGAGTGGGGAGATTTCTGGGAAACCATTGACATTTTTGATGAATGAGCTTTCTGTGGGTGGTTGATGTAGAGGAGAAGGGTAAGAAACACAGACATGATTTATTCTTGAGCAAAATGATGAGACTAAAGGTCTCCTGACTCAACACTTCTCCTGACTCAAGAATTCATCTTTTTGTTTTCTGCCTTTGCAGATTCTGCTGGATGCCAGGGAAAGCCACGCGATTTGCGCACTTCCCATCAACAGCACGGTCTGTTTAGGCTCCAAGGCAACAAACCCAATTTAAAGCCTACCTTTAAAAGCTGAACTAGATGTGCCTAAGATTACACCTTAATTCCATATTTAACTTGATCCAAGATAAGCACAGTGATGAACTGAAGCCCCAGTAAATGTCTACCTACATACGCACATTGAAGCGTTATCATAGATGACTTATTGGAGAGGAAAATCTGCACAGGACACTTTTGCTGATTAGAAAGTATAAAATCCTAAGTGGGAGCATTTCCTGTGATTCCTTAGGTGTTTTGTTGGTTCTTAGTGGTTGAGGAAGTTAAAACCTGTGGGTGTCTGAAAGGTGGTGAGGTCAGAAGTCCAGCCCACAACACAAAGGTGTGTAAAAGATGAGAGAATCATGGAATAGGATTGGAAAGGACCTTAAAGCCAATCCCATCCCACGCCCTGCCATGGCAGGGCCACCTTCCACTATCCCAGGGTGCTCCAAGCCCTGTCCAACCTGGCCTTGGACACTTGCAGGGATGGGGCAGCCACCACTGCTCTGGGCAGCCTGAGCCAGTGTAAGGGGAATGACTCATTATACAGAGCTAAAAAGAATTTAGTGTGGCCTTACCAACACCTACTGGATGTGATGATCCACCTGGGAGGAGATGCCAACAAAGTGTTTTGGAAATGAGCCTGTAAGAGAAGCTACCACTGACATTTGCGGGCATTTCAATTCACATTTCCTTAGGTTTCACAAAACTGACTTTTCCCATGCAACGCAAGTTTAAATATTTGTTATTTGCACTGCAAATGTTAAGAAAAAAACCCTCCAAAATGCAATAAGATTTATGCAGTAAGATTATGGAAAGTCAGACAGTAAAGTGGGGAATGGAAAGAAGAAACCAGCTGAAAAAAAATTCATTGCTGTTGTCAGAAAAGGATTAGAAGGAAAAAGTCCCCAGCCAACTGCTCAGCGCTTGTGAGGAAAGACCCCATCTTTGACACAGACCAGTTATCTCTTCTCCCATGCTCCCTAAATCCAAATATTGATTCTTTTTATATTCAAGGAATGGGAAATTCTAAATGCTAAGTACCACTACAAAACTGCCCAAGATTCCCATCTATTTATCAGGAATGCTTGTGGATGTTTCCAGCTGGAGGAAAAAAAGAGTTTGGATTTTTTTTCCCAAGTGTTTATTCCTGCATACCCATGTGTGAGGCCCACTGCTGTGTGGGCTGGAGCTGGGTACCAGGTTTTTATTATTTATTCTTTCTTAGGTAAAAATCAGGAAAGATTTTACTGCAGAATAGACCTGATTACATTAGCCCTGACCGTCATGGAAAGAATGAGCTTTAATCTCACTTCCTTCACCTCTTATTCACAGTGGATTTCTCTCTTATTCACTTGAATCAGGGTTGACTACTTTGCTTTAAAAGCAGAGGTGAGGTAGTTCAGCTCCCCCCTACAAAACCCTGGATTTTCCCTCTTTTTCCAGGCTATGTTACCAACAGCTATTCTTTGTTCCAGTTATTATCCAGCCTGGCCTCCTGGTCCAGTGCTGAAAACCAACCTCTTTACATATACTAATAGGTTTTCCAACATTCTAGAGCTTTCCCTAAAGGCCAGCTCATGCTTTTCAAGGCTCCCGTGGTTGTGGTTTTGTCCCCTGGAATCAGGAATTATGCTTGTCCTGGTGCTTCCCCAGCAGACTCAACATAATTCACTTCAGGGGGATTCACCATTGAAAAGGGGAAGGAGTAAATCAGATTATTGTGAGTTTTTCTGCCCCAGATTTTATAGCAGGGTATTCCAGGGAGTTGCAGTCATTCCAGGTTTAAAATTGTATAAACAGGCAGGTGTTTGTGAAGGTACAAAACCCACTGGAAACACCAGACCTGAGCTGGGCTGTGAAAACAGAGAGATTGGCCCAGTTCTGTTTTAAACACAGCTCAGCCTTCTCCTAAAAGCAGATTTTTTAAAAGTCACCCACCTCTAAGCTAACTTGCAGCCTACTTTTGATCTCTTGGAAGAAAAACAGTCCTAATGAAGCTGACCTGAAAAGCAGATCCAAAGTGCTATGGATGTGCCCTCTGTGACATTCCAATGCCTGGCTTCATGCTACATTTCAGAGCAATTACACTGAGTTTTTTCAGGTTTATCAGCTGAAATCTCAAAGCTCAGGGAACAGTCCTCGCTCTCCCACACCCTCACAATCCTATTATTTATTTGTGTTTAATAAAATTTCCTAATTAGACCATTCTCCAAGGAAACAACTTGCAGCTTTAGGCAAATACAGGAAGATGTTGACTTGACACAGCCCTTTCCTCGAGCCAAACCCAAGGCAAACAACCTTTTCAATTAAACCCACTGGAGCAGGTAGGCACAAGCACCTCTGCTGATAAACATCACTAATTAGAATCAACACCTATTAATACAAATCTCAGCTTTGCAGGAGACATCTGAGGCCTCCAGATGTGTGTTTCAGGTCTCAAAGTAAATATACACAGGCACTGAAACCAATGGATATCCACGGGAAAACTGAATTTTTAGGGTAAGGCCACTGGAATGTAAACAGCAGGGCTGGAATTTAAGAGATGACTCCAGAAGTCTGGTTCCTGCATAGCTTGATGCAATATCAGATATTTGCCAACCACATGAGGACAAGCAGGTTTGCTTACAGGCATGGAAAATGAGGATTCCTAAGAAAAACCCTGGATCTCACTACAAACTCCAACATTAAACATTCAGTGAGGAGAGGAGAAAAATAAACAAAAAACAGACACCGTGTTGTACTTTTTTTGATTTTATAGAATTTTTACAATATATTTCTCTTCATTTGCATATTTTACCCACATCTGTAGCTTTCTTTTTACATGTTGAACTGAACTGGAATAAATCTAAAGGTCTGATATATTTTAAACAACTGATAAAAATTGCAAAGTAGTAAACCCGTAAGAAAAGAAATTATAAAACTCTCGTTTTTAAGTGTTTAATGAAAGCAAGTCAAATGTATCATTAGGAACAATATGATTTGTTTTAAACACATCATAGGTGATTCAGGCAGGACAATTTTTTTAGTCTTTCTTATATTAGGCACATTTTTTTCAGCATACCTGTTTTCCAGACAGTTTTATACAATTCAATAGCATCATTCACATCCACTTGGAACTTCTGCATAATTTTCAAAATGTGATTGATCATGAATATTCATTATTGGTATTCTATTCCTCTTTCTTTAGAGCTACCAGAAGGAAAAAAAATAATCAGTGTTTCTTGTCTGTTAAAAAATCCATAATTAATGATTTGAGTTATAAGGCAGCAACAGATTCAGTGTCAACTCAGGTCACAGTCCTTCAGTTCCATCTAGTGGGTAGAAATTATATTTAGTGGACACTGTTCCTAGACAGTCCTTCAGGGCAAGACTGACTCACGGGGCCAGTCACTGCTGGTAGAGTAAGTCGAGTGGTAATGCCTAGCAAGGAATTCTGGCCACTCCTGTGTCATCCTTGCAGCCTCATGTCTTCATCCAGGAAGCAAAAAGGACAGTCCAACAGAAAAAAACATGACTGTGACAGAGCTGTGACAGGTTCTATGAATGGTTTATTTACAGTCTTCATCCCTGATGTGAGAAAAGAAAAATCCTTCTTTGACTGACGGGGCAGATGTCAGCAGCTGCAGAGCTCAGCACAGCAGCCCAGTGCAGATCCATGATTCCTCAGCCATGGATGCCCACGGAGGCAGTGAAGAGGAAGTCCTCCTGCTCCAGAGAAGCAATTTCCAAGGGCTCACCTGCCCCATCCACATGACTCCCTAACATCAGCTTAGGAACATCTCCTTTTGGTGGAGCAACTCCCCGTGCCCAGGATCTGTTCCAGCAAGGACAAGTTGTGAAGCAGCTGGTTCCCCAGGGATCTCTGACAGCCCTGCAGGGAGGCTGCAAACTCAAACACCTTGTGTGGGAACAGAATGATCTGTGCATTAAAGGTACACCACAATCTTGATAATTCCCTTCCCATCCTGATGTCTTTAAGGAAATCAACTCATGATGCTCAAGGAGGGCTTTCAGAGCAGCATCTCTGCTTCCTTTCAGTCTTTCACAAATACTACACTTTTTCTGAATCCTGGCATTCTCATTTGCTAAGAGAGCCACTCCACTCCTGAAAGCATGGTGCTTCTTGGTCTTCAGTTTTAAGTCTTTCAAGCAGAATAATCCCATTCTGATTCAAGCACTCGCTGTGCACTCACTTGGCCGAAGAGAAGTCAAAACAAAACTCTACAGCACAAGAGGCCATAAAAGAAATCCAAGGGATGTATTACTGCATGTTTCCCTCTCAGAGGGAGATTGGGCCACCCTTAAACTCCAGCCCCAGCTGAGAAGACCATCAGTTCAGAGCACACTCCCCAGAGCAGGGCCCCTGTGCACTGGTGGTATTTGGGCACCACTCACATTTTGGACAAGCAGGGTCAATAAATACATTTCCTTCTGACAGAGCCACTGCTTTATACAACTTGCATTCAATTACTATTAGAGCTTTTGGCTGCCTTTTTTTTCCTTTCTCCAGTGTTGGGGTGAAGAAGCAAAGAAGAAATTATTTAGAAGTAATCTGAATTTATAATTGACAACACCAGCTCTAAAAACTGTGCAATTGTGCACAAAATACACCCCCAAATCTTTCTGTATTCTTTTTAACTCTTTGGAAAGGGAATAACCAATACAGGTGTGCAGGAAGAAAGCCAATTTATTGCAGCATAGAAGGTCTGCAATTCATTCCATGTGCATTAAGAGAAATGTGGTTATTGCTCTGTAAGATAAGAGTGGATTGATCATTAACCCCACCCTGAGTGCTGGGAGTCTGGGTTCCCAACATTGCCAAGGACCTCCTAAGCCAATAATACCAAAGTAACTGAAGGAAAAAAATTTCTTCTCATAATTTCTTGTAAAGATGTGATTTTTCAGAAACAGGTTAAGTTCTTCAAGTCTTCATATCACCACTGCCTTGTGACTGAAGGCCAGCCTTTGCTCTCTGCACTATAATAATGGACTATTTGGAATAATACATTGGAGATAAAGCAAGGAAAGAACAGGTGACCCAAAAAACAGGAGAAACATAAAGCTCTTGCACGAGGATGCTGTGAAACTGGAATCCTTCAACTGCTTTGCAAATCACCCACAATTTGTTTTACAGCCTGTAGTTTAGTAAGAATTGAAATCCTTTTCCTTGGGAAGTAGCCTTCCAAGCAAAAATGACAGGATTCAAGCATGGACCATTGCTGCAGCAGCCACCAGATTGTGGTTTGCCTGTTTCACTCTGAAGATGTACAACAGATGCTGCTGATGGCATCACCCCAAGTTCAGCACTATTTTTTGAAGCTGACACATTTCATAGATCAAGTTTCCTCAGGAGCAGATGATACAAACATGGGGGCCCTTCCATTCTCATACTTCAGCTACCTTCTTTACTTTGCTTCCTCTGAATAAAAAACAATATTGTTCTGTTTACTCTAACATGCTACAATATGTGCATACATAACTGTAGGCGACGCATGAGTTACTTCAGGATGTGCTTTTTCGTTGAAGTGCGCTGTTACTTTTACAAATTCTACATCAAGGTGGAAGGAAGGAAGGCTGCAGAGTGCTCATACACTGAAGCTGAAGGAACTCCTCCTGAATGGAGTTAAGATGTTTGTTCCCATGTCCTATGGACAAACTACTCTATCCCATGCACTCCGGCCTGAGCCAGTATTAAACATTCCAGAAACTTGTTGATTTGTTTGGATAATTAATGGCAAGGCTGATAGCAGCAATGTTTTTCAGGGCCTAGAAGAGAAAAGGAAAAACAAAGTCACACCAAATATTCTCCTCAAGGCCAAAGTGTAAAGAAATCATATGAAACTAAACAGAAAGAGCAACCTAGAATCATGGACTGGTTTGGGTTGGGAGGGACCTTAAAGGTAATTTCATTCCACCCCCTGCCATGGCAGGGACACCTTCCACTATCCCAGGGTGCTCCAAGCCCTGTCCAACCTGGCCTTGGACACTTGCAGGGATGGGGCAGCCACAGCTGCTTTGGGAAGCCTGTGCCAGGGCCTCACCACCCTCATAGAAGAATTTATTCCCAATATCAGAGAAAAGCATTTGTGCAGAGTTCACTCACAACTTTCAGAGGCCTATCAAGGTACTGTAATAGCCAAGTATATTAATATCTCTTTTATAAACTCCACTGGGCAATGAGAAATCATCCAGTGTCTGCCACAAAGATCCCAGACCCACCCAGCCCTGGGGCTGTGCAATCCTACCTGTGCTGTGCAGCGATGAAGATGATCTTCAGTATTTAAGGCAAGCAAATACTCCTGTAGAGATCCAAGCTCCTGTGGCCAGAAAACATGCAATGAACACCAATGTTTCTACCAAAGGTGATATTCTACTAATTGACATTAAAATGCTGATCATTAGAGTCTCCAAGAACTGCACACCAGACTCTCCCAAACTAGAGCACAGTTTGTGATCAAAGAAATGAGCTCATGACACTATTAATATTTAAAGTTCAAAACGACCTCTATGAAAACCACATGAAAATACCTTTAAATTAATTATTAAATCAGAATTGCTCTCAGAATAAACAGTGGCTTTAGGGCCTTAACAGCCACGACTATCACTTAAAGCCCAAGGTAACAGAATTCCCCTCTAATTAGAACTTGCTGCCACACTCCATGAGTGAAAGTTGTTAATGTTTCTGTAGCTCTGAGGGATAAAGGAAAACTGCATTTAGTGTAACACTGAATTCTCTGTCATTCCCAGCACTGAGGAAAGGAGGGATAGAAACAGAGGAACTGCTTACAGTAACTCTGTTTTCTGTCACGAAGAAGAGTTCTGCCAGTGCACGATGGAGAGGAAGGAGAATACCAGGCTTGGCTGAGTCGTGACATGAGTTGTTTTCCATGTGGGTGAAGAGCTGCCAAAGTGGCTTCAATAAGGTGAGGTCACAGTCCCTGAGAAAAAAAGTAATTTAAATGAAATTGTGATGCAATAGTGTGCAGCCACCATGCCCATTTCTGGGATTGGGAGGGGGAACCAAACCAAATCAAATTTAAGAGAACAAAACAATAAATTTGTGACAGTTAACAATTAAAAAAACCCACTTTGCTAAATGCCCTTGCATCTAGAAATACTCATGCCATACACACATAGGCTTAAAGACACATATCCCTTCTAAAATCCAATTACAGGCTTAGTGGTACAACTAAAAATAATAATTTAGAACTTATTTACTTTACAGAGAATCAGATAATCACTTCAGGTTATTATTTCATCCTTACCTTAATTCTGCAGTATAACTAATACAAAGAGAATAAATTTCTAGAAGATTACTTGAAATCTACCTTTGTTCTGTTTTCTGATGATTTTTGTTTTCTTTAAAATGACATTTGGATTCATTAGACTTCTTTAAAGGCCAGCAAAGAAGAGAGAGCAAAACATTCCTGCTATCAAAGCACTGTAAATTGCATCTGACAGTCAAATTAAGAAAACCTGCTTCAAATCACAGGGGTTTTTTTGCTTCAAAATAGTATCAGTTTAGTGCCTTTTTGTTGCCTTGCCCTTTGCCCAGGTGCAGGATGTGGAGCAGTGCACTCACCCCTGGCTGCTGCACTGCACTATCTTCAGGAGCAGGTGGATGGCCTTGAGGCGCTGGTGACCCGTCTGGCGACACGCCACCCCCACCTGCCACTCCCAGATCCTGGCCAGAGGAAGGTGAGGAATTACCCTTTCCTCAGACAGCATCTGCTTTAGAATTTCAAACCCTGGGAAAAAAAGAAAATTCAAACAGCTGTTCAGTTCTGTAGGGACACATTCTGTTCGTATAGTCAGTTTTCTCCATGCACCAAATACTGCAAGCCAGAAATACTGAATTAAAATACCAAACAAAAATCTGAGATAACCCTAGATTACATCCTGATGTGGTAACTCTTTTCTGAGGCAAAATGTATATAAAAATTAGAAAGAACCATATCCAAAATTAATTTTTTGCCCAAACAAGGCAAACAAAAAAGGGCCCTCCCTATTATATGACATGCAGTAGAGTTTTGTTGATAGCAGATAATCCACCAGCCTCAATTTCATTAAAAATATTTAAACTCTGAAATAAACTAACAAAACCTCTTATGCTAAAAATTAGACCCTGAATCATCCTATTTTAATGGATAACCACTTTTGAAAAATGCAATTACCATTATTTCTGTTTCCAATTACAGCATCCTGGAGTGTTTACTAAATACTCTGTGTACTTACTATCATATAATGAGATTTTGGATGCAAATTACATTATTATAATTGTAATCTCCAAGTCTCTGTGAAGATTATGTGTTTCTACACCAAAGTCACAGGAAGTAAGAGACATCATTTGAGTTTCAACTTTAACAAAACTGATCACGTTATTTCTAAGACACTGAATGCAAATTGTAAGTCAAGGAACAGGGACAACCACAGGTCTCTCAAAGCTCAGCAAAATTACTAAAAAAGGCCCTTTTCAATACATTCTGAGCATCTCTTACCTGTCTGAAACCTTCCCAGATGACCTGCTGTCACTGTAAACTTATAGCCCCACTCAGTGTTGCTCATGTCAGAAGTGAATCGGTAGTAGAGCGTGTCTCCTGTGTGCAGGGAAGGAAGAAAGCCCACATTACTATCTTCTGAGTTAGCTTTGCCATCTCAAATACAATTTAAATGAAAAGTCTGAAATTAATTAATCCTAGATGTCTTTGTTCAAGAGAGGTGGTCTTTTATTTTTTGGTAACTATGAAACACAAAGAACAGGTGACAAAGAGGAGGCTGAAGCAAAACCCACAATAGTTTTCCCTGTCTAAAGATACTGGATAGGAAGGACAATGTCTTTTACATTTTTGACAACTAAATAGAAGAAATTAAAGAAACTCCATATTCTGCACACATAACTTCACTTTTCCAACTGTGTGACTAGATCAGTTATGGTTTATGAAACAAGAGCCCCTATACAGGCAGCCAAGTTCTTTATAACAACACCTGAATTCACTGGACAAAAGGTTCAAAATATATGAAATTAAAATTTTTACATGTCAGAAAATTAAATTGAACATTTTTACTCCAAGGAAGAGAACTGTTAAACTTAATCACTTTAAATAGAAGGACTATCAAAACATTTGACCACTTTACAATCAGGCAAAAAACATTCAAAAGGTTTTTGCCATTGTGGCATCTACACCTTCAGAGATAAATCCTTGTAGTTGGCTGTAACACTACACAAAACATCTATTTACCTGCTGTGCTCTATAATACCAGAGCTGTTAAAATAACTTTCTGCCCTATGAAAAAGTCTGTTGCCCTGGGACAAGCAGGCCAGATTTCATTGGGAAGCAGAATTTTTGAAGTTTCATGAACAAGAAAATTTTTGAAAATATTTTTTAAGATTTAAAATGAAATATCTATAAAAAAATTTCCCTTTTTATCATGAAATGGAGAGAGTGTTCTCTCCTACTCATAGGAGAAAGCCCTTCAATCAAATGAAAAGCCCAGAAGCCTTCAAATGTCTGGTTTCAGCTAAAACCTGCTGGAACCAAGAACCTTAATCCAGACAGCCTTGGTTGGAAATGAATTTCCACAAGGTGAAAGTCAAGTTTCACAGCCAAGGCTGCTCTAAACAATGAGCTTCAAAGCTCAGCTCCTTGGCAAACCTTGGCAACTATTAGGGATGAAAAAGAAGACAGATAGAATTTCAAAAAAAACTAAAATATTTCTACAGAACACACATCTGCTCTTACCAAGTACTTTGCAACCCAAAAGCAGCACCTTGTAACCCAAACTGCTTTGCTAAGAAAGTTCCTAAGTCTCTTTACAGGTGCTGTCAGTCCTTGAAGTCAAGAGCTTCCTGCAGTGCCCCAGTGCTCAGTGAATTAAACCAGTTTAAAATCAGAAGCAGGGGACTGTGCAGTCCTTGAGCACTCTGGCATTTGCTCCTCGCTGTGCTCTTACAAATGTGCTGTGAGATTCCAGAGAGCAGCTGGCAGTCAAACCCTGGGTTCTTTCCAGCTGTGCTCTGTGGCACCAGCTGGAGCCAAGGTGCTGGCACTGGCTCTCTTTGCTCAGAGCAGCAGCAGAGCACGGAGACAGAGATAAGCATATCTTTTATTTTTTTAAACAAAAAACATGCTTCCTGTGGAAAGTAAGACAAGGCATAAACAATGTAAGTGAATACCGTGCAGAACAAGGACTGTGTTGGAACAGAATCAAGATCAAATTTGTTTCCAGTAGCTGAGTGCATGCTTTGACTGAGCGGTGGAAAGAAAAGGTCACAGCACAACAACAGATAAGCCACTTTGCAGAAACAAATGCAAGAGCAGCACGTCAGAGCAAACAGAGTGGGACAAGGAAAGGACTGGCTTTTTCCCTGCACATCTCAGGAACATGCACATTTAACTCATCAGGAGTTTCTCTGAGGAGTCCCAGCCATATCCTATATACCCTTGAATCAGTCATACTCACCTGGAAGCTCGAAGTCAGTCCATTTCTGTGGAGACCCACTGAAGCTGTGCCGGTCCTGCTGGAAGTCACTGCTGCTGGACATGAGCAGCTCATCACAGCCCTCCTCTGTGTTGCACTGGGAGTCAAACTTGATGGAGAGGTAGATAGCACCAGGAATGTGAACTTTATCCTGAGAAATAAACACAGCAGCTTTGTGTCCTGTCACACTGTACTGCCCACAACCCACTTAACTTTCACTATACAAACAAGGGAGATATAAAAAATATTACAGCATCTCTGTGAGTTTTTTACTTTGATATTTTTACCCTCAGTTAATTTAACAAATGTAAAGCATGGCCTATTGTTCACATTAGCTGTTAAGCATGTCAAATGAATTGTCAGCAATGCTTTCCTTTTTCAAAAGCAGTAATTGTTGCCGATATTGATCTCACTGCCAGAACCTAAGGGGTTATATGCATTTTAGAAATAAAAATCAGAAGAGTCAAGCAGCAGGGAAATTAAAAATCCCAAGACCCAGAGGCAATAATTACTTACCAAACTATATCAGAAAAATGCTATCAAACAGTATCAAGAGAAGAAAATCAGAAACTGTTTGTGTCAGGGAAAGAGTCTAAAATGAGAAATACAAGAAAAAAGACACCACTCCTACTTTCATCTAAGGGAGGAACAGGCCAACTGAAACAAATCTTTGGAAGGAAGGGTAGAAACATTTCTTCATTAAGGCTTTGAAACCATTAACAAATCTGATCTGCCTCAAATACATGCACAGTAAAACCAAGTAAGTTATGCACTTTTCATATGATTGAATTAGAATTACATTCAAGTGCCCAACTGAACACATTGCTTTGCAGGGCAAGGCCTGAGCTATCTGACATCAGCCTTTTCCAAGCAAGACTGAACAGACTTCACAGGTGCTTCAAGCACAGAAGTCAGTCCCACAGATACCCACGTGGAACTCTGAGAGGCTTCTGCTCCAAGCCCTGGGTGATTCCTGCTTCAAGTCATGCCTCTAATCTATGCCTGCCCTACCTCGAAGTTGGTGTTGTTGTTGTAAGGGTGCTGAGATTCCCGCATCTGCACGGCCATCCCTGGCTCCTCCATGAACTGACAGGCTGTCAGGGCCATGGTTCCCAGCATGCTCTCCTTGCACCCATGCAGCACTTTCTGCAGAATCTGGGGAGAGAAATGTCATGGAAATATAATCTGCTGTCAAAAGAACATTTACAACTGTACATTCTGATGGCTGACATGAGTCATGTGTAGCCACACAGTATTTTGGAAGAGGGACTCAAGGAAGCAGCAAGAAACAAGATAAATTCAGAAATTATGCCTGCAAGTGTCATCTCCATAAGCACAAAAGATTTCACTCTGTCTTCTGTTCTAGACCTTTCATTCTTTATTTGATAAAAACATGACAGATATTGGCCATGTCTCTTCACACAACTGCTAGAATCAAGGCTAATCCATAAAGTAATTAACAAGAAACTAAAGCTGTAATCAAGTGAGATAAACAACTTTGTTAACATACTAAACAGGCTCCTTTACCTTCTATACACACAGGTACTGATTTGAATAGAATATGTCATATATTTCAGCCTTCAAAAAAAAAATACAACTCTGCATAAGAAATGATAAAGTATCAATTAGATGGCTGAAATTTTGAAAGCAGCAGATACAAGTTCAGTACATTTAAAACTACCTAAAAATGTCCTTTAATCAATAAGGACACACTAAAAATAATTCAGAACCACCTGAGTCTCCTTTTTTCTTATTTTTGTAACAGTGCATAAAAGCCCTGAATCCAGGAATTATGTTACTTGAGCTCTTTCAGGTCATCAGAGCAACTCATTAAGGCCATGTCTTCACCTGTCATCTCCTAACTCCTCCTATAAAATGTAATACACCAGCTCAGGCCAGCAGGTTCATCTCCAGATCTGCCAAAAACTGATTTCTTGGGAAAAGGGGTTTAAAAAGCAAAGGCAGCATGTAGCAGTTCCCTGAATGCCCTCTTTGCCTTGCACTTGCAGAACAGTCTAAGACAAAGGCTAGGTTTTTGCATTTAATATGCCTTAATAGATTTTATTCTATCAGTTCATCCTGCCCTTTTCTGAACCCATTAAAATACGCTGGGGCAACAATTTCCATGACTTACTGTGTCAAGAGCCTGTTCTTTTGGTTTGTTTTGGACCTGCCACTTATTACCTTAATCTGACACTCCTTTGTTTTCTTACTGGGAGGGCCAGTGAATAATACTTGCTCTTAACTTTTGCATGCTATTTACTGCTTTAAATCTACAGAGAAAAAGGAACAGACTTTTCCATTACTCCTTCTCCCTCGATGTCCCACAGGGGAAAGATCCAGAATGAAGAAAACCAGTTGGTTCCTCATACTGAAGTTATTCTGTGGCTGTAATAATCCCTGCCATTCTTTTCTAGGCCTCATCCAGTGGTACTGCATTTATTTTAATTTTTTTTATGAGATGAGGGAGTCACTGCAGTCCAAAAGAGTGCATAGTATTGGTTCAGTGGCATATCAATGCCTTCTGCTTTATTTTTCATTCCCTTTTTGAAGATTCCCAGCACCTGATTTGCTTTGACTGCTGTGCAGCCTTGAGCTGACACTTTCATTACAACATTCTATTGTAGTTCCAAGATCACTTCCACCACCAGCTCATCAATGGAGTAGCAGGTATTACAATATACACATTGAGATCTAAGAACAAGCAGCTTTTAAAAGGCACTGCCTATTTTACCAGTTTCTCTAGATTACCAGCTATATTGTCTATTTTCAAACCAGACTGCCTATTTTACCAGTTTCTCTTTCATAACTGAAAGAGCTCTCTCTACACAGTTAGTTTTTTCATTTTCTGTTAACAAGACCAGCACATCAAGACACTGACAGATTCCAACCATTTTTTCAGAACTAATTTAAATTTTGGAGTTTCAATTTAGTTGAAAAAAGGAACTGCAAGTATTTCTGTTACTCAGAGTCTCATGGCATGTGGGCACAGGTTTTGTTCACATGTCTAAGTGAAATCCACTTACTTTTTCCCATAGCTGCTTCTCCTCTAGCTGCATCAGCATGTCCAGGATGTATGTCATATGGGCTGGGCCACTGAGATCTAGGATTTCCTCATTTATTGCCACATCATCAGGCCACTCAGCTAACAAGGATGCCAGCACATGCCTGGCATACAGAACTGCAATTGCCTCATTGACACGATACAGGTAGTCCCTGACAGCCTTTTTACTCCTGGAGTCCAGCTCCTTGTGCAGGAGAATGGAGCTCTTGGTGCGTCGCTGCTTGGCATAGCTGAGCTGCAGGTCACTCTCTGTGTTGGTGATGAGTTTCTGGGCAACAGGATTGGTTTCTTCTGTTGCTTTATCACAGAGTACAGGCTTTGACTGCAAGAAGAGAAATGCAAGTTGGAAAACAGGCTGTCAATAATTTACTGCCTTATGTTTGGATATGTGACCAGTCAAACTGCAAGCTGAATTTACAAATGAATTTGTCAAAAACCTCACAAAAGTGAGATCTCTCACACAGCTACAGACTTCCTGAGAAACATCGTTTATGTCTACACACCTCACTATACACTGATGCATTTGTGGAAACAGCAGTTAGAACTCTTAACCAGAAGTGTCAACTGAAGCTCACCTACAGAGGTAAAGCTACCAAGTACCCTGAAATGGTGCAAATTGGGAGGGACTTTTGGAGATCACTTGATCCAAATTTGACTTAAGGCTGAGATAACTTCAAAATCAGGGCTTTGTCCAGTTAGGTTTGGACAATTTCCAGGCGTGGGTATTTCACAGCCTCTGTATAAGCTGTTGAAAGGCCTATTTTCTTTCTTATAATTATGTGAAACTGCTTCAGAAAGCTCCTTCCCCTTTCCTATGCAACTGTTAAACAACTGTGCTGGTGACACCACACAGCCAGGAGTGAGCCCTCAAAATAAAGCAGAGCTGTGGGACCCTGTTATTGAATGCCAAACCCAAAGCTTGCAAGTGCAGTGTCTACAAGGTAGATTCATTGCTTCCTTGTTCTGCTGAACTTACTGTAAGGTAACAATGATATGCTAAAGCAGTAGCGTGGCATAAGCTTACAGCAATGAGATACAATCTCTCTTGTGTCAGGGGAGGAAATTACAGCCTGCAATCACAATTTGTTCTCCTGATCTGGGAATCAAGTTCTTTCACTTCCTTAAGGAAGGAATAACAAGGAAGAAATACTTGCTTCTTGTATCTGCTCATTCATTTTGACATAAAACATTGATAACAGATTATTTCATATGTATAAAAAAAAATTCTCAGGCTTGAATGCCAAAATTCATTATTTTCCAACTGTTCCTTTTTGTAGAGGTGTCCATACCAAACAGGGTAAGATGATCATATCTGTATCCACTGCCTTGGAGCTCTGCTCCTCCAGCCTCAGGCGTTTGCTGGGCTGCCACTTCTGAGCCAGCGTCCGGATCCTCTCATCCGTTGTGATCACATCCCCATCAAACCTTCACAGAGGCAAAAGAAAATCAAAAATACACAAGTGTGTTTCCAAAGTAATGCAAACTCCATTAGGGCAATTAAATGCAAATTAAATTGTCCCACCTTCTGTTTTGGAAAGATTAAACTCTGCCTATTTTTATCATGTTAACTGTTCCCCTGTTTTAACAAGCCAAAGGATTTAAATGTTCCAAAAGCACTCATTTCTGTGAGAACATGGTGTCTCTCTGAGATGCTGTGAGTACCAGAAGCCACATGTGAGCTCTTGACTCTTCCTCAGTTCACAGAATTCAGAGCTTAATATGGGAGCTACCACATAGAAAAGAGCATGTGATGTGTTTCAGAAGATGGTGACTTTCTTCCATAAATACTACTTAGGAGGAGTTTATTTCTTTACTTTTTCACACATGAAAACCAAATCTTATCCTTGTAAGAATTTCTATCCAGCACTGAGAGGATTTTAGATTTTCACCCACCACTTTCTCTGCTGGACCCAGAATTTCACATACCTCTTTTGAACTTCCAAGAAAAAAGATTCTGTTCTTTTCATCTGCAGCTCATACATGGCTCGAAGAATGTGGAGAGGTGCATTAAGTGCATCGTGGGTCATCTGAGCAAGGAGCAAAAAGAAATTTAAAAATCCCCAAAAACACATTAGAGGGGGAAAAGAAAGTAACCTAATTTAAATACCAGGAAGCATATTTTGGTGGCTTCATCCAGGCCCTCCAGAGGATCAAGTTTGTTCTGCTCTAATTCAACAGGACCAACAACAGGCTGCTCCACATCTTGATCTTGTTCCCTGTCTTCCAGTTCAGTATCCTCCTGTTCAGCCAGGGAACTGATATCTTGCTTTGAGGAATACAGCATTATTGACAAAATCTACGCAGAAAAAAGAATATGGTGTGGCAGCTGTAGGTATTATTAGTTTATTTGCAATCAGCATCTTAGAGGAACATTATCAGACCGGGACAGTGCTTAACACATGCTATTTTACAACGAAGCACACCTAAAAATAAAAAGACAACCCCAAAACACAAAATGAAACCATTTCCCACTTCATTAATGAGTTACACCTTCCACGCTGCTGCAAAGACAACTTCAGTGATTGGCTGAAAGTGCAAAGAAGTTGAGAAAGTAATTATTTAACCATTTCAGTGCACCAAAGATTTGAAGATTCCAAGACAAGAACAGAGCAAAGGTGGCCATCACCAGAATGCCAGTGATGCCCCTACACACCCTTGTCCTTTGGAAACAGCCCATCATAGTCCTAAAAATGAATTAACACAACTCCTGCCTATGATAAAAGATAACTAACATCTGAACCACACTTATCTTCCAGCAATTAATAACCACTGTGAAAGAATATGCCCATGTATGCATTGATCTCCCCACCTGCACTGCAGCAAAACCTTGTGCAAGTCATGCTTTTTTTTGAGATTATTTTCTGAATCAATGAATGGAATTTTCCAGAACACTCTAAATAAAATCCATAAAAGAATCTGAGTAGGTGAGTAATGTCTCATTCTGCAATTTTTTTTTCCAAATAAAATCAGATTAGTGAAAATCAGCTCCTGCTTTAAAGAATTTAGTCTATTATCCACAGGATTATGATGGGCAGAAGGAGGCAGATTCAGGAATATAGGTAAGTGAACATTTTTTCATAGACTAATAACAGATAATCTTGAGTCCCCAGGAGGGCAGTGTACTGCCATAACCTTTCATGCCACTGTGTGAAGCCTGACTTTTTACAAATGTCACTTTTCTTACCTCTAGGTCTCGGAGAAGCCAAGTCTTACTGAAGCCAGTTCCTTTGCTACACTTCTTCACTAGAAGTTTGAGTAAACCAGACTGAAGAAAGGCAGACTGGATCTCCTTAAAGCCATGAATCTGCACACACAGACACACACACACATAAATAACTAAAAAAGGAGCAATGCATCACAGTGATTGTGAGGTCTTGTCACACAGCCTTGGGTGAATTTCCTGCCCAGATGAACTACACTGGGAATCCTTTCCTCTAATTTCCTTAAAATAAAAATCTCCACTTCAAATCCCTTAAGGGTATCATTTATGACGTGCACAGAGCAGTAACTGAGATTCTGTTTTGATCTGACACTCAAAAAAAAAAAAAAAAATTCCTCTTCAAAGACTTCAGGAGTGAGAAAAGTGAGCTTCAATCCATAAAATGTTATCTCTAGGAATTTCTTCCTGAGCTCTCCTGAATGGCTGATCCCCACAGAGGAGAAGCAAAACAACTTCCAACTCAGACTCACAAAAGCTATTTAAAGCCCAGCAGCATTTCCAATCCCCTACAGACTGGGAAGAAAGGGATCCAGCTGTGAAAGAAATGCCCTTGTGGTAATTCCCCAGTGTGCTCAGTCAATACCCAAATTCCTGCAGCACAGGGTAAAACATGAATTTTTATTTCTCTATCATATTTTGTGTCAGGTACCTTCAGAGTTCTGTAAAGCCCCTTCAGAGCCAGTGACAAGACCCAAGTTGTTTCCACTGCCTCAGCATAGCTACTGTCCATGCTGGTCTGCAGGAGGTGGGTGGAGATGAGGACAAAGTGCTGCAGGTACTGTCTCAGCTGGGTGTGGGAATCACTGCCTTCTTGCCCACATTTCTGAACCAACTGATAGTCTTTCACTACAAGAGAGAAAAAACACAATTCACTTGGTTCACATCAAAATGTTGTAGAGTCATCTCTTAGTAGACATGAGGAGGTTCAGACATGAGACATCCTTACATCAATCATGTTGTAATAAAGGTCTTATACAAAAATTATCTCAGATTCCCTGAACAGTCAAGAAAGTATTTCATTTTTCAGTACAAGTTAAAAATCCCCAGGTCACTTTTGGCAACAGCACATATTTGCACTTTAGCAGTACAGCATGCAAAGTAGCTCATGTTGTATTTTACAATTAAAATGGGGAAAATTCTGACCTGCAATTGATATGATGAAATAAATACTGCTGATCTTACTGTTTAAAATGTCAACAGTTAAACAAAAAGAAAAGCTTTTATATTCAAATCTTCCTTGAATATCAAAAAGTGGTTTAGTCTGTTGATTTTTCCAAATGTCTTTTACATAACTTCAGTAGTCAAATCTTAGGACAACTGTTGTTTTATTAACTTCACTATATTAGGTCATATAAAGAGAAAAGCCCTTGCTCCTAAAAACCCATTTGTTATATATAGTAAATGTTTCACTTGGTCTCAAATTTTAGGGATATCCAAACTGTTTTTAAATTAGCAATTGTTCTAAAACATTAAGCACAGGCTCGTAAAGAGTAAGACAAGCACTACACAAATCTTGAAACAACAAATCTTGAAACAGAAACAACTGTTTCATCTTCATCAAAAGCCTATTTCTGAGATTTCCCAATTAATGGAAAGGTCTCAACAGCTTTCTAAATCCTTTTCTGAATAAAGATAATTGAAGTAATTACTGCAGAAGCTTCACAATTTGGCAGTGACCTGCAAGCAGAATTTGGAAACCTACGAGCAGAAAGTCAGGCAACTTACTAATAATGGAATTCAAAGTCTGCAGACCTGCACAGTGGTCTAGTTAACATTTGCTTTTGGGTATCTGTAACAAACTGTAAGGAAATACTCTGTGATTCTCTGATAAAACAAAAATGTCACAGAACCTGTTTTTCTCTTTCGGGTTTTGATGTCTACAACCACTGCCCTGTTTTTCTCAGTGAAGTGCTTCAGGATGATCACATTATGAGGCTCATTAGCATTGTCCATGTACACAGAACGAGTGCCCATACACAGCACCTGAAATGGCAGCAGAACTTCAGTTAGGATTTGGAATACTTATTTACAAATATACAGCCATGTCTTATATTGGTTACGTTTGCTTACTCTTGTTATTGTATTTTTTAGCTGAACCACTGCTTGATGCCTGGTATTTGCTGGTCTTTAGAAAATGGAAGTTCAAGTCTATGAAAGAAATGTCTACAACAACCAACTTAATGTTACATAGGCAATGTATCAGGTATGAACATCAAGATGGAGAATGGATTGTTTTGCTTGTACAAAAGTCCTTTAGATACTGAAACAAATGAAACTGGTTTGCTTGTAGCAGTTATAAGCAGGATCCAAAGAAATGCCAGGCAAAACCAGCTCATTATTCTTCATCAGATCAACATTAATTGTGCACAAGTAGAAAGATGTGAACTCTAACATACAACAGGTTTTGAGAGTTTATAAAGGTTGTCTCCCATTGATGGAATCTGTAGTATTTAGAAAGAGATACCTAAAAGCTTTAATCAGTTCTGTTTCCTATAGGACTGACAGGCCACTTACCTCAGGAAAGCCAACCAGCACCAACAAAGTGAAGATGTTGGTGTGCTTTAGCTGGAAGGGCAGCTGCTTAATGCAGTGGTCAGTGAAAGCAGCAATCACATCGTGCCACTGCGCAGAGGAGTTCAGGGAGCGAAGGATGTCTGCCATGGAGCTTGCCCAGTCCAGCCCCACACGGCTGCAAAGCAAGAGCAGGCTGCATCAGGAGGGCTCACTGCAGACTCACCTGAAGCCATTCCTCCTCAAGACAGCATATCACTGGTAATCTGTCACAGCTGCAGCTTTCAAATTACTGCAGAACTGTTTTTCCAAATACTTAAAGCTTTCATGCTGGCTGACAAATGAATTCTGCTTTGTTTTCCATAAAGCATAAATGTTATTCTGTTTTCTGAGAGTGTCTACAGTCCCAAATCAAAGTGTGCTTGAACATTGCTACTGTTAACTCTGAATTTTAGTTTAGAACTCAGAAGTTTCTGTTTGCATGGCAGCAAGAGGTTTATTTCCCATGTATGTGACCACCTGCTCACTCTCTGGATCACACAGGGACTGGTCTCTTACACTAAAGTTAGTTTTTGAGAAAATCCTTTCCCTCACCTTATGCTCTGGATATTCTACCTTTAAATTTCATAAGCTTTTCTATTTGTTTATGAACCCTCCCTGTAAAATACAGCTACAATAAAAAATAAGTCACATTTAACAGGCATGACATGAATCTCAGAATGCTTGAGAACTTTCTCAGGATCTTCAAAATCTGTCCCTCCCTGCTGTTTCCAGTGCAATTTTACTGTAAAAAAACCTCTCTCTCAAATACTCTTACATAGAAGGGCCAGATCCAGAACTCAGCACTGGTGATAGTGATGTGACACACCCTCCTCCTTCCCCAAGTTACACAAGAGATTTGTAACAATGTAAGAGAATGCATGTCACACAAAAAGTAAAGGACTGTATTTTTGGTTTTCCTCAGTTTCCAAGCCTCACTTCCTCCTCCATGATATGGTGTGTAGGTAAACACAGGAAATTAGGCCACTCTTCAGCAGCCAGCCTTCTTGTGGAACGAAATTAGGATTCCCACTGCAACAAAGGCTGCAGATGCTAAGCCCCTTCTATGACCAGAGTACAGTTTTAATTACCTTTCTATTAAAAAGCCTCTATGCACAAGGCATACATGAAAGAAAATTACTGTTCAGCAGAGTTTAACTAATTAGGTTAAGGTAAGAAGCACCTGTCTAAACACACAGCTCCCAGACTGAACAGAAGATGAGTTGTCTTCCATCCTTCTGGCACTGTAGACCCATCTCCTGGTACAAACAAATTATGTTTGGCTGAAAGGATTTTAGTCACAGCAGCATCCACTTCTGCAGGCATAAGCCTGAGGATTAACTGGCCCAGGAGTCCCAAGGTTAAATGATAAGTTTCATTCAGGTGGCCAGCATTTGAGATTACAACATGAAACATCAGTGGAAGTATTTGCTCCAGGTTGATCAGAGACATTGTGAAGCCCTGCAGAGAGAGAAAAATCTCAGTGAAGCAGGGAAAGAAAACAAAATTTTAGTCAAAGTCAGCACATGCAAAAAGCTTCTGTTCTGAAGGTCTTTCAAATGGGACAGAAGGAATGAGAAACTACATTCCTGCTTTTGTTATTGGCCTGTTAGTGTGACCTGACATGTGAAGCTAAACTGAAGATTTAAACTCTGCTAAACAGTTAAGACTCTATTTCACAGATACATTAAAATCCCCTTCCCTCTCCCCCCACCCAGGAACAAGCTCTTATATTCCTTAGTGATATCAATGTCTGAAGACATTCTAATTCACATTTCATAACATGTAAACAACATGGGCCCATATCCCACATTTAATTCCTATGAATTTTATTCATGTTATTTGTGCACATAGGAAAAAAACCCAGATGGAAGTAAAAAGAACTAACTGATTTGAAAGGTGGCAACATAGCTGCCAGCAACCCCAAAATCCTCTTCTGAGAGCATTCAGCAAAAACTTGTTCCTGGCTAGGTATTAAAACCTTCTCTGTTGGTTTTTGGGTTGAATCCTCTGAGACGGAGTCACCTGCTTTGTAAATACAAACAAAATAAGGAAATCCCCTAAATGACATTAAAAATAAATAAGTGATAGCTTAATTTTTATAATCCAAATCTAAAAATAAATAGAAATTATAAAAAAGAATTATTACATTTCAAAAATAAAGTCTTTATAAAAAAGTGTATGGAAACAGAAGGTAAAGAAATTTATACCATCTAGTAAAACATATATAGGACAGTGCTAGACAGATCCATTTAACTTTCAAAATTCTTACAGTCCCAGTCTTTAACAGGATAAGACATTTATTTTCTGGTTCCAAGTGCATCAGAATACACTAGTGTTGTGTTAGACCAACAGGGACTGTTACCTCCATACATGGATAAATACTTGTGGAAATCTACTCTGATTTCCAGACTCCTTTAAACAGACTGCAAGACACTTTTTTGAAGCAATGTCTGGCAGGTTTTCACAAAGCAGACACAGACATTTGAAAATATGCAAAACTGGATTAGGAATAAAAAGGACAGCTGTTTGCAGATGAGTAGATAGTTCTGTGACAGGGAAAATGAGACATTATTTTTTACCTGTTGCAGGAACATTCCCATCCACAGACAAGTCTGACTCTTGTCTCACAACAGCTTCCTTTGCAGAGACAGCTTTGATTTCAATTTCTTGTTTTCCTGCTTTATCTTCTGCAGGAGACTGGATTTCCTTGTGAGTATCTCCTTTCCCCTAAAAATAAAACAGAAGTACTAAAAGATTAAAACAAAATGTAATACCTGCAGGAACATGCATGGAAAGAATTCAGTCATCTGCACTTGACAAACATTTTTCTTTGAGTATCAAAACCTTCTGCTGAAGAATTTCTTGATGTATACACATCTTAAGCTTCCATACAATTAAATTATGTTATTTTATTTTGCTCATATCTCCCTGCATAAAATTATTACACTATAATAGTTTTAAACACTGTATAAAATTGTAGGAAACTCACACTAGTACTCAACACTGCTAACAACCAGGGGAAATGACAGCTCTTTCACAAAGAACAAGACATGCCCCTCTCCTGCAACACTTTTGTGAAAATCAGTTCAGAACAAGAAGCTTTTGATCAGCCAGACCTAATGAAAAAAACAACTCCTTTCCCCCCCAGTTTCTACCTACAAATGAAATCATTACTATCCCTTATCTCAGTCCCACATTCAGAATAGGGTGTTTAATGAAGATGTTTAATATCAGATCACATGTCTGGTGCCAGGGGTTCTGGAGATAACAGGTACTTACACTACGATGCACCAAAGAGCCTGTGCTGCGTTTCTCATCTCTTCCCTTCCCTGCTCTGTCACCAGGATGACTTTTTGGAGCACTGTCTGTGGGAGGACTGCCTGAAACAGTGTCATTCTCTGAGATGGACTCATCTTCTGGTAACATGCAGAGGAGAGCTAAATTTTTCAGTCCTGGGAGCAAAAAAGTTATGGAAGTTATTTAGCTGTTGAGTGGCAAGACAGACAAAAAGCAGAACTGAAACACTATAAAAGAGAACTGCAAACTTCTTACACAATTCTTTTGAACATTAAATTCATCAAAAACATGTTTTCTATCAAGCTTATAAATTATGTAGTTCCATTAAATACTAGTGATGGACAGATGGTGACATCTTTATCTTTTACCTCAAAGATGTCACTGGGGTAGAGGTTTTAATTGAAGAAAACAGTAGAGTGTAAATTATGAAGAGCAAATGACATTTGTCTTATTTTTCAATCTTTTGACTACCTGCACAATAGAATTGTATAACAAGATTGTAAACAGGTTGTAAACAGATTAATTAATGAGTAAGTATTTGGGGGTGGTGGTGGTATTTCAGTTGTATTAGAGCTGCTCACAAAAACTACCAGCAAACTTATTTGAATTTTAGTCTAAAATTTTTGACATGTTCAAAATGGGTCCCTATTGTATAACCCTATTTTCTGTAGTAGGTCTTTGTTCACAGAAACCCCCATTTCCAGACAAATGAACACCACTGCCAGAAATTTATACCACAAACACAGCTAAAAATCTCTTCCCATGAGATGCAGAACAAAAAAGTTTTTCCACCAAGTTACTTGCTGTCCTTCAGCTGTCAGTGATACATTAGTGAAAGAACATGAAGCTATATTGACTGATCCCTTTACAACAGCTAAGATGGAAAAAAAAACAACCAGAGACTTGCCAAGCTGTGTCCAATGTTTATGTAAGCATAAAATTAGTTTTCTCAAGCACTCTATTTTCCATGTTCCAACGACCCTGAACGACACTTGTTCTACATTTACTTTCTACATAAACAGTTATTCTCAGTCAAGTACACAGTAGCTTCCCCTTTCCTTTGGAAACTTTCAAGTCAGTAACCACAGACATTTCTGACACTTGTAGAAAGCATTGTTCAGAGCAGGAGGAGCTGACTCACCTTTTCCGTGCTGTGCTTTCATCAGGCAGTCCCCAATGAGCTGAATGCACTGATGCTGCAGAACTCTGGCATGACTGAGGACCTGGGGATCCAGTTTCTCTCCTTCTACTTCCTCCCCGTTTGCCAGATCTGCACTGTAGAGGGTCAAGGCAGCAAAGAGCAGCCAGGAGTAGTTGTGGACATAGGGCTGGATGAGGCGCTGGCGGTCACTGATGCGGATGGTCACCATGGGATACACCGTGATGCTGTGGGTGGGCAGGTGGCTGAAGGACAAGGGACATCGTTTAGGAATGCAGCTTTTGGTTTTTTGCTAACCTACATAATCAGTCAACACAAAATGCCTTCACAGGGAACCACTTAAAGCCCAACACATTCCAGAGGTTCAAACTGTGGACCTGGTTTTTATGACCTCTGCTGTCAAGCACTGAAAACTGTTGTTTTCCACAGTAGGGAGTGTTTCTCCTATCCTGTCATACAGGACTGGTAACTCCTTCTGCAGCTTTCCTAGCCACATCCAGAAAACAATTGCTGCCAAGTGACTTCAGAGGTTGAGGCAGGTTTCCAGACATTTTTGCCAAACTGGTCCTGTCTTTGTTTCCCCAAAGCACACCAAGGAGATGTTCTGATGTCAGACACAGCTTTATAGGAAGTACCATGACTGATTGTATTTAGCTACTAAATACTGTCTTTCTGCCACATGGGGGAAAGTAAAATCACATTTTTAATATACCTGTCAGAGTATTTCTTTGCATGATAGCATCCATAGCAAAGGTCAAAGTCATCACAAACATTGCAGTTCATTCTCCGACCTATGATAACTCCTTGGCAGTGATCACAGGCATATTCCATATTCACCATTTCATGGTCATCCTCATGCCCTTCAGGTTTAACTCCACCTGTAAAGAAAGACTTCCCTGTAAATCTTTCTTCTACAGGACCTTTCCTAATTTCAAGTTCACATTCATACTAGGGAAAGAACAGTTAAACATTTCCAAAGAACCAAGAAGAAAAGTGTTTGACTTTATTTTGTGTATAATAGTCCTGGGTTGCAAGATATGGCTGGGGGTGTGGATTCTATTGCCATCTGTTAGAGGTGGGGCAGTTATCTTCTGTTCATTAGGCAGTTCATCTCTCCCACAGCCAATCCTCCCTCCAGAAGATCTCTTCTGTTCATGAGTGTCCCTGCATGGCTGAGAAAATTCCAGCATCCCATGGGGAGAGGCTCCACCCAGGGGAGCAGCCAAGCATTCCTACCTGGATCCAATCTGCCCTTGGAACAGCACAGCAGCCTTTGCCCACTGCATTCCCAGAGGAGCAGCTTTCTTCCCCACTGCATTCCCAGAGGGAGCCCAGGCCCATCCACAGCAGCCCTGGAGCTTCAGAGGAAAACTCCAGCCTTGTCCAGGATCCTGCTCCAGCAGAAGCACAGCTGGCACTGCAGGAGGGCTGAGCCCCCATGGAATGGCACTGCTGCCACCACTCTGACCCACAGCCTGCCAGGGCCTGCTCTCACTCTGGCAGTGTTGTTTTGTATTACTGCATTTTTCTATTTTTATTTTCTTCCCTAATAAAGAACTGTTATTCCTACTCACATATCTTTGCCCAAGAGCCCCTTAATTTCAAAAATTGTAATAATTCAGAGGGAGGGGATTTACATTTTCTATTTCAAGGAAGGCTCCTGCCTTCCTTAGCAAACACGTGTCTTTTCAAACCAAGACAATAATTTACGAGCTACTGTTTTGGCTTCAAATACAGGGTTTTGAGGGGTTATTTAATGGTTCTTACCAAGGAAACAAGTTTTACACAGATCCATGTCATTGCACTGCAGACAGCGGTAGCGATGCCACGGCGCGATCTCATCACAGCCATCACAGGAAATGTCTACGTTTAACAGGTCACAGTAACGAGCAACAAACATGTGCATCTACAGCAATAAACCAACACAATTTACTTGAGTATTATTTTCTGACTTTGAGAAAGCTTCAGACAGGAGGCAGAACATTTCCCTTGCCAAAAATGAATGGCGCTATTTTAATAATTTCGGACTCTTGAAAGTCTACAGAGATCCAACTAATAGAAATGAATTATAAACCAGACTTCTTTCTGCCCTTTAGGCTTTTAAAGATCTCTTATTTACCCTTTCTGCAGGTAAATAAACAAAACATGAGGTCACCTTTCTCTGCTTCTCTGGGTCAGCTTGAGCTATCTTTTCATACCAGGTCTCAAACATTACATCCTGACATTCATCCATCCATTCACAATTTTGCTTGTAGTCTGCAATTTCATCTTCTTCACTCCACTGACTAAAAGAAAAGCAAGCTTAAAATTAAGTTTGAATGCTATCAGGCTTCCCTTTAATAAAGCTTTACTTTTTAATGAAGAACAATATGCTGTAAGATGCTAATAAAAACAGAATTGTGAGAATCCCATTCACTTTTCTAATAAATGACCATACAGACACCTGCTTCTTGCTTCTGTGACATGTTCTTAAATACATATGGGGACCATAATGCAAAAATCAGGAAAATCTACTCTTACTAAACAGCTTTTGGAATGCTGGCAAATCAGATGTTTTAAATTTTTAAAGTTTTTTTGACCTTCACATTTGCTCATGTGCAAGTACAACTACTATAAAATTGCCATATGAAGGTGTTAAAAACATTTGACATTCATCAAGGCAAAACACAGTATTATATACCTCCTGCTACACTGCTAAACAAGCAAAGTGTTCCAGTAGTAATCAGGTTAAACTTAAAATTCCAATAGTTTTTGTACCAGCAAAAAAAATTGCAATACTTCAGATAAGCCCTTGGATACTGATCAGAATTATGCCAAACTTGTTTATAGCACCCTTACTGCTTGGTCCAGCTCGAAGTTCAGGAACCTTTGTGGGTCAAATGGAATCAGCATTTAGCAGCATGTGAAAGCTGCATTCCTCCTGACTCACCAAATGACACTGTCATGGGTACTGATGTTCTCCTGTGATGTTGTCATGAGAAGATGTGGCAGCTGGATCTCAACAAAGAAGGAAAGATCACTGGGCTCCCAGCTCATATCCAAGAGGTGCAGGAGAGCTGTCTGCACACAGGATAAGGCAGGAAGCAACGACCTAAATAAAAACAAAAGCCATTAAAACGTGACAGCTCTAAAGCTGACCTAAAGTTGAAAGATCTAGAGTTGAAACTGTGTGTGGAGAGGAAGGGTAGAAAAACCCCTGCACACTGCTTTTCAGGCTTTACTATGCATTAAAGTAACTCTGTGGCAGGAACTCAGGTTTATCAAAGGATTCAACTTAGACAATTTAGCAAGTACAGACTATGGAATTTGAAAGAAAGACAGTTTTCCTTCTGGATTCAGTTAAGATCAAGCTAATGGTGTTGCCTGAGCATTAGTAAGAGGATTTGTCTCTTCTCTACAGTACAGCATTTTCTTGGTATTTGCAGGAATTTATTCTGTTTGAAACCTTTTTGACATTTTCACCTGAAACTGAACAAAGGACTTGAAAGTTATTGTCAGAGAGACTGACATTATAGCCACAGAATTCTCATTTCTCTTGGACAACTGGCTATAAATCCTCCAAATTCTAACCAGAATGTTGCCAAAAAAAGAGTTTTAACATGAAAGCATGGCTGCAGAATTGCCATGTTTCTTGTGGCACTACCCTTGCCCAAGTATTCCATGATAAATTTGCTGTTTCTAGTATTTTACTACTGCACTTCAGAGACACACTGCAGAATTGTAACTACAAAATGCAGTAAGTCAAGTTTTTAACACTAATAAGTTTTTGTGCTTTTCTTTATTCCTTTAATAATAAAAAGCCAACTTGGCATTTTTGATCACAAGATCAAGGCTCTTAATTTAGTTCTGTAAATAATGGAAAGTACAGACAAAATTAATTAAGATATTAAATGGCAAATAAAAAATTACAAGGGAGGAGTTGTGGAGGAATGCAAAACAAACAAATAAAAAAAAAATCACATAAATAAAGCAAGCAATGTACTGTACCTGTCATTAATTGTACTAAATCCTTTCACAGAATTTACCAGGAACAGAACAAGCTGATAGTAAGACTCTCGAATCTCTTTGTGTAGCTCAGCACCACAGCCTTCCAAGTTTCCAAAGTAGCTGCAAATTAAAGAGTCATTTTAGTAGCCTAGAATTCACTGTGATGTTTCAGGTAGCATGATTTGTGCAAATTTTACAAACAGGCTCTTTTTGACTCCTCTTCACAAGTGTGAAGGGTGTTAGTTTTATTTAAAAATGCAGTCTAGAATTTTCAAACAAAATGAAAGAATCCTTTACCAGGAATCAGAAAGAGAAAAGGCAAAGAGAATATTCTCACAGCATTAAGAAGAGAAAATTCCTTTAAATTAAAAAGTTGCTTTATGAAAATTTAATCAAGATCTTAAAGGAAAACAGTGCATTGCAAGATGACCACAGAAAGCTCCTGACAAGTGAGAAGCCAAGAAACAGAGTTGTGACAGCACTGGCCAGACATAACATAGAAATCAGAGCTAAACATATTCATGATATTCATGGCATGAACAGCTGTGCAACTAAGTCCCACTTGAAAATAATTTTTTTTTTTTTTTTAATGAAGAACACCAGATATGCCTACTAGCCTGAAAACTAACCTCAAGTCATTCATATTTTTATTATCCACATCCACGAAAAAGCAGAACTTTCTACTCTTGTCAATATACATGCTGGAGGAACACAAGAACTAAGACAGCAAATCACATGGCTGAGATTTGCCTAAATAATTACTTACTTTGTAAAATCTTTCTGACAGGCTAGAAGTTCTAGGAGAAAAAGTACACAGGGTGGGTGAAAGCAGTGTGGCTGCCCAAGCGAGTCCAGGCACTGGCGGATGGTCTTGAGCACTTCCATAATACTCTGCCCTTGGGATTTTCTCAAAGCAAGAACCTTTAAAACACTGAAAGCAAAAAATATCAGTGAAAACTTCAAAACACTGTGCTTAAAGCAACACAAATAAAAGTATAATTCAAGAAGTGTTTGACTGGTTACAAACTGCTTTGTATCTGAATTTCCAGCTGTATTTCAGTGTATTAGTTGGAGTGAGTGATAAAGCTTCGAACAGAATTCAGCTCTTCCTGCACCATTCCATGTTCTAGAGTTCAACACAGACAAGCTGAGAATTGGAAATCTCTCTTTTGATTTATATTTTCAGAATACCAGGTAATTTAATGAGAGATGCAACTTATCTCTATTTGGTACCAAGGATTGGAAATAGTGATACACCATGGCTTTACTTTTGTAGATAAAAAGCAAAATGCCTCTACAAACACATCTGAGGAAGCAAGACAATAGATGCCAAGTGACTGTTTTTTACATTCTGTTCTATGTGACAGAAGCAAATGAAATGAAATAGTGCTCTCTGAGTCCTTACATTCTTGTGAATAACTGAGGCTTGATACATAAGTCTGACAACTCTAAACAAAATATTCTGCCATATTATCTTGCTGCTAAAATATTTTATTCTACCTGAAGAGGTGTGAAGACAAGCTTCTGTATATTATAACTGACAACATTTTCAATTTGCTTACCTTTCATGTGAAAGTGATTGATCCTTAATAAAGTCTAATATGCTCTTCAAAATAGGATATTTTTCCTTCACAGTAGGCAGAGCTCTTGGCTCTTCCATTGACCTGAAGGACAGCAGCCTCAGTCTTCCACGGCCCAGCTGGGACTTCCGGGTAGGAGTGGAAGGAGGGGATGACACATCTTCTTGCTGTGAAGCTGTATTCTCAACAGGCTTACTGTGAAATGCAGCTGCAGCTTCTGCTTGGTGGAGGTCTGGAATTTGTTTAACTTTCAGATCAGACTGTGATGCTTGACTACCTTCTTTTGAAACAGGGTGAATTCCTGCACTGGACGACACCGATGGTGCTGCCTGGAAGTCCATGTCCACAGCTGATCCTTGTCTTTGGCTTTGATCACTCATATACTGCTGGGGATCATCCATGTCTTGGGCTTCCACACTGTCTGAGGCAGAATCTTTTGTCTCTGCTCTTATGGGCAAAAAATTCAGCAACAAAAGACTCTTCTGCACACAGAGTTTTGCTGCAGAATAAAAATTGGAAGACTTAAAATCACGACAATAGAACAACAAATTTGCTGTCTTAGGCTTAAGAAGAAAGTGATTTATCTTATTTCTTCTCAGTCAAGACAGCTAAAAATACTGGTTTTTCTTGTTATATTGATCATGATGCTACCGGTTGCTTAAGTTCAGATTTCCAAATGCTAAATCTGAATAATCACACTGAACCATATGAAGTACAGAATAGTCAGTAAGAACACATTTTGTTCTAATAACAATCAGCTGCTGCTCTAACATCACTTAAATGTGGTAAGAAGTACCTACAAAAACAGATGAACTTAAGTTCAGAACCAGGTGACCTGAGTGAAAGGTCACTCCCTGCAGAACTTTATTACTGTTTTCTGCAAAGAACAGCAGAACATAATCCCAGATAATTAATCCAATGTACACTAGGCTATCTCTTAAGGTATGAAAAACTAACCCCAGTTGCTAACTTACCTTTCACAGCAAAAATAATGCCTTCAGGTTTACAATGCTTTCCTAAGCTACCTGGAATGCTCAAACATACAAGGCAACACTCACCGAGAGTTTCTGGGTTCACCTCACTTGCTTCTGTGTTCTGCTTCTCCTCAGCATCATTTCCCCTCCCCATCAGGAATTTCTGCTTCATTTCCAACTGCAGACAGGATGTTAATATAGTTAAAATATGATTCTCTCTGTACCTCCATACAGCAAGGCAGGATGAAGACTATAATGACTGAAAGGAATTTAATGTCAGGAATAGATGACTGTAGTTACTATTCCCAACTGCAGAGCAAAGCACCCAGGAGCCTAAAGGAGCAGCACCTGAACTGTCAGAGCAGTAACAGCCTCACCCCGAGCTGCTTGAGCTTTGTAGGCTGAGGCCATTCCCTGTCTTGTGATTTGATGTGCACCAATCCTCCAAGGAAAAGAAGGTTTCTCATTTACCCTCAGCACTCAGGAAAATGTAGACATCTAGTTGTGAGATAAAGTTCTCCAAAAATATGTTACCCCCTAGCAAATTCTGTCAGATGCAAACATCACCTGTCATGCAATGGGTAAAGGCAATTAATCATCTTAACATGCATCTGCATCCATTGTAACTCCAGTACATCAACCTGCCAGGAATTCTTAGGCAGAAAAGAGGAGGGAGAAAGTCACAAGACAATGGAATGATGTTTTAAGACACACTTCTTTCTATGATATACCTCAAAAGAAGTCCAACTGCAGTGTAAGAATCTAATTTACAACATAAGTTCTTGCTAAAATATAACACAAATTCAATTGATTTTCAGTCAGATTCAGTCCTAACTACTCATGATGATACATCTGGGGCTGAAGGAAGGAGAGGAGTGTAAGGATGCAATTAAACATTCAAGTCCAAAGTTTCAAAGTTAACCTATGTTCTAAGTGAATACAGTTGATGGAGAATAACTGAAGGAAAAACTGTTCCACCCTGCTCCTTAACATTGCACTGTAAAGTACTGAAGTAAATGACATTAATAGAGATCCTCCTGAGTGTTCTTACCATCCATATTCTAATGGAATCAGCCAGGGAATATACTTGTGCAAACTCATCACTCAAAGGCACCTTGCCTCCACTGTTGACTGGAAATGAGAGAAAGAAGAGAGTTCTGTTTATTTACAGCTCCATTTCATACAACTGCTTAACTAAAATTATGCTACAGCCCTCCCTTCATCTCTTAGTCAATACTTGGAATTATACCTGTAATAAAAATAGAGAATAAACCTGCCAACTTTCATATGTCATAAATATACAAACTGCACCTTGACTGATTTATTTACAAAGTTAATTTAATGAGTATCTTTCTCATCTCTTCCCAAAATTGCTGCCTGAAGCCATGGAAAATAAAATCCTCCCCTATGCATGCAATAACACTGATGCAGACTTATCAGAATAATCAACAAATATGTAGTAGTAACTTAAAGCTCTGTAGATGTATTTGTTTTCTCTACTGTTTTACACTATGAATTTTTAGAAAGGACTTTCAAGACCAATTTGCAAAAATTAAAAACCTGACAAATCAGTTTCTATTCAAACTGCCCTGACAATGACTATGGAGAAAAAGATATTCTTATTCAGTCTTCCCTCTTTCATTCTCCCTTTCTAATTTTTGTCCTGTATTCTTTTCAGCATCTCTTCTCCAAACTTCCCATACTGCAGGTGAACACAGGTCCTGAAACACTGAAATTACTCTGCCCCAGCAGGACCAGCAGATGAAGATACTGACAGAACAGTGGGATGGATTTCTCAAACACTCATTAATATTTGCCCAGTTCTCAATGTCACTCAGAAAATTAGCTCAATTATCAGACATAGACAAAATGACTAAAGGCAGCAACCACATTAGTCATCATATCAGCCTTTGTGTCAGTCATTTTTCACTCATAACTTCACAGCTCAAAAAATAGCTCAATCATTCTAACAAAAATGTAAAATGTTTAGTGTCAAAATTATGACAAAAAGTGAAAACCTAAAATGAAATCCTTCAAAACCAAGTAACATCTTATTCTCCAATACTTCAAATATATCAATGAACTTAATGGAAAGATGCTGTAAGTCAAAAAGTTGTTCATTTTACCTATTGAAAAATACATAAATTATAATACAATGGCCAGTAAGTTAAAAGCAAAATATTATCTTCTATTGGAAAAAAAAAATTCTGAGGATGGCAGGGCTGATTTCCACAGAATGGTATTTTTGGAGACAATTCACACCTCCTCCAACCCCAACAGTTAATAACAGAAGTTGCTGCTGGCTTTTTAGAAAAGGTACAATGTAGAAAATGATCCGAGAACCTCTAATAACTGGAGCCACACTGTTCTGAAGTAAAGCCCCAGAGGACATTTCTATCCTCTTTAGGTATAGCTTTACAGAATAAGAGCTTCTGATTATTATTATTATTTTACCAGTGCCATGAAGACAAAAATGTATGTTAATAAAAAATAAACACTCTAGAGAGAAAGCTTACCTAATCTGCCTAAATGATACCTTTCTACAGAACATCATCTTTAAATTGCCCCACTAAACTGATTTTTAAATGTTATAAACTAAGAGAGCCTTTTACAAACTGTAAGTCTTCATTATTAAGATAATCTAATAATATTAGAGTTACCATATTTTTGAAGCTTCTCAAATAAATCTGGAGTGAGATACACCAAAGCAGCAAATGTTGAGTTCACAGCTTGATCAACAGTAGGACCAGCAACTATATCTGTCTTTGGGGTCTGTTTTTTACATGCCTGTATAAGTCCTTTGAAAAGTTCAGATTTTTGCCCACTGAAGTCCTGGGCAGGATCTGATTTTGCAAAGTCGATAAGAAAGTTACGGCAGACGTCGTGGGGAGAGCTCCGAGCCTGCAGAGAAGGGGACAACACATCAATACTGGCTGAGAGAAAACAAAGGGCTGCAAAGTCAACTTGCAGTTTATCCACTGCAGCTGAGCAAACTGATCAATAAAAGACATCCCTGCACAAGATGGGGAGTGAATTAGATGATCTTTGAAGGTCTCTCCAAACCATTTGATGATTCCATGAAAATGGAAACTAATAAAGGGCACAGAACAACAGTTTCTTTCCTCCTTGGTATTTGAATCCAACAGCACAAATATTTAGTTTAGCACAGCAGCATGAGCTTAAGGGCGTTCCAACTCCATAAAGCCAATGAAGCTGTGTGATCCACAGGGACTCCATGCCAAGGGAACACAAGCAGTGGGTGAGTACCTCATTTTTGTCTTGGTGCTTGGTGTTGTTTTGCCTGGCTCCCGGGAGTGCCTCAGGACACAGCTGATGCCTGAAGACAGGTTTCCACAGAGGAGAATTGAGAACCGAGGTTACTTTCAAAGGAGGCAAGTCTGCTTCACTACCTAATTCTGCAAGAAATTCAGAACAGATCTTTCAGTTACTAAGTAATTTTCTTCATTTTTACAGATTACTGAAAATAATAAACATTAAACAGCCAGTAGGGAAAAAAACTGACAACAAACTCACAACAAAACGTTAATGCAAATAGACTGAACAAGTAATTTAGCAATGTTCTCTATTTTTCTAACATGGTACAGAAAACTGATGTACCCTTTCATTAATGGCAGCATCAATATCTTACTTTATAGTGACAACGTTACAATATGGAAGGACTTTAAATCAAACATTTTCACTGTATTATAATTACAGCAATTTTCTGATTTAAAAGAGTTTAAAAGCTTTCTCTCCTACTAAGCACCTAATTTGTTATATGCAAGCATGCTTATATTAAAAAAGGAAGAAAATATTCTCAAGCACTTCAATTAGTTCCCTGAATTCACATGTAAATAGCTGTCTAATTTTCCAAGGTAAATATGGACCACTTGATTGGAGGAAGAACTCTTAGCCTTATTTAATTTCTCCTAAGTGGTGGATGGATTCAGATTTAGGAAGCTAGAGAGAAGTGTTCTTGCTTACAAATTAATATTTTTTTTGTTTATTAAAATTTAATGTACTTATCTTCAAGGTCAAAATCCTAACTGTACTTAACTAATGTAATTAACCAAACTTAATTTGTGACTTCAAATTTCATTCAACACAAAACGCTCATGTGAAACTTAGAATCCTTTGTGTCCTAAGCTCTGTAATTTTTTCAGTTTGTTGGCTCCATATTCACACTCCCAATGTGGGCTGGATGACAGCACCAGGGAACAATCTTAAATGGAAAAAAAAAAAAAGAATATACTACTTCATAAATGTAATTTAGCTTAGTAGGATTACTTCCACGTGTCCATGTCTTCCATGGACTTGGAACACAGCAAGTCTTCCATGGATTTGGAACACAGCAAGTCTTCCATGGATTTGGAACACAGCAAGTCTTCCATGGACTTGCAACACAGCAAGTCTTCCATGGATTTGGAACAGAGCAAGTCTTCCATGGATTTGGAACACAGCAAGTCTTCCATGGACTTGCAACACAGCAAGTCTTCCATGGATTTGGAACACAGCAAGTCTTCCATGGACTTGCAACACAGCAAGTCTTCCATGGATTTGGAACAGAGCAAGTCTTCCATGGATTTGGAACACAGCAAGTCTTCCATGGACTTGCAACACAGCAAGTCTTCCATGGACTTGCAACACAGCAAGTCTTCCACGTTCACATGAGGGAAATACACAAGGAACTCCATTTCCACAGGGGTTTCTCAACACCAAGCCCTTGCTCCTCTCTGCAGGGATGGAGCTGTGGGAGGCACTCACCTCGCAGGGATTTGAGGGCCATGCTCCGGGAAGCCAAGCGCCCCATCAGCCGGGAGACAAGCAGCTGTAAATCCAAGCCCCAAGACACGGCAACGTCTGGGAGGCCGTAAGCAGTGACGGAAAACTTGTAGCCCCACTCATTATTGCTGCTGTCAGAGTGAAAGAGAAACTGCAGCCGTGGGCCAGCCTTAAAGGTCACTTTCTACAGAGCAACAAAACAGTCATTTTGCCAAATGTACATGACAGGAAAACGTTTCAGGGTAATGAATTCCCTTCAGCAACTCTGGGGTTTCAGTATTATGTTCTGGCCATAATAGAGCTAATTTCCCCCACCATCTCAATGAGAAACCCACAGTGCTAAGCAGGTAAAATTTCTATTCAAGAGCTTAATGAGCAATTTTATATATGATTGAGCTTTAAAAGTCAAGAGCCACAAAAACAGAAGAGCAGCATCCCATTTGAGGACAGAGCACAGCCTCAGGAAGGGCCAAAACTTGTTTTATGATATAAAAACTTGCAAGGGCAGAGCAAGTTTTACCCGTGTATTATTGGCAGTTAAACATGATTATTCCTTTTCACTTTAACTGACTGCTCTTTTGGTAACAGGAGCAAAGAGGGATTCTTTACTCATTCACTGCTTTTATTTCCAGCATTGCAGACTTTCTTCCCCATCTCCTGTCCCCCACCTAAGAAACACACCCATGCACAAAATCACACATCCTTTTATATAACAGGTTTCCACAGGAATCATAAGGACTTCCTAAGACTGGATAAATAATTTGGTTCATAATTTTAAAGGTGCTCACCTTAGGCCATTTCTCAGTGCCAACCTTTGTATCGTAACGAGTTTTTGCCCCTCTGGCATCAGTAAACTCCAGGTAATCATACCTGTGAAAATTGCAATTCATTACTTCCAAATTTACTTTTTAAGTTTTGAGGGAGAATGGTTTTGTTTCTGGATTTTCACAAGTGCTGTATCTAACTGCACACTGTCACTTCTTTCTGAACCACACCTTCATGTAACTGCTAAGGAGTTTATTTCATATTTCAATGCAGAAGTCCCAGCAAACACAGATCTGCCATCCTGCAGGACTCTGGAACTGGTAATGGATGCCATATCTAACATCTGGCAAATGCTTTAACTAAGCAGTAGCCTGATGCGTTACCAAGAGAAAGAGGGCAAAATAAATACCACAAGCACAAACTGTGGTGGTCACAGCATTATTATCAAACAGATCAAGGCCAAAGGAAGCAAAATTCATATGAACAGTATGTCTGTAAATTTGCCAGGAGAGGTAGCTTTCAGCACAAGGTCATTCAAAAATATACATTGTGTACTGCTCTGGACAATGAAAAAATTGAAATGGCATGTGTGGAGTGCACATTGAAACATGAATTGTCCCCTCTGCAAACAGACACTGGAATTTAACACAGCACAAGATTAAATTACCTTCTTTCAGTTTCACATTTTTCATCAAATTCCACCTCAAAGTAAGTTGCCCCATGACACAGGAAGACTGAGACCTCGTGGCAATTATTTTCATAGTTATGAGGTGATTCCATTGTCCAGGTTCTCAATACTACAGGCTGCTCCTGCTGCCAGCTTTCCATGTCTGTCTGTACAACAAAAATGCATTCTTAGATACAAAGGTAAGAAAAAAAAATAAATGACCACACTAGATTTTTGTGTCTGTACTTTCAAGTTGCCAGATGTGCACACAAATGGCATTTAAAAGGCTACAGCATTGATTTACACAGAAATTAGCTCTGAAGACATCCTTGGTAATCATAATAAGGAAGCACTTCTAAAACAAAACCCAGCCAGTCCACTGGAGGAGGAGACTCGGGAGGAGACTGTCTCACCCACAGGTGAGTACAAGTCTCCAGTCATGACAAAGAAACACTGGATGACTAATGCAGATTTCAACATCTATGCTACAGACACACAGATTTTATTTACATCACCACAAGCAGTGAAGCTAAAAATGTTAAGCATATACTATTTTTGTTTTCCTCTTCACCCACAGAATCCCCTCTTTCCTATCCACCTTCCAGGCTGCTCATTCCAGTTGCACTTTCTGACCACTTTTCCTTATCAGCAGATATGTTTGTCATTCTTCATTCAACATTTCATTACACATCCTACACTTTTAGAAGCTTCTTAGCTCTTTTCCAATGCTCACCAATAGAATCACCTCAGTTTTCTGTCTTCCTTGCAATTTTGCTTTTGTTTCAGAATGTTTAATAGTGCCCATGTCCTTAATTACCTTATGAGGTTCACTACAAAGGCTTTTCAGTGGTTCTATCAAAGTGCTGAATCCCTGTAGCAGAGTACAGTACGGAATGTCTAAAGTGCAAAAATCCAACAAGAAGATGACCTAGGAGCAAAGACAGGTGTCAGGAAAATGCCAGATCCACACCCATGCCTCCCAGGAACAGGATAAAATCCCATAGGTCACTTACCAGCTGACGAGTTGCCATAGCAAAGACAGAGCTACTTATTTTTTCAACTATTGTTTTGCCACTATATTGAGATAAGAGTGACTGCAAAATTGTTCTGATATTTGTCAGGAATTGGCCCACATCTAAAGAGAAAAAAAAAATAATCTTTTGTAGCTACCTTAAGGATTTGCTCCCACAATTCACTTTATCAAATATTAGGTGCATGGTGATGAGCACAAGGACAAATACAGCAGGAAAGGATCTGCTGCCCCAAGGCTGCAACACCCAACACTTCAGAGAAGTTTTCTGTGATATTTCTATTGTGGAAACAAGTCATGCTTATCAACAATATCACTGAAAAAATAAGGGATGAGTAATTCTCCAAGATTGTTTCAACAAGCTCCATGCATCCAGTAGTCTCAATACACTGCTAAGAAATGCAGCTGAAGTAAAAAGTGAGAGTAGGAATTTTTACCTACAGCCTTACTCCATTTTTAAATGTAATACAGGAACACAGCAAATTTATTTATAAACAAATAACATAAATATTGTGTAATTTTACATAAAATTACACCTTTGTTAAGTATTTGGCCCAATTAACTCAACACTGAGCTGCTGCATTATAAAAATGTAACAATCCCCCCCACAAAAAAAAACCCAACAAAACCCCTTAGATGTACCCAGTTTCTTAACCAACTTCTTGCTATCACAAACATCCAAGAATGCACATATCACCATGCAGGAGTTTACCAAAATATGAGATGCTGTTAAATTAAAATGTTAAATGAAAGCCTGTAACTATTTGTTGTTTGGAGGTTTTTTTTCAGTATTTGGCCCCCAAAACTTACTGAAATGCTTTCTGAAGATTCTCCCAACGTAAGATTATCAGTACAGCTAAAACTCCAGGTTGCTAAATATGCCTACTAATTATTTCCTAGAGAGATTAAAAATGCTATGACAGTTATGAGTATGCTTCAGGCAACCTTTGGTGATCCCTAATTATACTGCAATTTACAAAATCACATTTTAAAGTCCTGTATTGCCCCATATTTAATTCTGTATGCAATCCCAGCACTTACAATTTTTAAGTATTTCTACTGCAAGATCCTTGGCTGAATTATCAGTGCCTTTAAGCTGCAGATAGCACCAGGAAAGGAGGCTGCCCTGAACAGACCAGAATAAGGAAGACAAGACTGTGCCACTCTCTTGCTGTGCAACATCCAGCATCATCATTTCACACTGAAAAATAAGGAACATCCATGAATGTAATGGAGCCTCCTCTGCTGCAGCATGACACACAGTATGCACCAAGTAAGCTGGGATGGACACCAATCATCCCACTCACCCCAGAAAAAGATGAAATGCAAATGACAAGCAGCATGTAACACCCTGTAGCAAGTGATGGGCTTTGTTTTGATATATCACAACTTTAAATAGAAACAACTATATATGAGTCACTTGACGTTCTCAGCACAGTTTTTCTGCATATGTAAATAACTCTCCTTCATTTCCACCTCCCTTAGTGACATGCTCAATCCTAGCCTCTCAAAATGGAATGATTCCTTCAGTATCCCAGTGTCTCTCCATAGAGTCTTTTCAATGCTATGGAAAAACACCACATCTTACATATTTCATATTGGAAAAATATAATTCATTTCCTACTCTACTATTATGAAATGTCAGTGCTTAAAGGAAAACACTCAACTGACTGGAAAAGCTAATCCTACTGACTTGCACAGCCATGAACAGTGGCATCCAGGACAGGGAAGCTGTTCCTTAGTATCCATGGAAGCAGCTTGTGTTTGAGTGCCTCCAAAACTCATGACACAGAAGCAGGAGCAAAGACAGTTACCTCTCTTGCTGCCACAAGCAGAAGGGTGTCCATGACTGATAATACTTCACTTATGTCAAAATTTGCAGAAACTCCTTTCTCTGGTAATAATAAGAGTCCACCTGGATCTTGATCACTAGAAAACAAAAATACTCTTACTAACCAACAACAAGGAGTTCCAAACAGTTCCAAACCAGAAATCTAGCATTTTTTGTGTCAAATCTGTAGAGATCCTTCTGTGTAATTACAGTGTAAATCAAAAGTTTGTGTTTTGATGACTCCAGACTAATTAAATCAATCCCAACCATCAGCACTGACGATTACTTTAAAAACTGGAAGACAGCCTAGGAGATGCCTAAGAGCAATATACTGGGATTTGAGCACCAATCTTGCCCAGTGTTTTATAGAGCTATTCAGTTAGTAAATATATTGGGTAGTAGCATGTCCTTTCTAAACAACATTAGTTGATTACTTCACAGGATTATTGTTCAGGAGAGTAACATTTCTAAAAAGGACTAAATACAAACTTATTAACAAATGTGGGGTCTCACACAAATATGCTCAATTTCAGGACCCCTTACCTGAAGTGGGTACACAACGATCTGAAGGCAAGATGTACAGATTGCTTATGTTCTTGCTCTGTGATGTTTTTCTAGAAAAGGAAAAATATTTATATTTATGATACATTCTGTTTTCGTCCTCTGTGACAAAGAATTCTAATTTCTGTGTTCTATTATTCATTTTTGTAAGAAAGGCAGGGTTAGCTCCTCTTTCTTTGGATAAGCTGCAGAGAGAAAAGGGGAAGGGTAAAAAGAGGCAAAGACAAAAAAAAAAAAAGGTTTTTACTTGAATGGGACAAAGTATGTATTATTTGAGAATAACAAGTCAGATTTGTCCTCTTTTCTGCATAAAGAAAGCAGGCACTAAACAAACAATTTCTCATTCAATGTTTACCATCATGGTGAAGAGCTGGTGTCGCCTGGTCTGTCTATCTGGGAAAAAAACTGCTGCTCCACTGAGTAAGGTGTTCTTAACTTCCTCTTTCAGCATTTTCATTGGCTTGAAGTTACTGTCCCCCATATCCACTACTGCTCATACAAAAAGGAAACAAAATTACAAGTTCTAATTAATACCTCATCTAATATATTAGAGGCATAACTGAATTAAATGTTAGTCTACACAGCTTCAAGCCCTTGCAATCCCATTATACACACAGAAAAGGAGGGGAAACTTTTTAACTTACAGCAAGAAAGATTTATATTAAGAAAGAATGTATCTCTTCACCAAGTAAATGAATTCTAGGAAGATTATAACTTGACACTCATCAAAGCTAATACAATTTTCAAGATGTGACAGATTCTATATAAAGTGTTTTCCCTCTAGCTCGCTTCTACAGGAGACTCTTCAAATTACACTTGAATAGAGAGGGTGACACCCTACTCCAGTGAAATCTAATGTGTAATTCCCCTTCTCTTCACTGGCTCTAGAATCTTCTCTGTGTTCCTGTAAACCTCACAGTCCACTCATGAGCTCATTTGTACTGATATGCAATATCAGAAATAAATAAACCCCAGTAATGTCATAGTCAAAGGGTCACATTCCCTGGTGGTACAAGCAGGTGACACATTCAAAAGGAATTTTCTATTGCAGCTGTTTCCAGACCATGTTGTCAGAAAGTCTACAAAACCATTTCTTTGGGCCAAGGAAAAGTTTCTAGTGACAGACTAATTAGCACACACACTGACCTGAAGGAGAAACAAAGGAACAGGACCTGACTTGGCCTCTAGGAATGAGTATCTTTTCCCAAAATTTAATAGACAAAACAGTCAATATATATTGAATAAAAATTACCTTCACACAAATGTCTATAAAGTTCTTCTGCAGCTTCTGTGTGACCAGTTGTTTTGCTCTGAGGAGTTTCTTGAGGTTTAGCAGTTTTATTATCTCCAGTAAGTACAGAGAAGCAGCTCTGGAGAAGCTGCAACAGCAGTGTTTGAGCAAAGATACATTCTTCCCTTGGGCTGTAAGATACATAACAAATAGAAGCAAAAATTAGAAAAGCAGCTCCTTTGCACCAAATAAGTATTGCTATGAAAGTTCAGATAGATAAAAACCACTGAGTGGAGAGACATAGCCAAAGGAAGTGTAGCTACCAGCTCATCTGATCTACAGCTTGAGCTTCTACATAACTTCATAGTTAGAAGTCCATATGGCAGCAGCAGGGAAATGTTATTTATGTAAATGATGTAGTTTAGGAAGAACGAACTGCAGTAACTAAACAAAGCATATTTTATTTATACACACGCACTGATTAGTGCTTCAGCAGACACTAAAAGAAGAAACTTACTTTCGGTGGAGTTTATTGTAAAAATTCCAGAACAGCTGCAAATCAAGGCCTGTGAAATCTAAAAATGACTTGTATTTTAATCCACTCTCCTTCTGCTGAACCTTAAAAAGGCAAAGAAAATGCAGGATTGGAAAGTTTTATCTATACAGAAACACTTATAAAACATAAATCTCTGAGCACTGGGCTTAAAGGAAAGCACAGCCATCTTTCCTATAAATTTGCAGCTAACGTGAATTCCAGTTTAAGTTTTTTCATGGACAATCTGGTGCCTAAATGTGACAGTTCATGCTGAAACCTTCTTATTCACAGAAACCTCCCCTTCTTCTGGATTTCTAGGATCCCATCCCTTTTCTCCACCACCAGAACACTTTATAACCTCTACCTCTCCATCTAATTTAATTGGAAGTAATAAACCTTCAGCAAACATACACAGAATTCTATTTTTCATAAATAAATTTTTCCACAACATGCTTTTTAACCTTGGTTCAGAATACCCCAACTTTTCTTTGCCCATTCACAACTGTTGTTTGCACAGCCTTATTCCTTTTAGCCTGGCAAACAGAAGCTTAAAAAACCTTAAGAAGTAAAAATACCAGGTCCTGTGCCAGCTGCTGGATGAAGTGAAGTGTCTTCAGGAGCAGAGTTGTGCCACAAACTGTGTCCTCCTCAGTCTTCCTGCACTGCAGGCAGCTCATGGTCCTGCAGGGCTCGTCCCGCAGGGGCCGCAGGTAGCCCAGAACACTCAGCCCTTGGACCCCGAGCCGTTCTGCTGAGTCTTGTCTTGTGCACAAGAACTTTATCATCAAGTACTAGATGGATATAAAAATAGCACAAGATTTGGGTTTAAAAGCTGGTACAAATTGGGCTTTTAAAAGGCATGAGTGCACGTTGGTGAGGACTGAGGGGGGAAGCCTTAGTCCTTTGTCTATCACTTCCAGAGGATTAAAATACTGAGCCTCAGATTCAGGCTAAGTTTGATCTCTCCCTGCTTCCAAAAAGTCACAGGGATGGTTCTATGACCTCTACAAGTTCCTGCTAAGTTTGTTAATTCATTATCAGCTCATTCATTGTGCACACACTGCTCCTCACTGCCACAGCTGCAGTATTCTTGCAGGTTAAAGAATTATTAGCTGTTTTCAAAAGCAAGCAGAAGATCAGTATGTAATATTTAGAACATACTTTGATCAGTCTGCTCTCAGTGAGGTGCAGAGCACAAACCTGAAGGAACAGCAAGTCCTGCCATCCACATGCACTGGTTACCCTGCAGCAGCAATGACTTAGCAAGCAGCAACAGAGTCAGAAAAAATCCCAATTGACACAACAATGCCACCAATTATCTTAATTCCCACAGTGCAGGACTGGGGAACTACAACAGCTGATTCCAGAACCATGATCTGAAATGTAACATTCCCTCCAAATGCACCAAGCACTTAAAATCAAAACCATCTTTTGCCATTCTCGAAATGAAAGTCTCCATTCCCCAGGGACAGCAGCCTAACTGATGGAAATGCTTCGTAATTGTTTGCCCACTGAAACAAGGACTGAAGAACCGGGCTCTGAAAGAATAAATGCTATGACTCCACAGGAGTTAAATGGTCTAGATACTAGAATAAAGCAACAATCTTATTAAAACCAGTAATTTGCACATTATCACATAACTTAGCATTAGTACCACTTAACTACAGATATATATCTATGTGCATACAGAGAAAAAGAATAAAATTCAGAGGACAAAAGTTGAATTATTCATTTAACTAGAAGCCTATTAAATTTTTTCTCCATTCAGTAGAGTTCTCCCTCACAAAACAGAATTTATTTCAGTTGACATAGAAAAGAGCCCCTGTTTGTTGTGACTGGGCCAAGGGGTTTTTGTGGGTTCTTACTTTGGAAACTCTGCATTGCTGCATTTTGACATCAACTTCATCCCATTCTTCTTCTACTTCAAACCAGCCAATAGGATCATCATCTCCTAAATCATCACATGAGCAACTGCTTCTGTGTATAAAAGAATGTAACACACTTTGTAAAGAAAACGTTTAGAGACATTGCAAAGCTGTTGATACTCTACCAAAATACTTAGAGCATGTTACAGCTATAAAGATGAAGAAAGACAGCAGAAAGTTTCACAAACCCAAAACTCAATCACATGCAAGGTTAAAAACAAAAAAAAACAAACAAACAACAAAAAAAAAAAAAAATCAAGAAAATCCTTTTTGTCTTAGCCCCTTAAGTCCCCTTACTCCTAAGCAACAGTTCTGAAAACTGATTTAATAGAACTTAATTTTAAAATTTCTGTTATCATTGATCTGCACCGCAAGTAGAAGGTTTGTTTTGCTATATCCCTTTTATAATAGGCCTTTAAAACAAGTGGTATATATAATATATACATATTTTGTTCAACACATCAAACTGAGGCTCATTAAAATCAAACAACAATTAAATGATGCACCATTTTTAAGTCACTTGGAACAACATGCAGTAGTTCGAGCGGCATTACAAAACGATCAAATACAACATTCTTTTTCCATGTATGCATTGCAAAAATCCATTTATACCTGGTTTTTAAAAACTGTTTGAATTCCCTCAGCTTCCATTTGTCGTAGCTCTCAAACCTTTTGAAGTGCTCCTCAGCATGGAACTTTTCTGAGGCACCATTGTATGCAAACACCAGCCCGCACTGCGCTCCAATGGCACCTCGCCGGACCTGAAGGGCAAAGCCACACAATGCAGTAAGGAAAATAAAGAACTTATGACAAGCAACCAAATCCTGACAATCCTGGTCTCTGGAATTGCATAGGAAGATGAAACACATTTAGAGAAATGTTATGAAAACTTCTGTAACACACTGAATTGAGGTCATGTACATGGTTATTATTTAGCCTATTTATCACCCTGCCACCACCCTTACATTAACTACAATTCCACATATTAATTAGATATACTTCCACATATTAATTCCCATTTTGTTTTCCTTTTACATTAAAAAAATAAACAAAACTAAAATTATGTTTCCCTATTAATATCACTACACTGCAAAACAACACAGCTGCCTCTCCAGCTCCAGTTAAAATTTTCTTGCCAGAAGTCCATGTTTAAGACATAGAAATATGCATTGTTGCTCTGGGAATGAAATAATACTATTGCTTTGCCTTAAGTAAATAAGTCAATTCAGCTGCAGAAACCTCACTGAAGTTTTGTCATGGCCATGAGATTTAATCACAAGACCTTCCTTTGAAACCAGGTAACAGTCACACCAAATTCAAATTACACTGGTGTCTCTAACCAGAATTTGAAATACCTTCATTTACTCTGAACTCACATGCTTTGTATATTGATATACACCTGCTATTCACAGAGTCAAAAAGTTATTTTAAACATAAGATAAAAGACCTAGCATATAAATCCACACACTTCAGAGAGAAACCATAAACCAAAGAGTCTCTGACTTGAGATAGATATTACAAGATATAGATAAAATCAATATAAAATACATGTCTTTACTACATGTTTTTGGCTCCCTGGAACAATTTAAGACCTCCTTTTCCTGAAGTTCCCTCATGTACACTGAAGGAAAATTCTAAAATAGCAGTATTTCATAATGAATTTAAATTTCAGTTCATATTAAAAATATCCAAATTCAATTCCACCAATAGGGGAAAAAAGTAAGTCTTCTACTTCAAAAGCTCACAGCAATTACATACCTTTAATCTAATTTGTGTCACTTGAAATGAAGATTCAGTTCCAGTAGAAAGAATGATACTTGCTCTGGTTTTCCCAGTTTCAGTAAGAAAACCTAAAGCAGCAGTGGAACAGAATGAGTCTGAATGAGTGCTAGTGCAAGGTGTTTGAAAGAGAATACTGGGATTGTGGGCTAAGGGGGGAAACAAAACCACAAAGCTTTTCCAGTGAAATGCCCATTAGCAAATGTTTCCAAATAAAAGGGACTACTTAAAAGATCGTATTTTACACAGAACTCTCCAGGCAGTATCTCTCAGGGCACTGCAACATCTGCAGCAGTTTCAAGAATATTTCCTTATTAAAGCTTATTAGTAATTCTCCAATATTACTTTGGCTCACGGCTCTATTCACTGAACTCAGTGAACAGTCCCCCAAACTGTGACCCACAAAACAACAGTAGACAAGCCATAAAATCACTAAAGAATAAACTCAAATTATGCACATGAACTAACAGAGGTGTAAAACAAGCATTTAGAAAGTGCCTGATTTTCTGTTACAATGGCTTTCATTTACCAGTAGCACTGCACAAGACAATAACCTATTAAAAAAAAAAAAGATTAGGTGGCATTTCACTTAAAAAGGAGATCAAGAAACACAAATCACTTTGTTTAGGTTGTATTCAATACATAAAAGCATTGCATTAACAGAGGCTTTAAGAGAGAATTAATAGGTACATGCAGTGAGAATTTCATTGATTTCTACAAACTCTCTCCCATCAATATTTGGGAAAGTAACAGAGATTCATGACTTCAACCCACAAAGTGTGCTCTAGGAGAATATTCCCTGTGGCAGCTCACTGCTGACTTCCACGTAGAATATTAATAACTCTCTCCAAAATCCAATCTTTTTGTTTGGTTGGCTTGTTTTGACAATAAACTGGATTATGAGAATTCCATAGTGCTGCAAAATTGAATTGATATATTGTTTTCGTTTGGGTTTTTGTTTGTTAGTTTACCTATTTTTAATTACAGAACTTCCATAGCATAAAACCATAAAGATATATATATATATATATATATATATATATAGTAAATATGAAACTCCAACACAGCATTGTTAACAATTAAGTTTGGTGGAATCATCTAAATTAAATTTTATGATTCTAATGTTATGGATTTTAAGTCCAGGCTCTTACCATCCCCAGTCCATGGTTCTACAAGGAGGTTTTCAGGCCCTGATTTATCTTCTTTTCCCTTTACATCACATGCTTGCAGAGTGAGTCGTAAAGGCTTTCCTAAGTCAAAAAACCAACAGGGTTATCAAATTCATTTTAAATGGTAAAATATATTTTCCATAGTTCTTCATTCAGAAAAAAAAATGGGAAAAAAATTACAATACTATGAGATTTTTACCACTGTCAGACTCAAAAAGGGGAGGAAAACTGGAATATGAGAGATACATTAATCTAAGGTAGTTGGAGTTTTGGATATAGACAGAAGGACAAAGAAATTCATGACAATTAATGTTCTTTCAACTGTTGTCACACTTTGGAATTCACAATCCATGAAATACCACTTGTCTTACAAAAGGCTTTAGCTACTCTGGGGAAAACGAATCAATTTTCAAAATTTTTGAAAGTAAACATTGATAATTATAAAATAATCCATGTATTCTTTGGCACAAGACAAGAAATACTGAAAAAACATATTAAAAGGCAAATAAAGGGCAGAATTCTTCATGAGAGACCAATGAGAATCTCAGAAGCTGATACCTGAGAAAACACAGATTTATCAAACAAGTACAGCAAATACAGCAAAATCAGCACCTGATGCCAGACCATGAACAGCTCTACACTCATGACATACGCAGATTATAAAAACTTAATTTTAATTCATCTTACAAAAGTGGAAAAAAGAAAGAGCCATAAAGGGATGCTAATGGCATTACATTTAAAATGCATCTTAAATTTGTACATGCCTGCAGGAGAGAGCATTCACAGAGGCTCACTCACTCAAACAAATGTCTTACTGGAAGAAGAGAAATACTTCCTGCCAATTGCCTTTTAAGCAACACAAACACCATCTATGACCATGATGATACAGGGGCCATGATCTAGAAAGTTCATGTTTTCTCTCTTGAGAAGATTCTACTTGGTTTAACTCTTTAATCACAAGAAGCTGATCAACCACCAACTTTTTGGGCAGTTCAGCTGCTAGGTTGTGATTTCAATAAGTTTTTAATTAAGAAGATTTGGGTAATTTTAAAACCCACCAAGGGGAACAACTCAAAGCTGTATATTTTCTTAAGCCTGCAGAGTAAAGGATCCAGGATTGTTCCATTACCATATTTATAGAGCAGGTTCTGTCTGACTGCTGCCATGGAAGAGATAAGGGAGGAAGCCTTGTAAGGAGTGTCCAGATGATCAGTGATGGCACAAAGGGAACTCAGCACTTTGGCAACACTCCCCCGGGCTAAGGCAAAGGCCAGGAGTGTCAGCTCCACCTCTGGAGTAGTACAACAACTGTGAGGGAAAACACAACAATGTGAAAAGAAAATCTGGGACATTCTGGTTTTCAATAAAGACAAGCTGCCACAGAATCTCTCAGGTGCCTGTTTCTTGATGTATTTGTATTTTCTAGATACTTAAAAAAGAGCATGTGAGCAAAGATGTAAAAATTTGATTTGTAGACTCTTCCAAACCACTTCCCACTGCACCAACCACACAAGCTCACCTTGTTATTCTGATAAGGAAGCTATCTACTTCTTCCAGAACATTTGGTGATAAGAAGCTTGAAAAATCTGTGGAGCCTGGTGTTAGGGATAGAGGTGGCATGTGCTGCAGTGCTTTCCTAGGAAAAAGTGAAACATAGTGTCAGGAAACCAGGCAGAATTGGAAAAAAGAGCCTCCTAATGTGAATTAGAGGCTTGAATCTTTATGCTTTGAGTGGGCAGGTCTCTACAAATTGCTTCTGAGTGCACAAAATCTATTTACACAGAGATTCTCTTCAAAAGGGAACAACAGCATTGCATTCTAGGCAGGGAAAGTTCAATGACTGCTGGGTAATCTTGAATCTAGTCTCAATCTCAGATTTAATGAGACAAACACATCAAGTAGTTTTACATTAAATCTGTGACAGCATTAGAAATAGCTTAGTGTCCAAGCACTGCTTTATTTTAAATTGGTCTAGAATTGAGCAAGAGCCTGTGAATAAAGTGAAAATTGATTTGAAATTCCCTCAGAAGAATAAGAAAAACTAAGAGAGATACTTGTTAGCTCAAATCAGATTTTTCTGAATTCCCAAAGATATTGTGATAATCCCTGAGACCGAATTCTCAAGCGGTTTCACCAACATTATTCTATCCAATACTGAAGTTTTCAGTATTACAGTTATTCCTCCCAATTCTAAAGTTTGGGGTTTTTGCTTTATAATTCTAAACAATGAATCTCATTCCTGAAAGCATGATTTTATCAGGATTTCTCCATTATAATTTGTCAGTGCTTTATTAGCTCAGTGTTCATGTTATATTTCTAAAAAATATCTAAACTTCACCAAAACTGAAGGCCCTCAGTTTCAGCAAAGCCTGCAACTATGGGCCTAAGGCGTGAGCACGTATGGAGTTATCTAAACTTTGAAGAGATTTCACAGATGACATAAATTAAAAGATAGGCTTAGTGGACTTTAGCCTACAGGATTCATTAACCTAATGACAGCCCTGCTCTTCAGTGTGGTGACATCGTGCTCTGTACAAGCTCATGTGGGTGTGGAGAGGTTTTATTAGGATTCCAATCCTTCAAGTCATCCAGCAGAAGTGTTTGGCAATCTAACAAGGAAACGTTACACAGAAAATGGTCAACCACCACAAGCAAACATTTGCATGGAGATGGTGCATATACTCAACTATATCTCCATAAAATGCATGACAAGGCATTACCTAAGTAGAAATCTGCTGAAAATTAAGCTAAATTAGGCTTCAGTCCTAAGGGGAAGATGTTGATTTTATTGATTATTAATACTAGACAAGAAAAATTACTTAATTTTAGGCTGCTCAAAGTCATTACAAGTAAATGGATCAGTGAAAAATCTTTTTTTCAGTGTCCACTAAGTCATGGTTTAACAACTAGATGAAACAGCCAGGAGAATCACACTTGTTCTAGTATGTGCAAAACATCAAAAATCTGACCAATGAGACAGAAAAAGATGTTTAAACACCTTAATGGAGGGAATGTAAACCAGTCACATACAACAGATTGCTTCCTAAAGCCAGAAGTATTTTTTTTTTTTTAAATAAGAAGTAGATAAAATCACACCCTGTGTAAGTTTGGTACTTACTGAGTATTCTGTAAAATGGTGTGAACAAATGCTGGGTTGGTTTCCATGGAAGCTGTCACCAGAGAGGTCAGCAGGGACCAGTACCAGATGGCCGAGGCGTCGCACACAGACACTCCCACCTTCTTCACTCGCTGGTAGCCCACGGCCCGCAGCCCGTGGATCCTGGTGTCACATCCATCACTAAGGCAACGCTTGATGTTTATCTGTACATCTGTCAAAACACAAGTTAGAATTTTTTTCCCATTTCTTCTGCTAGATTAGAGTTAGAAGAATCCAGCTATTCCAAATATTAAATTAGTGCGGGACCTCTTGGAAAAGTAATGGCAGATACGGAACAGCACAACCACACACACTGTGCACCCTCTGGTCTGGAAAATTTAGCCTTGGCATTCCATTACAGATGCTATGGCTAGAAACTGGAAAAAATTATAATAAAATATCCTCAAAGTGGAAAATGGATTGTAGATTATTTCACCAGTACCTTCCTACCTACATACATAGGAAGTGTCTTGGAAGCAAGTGGTTGTGGAGATAACAGGGAGAAGGAGCAAAGCCCAAAGGCAAAGTTTAAAGTTACATAAAAATTTTCACACAAGTTCTTGACCATTTTGCACAGATGGCATTGTCCTGATTACTTTTGAGGAAAAACATCCTTGCTGCCCACTTCTGTGGCAGTGAAAGCTCCTCTCAGGGAAAAGCATCTTTTGGGACTGAAGGGACAAAATTCCTGAAGCTGCAGAAATCATCTTAGGAAGGAGCAGCTTTTCTTGATTGATTCCAATATAGCACCCACAGAGCTAGCAGAATCAAAAATAACACTATTTAAAAGCAAAAAACCTGCCTTACACTGGACCAACCTCAGTTTCAGTACCAAAAAGGAGCAGATTTTTTGCTAGATACTATCAGCCAACATATGCTTTCACTCTGCAAGCAAGGATATTTTAAAACAGCCCCATGTCTTCACATTGAAAGGCTAAAACTGCATCTTTAGAGTCATTTTTCTCTTCAACCCTTAACCCACGTTGCAGAGGCCACAAGAAAGGCTCAGAAGACTCTCTTACAGGCTAGAAATTGAACTAGAATTAAAACAATTCCTCTGACCCAAGGACACGGCCCGAAGTGTCACCCCTAGTGACTGACACCTCAACACATCTCTCCATGATCTACCCAACCTTTCACTTTCCACAAAGCAGCAAAGCAGTATCCCAATGGTATCTTTATTGACTCACACATCTGACTAATGTTAGCGTTTTCCAACAGTGTTACGTAGCCAGTGATATTGCTTGGAATGTGAACATCTCGGACCTCCTGGAGACTGCTGGCATTCCTTCCCACTGCCACTGTGACTTGCTGTGGCATGTAACTCTGGTCATTAGCTGCCACTGCAATGGACAGGTGTCTCAAAACCACATCTGGTTTCATCTTTAAACTGCAAGGCAAAGAAGAGAAAACGGTTCTTGCGAAGAGAAGGTAAGTCAAGCACCGTGCTTTTATTATTATATACCATAATATTATACGTGTATATATAATAGGTATTATATTGTTATTAACTTTCCTCATTATTATTATATGTTTTCCTCCTTATTACTCATTTCCTCCTCTACAAACACAAATACATCATCTGAAATTTACCTAATGCTTCACAGGTGTTCTTAACCTCACCATGGTGAACAAGTTAAAAATTTTTGATTTAGAAAACAGTTGCCTCTGAGAGACTGTAGAATTTTATATTTATATTTTAAACTGAGAATTCACTCCTCAGGAATAAAAATGCAATGTTAATAATGACTAAAATGAGATGTTTTTTCCTTTGAAACATACTTAGATCTACCACTGAAAAAAAACTACTGAACATTTCTGTTTCATTGAGCATTTCTGTTTCATGGAACATCCTGGACAGTGACAAAGTGTTTCTATTCAAGTACCAACCACTGCATCTGTATTACAGCTTGGAAAGCTTCACTATACAACAAGGCTTTTTGCTGCATTGTTGCAGCTTTTTGTCACCACAGCAGATACAGGCTTTTTACAGGTAACCTTTTATTTGGCAGTCAGGCTTTTAAATTTTATGCAGAGATTAATGACTTCTGCTTTTATCTGTATTCACCTGTCATTAATTTCAGCTGTTTTCAATTACATCTGTATTGGGTTTGTGTGACAAGGTTTTAGCAGTGGGAGGCTACAGGGTGTGAGATGCTGCTGGAGGCTGGACCTTTGTCCCCATGGGGAGAGCAGTGTGCACTGGAAGAGGTTTGCTGGCAGGATTTGTGATCCTGTGGGGGACCCATGCTGCAGCAGCCTCTTCCTGAAGAACTGGTCTCCATAGGGGCTATTCACTTAACATCTGGACTTGATGATCCTTGGGGGTCCCTTCCAACTCAGTATTCTGTGGTTCTGTAACTGCATCCCACTGGAAGGACCCACACTGGAGCACTTTGCAGGAGCACCATGGAAGGGACCCTACACTGGTGCAGGGAAGCATGTGAGGAGTTCTGTCCCTGAGGAGGAAGGAGTGGCAGAGCCAGCATGTGATGAACTGAGTGCAGCCCACACTCCCCATCCCCCCGTGCCTCTGGAGGGGAGGAGATAATTTCTCTTCCGTTTTTTTCTAAGCCTGGGAAGAAAGGGGGGGGAAGATTTGGTTTTGTTTCTCCTAACCCCACCCTGATTTAAAAAACTGAACTAAATTCCCTGAATCAAGTCTGTTTTGTCTGTGATGGCAGCTGGTGAGAGAGCTCTCCCTGCCCTTGACCCAAGAGCCTTTTGTTACATTTTCTCTCCCCTGCCCACTGAGGAGGGGAGTCATGGAGCAGCCTTGGAGGTACCTGGCATCCAGCCAGGATCAATGCTGTCAGCCTGAGGACTCAGAGCCCCAGCCCCAAGCTCACCGGATCCAGTGGGATCGAGCACTCCCGTCCGACTGCCAGAAGGAGGACGTTTCTCCGTTCGTCATCTTGTCGATATCGGCGGAATTGGAGGAGGTTTCGATGTGGGTGTAGCACTTTGTGACAGACTTCAGCTTGTCTGACTCCTGATTACCATTCAGATCACTGGGGTATTCTGCAAAAAAAACACTCAATGTTTTTCTTTGGCCTGTTTGGAGCATTGTTATGCCTTTGTAAGAACTATCTCACACAAATTAACTTCTTGGCACAGAACACAGCCCCTGAAGGACTGTTTCTAACAGAAACTAGAAGAGAGCAAAGTTTCATTTCAGATGAAATTGCAATAATCTCCATCTACCACTCTCAGTATGAAAACACCTCCATTCCCTGGAGTTCAATAGCCTTTATCTACCCCTTTCATTACTGGCCTCAACAGTGCTTTATTATTTTTGTGCCCAAATACAAACAGATGAAAGGCAAAAGTAAATTACAATGAAGAAAACTTCAATTCATGTATTTTAGGGAAAGGACAAAGCACTCTCTTTCCCATGTAACTTGATCTATTTCAATAGAAGTGCAGAAATCTGAAAATATCTAGTCAAGCTGTAAAGAAAAGGAGCCCTCCCTGTAGGGACCAGGCCAGTCCAATCAGAGATACAGTATAAGATTCATCACCTCCAGTCCAAAATAATAGTGTCTTTTAATGCTGAACAGTTAACTTCACAAAACATCCACCTTCACATGGAAACTAAGTTTCTAGCAACTAGTAAAGATACTTGACTGAATACAGAATATCACAAATGAGTAACCATCAATTCTGAAACAGGCCCAGAGAAAGATAAGAACATTCCAGAGTGTTACTCATATTGCTGAGTAGTTCAGAAATTAATTTATGTGCTTCAAAAAAACAAGAAAAATCCACAGAAGCATGCAGATCAACTTCATAAAACATGAAGCCTGTTAGAGGTGACATAGTAAAGAAAGCTTTTCATTTTATCTGTAGTCTCTTTTTCAAAGCCATGGTCACACCATCATCCTGAAAGAGAAGGGAGGACATTGCACACCTCTCTCTTTGAGGAGAAGTCGATCCAAAGAGTCCTTCAGCACGGAGGAGCGCATGGTGCAGATGTTGTTGAAGTACTCCAGCACTGGGTAAGGGATGGCAGTGCTGGAGATGCGGTTCCGGTGCAAGAATCTCAGGATCATCGAGGCGTGAAGGCCCAGGCGCTCTTTCGACTCAGAAAATATATCAATAAACCCTGGAAGGAGACATCATTTCCTTAGGCACCACAATGTAAGAAGGATGTAGAACTATATTAGAGTATGGAGCTCAAGTCTTCAATCTCTACAGCAGGGAAAAGTGCAGGAAAATGTTTTTGCCAGTGACTTGAAATGCCTGAAGGAGTTCAAAACAATTACCAAAAAATCTTATGTTTATTTTGCTTCCCCAAACCCTTACCTTCAAAATCTAAGTGAAGCAGCTGCTACTTGGTTAACAATCACTCACCCTGAGCTACACTGAGCTCTTCTCTTTGGAATTGTGGATTATTCCTAATGCTTTCCACCAACTTGGTGAGAAATGTGAGCTCCTGAGCAGTGGTACCTGAAACCCAGTGCATATACATGCATAGAACAGTACTCTCTAAGTCATCTCCTCTGAATTCTCTGCAGCAAATTCTAGTGTTTCTTGTCTGATCCTTTAAGGCAAATCCCCTTTAGCCACTTATCATCAAATGCTTGGAAGGAAAGCCAGTAACTGACACTTACCCCAGAAATCAAATTCTGTAAACTGACACTTTCTGAACTATAAACCATAAAACCTGAATTATGTTTTATCAGGATTTCAAATGCTGAATAACAATATAATAATAACAATAAAATATGTGACTCATCCCCTGGAACAGATTCCATGGAGGATTTATTCCTCCAGTTACCAAGTACAAGACTGCATCAGCTGGGCACTCACCAAAATTCTGCAAGGTACATTTTCTGTCTGTGAGATAAACCAAACAGGGGTAAGACACTCCTCAGTCACACAGAGAAGGAAACAGTGGTTATTTGTGAAAGGAAGTTCTGCATGCAATTCTGGGAAATGTTTAATTTACAACAACTCCACTTGCTTGACACTAAAGAACCAAGAACCTTCTGGAGAATGGCTTTGATAAGATTAGGACAAGCAATGCTATTGAAGCAGCTTCTCTTCTACGGGGCAGGGCTTGGGAAACCTTTTCTTCCAACACTCTGCTCTCATACCTGGCACCAGTGAACAAGCTTGCAGTTGCCTGATTACATGGCTCAGCTCCCCCTGAAGATTTGCTCCACTAGAATTCTTGAGAGCCTCCAGCATATTCTCCACATCTACAGTGCCATCTCCTTCAGCATCAAATTGTGCAAAGGCCTGAAGGGTAACAAAAAAAAATTATTTCAGCCTATTTCCTTAAAGCAAGGCATTTCATAGAAACCATAGCAACAAATGTTGTAACACTTTTACAACAAAATCAAAAGAATTCATTCCCCAAAGTATTGAATTCACGGTAACAGGAAGCAGGCTGGCTGGAAATCTGCAGTGTTTAGCAAGTTTGAAGGTATTTGCACTGCCTTCCCATAAAAGTCAGTGGAGTCATGCTTAGGTGGAGACAGCCCATCATATCCACCAGTGAATCAGCAGGATCCATCCATGGCTAGCTGGGACTGTAAGGAAGGAGCTTAGCAAAAAGCTCCTCAGCTGAAGGGTGGTTTGGTTCCAAAAGCCACACCTTTGATTACTCATCACTGCTGCATCCCTCTCTCACTGCATCCACTCAAATTCCTTCAGGGTTTACATATTGTCTTTATTTAAGAAATTGTCCTAAGAACAGTAATATTTTTTTATTTGATTTTTCCTTCCATAAACTGTCTTCCTACACCAAAAATCAGTTTAATATAGTTTTTCTAAGTATTTTTGAAAACAGTAAAGAGAGTTAGAAAAGGATTGGGATTTTTTTTTATTGAAGAGAATGACTGGCAGCTTTATTAACTTTGACCTTAATAAAATTTTTAATATAAAAAGTTGTGTTGAGCATGTACAAAAAGTAACTCACACAGCATTTCACAACTTTGAAGTAACAAATGTACAAGGTATTGTTATTCAGTTGAGCCTATAAATCAGAACTAAGCTCATAAATGTAATTTACTTTAACTAGCTATTTCAGAGAACTCATGATTCAGTGACACACTACTATTAAAAATCTGGCCATATTTTCACAATCAGATTTAATTTTGAAACAAATTTCTGTGTAATTGCTAAAAATGGAACTTGTTCCAAAAGAGAAATGCAGTATTTCAGGAGCATCCATCTTTTTCATATAAATTGGGAATGAAATTACGAAAGATATTTCTTTACAAGCAAGACTTGAGTCTCACTGCCCTGAACTTTTATTCCAAGCTGAGCCACACAAGCCAAGCAAATCTGGTCTCTGAGAAGAGATGATCTCACAGGTGTCTGAGGCAGGGGATCACTGCTGCTCAGGAGGAAGCTCCTGCTTCACTCTCTGGGTTTGTTACCTGATTACCAGACTTGATGTACCATTAAGAGTGCTATCCTAGAGAGTAGTAACCTGAAATAATTAGCTCAAAATAACCTGCCAATTAACCATGACATAATTACACCAGCAAAATGAGAGCAAAGTCCTCAGAAGACAACAGAATTGAAACCCAGTCTTTTAGCTGACTAAAGTTCTCATGGCACTTCTGTGGCACAGAGCTGGATTTGAGCTTGGGAACTTTACAGTGTCTTATTACACAGACAGCTGAACCCGAGCTAATAATGATCACCTTTAAAAAATTATTTTGAGCAGCAAAGCTGGTGCTGAGCATCCAGCAGGCACCAGGGCCAGTCTAGCCCAGGCACTGGGCAGATCCCAAAACAAAAACCCAACACCTTTGATTGAGGACAACAAGCCAGAGGGAATTAATTCTAACAGACATAACTCAGTTGCCAAAACAATTCAGTGTACAGTTTCACACCATTCTCACCATTTTTCCTCATACCTGAAGTGAAAATGCACAATTACTAAATGACAAATCGAACAAGTTTTGTGATGTTACTGGTGACAATAAAACACAAGGCATCAAGACTGAATCTGCTGACAACTACTTTAAACAAAATTTTTATAGTCTCACATAAGGAGGGATTACTACATATATACTTTTTCTGACACCTTAATGTAGTATTTTGTTATTTTATTTTTAAACTCTTCCTCTGATCTCAGGAGATTACCAAACCTAGAACTCTAAAATTATTTTTTGACTGCTCAGTATAAATTAAACTCTGTATTTGACAAAAACCATACATAATTTCCACTGCTGTCCTGTGTAATGGGGGAAAAAATGAGTGTCAACCTGTACTCAAAGAATTTTTGAGCTGTGTGCAGGACTGGGACATGATACAATTCAACAGCAGCCTTACACAACCCAGCTCATCCTACTCCTAAATAAATGCAGTAACTCCACACAGTTCAAGCCTGACCATGAAGAAGCATGTGAGAAACATCGTTCATAGGAAATGATGGGTGAGAGGGTTGCTTGGAAATATGGCACATGGAAAAATCAGCCCCTCATCTCACAGCTCAGGAGGTGGATGGCACAACAAGGTATCTGAAAGGTGACCTGGGAGAACTTCCTATTTCACCCTCTGCTCTCAGTAGAACTGCAGCATAATTGTTGCCAGCCAAATCTGGATACATGACATGACAACTGCTGAAGCAGTACTAAAAAGGATTCAGAGGTTCAGTTTACATAGAAAACAGATTTTGCATTTAAACATTGTTCATAAAACATCTGAAGTCTGTGCTCAAAGCCCTGCACTGAGACAGAGAAACTGAAAGGGCAGATCAAACCTGGGCTGTGCCAGACAGGACTCCACAGACATTAAAAAGTGAAACCCATTGACCTGCCACCCCTAAACTGGCTTCTCCTCAGTGTAAAAGGAAAGCTCAAACACCACAGCTCATGGGTTAGTGCCAGAAATGATGACATCAAGTTCCACAGAACTCTCAACATCTCGACTTTGCAGGGCAGACCAGATGTGACCACACATCCGCGCCACGCGAAATCCTGTGACAAGCTTTCTCCCCCCTCCCTGGAGCAGGAAATGAAACCAAAACAAATAGATTCCTCATGCAGAGGAGGACATGAAATACAGACAATCCTCAAAATATTTCTGCAGCCCACAAAGCTCAGCCGTTTGTGCCAACAGGAAGAACCCCAATGGACTCATTTCACCCTTGGCTGCTGTTACAAATGAAGATGTGCTCGTTACTGGCTCTTCTTGTGAAGGAACTGGAAGTGGAGGCAGCATTTCACCAAGCTACTTAAACCAGTCTGGTAAAAACACATCTATCTGGGCATGAAAATGAATCTCCTTCCAGTTTCCAGGAGCCTTGTTCACCTGTCAGCACTGATTTGAGGTGTGTGTGTGTGATTTAACAGTTTACACAGTTGTTCTGCTACTCGGGAGCAAAACAAAGACAGCAGGAAGTGACTGCTGAGCCTCAGGAACCGCTTGCACTAAGGAATTCAGACACAGCCACTTTCTCGAGTGAGTGTGGAATTCCCAACAGGGTGTTCTGCTGCATTTTGGATTTCTACAGAGCAAAGCTAAAGCTTAAGTGTTCTAGACATTAAATTCTCCATATCCTTTCCCACAGAAGGGGAAAACTGGAAATCCCAGCAGAAAGGAAATTACTCTCTTTAAACCATTAAAAGCTGCCCATACCACCTTCTGGCTGTGGAGGGGGATCTCTGTTACACTACTTCCTTACAAGTTTTCCAAAAGTCCTACTCTGCAATAAAAGAAATGCTTGACAATTTCACTGCTGGTTTTAAAAAGCTACAATAAAATCCAGCGTGGTAAACTTTGACTTGCTGATAACACTAGTAAGTATCAAGAGGAATTACTCAGGCAGGATTTCCTACCTGTGTTCTCACCACACCTGTGCTCTCAGCTGCACCAGCAGCAGCAACAGCAGAAATACTGCTGTAAACACCCATTTTCTTCTTAAGTGGCTGCTGAGCATGATCACTGATAACTGACTTTTTTTTATTTTTTTAAGGGATATCTGGAGCTGACAGGCTGTGTATCAACAGCAGCAGCCGCTGTTCCAACCCTGCAGAACCCTCTGGCCCGGTCTCTCCCCACGTACCAGGACGCCTGTCCGGGCTCTCCAGGGTCGTGTGGATGGCCACGGACCCGCCAGTACCCACAGCGAGGGCTCGGGGACACCGACCCCCAGCAGCACCGCGGAGCTTCCCCCGCCTCCCTTCCCCCGGCCCGGACAGGGCACCCCATCCCTGGCAGTGTCCAAGGCCAGGCTGGACGGCGCTCTGAGCAACCCGGTCTGCTGGAAGGTGTCCCTGCCCGTGGCAGGGGCTGCGACGAGATGGTCTCCACGGTTCCTCCCCGCCCGAGCTATTCCACGATCGTTGCGGACGGCGCTTCCCGCCGGCTCTCACCTCCTCGCTCTCCCCGCGGGACCCGGCCGCCAGCCGGGACACGCTCTCCAGCACCTCGCAGAACTGCTCCAGGCTCACGGCCTCGTCGCCGCGGCTCAGCCGCTCCTCCAGCCATCGCACCAGCGCGCTGTGGTGCCGCGACACGAGCGGCTCGGGCAGGGCCGCCTCCCGCAGCCGCGCCGTGGCCTCCCGCAGCCGGGCCTGCTCCAGCAGCACCTCGGCCGGCGGCAGCGCCGGCGCGGCCGCGCCGGGTTGGGGCGCGCCGGTCGCCCCCTCCATGCCCTCTTCGGCGCCCTCCTCCTCCTCCTCGCTGCTGTGGCTCGCCGCCGTCCCCATGAGCCGCTCGGGAGCCGCTCGGGAGCCCCTCGCAGCCGCCGCCGGTGCCGCCGCTCCCGCCGGTCCCCGCCCGGCCCGGCCCGGCCCGCCTTAGTCAGCAACTTCCCGCCCGCCGCACCTGTCAGCGCGGGGCCGCCACACCGCCGCAAAGCGCCGCGCCGCCGCAAAGCGCTGCCGCAAAGCGCCGCGCCGCCGCAAAGCGGCTCCGGGGGCGGCTCCGGGGGCGGAGCCGGGGGCGGAGCCGGGGCGGAGCCGGGACGGAGCGGGGGCGGGGCCGGGGGCGGAGCCGGGCGCAGCGGGGGCGGCTCGCCCGTGGGGAGTCCCTGGGCACCTGGGCCGGGCTCGTGTGGAGAAGACTGAGGCGGGGATCTTAATTAAGGGGTGCCAGCAGGGCGATGCCAGACTCTCTTCCGTGGTGCCCAGTGACGGGATAAAGAGTAATGGCCCTGGACAAAAACACGACAAATTTCACCTCAACACGAGAAAAACTCCTTGGCGTGAGCGTGGCAGAGCACTGGGACAGACTTGTCCAGGGAGGGTGTGGAGTCTCCCTCTCTGGAGAAATGCCAAACTCACCTGGACCTTGCTGTGTCACCTGCTGCAGGTGACCCTGCCTTGGCAGGGTTACACTGGCTGATCTCCAGAGGGCCCTAACAGCAAGAGGTTCTGTGAATGTCCTTATGAACAACGCCATTAGGAGGAGGGTGCTGAGGCGCTGGCACAGGGTGCCCAGAGAAGCGGTGGCCGCCCCATCGCTGGCAGTGTTGGAGGCCGGGTTGGCCGGGGCTTGCAGCAGCCCGGGGCAGTGGAAGCCGTCGCTCCCCAGCAGGGCTGGGAGATGTTTTTTACGCTCCATGACTGCGGGGCCGCGCTCCGCTGCCACGCTGCCGTAAAGCGCGCCCTCGGCCCGGCCGTCCCGCGCACGCGGCGCCAGACGTGGTTGGCCTCCGCGCTGCCGTGCGGCGAGGAAGCCGTCGTGCAAGCGGCGCGGTGTCGCGGCGCGATGTGGCGGGGCGCGGCCGCGGCGCTGCTGGGCCTGGCCGCCGCCTGCCTCCTGCGCCGCGGGTTCGAGCCCCGCGCCCGCCTGCTCAGCGCCGCCGAGCTGCGCCGCTACCGGGGGGCGCCGGGCGAGCCCGGGCTCTACCTCGCCCTGCTGGGACGGGTCTTCGATGTGGAGCGGGGCCGCAAGCACTATGGGCCCGGCGGCGCGTACAGCGGGTTCGCAGGTACCGCCGGCGGAGCGGGGAGGGGGGGCTGGGTGAGGGTCTGGCGCGGCCTGGCGGGGGCGGGGGTCAGCCCCGGGGGTGGGTGTGTGTGTCACCGCCTGTCACCGCCTGTCACCCCCTGTCACCGCTGGCCGGGGAACGCACTCCGTGCCTGGGCCGTTCATTCCCCCGGGCTGGGAGGAGGGAGAGCGCAGCCCCTGTTCGGGGAACACTCTCCGTGGCTGGGGTCGCACCCCTGGCCGGGGGGTTCACCCCTGGCTGAGGAATTCACGCTGTGGCTGGGGGGTCTCACCCTGCCGGGGTCTCGCCCCCGCTGCCCCGCAGGCAGAGATGCCACCAGAGCGTTTGCCAGCGGCGACTTCACCGCGGCGGGGCTGGTGGACACCGTGTCGGGGCTGTCACCCGCGGAGCTGCTCTCCATCCACAGCTGGCTGAGCTTCTACAGCGACAACTACGAGCCCGTGGGTAGGTGTGGGTGGCTGTGGGTGTGGGTGGGGGCTCACACAGCGGGTGGGTGTGCACGTCCCGACCCCTGCGAGGGACCAGCTGGAGCTGCAGCCCAGCCAGGTCTCCGGGGTCTGCTCCCCTCCAAGGGAAAGCTGAGTCGTGGTCCTGCTTGGATTGTCTCTGCCGAGCACAAAGCATGGAGCCAGCCTGAAATCACCAGGATTCAGGAGAATGTAGGGGCAGCAGCACAGGGAAACTGTTTTGGGGAATGGCTTCTGGGTTGTGCAGCTGAAACTGGCTTTGGTTTTCAGCTCTGTAATGAGTCTGGGCCTAAGCTTATCCTGCATGGATTTATTAATACGGGTAAATTGCTGTGTGATCCAAGGGTTGAAGGGATGTAAGCTCAGTTGGGTTCTAAAATTGGGCCATGGTGACATCTCCTTTTATTTTTGTCTTTAAATAGCAAATTAAAAATAAAACCCCAGCAGAACTATGTATTTTCCTTGCCTGGAAACAGGTCTGTGGTCTGGAAACACTGTGGTCTTAATTGATCTCCTCTCCCAGGGAAGCTGGTGGGCAGATTCTATGATGAAAATGGGGCACCGACAGAAGCCCTGAGGGAGGTGGAGGCTGCCATTGAGGAAGCTCTCAAACTGCAAGCACAAAGTGATCAGAAGAAGCAGCAGTTCCCACCCTGCAACTCTGAATGGAGCTCTGCTAAAGGCACACGGTTCTGGTGCTCCAGACAGAGGTAAGCTTGTCCCCTCTGGAGCAGAGGCTTTTTTTGGGTACCCTGTGCTTTGTTCCTGCCTCTCCTGGCAGGAGGGGTGTGGGAAGATGTCCTGCAGCCACCACACTCCATGGGCAGCTGAGCTCTGGGACCTGGCACAGGCTGTGTGTGCAGTGGTGCTGCCAGGGCTGGAATAAGCCAGGCATGGCCTCTGTCCCTGCCTGAATTCCCAGGGTTGTTCAGGTGGGAAAAGCCCTGTGAGACCACTGAGTCCAACCATTCCCCCAGCACTAACCTGTGCCCCCAGGTGTCACATCCACACAGCTTTTAAATCCCTGCAGGGATGGGGCCTCCACCACTGCCCTGGGCAGCTGTGCCAATACCTGGCCACCCTTTCCATAAAGAAATTTTCCAACCTCAACACCCTTTCCATAAAGAAAGTATCCAACCTAAACATCCCCTGGCACAGCTTGAGGCTGTTTCTTCTTACCCCGGCCCTGTTCCCTGTTAGCAGAGCCTGACCTTCACCTGGCTGCACCCTCCTGTCAGGGAGTTGTAGAGAGTGAGAAGGTCCCCCCTGAGCCCCCCTTTCTCCAGGCTGAGCCTCTTCTGTCACCCTGGAATCAAAGAATTTACCACACATGCATGTGATCTCCTGTTCTCAGCAAAACAGGACAGAAATCCCGGTAGGACTGGGATTCAAACAGGTTCTGTCACCTATCAGGAATACAAGCATTAACCTGTGCTTTTCAGACAGTTTCACAGCCTGACACCACAACATTTTCACTTAAACTGCATAAAAATGAGGTGAAGCTTTGAATAATCATTTCCTACTTTCCTGTTAGTAGCTATCTCTCAGCTTAGGGACTACTTTGTCTGAAGATGAAATCATTTCACAGGCCACACTGCAAAATGCTTGGGCTTCATGTCAGCCCAGCAGCAGCACTGTGTGCCCCAGGGCTCTGCTTCTGTGTGTGCCTGAGCTTGGGGACAGCCTTGGGACCAGGTGTGTTGTGGCAGTGACTTGTGTAAGAGGCTTAAAAGCTGCAGTGGTTGGGGAACAGGCAGGACTTGGCCCATAGAGAGACACTTAGACATAAAGAGACATGATGAGTTAGCTGGGGAAGTACTTCTTCTTCTGCCCCAGTTCTCCAAATCACTGTTTAGTCAAGGCTCAGAAGGCCTACAAGAACCTGCTCTATTGGAAGGTGGCCCTGCCTATGGCAGGGGCTGGACTGGATGATCTTTAAAGTCCCTTCCAACCCAAGCCACTGTGATTCTGTGGAGATGTGTGGTCACCTGTGAACATTTAGGTACCTCCAGAAAAGGCATTTTGCTGTGCTCCAGAAAGCTGTGCTCCCTCTAGCAATGGAAGCATGGAATACAGGAGTTGGTCACTCTGAGGAGGGTAGAGCCTGCAGCAGCAGTGATGAAACCAGCTCCAGGCTACAGGTTTCTGCAGCACAGTCAATAAAAAGATAAAGGCTGTGGGATGGTGGCTGTTTAAACAAAGCCTGGATGTGGCACTGGGTGCCAGGCTTTAGTTGAGGTGCTGGGGCTGGGTTGGACTCGATGATCTTTAAGGTCTCTTCCAACCCAGTCAGTCTGTGAATTCTGTGGAAGCAAAGCCTGTCTCACTGTTAGTTCTAGTTTCCCCAGATGGTCTCAGTTTTTTTCCTAAGTATTCTCTATTGACTGGAAGCAATAGGTGGGTTTGAATTGTAATTGACTTTCACTTTCCGTTCCTAGCGGGGGAGTGCAGCGAGCCTGGGCCGGGGTCCCGCGGAAGCTGCACCGCCCCGGCTCGCAGGGCACGCAGTGCGTGTGTGTCAGGAGCTCCGGGCCGCCCTGGGGCCAGCCTGGCTCCTCCCAGCACAGCGACAGAGGCGACCTGGATCACCCTCAGCTGCAGCAGTACGAGGGCTGCCATCCCCTGGCCGAGCAGTGTGTCCTCCTCACGGGCTGACTGCAGTGAACCCTTGCACTGTGGCTGGGCAGCTCCAGCTCCATCCCTCCCACCTGCCCATGCAAAGGCAGCAGTAACAATCTCATGTTATTTGTGATGCTTTGTAACATGTGGAGATGGAGGAAACGCTTCAGCAACATTAGTGGCTAAAAAATCAAGTAACAGGATGCTTTCTTTATTTCTATGGGAAGCATTTCTGCACCTGGGAACAAATTGTTAGATGCACAGCCTGAATTGTATTTTAGAACTGCTTCTTGTGCAGTCAGGAACTGGATGTTTGTGTGCACAGTGGTGGGACAGTGTGCTGTGGTTTAAGGCATGAGGTCAGTGAGCACAGGAACTGCTGCAGCATCACTGCCCACAGTCCATGCAGTCCTCAGGCCCTGCTGCAGGCAATGCTGATGCTCCTTCCCAGGCACCTGACTCACTCCCAAGAGTTTAAAGGTAGCAGGGAGAACCCTGAATTTCTTCTGCAATTAAGGTCCACAGTATCAGGAACTTGCACAGTTTAGTTACACACAAGCTTTATCAAATTCTTGGAGTAGAGAAGGCAAAGGCCAGAGCTGTATTTCCTCACTCAGTGTTTGCATTAGATACTGTACCCAGATATTGAAGGCACCTGTGAGGATTGTTGTTTGATATTAACCTCACTGTCCTGGTCTGTGATTCACCACTTTCAAACTGTTCTGATCAGGAAAGAGTAGTTTTAAATAGCTTTCTTTTTGTGACTTGGGTGGCAACAGAACCATCCTACTGTAATCTGCCTCCTGTTTCCATTCTGGTACAAGACTTCCTCCCATCTGGTCTGTGCCTATCAGACTATAACCTGAGCTGGATGTGCCCTTACAAGACCCAGCACTCTAAAAATCCATATTTAGTGTGTCACAGCTGGCAGAATTCAGCAGTGTGACTCCCAGAAATGCAGAGCAGGTCATTACCCTCTCTGGGTGGGTCTAAAAGGGAGGAAGGAATACCTGCACTACAAACCTCAAGCTCCTGGGAAGCAGTTGCTGGTTTTAATGGAATCTGCTGTTAAAATCAGTTTTGGTGGAGCAGAACTTTGAGAGAGACACCCAGTTTAGGGTCCAGTGGTGGCACAGGTCCCTGCTGAGTTGTGGTCAGTTCTTAAGGCAGCTGCCACCTATGTATAAGCAGCTGGAAAGCGTTTATAAACTGATTTTTAGCTATCACCACCTCTAAAGAGAGGCCCAAAATCTAAGTGATGAGTTAGTTAATTAGCAAGTTTACAGGAGGCACCATTCACTCCCTTGCAGCAGGACACATTACAGCACTTCTCACTGATAACAGCTCAGAGGATGCTACAGCTGCCAGGGATGGAGCCACACAAATTTAAACATGCACATGCTTGTAACAGTGGTGGGGCATGGGGGTTGTGGTTTTATTTTGGGGGTTTTTAACCTACCATCATCCTGAAGAGAAGCTCTTGCAGGCATTGCCCTGCTGTGCCAGCTCATGTCACTCGGGGGAGCAGGATGTGTGGCAGAACCAAACCTCAGCCCTGGGCTTGAGCCATCTCTGGGGGTGGAATGAGCAACTCATTTCACACAGTGCTGAGGATCAAGCTTTGTAAAAGGTGCAGGAAAGAGCTGCAAAGCAGCACTTCACTGCCTCCACAACTTTGTCCTTTGCCACATTTAAAAAGACACCACCACTTTAAAAAGAAATTGCATTTAAAGTAGTGAAACCATCCCCCCAAATGATTGGCAGGTGCCTTTAAAAGAGCTTTTTAAAGCTATTTAAAAGTTGCAGCAAATTCCAGACTATTAAATGCTGTAAGTAGTTTGTGAGGGCAAACCAATCCCAGTGAAGGTGGACCAGCTTGACCTTCTAAGCAAGTTTCATCTTGCTGTAACACTCAATTGCTATGCAAAAAGTGCTGAGGGGATGGTTTTGATTGCAAGAGCTACACAAAAATCAAATAAACTGCTGCAAAAAGGCAGGGCAGGAAGGTGTTAGTTCAAGTTAAAGTTGGTTGAAAACCAGTTCACAGCTTATTCCAGTTTAGGGTTTGGAAACACTAGGGAGGGTTTGCCTTGCACTAGGAATAAACAATCTATTAAGGCAAACAAGGAGACACTCTTCACTGACCTGAAGTGCTGTCATGTTTGTAACTCCAACTGAGCAGCTCAGCTGGATTCTCCCATGGTGGAAAAGGGTGGGAAAAAAACAGTGATAGTTACAGAGGGCTCAAGTTACCACAGACAGTGCTCTAATAAAGCTCACCATTCATCTGTACTTCAGAAAGTTTTATTAATAAAAGACTAATGCATCACAATCTCACCCAGAAGTCTTGGCTGGGTTTGCTATTGCACTGAAGTTTTCCTTCTGAAGTGAAGCTGCAGCAGCTCTCTGCTCTCCCAGGGGACTGAGCTGCCTCCAGTACACAGCTGAGTGCACCCAGTGTTAGGAACTTGAACTGATGAACTCCATGAAGCAGCTCTGGCCCGTGGGGAGCTCGATTTGTTTCACAAGACTGATTATAGGTAAGTCTAGTATAAGGCATTCAAGATGACTGCGTGGTACAAACTAGAACACCAGACCTTGACAGCCAAAACAACATGTAGCAGTTCCACAACATGAAAATGAATACCTGGACTAATTTCAGAACAAAGAATAAAGTTGTTGTGCCCAATTGAATGTTGTATCCGTGGTTTGCTTCGTGGTTTGTAAAGATAGGCTTGTAGAGGGGCAGCTGTGTCTACAGGAGCAGCAGATACTTCCTTAGCAAGGTTTCACCTCACAATGCATCATCTAATTCTGCATTTTATTACAAGTAGAATCATTACACAACAAAGTAATGCATATTGGAAAAATACATTTTTACAACAACTCCAGACAAATATTGCAGATAAAATGCTATTGTTCTAAGACTTCCTTTTCTATTTCACAGAGGGTATTAGAAGGTTCAGTTATTTCTGTCACTCATACAAGCTTTGATTTTTCTAGAGACGAGTTTGCTGCAGTACTGCCTCTGCTGGTTACAGAAAAAAGAGGACTTGCTATTAACATTTGATCTACAAAACCATCCAGCCTTGGCCTCCCATACTGTTACAGGTTAGTTTATAAGCATTACATGAGCAGCTGGACAAGCTGTTATCTCCAGCACGGGAAGTCATTAAGGCATCTGTCAGCTTTTAGCCAGCAACTTACTCTGCTCTGTTAGTGCCTTCAGCAGCAACATTCTCACTCCACTCAGTGGTGTGAAACAGTGACTGCACCTTTTACAGACAAAAAGTTTCAGCCAGACCGTGGTTTGTGCTTGTGTAAGAGTGCTGGACCATGGTATTTGCTTGTGTAAGAGTGCTGCATGACTGCAATCAGAAGGAATCCAGTCTCAGAACAAAAAGCTACAGCATGAACCATCCGACTTCCCACACAACCCTGCTGAAGTGCCCGAAGCCTCGTGTGACAGCAGCACTTCCAGGGACACAAACTGATTTTCTATCTAACCTTTTGTTCAATGCTTGGCAGACTTGAGTTAATACACACCACTAAAAGCAGGGGTAAGAGGGGTGGGGGGTCTGGTAACAACTGTATTATGCTACAAATAGGGAAGAGCAGTTGTTTAGAGTTAGAAATGTGTTGACCACCACTACATAACCAAGTGCCTCATTCACATTTGTACCTTGTAGTGGAGCATTGCCAGCAAAACTCCCCAAAAAAAATCTCAGTGGTCTGAGAGCTCAGACCAACACTAGGCAGAGTGGGTGAGGGATTGAGCCCCACGAGTTGTCCGGTGGGGTCAATCCTCAGCTGAACTAGAAAAGAACTAATGTGGGTTTTGGTTCAAGTTGTGAGCTTTCCCTCTTTAGCTCTGGCAGAAAGCTGTCTAGAGTTGGCTGGAAGGAAACTATCTCAAAGGCACTTTAAAAAGATCAAATTTGCTGAATTTAGTTGCTTTAAATTAAATGAACATCTCAGGCTGTATATTTAACAATAACCTTAGCCTTCCTTTCAGACTTCAGTAAGCCTGGGACAGTTCTGGCTGTAAACAGCAAACCAGGAGCACTACAGGTGGTTTCCCAGATCTTTCCCACAGTTTTACAGTTATAATCAATACCCTATTTTTTAAAATAGCAGTTACCCAGCCTTAATTTGCCATTCAGTTAAGCTGAATTTTCACCAGATCCACATTTTCCATCATTAAAAAGCTTGCTTCCCTGTTTTCTTGCCCTTACATGAGAGAAGCCACTGAAAAAGTGATGTTTAAATGCTTTGGCAATCACATGCTGTGCAGTTTTCCAATTAGGCTGAAGCCTACAGGCTGTGGCCTTGGAAAACCCCTCCTCTGCACTGTCTTGCAGGATTCTGAGCACACTCTTACCCCTCCACATCACTTCAGCTACAAACCAAGAAGGAAAACAACGTTATCATGGGATTACACTCAATACTTCTTTCACCAAATGCACTTTCTCTCCATCATTCTTTCACTGCTAGAGATCTGCAACCAGTGATACCTTGAAAGATCAGAAATACAATGTTTTCCATCACCTCTTTCACTCAAAAAACCCCAAACAGTAGATCGTAGTTAACTGACACCAACAATTACTGTAGCTAACATTAACTGACACCACTATTTTCCCTCATTCACCTACAATATTATGCCAGAGGTGCACCATTTGCATTAGTAACTGTTAGAGAACAGCTTGTGTTACCCAGGGCATTCTGTTGGAACATGTCAGCAGCAGACATCAAAGAGTGAGGCATTTGTACTGTCATCCATTGTTCTTCCCGAGTGGTACAGGGGTGATTCCAGTTACAATATAGGCATATTGGAAGATCAAAGTGCAGATCAAGTGAGACTTGATGTGAAATTAATCATACAAATATCAGCAGTTACACCCTCTCCTATCCTCTCCTTGTACAAGCTTGAGAAAAACTGAGCAAGTTTCCTGTAACAGGAGCAGCCTTTTTCATCATCTCATCTTACTCTTTAAGAGCAACAAGTCAAACTCCAAACAGGGCAACACATCATCACCTGTCCATACTGTTCACTGGAGATAACAGTCATTTAAAAATGCACACCAACTCATGGAATAAAGATGAGGAATGCTGAATTGAGTCTACACTAGCTTTATCTCTTGAAATAAAAACAGCCTTAATGTGGCATGTAGTTTTGCTTAAGTACCCATTTTTTCTAACTGAAGCCTTTGCCTACCAAATCACAAGCTGGTCTACCAGTCAAGTACTTTCCTGTTTACCTAGACAATGTGGTGGTAGGTTTCCACAGATTCAGCATGTTTAAGAGAGTACAACCAGCCTAGGTTAAAATACTGCAGCTTACTCCTAATAGGAAGCCTCCACATACACTCCCACTCACCAGCAATCCTGCTGACAATGGACCCAGGTTTAGTGTCTAGAGGTGCAGCACATTCTACACTTGGTAGGGTTACTGACTCTCCCACAGCACTTTCCAGGCCCCTTAAGCCCCAGGAAAGTGTTTCTCTCCCTCCTGGGATTCCTAATGCACTTCAGCATTTATTGCTGTACTGTGAGCTAGACTTCACCGGTTTTAGTGTTTCTCCTTTAGCACATGCTCAGGCCTTTCAGCAAACTCATGGTCATTTATACAAGTGCCATGGACTGGAAGGACCAACATAAATATGAAAGTGCAACAAAGACTGACAGTTCCAGCAGGTATGATGAGCAAGAGCATTTTCCTAAAACAATCTTGCACTTCTCTTGAACATGCTAAAGCTAACGAGTCATTTGCTGAGGAGGTATCAAGATGTGGATCTGCAATTCTGACTGCTTTGCATCAGATGTTGTAAAGCTTTCTGTTGTAAGGCCACAAATCTTAAGCTATACTTAGAACTACCCCTGGGTCTGAAGAGTTTCTTGAACAGTGGTTGCAACAGCTCAGTTTAGCTTCACAAAAAGTCTTCTCTAGAGAAGGGGAACGTTTATCTTTAAGACAAAGCAAAGAAGGATACCTGGTTACCCTGAAACTTAATACCATCTCTACTAAGCAGCCTGAAAGCCACAGGACTTAATATATTGAGTTGCACCATGTTGAGGACAGACCTGTTTTATGCCGATTCAATCAGTATAAATTTCAGCTTCCATACCCAACTGCAACTAGAAGAGGGTCTAAATTCTTTTGTCCCTTGGTTTCAACAATCCATTCTGATTCCTAGTGAAGTCTATCGCCGCCCGATACATTTACAGTCATACAAAATCATTTATACCAGAGTATATCATAACAGGGTCCTTAATTAGTTCAGTCTATTGCAGAAGACATGTGTAAGCCTCCTCTTCCCTATCCAGAGGGCTTGTAAGCAGAGCTGCTGTCAGGAGCACTGACTGGGAATCCCTTTACTTCCACAGCATACTAGGAGACTCCTCCCAGAGTCAGGACATCAAAGCAGATGTTGCAAACTCGAACTGGCTTGTTCAGATCAAATTTTATGATAGGAATCTCCTTTGTTGAGCACTTATGGCAGAGCAGGCGTCCACAGTGTCGGCTGTTGATAGAAGAGAGGTGGGAGAAAAGTGAATTCCCTCCTAGTGAACACCAGGATGTTACTGCTTGACATTCTTTATCAATGACAGCATCATTAAATACACAATAGCAGTTGAAAAGCTGTGATTATCTTCTGGTATTTCTCATGGAGTAATTGACTAATGCCAACAGCACGTGCTGGTGCTGGCTCTACTGTGGGTCACATGGTACTGCTTCAACTGATGCACGTGTAGTTTCTCTAGCACACTGAGCTAAGAAAAATCTTAGGTTAACACCCTTCCAACCCAGCATGTTTTGTACAAGTTCAGACTATTTTAAAAAGGGAACTCCTATCTACACAAGTACAGCTCATGTTCATCTTCAGCCATTTCCACACTGCAAACAGGATCCCAAACCCAAGCTGTCAACGCCTGTCCAAATCTGCCACCTTTTTTGGAGGAGATCATCCTATCACTGTGGTGGCTCCCTCCTGTCTTTCCTGTGTTAAGCCAGAGCCCCAGTGGCTGTTCTCTCTGAACCTCATGCCTCCACAGGAGGCTCTCCCTGACCCAACTTCTATGCAGGAAATAATCAAATCCTGCTAAACCACTGCCACATTTACCATTGAACTTCTATTAACTCACTCTTAATAAAATATATTGTTGCTCCTCTGTGGAGTGAAATGCATCACACACTTTCTCTGACAACTGGGTATTTAAATCTTGTTTCACTACTGGAACATAATTTCTCATTTACAGAAATTTCTCATTTCTCATTACAATATTAAATGCACAAGCTGCTTAAAACATTATTTCAGTCAGACTACGTATTTCTGATCTAAGACAGGATGGAATGTTTCAGCTGGATTAGTGGTTATACACCTATGTTAACATGGAGGTTTCCTAAGCTACCAGAAGGAGCAAGCCTACATTTGGGGAGGAATCCATTTCCTTGTAAGCACAGCAAGGGGGCTCATATTACCAGTGATGCTTTCTTGTTGTGACTCCAAATTTGGCAGCACATTCATAGCAGTTGGAGCCATCACACCAGGGAGGTTCTTTTGTCAGCATATCTGTTAAGAGATAGAAATGTGAAGGCAAAATGGGCTCAGACACCTTCTAAGTACACTAAACCTAAAGGCTTTTTCCTGTTCTAGGCTGCATTCCAGTATAATGGCTTTAACTACTCTTGCAGGAGCTGGAGTCCCATTTGTAGATAATCTATAGTTGCTTCCCATCACATTGTCCACAGCAACTGTACAGCACCAGTTAAAAAGCAGTGTCTGTGTTTTAAGCTACAGTGGACTACACAACCAGCCAAGGGTTTCCATGTGTATCCTTCCAGAAAAAGTAGTATTTAACAGTCTGCACTGTACAACTTTTCAGCTAATCACCAGAAAAACTAGTATTTCTACTCTGTACTGTTAGTAGTATAAAAATCACAAGTTCTACCTCTCTGGAATTACTGTCATCTAAGTCAAAATTCCAGAGTTTTTGCCTTCGAAGTATCCTGGAAGAATAAGCCAGAAATATTTTCCCACCATAGCAAGTGGTACTTACCCAGCAATCTAAAGAGAAGCTGTTTTGTAGCAACTTGATAGTTGAAGATATTGACTCCTTGGTTATTGTTAACTCCCAGCCGAGCCCCAGCTCTCACTATTGCACGACACAAGTTAGCATTTCCCTTCATGTAAGCCAAGAGGAGCACTGAAAAATAAAAGCCAGACAGATCATGTAAGCCAAGAGGAGCACTGAAAAATAAAAGCCAGCTAACAGAGTGGTAGATTGTGATACATTCAATCCAGACAGGATCTTTAGTTTTTAAGTTTCCATGTATTGTGTGCCTCCTACTGTATTTAACATACTACTGCCAACTATTCCAGCTGTAAAAGTGGCATACCACAAATACAACTCAAGTGACTTTCAAGTTTAATAGTTGTTGAGTCTCACCTACCTGTGTTTCCTTCAGCATCAGGTTTGTCTAGAGGGTATTCTGGCATACACTCCAAGAAGAGGTCACAGATGGCTGCTGCATTATCTTTCCCATATTGTCCCAAAATATGCATTGGTGACTGGCCTCTGGGGAAAAGAGTTATTCTGATCAAAGTCTGCTTGCTACTGCAGCTACTCATCCAACTCTCATTGATTTCAAGTTTGGTTCAGACTTGAAAAATGCTACATCTCAGTAACTCAGTAAGTCACATACAACTCCCTACTTAACTTTCCTTCCTTGGTGTATACATATAATTTGCACAGAATTTATACATAGCATCATCTGCACACTTCCAAATTCATGTATAAATAATATAATACTAGCCAAATATATATTTTTAAGCAGCATATCAGCACATATTTTAAAATACAAAGTGATTCTTTTAGTCTGTTACCTGATATTATTATAATACAAATAATTACCTGATATTAAAGGCTTTAATTACCTGATATTTTTACAATATAATTACCTGATATTAAAGGCTTCTGCATCTACATTGCACTCTGTGAGGAGGACCCGGATGTTGTTCAGACGGCCGTGCATCACTGCCAGATGCAGAGCTGAACAGTAAAAGAAAACCAAAGAAAAACTGAAAAAGAAGGTTCAAGACACTGAGTACCAGCCATAATTACAGCCTAATAACTAAATGAAACACCTCCTTCCACCTTCCCAAGCCCCCTTCTCAAACAACTGCTTTGATTTCCTGGACTTTCATTCTTTCACCTTTGCAATGCAAGCCCACACAGTGAGCTCTCCACCACTAGGAGACATCGTTAACAGACCTACTGAACTGTTTTGCATTTATTTGTATAACTTAAGTTTACCATTATTTCCATTTTCATCTACAGCTGCAAAGTCTACTCCATTCTCCAGAAGGACTGAACAAATGGTGGGCAGGTCTTGCTGGGCTGCTAAGTGAAGAGCAGTCTGACGGTGCTTGGTCAGTTCATTCACCTGGGCACCTGCAAGAAGCTGTCAGGATGCAAGAAGGAATATGTTCAAAGATGGTTTCAGGGCTATTTTAGCCAACAGTTTATTTCTGTGAATGAAGCACACAACACTACTTACTGTACAGAAATACTTCTAGGCCTCCAGAGTGTATACAATAGTATCATTGCTGAGTTGCTACAACTTGTGTTTGTGTTCAAATGTGCAGAAAGGGCAAGGAAAGATTCTTTAAAAAGAACCAAACCTAGTGACTGCTGCAAATCCAGCATGCTCATGTGAAGGCTACTGCGGCAGCTCAGCTAACAGTACAAGCTAAGGGGACTTTCTGTTTCAGGAAAGTGGTGTCACTTTGATGTGTGGATCACAGGTAGGCACCGTGCAGTAAGCAGAGTGCACATTTTTAAGCAGAGGAATGGTGACTCCCCAGCACACACCAGATTGCGCACGATGATCTCGGAGCCAGCCTGCACTGCCAGGTGCAGAGGGGTCAGTTTGGAGGCGTCCTGGACCCGCGAGTTGACGTTGGCCTGCACGCTGATCAGGAACAGCACGCTCTCGATGTCCGAGTTCTGAACAGCCACGTGGAGGAAATTCCGACCTTTATTATCAACCTGTGGCAGAAAGGGCACGTCCAGTTAGTTTGTTACTCCTGTAGAACAAGGTGGTTTATGTAGCAGGACATGTTTTCACTAAGAGACACTTGCTCCCTCTGCTTGAACTGTAGAATCTTGTTCCTTTCACTGGTTGACATGAGACTTACCTGTGATAGATGTGACTATCGAGTAACTGAACTGAGAAATTACCTGCTGCAACCTGCTGCTCAGTCCAGTCTGCCTCACACTGCTTTATTTCTATTTTATAACCTTGTCCTTTCTTGACTGCACACTGGATAGTATTTTTAGACAGACAAAAAGTTAACAGCTGTTGTGGTTAAGTATTGAGCAGCAGTTAATGATAAACTGAGTTAAATGAAACAAGCTTGAGTCTATCTGGCAATTAATCCAGGAGAAGGAAGCAACATGGGATCCTGCCACAATTGTGTAAAGTGTATTGACAGAACCATAGATTGGTTTGGGTTGGAAGGGACCTTCCAAGGTGATCCAGTCCACTCTCTGCCATGGACAGGGACACCTCCCACTACCCCAGGTTACTCCAAGCCCCGTCCAACCTGGCCTTGGACACTTGCAGGGATGGGGCAGCCACAGCTGCTCTGGGCAACCTGAGAACTCATTTTTTTGGCTTAATACCAAGTACATGTTGTTCAACTTTGCCTTGCAGCTGATGTTAAAGCATATTTAAACTGGCTGTATTTGTAACCATGTTTTAGATATAATACAAGAGCTCACTAAGCAGTCAAATATTTGACTAGTAATTAAACTTACACAGGATAGGAAGAATCTCCTGAACAGCTGCCTAAAGTGTCACACCAGAAGCCTGAAGATACAGCTGGAGGTTTTATAGTTCAGCAGGGCAGCACAGCATCTATCATTCAGTTATTTTATGTCAGGTTTTCTGTTGTGAATAGCTTTAGGAGAGCTGGGTAATAGATTATTTCTGTACTAGTCCAGCATAAAACAAGAGTGGAGTTAGAATTTTCTCCTTATACACATACATGCCTGTTTCTCAGTTTAGTATTGACAAGACACTAACCCTTAATGTTCTTACTCACACATATCACATACACATCCTACAGTTTCCTAATAAATCCTGCTTAAGAGAACTGGCATCTGGCAAATGGATTGCACGTAAAGCCACAAAAGAATAAAACAGAACTGGCTTGTGGAACAGCTGTTACCACAAACTAGTGCAGTAACAAATCCAGCATGGTTTGAACTCTCCCAGCTTACCTGTTCTGCAGCTCCTGGTTCCCTCTTCAAAATTGCTTCAGCTGCTTTATTGTTTTTATATGTCATAGCACAAGCAAAGGGAGTCATTCCTTGCCTGTCACGTACATTCAGCTTAATATCTGGATGTGAAATCATCAGCTGAATGATAACATTATGTTGGTTGCTAATGGCAACATGGATTGGAGTTCTTCCTTCTGCATCCTAGAAGGAAACCAGAAAGTTTGTTATATATAGACTCAGTAGTACATAAATCCTTCTCTAAATCTGGAGGGTCAAGGAAACTTAGTAGTTTAGTCCTGTGACCTACCCAGCATCCTTCAGCAAGGACACCAAACAGCTGCAGGGCAAGCTCAAACCCACAGTGTAAGAAAAGCAAATTGAGATTTGTTTCTCCCAACAGCCTGACTTCAATCCTGTGCAATACAGCCTTTTAAATAGCTCACCATAACATCTCCCATTTAGTCAGTCATTCTGGGGGGCAAAGATTAGCATTCAAATTTAATAGCAAAGTCAGCTGAGGTGTTTAAACATTTGTTTGCATCAAGCAGCAGTTTACAGCCAAGGCTGCTTTGTGACTGTGCTCTGTGATTCATTTTAATGTCACTTTCAACAGCATCAGGACCGAAAAATGTTATCCATTCATTTCTTTTGTTGTTATTTATAACGCTTCTGTTTAAGGATTACTGTGTAATCAAAAATGAAGTGCAACTCATACTTACATCACCTCAGTTTACTCAATAACAGAAGACATTTCCCAAACCTACTAACAAAGCAGAGTATACTGGAGTTTTACACTGTAGCTGGTTAATAATTAATTGGAGCTGTGCTCCTGCCTTTAATTCACACTAGGGACAGGATACACTGTATCCCACTGTTACCTGAGAAAACTAACATTGCAGTAAGTTTTCTGTATCATTTTCCTTCAGCATAGCTTCCTGAATTAACCACCATAAGGGCAGAGAAGCACCAGGTGTGGAAAAAGGGACAGGAGAGAAAGCAGAGCTGCATCCAGTCATTGCACTGACTCATCTCTAAGGGCAAGATTTTCTTTTCTCTATCATGCAAAATACACAGGTGAAAGTTTGTTTTCAGTATGTTGGAGGAAAAGATTTTACTTTTAAAAACTGTGCATGATTTGTCCACATACCTGAGCATTGACATTGGCACCAAACTCCAGAAGGCACTGGATCACCTCCTCCAGACCCCAGCAGGCTGCCAAGTGTAGGGGAGTCTGTCCATCATGGGCTTCCTCTTCTCCTTCTCCATTCGGGCCTGGCTTTCTGGGACTATTCACATCACACCCACTACAACAAACACAGTGCAGTCAATTTATTATGTTTAATCCAGATTTAAACTTCAATAAAGGTCACAGAAAAGATTATAAGAGCTGACACAGCAACTGCTGACACATTCTACAAAATCACAAGTTCCTGGTTTTGGTTTGACTCTTGTCATCAAGAACATGATGCTATTATAGGTAACAGAATGTGTCTTTAGGATTGGTCAGAATTCCCTAAGTGTCACCCATCCAGCAAAAGCCTAAGGAAGCACATAGTTGTTACTGACTTAAGATAGCACTCAATTAATTTATGCCAGGGACAGCCCTACCTGCATGTTAGAAGGTTTGTATTTTGGAAGGGGTCTGACCTGCGGATAAGGAAGCAAGCAATCTGTTCACTGTTCTCATCAATAGCTCTGTGGAGAAGGGTTTGAGAGCAGCCACTTGGTCCTGACCCCCAACACGTTGCATCACAGCCATGCCTAACCTGGAAAGAGAAGCCAAATGACACAATGAAGGTTTTTTTTTCCAACAGGCTCCTACTATAGCCCCTGACCAATGTTTCTGGAACGTCATCCCCTCGAGGTAAAACTTGAGATGCCTTCCTTGTCTATTCTTGTGACAGTCCCTGAATTTCAGGAAGCTACTCTAAAGTCTTCCAGATCAATACATTATAAGTTTACTGTATAATCCTTAATTAGGTGGTATTTATTAACAATTCAAATATTTGTCCATATACTTTGATAGACAGATCTAAAGCAGGTTGGAGTAGTTACCTCACTTTCAGCAATGACAAGCACCTACAGTAAATCAAGCAGCATCAGCAGACGTTGCCTTTGAAGGTCTGGCCCATTTACCTGCTTTCTTAGACATTCAGCTGAACAGAGAGAGTTTTTCCCAGGAACTGTATTGCTAATATTTGTATTCTTTAACTAAAGAACTACATACTTGAGCAATGTGGCACTTAAGACTTGTTCTACTCCACTTGACAAACTATTGACAAGGTTTAAAGATGTGTAGTTAAGAGTGTTGACTCCATAAAAAAGAGTGTTGACCAGAACAGTCAAGAACATTTACAAAACATATTTCTCATGTCACTAGCAGAGTTTTTAAATAGCTGTCTCTAGCAGACAATTGGACAAAGCTTTCAAGTAACTTCCTTATGAAAAAGACACAAGGAGGTCTACTTATGTCTTGTAGGAAATCTCCTGCTGTATCACCCATGCCTGAAAGTAAACAGTCTTTAAAGTAAATGTAAGCCTTTAAAGGCCTTCTTGGCTCAGTTTTAAGATGCAATAAAAAGCAGCACATACACTAAATGAGTATTCAGTTTTATTCAGAAAGCTGATCATTACACAAGTTGTGTATGCTACAGACTGATCTAAGCAGATCCTTACTTCTTCCAAATCAAGAATCCAGACAGTAGAATATATATTTTTATTTAAGTGGCTACAAGACATTTGGTTATGCAGACTATAGTATTTATAAGATTCCTGCAGTAAAGAGGAATTTCTGGTGAAGAAATGACCTCCAGAAATTAGTAATATTGGACTAGTCTGTTCTCTTCATGCATTGAGTTTGCTTTTGCTGATGAAGCCTTTTGCTGCTAGCAAGATGAATGGAACTGAGACTAAAGCCAACTGACAGTTTTACCAGAGTTGATGCAATGTCTTCCAGGTTGTTTTCCAAGGCGAGCCATAAGGGAGGATTTCCCTTCTCATCCGGCACAGACATGTCCGCTCCCCTGGTACAAATGGCATCCACCACGAGTGGGAGCTGGTTTTGGATGGCCAGCTGTAGGGCTGTCTGTCCATCCTGGGTCCTGCAGCAGGGACACTTCCAAGTGTTACAGACGCATTATAAAGTTCAGTGACAGCACTTTATTGGCAAAGCCAAAAATTAACCCCTATGTATTTTTGCTGTGGTAAGACCATCACAAACACACCACGTATTTCATCACAGCTTTCTAGTCTATCCTTCTTCTCCCCTTCCCCTTTAACCAAATGATTGATTTCTACAGTTGGAAAAACAAATTTGTGTTCTTAGCTCAGAAACATTCAATTCCTTCAGTGCAGCCATTATTTGAACAGAGTTCCTTCTGAGCCAGCCTGCTGCCACAGAAGCAAACAACTTTGTCTCCAACGTGGCAACAATTCAAGCAACAGTCAAATACCAACTGTTAAAAACTTGAAGTTAGAATAGAACAGCAGCATTAGGCAGTTTGTACTCATGACATTCATTACAGTACAGCTTTGCCAAATTTAACAGATAGCCTGTCAGTCACGTAAGCAGACAAATGTTCTGTTAAGTCTAATGTAAGTTGTCTAGGAGATACTGAGGAGGCAAGATTATCAGACTCCTGTTGCTGCATCTGTATCTAATTATTTTAGATGGTAGCAAACATGCAGTTCTAACAAGCTGGCAAATGGATGAGACAATAGAAGTTCAGTGTGTCTAGGACTTTAGTCTACTAGAGAGGAAGCTGTTTTACCTAGAATTAAGTGGCACCTCCTTCTGCAGCCTCAAGAGGAGGTACTAATGAATGGAGCCATACCTAGGTTCAAGTTAACAAATGTAATCCCTCAGCCATAACTAGTGCCACAAACCAGTGCCAAACACAGGTGTAAACCACAATCTGAAACAAATCTCAAGCTGTTAGACAAAGGCAATCACCACCTGCTCCTAGATACATATACAGGTGAGAGTTGTATCAGTTAGGATCTTACCTGACATTTATATCTGCCTGATGTTCCAGCAGGAAGAGGGCACTCTTACTGTCCTGTCTCTGGATTGCCATGTGTAGGAGAGTCTGTCCGTCTGACATGGTATCATTGATGGATGCCCCAGATCCAAGCAGCTGAGCTGCTATTGTGTGCATGCCTGAACAGATCAAGCTCATTAGTATTTTACCTTCAGTTCTATAAACAGACACACTGAGACTAATAGAACAAAGTTAACGTGCACAGACAATATGATTATTAGTTTTCATCTGATATGAAAACTACCAGGGAGTTCACAGAGGAAGAATTCCACTAAAGTGCAAGTACAGTTCTGGGCAGAAGCTGTAGGACTAGAAATCTTTCACTAAGTCATATGTGAACACTAATTTTAAAATATGAAGAACCATCTAAAGCTCTCCTTGACAACTCCTCCCCAGCAGCACAAGCCAGAACATGAACACACACCAGCTGTTTTATCTTTAAGAAAATCTTGTTCACATCATAGCTTCCCATCCTGAAGGCACATACCTGTCCAAAGAGCCAATCCCAGCACAGTCTGGTCTCTCGAGTCTTTTAGACTAAAGTCAGGAATAATTTGCAAGTTGTTGGTAGCGTGAAGAGCATTAGCTACAAGAAAGCATAAGGAATTAGGGAATTCTTGTACTTGACCTGCAGTCACACACTGAAAGCTGCAGCAGCAATGTCACATTTTGTGCTAGGCTGGTCCTTTAGCAGTCAGTTTGTAAGATCTGAGCAAAGTACCTTCAGCTTCCCTGATGTGACACCGCCTAGGATTCACACCATATTGCCCCTACTGACTGGTCTTAATATATATACCAAGAAAAAAATCAATTTTCTAGCTAAGAGGCTTAACCTGTTTTTATATACCTGGGATGGGCAATATTTACCCCAGTTTACCAACTTCCTTCTAAATCCCACTTATGGTAGAAGAAGAAAATTGACCCTGCTTCACCTGTCAAATTCCCTTCCTGCTGCTAGAAAGAAGCTGACTAGTAGCATTTAATGAACTCATCTGCACTCAAGTCTCAACTCTACTATAATACCAGCATTGCTCTGTATGAAGTCCTCTTACTAAGGAGTTGAGGGAGGCAGAAGTCTCACCACAGAAAAATGCCTTTATCCAAAATTGACTCCAGCATTCGCCTGAACAAAATGCTTTGAAGCTATCTCAGTTGTAACAGAACCCAAGACTAACTGTTCAAGTCCATTATCTACAGTGGAGAATTTACAAACAGACAAAATAATTTTCTTGTTTTAACAAGATTTGAGTTTAAGACTAGTTAGCCAGTCTTGTTAATTGCTATACTTAAACACTGTTTACAGGAAGATATGCTTTCTTAGTAGTTTGTCAAAACAGCTTGGATGCCATCCTGACATAGCAATTCACTGCAGCATCAACAGTCTGGACACCTACCTTTTTGTTCTAGGATGACTGACACCACATCTGGGTGATTGTAAGCAATAGCCATGTGAAGGGGAGTTTGCAGATGAACGTTCTCTGCTGATGGTGGAGCAGGTGCATCCTTCTGCCCAAGCACTGCTTCTGCTGTCTGGATGTTGGGATTGGCTCCTTGCTGCAGCAATTCTGCTGTCAGGTTTGCTAGGCCATGCCTGCAGGCTGTGTGCAGTGGGGTTTCTCCCTTTAATAAACAAGGTGCTGGGTTAACAGCTTGGGACATGAAGAGAAGCAGCTTTTAAACTATTAAAACTACAAGAGCTAGTGTGAAGAGTTTCACTCCTAGTAGCTGAAGCTCCTTAGGAGTTCCAAACTACTTAAGTTAGCTTTTACTAAGGATTTTATTACACCAGGCACTGAGCTAAGTGCTAAAAGAATGTTAGCAACTGGTGATTCTGCAAAAACAGTGCCACAAGAATGCAAGTGGTCACTAGTAAATACCTGAATATATGCAAAGGTTCACAAAGTGCTCCAACTCGCTTTAAGCTATGCTTTAGCTATAAGAGATCTCTGCTATTTTATTTTTGAAGAGAAGCAAGGAAACTTTCAGACTAAGTTTCTGCTTTTACCCATTTGTTTTGGTGGTTGACTTTTGCTCCATGAGTTGCTAGGAAGAGAGAAGCTGCCTCATTTCCTGCACCAGCTGCTCTCTGAAGCAAGCAGTTTCCTAAAGAAAAACCAAGAACGCTGTTATTCCAACCACACTCTGATACTAACAAGTGTGCTAACACCTTCCCCACTACCTTACATTACACTTTGAAGTCAGCAGGAAAACCCTTGGTACTAAGATTACTAGTAGCCCCCTTCCAACTGTCACATGCACTCCATTTAGTGATTACACATCTTGAAATTGTAAAAAGGGTATTAGAACCTGGCACTGAGTCCAGATTTTCTGTCATTTCCTGAAAGTCCATTTCAGCTTGTCAATGCACCAGCTCTGGGTAAAGCAACTACCACCTAGCATTCATTATGGAGCAATTGCTGCTGAAACCTCATGCAGCTCTTCCAAGTGCAGTCAGCATTAAGCAATTAACACACAAGCCTTCTGCCTACAATGAAATACAAACCTCTGGTTTACCTGTTACTGTGTCTGGAGCATCTGTATTGCTGCCTCGCTGGATCAACCTTGCTGCAAAACTGTTCTCATCAAATGAGGTTCCATTCACAACAGGGGCATCCTCAAAAGGGTTCACAGACTGATCAGACGATACAGTGATGTACTGGACTGCAAGCCACAGAGCTGTGCTTCCTTCATGATCCTTCAGCTCCAAGTCTAGTCTAAAAATAAAAATTAGTGTCCCCCAATTTATACCTTAAAAAGTGGGTCCCCAACTCAGCTGAAGTTCCAAGTGTCTGAACAGCTGTACTAGTTCATCTCATACATCTCTGATAACTTTTGCTTGCCAAGAAGCCTACTGTAGCTCCACTTACTTCAGAGAATTTGTGAATACTCTGCAACAAGCACAGCACCTTTTAGTGACTACTAGATTCAAACTCATTGCTCCTAGGGAAGTGTAGAATCCCTGGTAGATTTGGACTCCCACTAAGTGTAACAAAGAGGCAAATTCCCTTGAGTAAGCCATGTATAAGAACTGCAAATTCAGCTGCAATGAAACTGAGGCAAATGAAGTCTTCTGCTTCACCACCCTAAGAAGTCACCTCTAGTCAGAACCCAAACTGAACTCAAGAATGTATTGAGATATTTCGAGAGTGTTATTACTCCTTTTAGCTCCACTACAAATCAACCTTCACCTCTGGAATTATTTCAGCCTCTTTGAAAAATACACAGATGCAGTTCGCTGCTTCTTTACAGCAGGGCAAAAACTTACATGGCTTCTGATATGGTTTTAGCATCTTCACTTATGCAAAGCCTTTACACTTTACACTTTTGCATCCCAAGTCATTACTAATCTTATTATAAGGCAAAAAGGCACAGAAGAGTTGTTAAGCCAGTTTTCACATCTTCACTGTACAAGGTAACCTTAGTGCATTTTACATTCATGTGAGACTTACTGCTTGCACTGCAGGAGCTGACTGAACACGGGCTCATTCCTGACCACAATGGACACATGTAACGGGGTCCTGTAATTGGAGCAAAGAACAGTTACAGCAGGAATAAGTGAGACACTTCAGACTTTGGCCCCAGTCACCAACATGCCCCTAGAGAACTACAGGCTTTCATTTGTGCTTAAAGGAGAAGGGCACAAGCACTTCTTAAAAGAAAGAGAAATATAAACTTTTAGTGAACATGACTCCAATTAATTTGGTAGTAAGGAACTCATTAATGTAAGAAGTAACTTTAAAGGAAGAACCACAATAGCTTCACCTGTCAGAACTGTGCAGCTGATACATTCCATGTCTTCTATATTATTTTATGAACTTGCTTGCCAGCCTAACCTAGCCTGTGAGAAAGCTTACAGGCCCTACACTTCAGATAAACACACAGCAAAAACTGGCATTTTTGGAGAACATTTTGGTTTCCCTGACAGCTTCAGGTATACTATTTGTCATCTTAGTTAGCTTTTACCATTCAGTGATTCAATAAAGGCAATTTAACTGCTTGCCATGTGTTCTAACACTACCAACTCACCCCAGCTTTCTGTAGCTGGGCTATGTTTAATTGGCCATGACAGGGTACCATTCAGCCTGCACAGCTTTCTACTTCAAGTGCTACCAACAGGTCTCAAATTGGTTAAATGAATTCCTGCTTCCAGCATCAGCTGTACTTTGCTGAAAGACCTCAACAAGTTCTTAGGAGGTTGCATCTGATCACCACAGCATTGTCTGTTACACTGGGAGCACTTTACTTCCCTCAGTATTTACCTGCCTTTGTTGTCTTGCATGTTTGGATTGGCTCCTGCCTGCAGGAGGGACTGTGCAATCTGTGCCATCTCTGCCATGACATCTGGCGAGTGCTTCTTGGGGCTGTAGGATGCCACGAGGTGCAGAGGAGTCTCCTGCTCTCCCAGTGTAGCAGCATTCACACGGGCACCATTTTTAATGAGAAAGTTTGCAGCAAATTTATCTCCTTTTGTGAAACAAAACAAGGTTATTAATGGATATATGTAGCCTATATATTTTATACTCCAGAAGATGGGTACACATGACTTCACTCTGTACCATACATTCATTCCAACACAAGTATCTGCTCCTAGAATGCCTCAGCAACAGGCAACTTCAACAATGCTTCACAGCAGAGTCAGGATTAAAATATTTCGCAACAAGCCCTTGGAAAAAGTGTTTTGCCCACAGGTTACCTGTGACTCAAGTTCTCACACCAGCTTATTGTTATAGAGATACTGACTTTGCTCATTCCTCTATCAAGATAAATCCATTGTTGCTTTAATAAAACATTGGACAAACTGTGATACTAAACATACAAGTATTTTTTGAACAAAAGGTACTATTGCAAGGCACTAGTCAAAAGTTTCCAGTTCAAGTCAGTCTGTTGAGTCTTACTACATAAACAGGTAATAACACTGCCTTTGCTCTTGGAAATTCAGGCCTTTGTATATATACAGGGTAAGGACTTTAGCAGTGCAGACCCACCATGCACAGCATTCCCAAGAACTTCTTGAGAGCTTCTCAGGAGTCCAAACCTAGACCCACTTCAACAGATGAAACCTTGAACTTGAAATAACAATGCAAAGAATAACTTCAGGAAAATACTAGCTGCCCTTCTAGCTTCAGAGGCTACTTTGCAGAGACACATCCACATTTTGCTTGGCCTGAATGCAAGACTGGAGAACAAAGAACAGTGTTTCAATCTATATTGCTGGATTATATCTGCCAACAAAAACAGAAGTCCCATTTTCTGATTTCCATATCAGACACTCCCCCACTTTTCAGTGATCATAAGTAGTAAGGATAATGTGGCAAATGCAGACAATTAGCTTTAGCTCCATTTCCAGAACATGTGATTGTTAACTGGGATTAATTCACTGAAGCTGTGGTTACTGAAAAGCAAGCGTTCATTCTTAGAGCTCTAGCTCAGACTGAAAGCAGACATTAGAACTAGAGACAAATGCCAGTATTAAGAATGTAGAGCAGCCTGCTGAAAATCCAGTGTTTTATAGGGCTGCAGCCATCACTCACTGACCTATGCCTACAATGTCTCCTACTCCTGCAGCTGAAGTCTCACTCACAGGATCAGACGCCAGTATTACCCTGTTTAGACATGCAGGAGATTAATTCAAATTTTGTGAGCTTAAAATACAGCTCCCAACTTCTTCCTTTACTTCTAGGGGTCCAAGACAGTTTGGTGCTAGAAATAAACTTTCTGGAACAGAGCTGCCAAAGACATTGCAGAAATAACGAGCAGCACAAGGTGTTTGCTGCAGATTTTTACCACACTTTGACCACAGGCCAAGATGCTGCTGATCCAAAGGCTTCAGAGTACTGTGGCCATGGCAACCAGAACCTCCTGTGCTCCAATTCTCTAAGATGCATTTTCCACTCTAAGGTGGAGAACAGCTCAATATAATCATGTAGTTGTACCAGACTCCAGTCTGATAACTGCACTGGAGCTTTGAAAATATTTAGGCTGGACAGAGGTACCTCCACTTGCTACTCATCTTTCAGTCAGATTTTCCTCTTCTGAAACTGCTGTGCAGTAGAGAAGACCCTTACTGTTAACCATATCTCAAAGAAGCATATGCTGCATTCAACCCAAGTCTAGGAAAAGACTTCATCTTTGTGACCCTTATGTTGTGCTGCTCAATTCAACTATTTGTGAGAAAGAATACTGTCAAACTAGAATATTCCCAGTGTCTCCCTGTATTTCTTCTTTTAGCAGGCAATGTAATACTAGACTGCACCTGGATATCACACAGCATAAGTTTCCCCAGCCAGCAGATTGGCTCTCAGATCTCAAATGGTCTGATTGCTTTTATGTCTAAAAAACAACCAAGAAAAAGAAAACAGGACAAAGTTCATACTTCACTACAATTTTCTAACTGCAACATCAGCTACAACATGACACAGTAACAGACCTTGAAATATGTATTCCACACTGGGAACAACTGGAAGTTAACAAAGCTTCATATCCCATCTACTTACCTCTCTGGATAGCTTTATGGAGCAGACTCCAGCCTCTCTTGTCTGCCCTGTCTACGTCAGCCTTGTAGTTGACCAGTGTAGTTGCAATACTCTCCAATCTTTGGGCCAGGGCTAGATCCAGAGCAAGATCTCCATTGTGATCCAATTCATTGAGCTTCCCAGGAAGCTACAACACAAACACAGCCAACTGACATTAAAAGTATTTGAATAATTATTCCCTCCCCTTTGTTGGGGGACAATTTATTTGCTATTTGTTTGGAGTTCTAATCCAAGCAGAACAGCCACCTGTTACTACAGTTTTCAACAGAAAAGCTGTTCAAGGAAATTATTTTTACTGAACTATCATGAAGCAGGAAAGTTGTCTATTATAACCACCCAGCTTTAAATGGGCATAGCAATATCAGGTAATGGATTTTATTAGATATATTCTGTTGCATGCAAGATGTTTTAAGCATTATGAATCACTTCTAAATTATGTCCTCATGTAGCTACTGCTAGATTCATCTCCATTACAGACACAGAAGTAGCTGTGGCAATGCTAAACATGCAAATAAGAATTAGTGACAAAAATCACTAACAAGGTTCAGACTGGTACTTAGGAACTAATTATTTGAAACATCAAATTCTAGATAGAAGATAGAAGTCAGTCTCACTATACCTGAGAATCCATTTCAATAAGATACAAAAAGACTACATCTTCTCTCTCAACTTTAATGGCCTTATGCAAGGGATATTCTGTCTTTGACTTGAACATTTTATACAATAGCTGAGCACTCATGCTGCTGAAGTCTTCTTTACGCAAGTCATCCTAGGAGCAATTAAAAAAGAGAAGGGTCAGCAACACTCCTGTTTTATTTATGGACAAAGCATTGCACAATGTAATTCTGAAGTTCACAAAACAAGCTCAGTTAAAAGTTCAATTTTGGTAACATTTTGGCAAGAACAATCCCAGATAGTCTTTTAAGATTAGGAAGAAACAATCAGGAAGTTTTAAATCTTTCATTTTAGTTTCAAGATGAGTTAGTGAAATTTTTATGCCTTTTTGTCTACAGACATGGAAAAGTAGCATTTTAATGCTACTATGGTGGATTAACATCTAGTCTTTAAAATAATCCTCTACTAACTTCATCTTAACACTGACAAAAAGTCCTACAACTACTGAAGACTGATTTATAAAATTATGAATAAAAGTAAACAGAAGCTTAGAAATATAAAGATCTTAGGTCTGAGCTAGTGCTCATTTGACTAAACAGAAGCAACTTCATTTCCAGGCAGAGGTAAGCATCAAAAGTTAGGAATCAAGAAGAAAGTCAAGATTTAAAACTGCTGACCCACAGGTTCACATATAATAATCTTTTTTATGTATTAACATATCAAAACACTTCCCTCTGCCTTAGAATTAGCCAAGGAATGAAACCTCCACATTTAAAGTATGCATTTTAGATTTAGAATAACCTAAAGCCCCCCTCAAGTCTACTGTTGACGAGTCTTATTTTAAAGGCTAACTCGCTACTCAGTTAATCAAACATTCTTCAAAATAAGAGATCAGAGCAAGTGAAACTTCCAAGTTGGTTGCAAGACTGGCTGCCTCCCTCTCCATTACAGAAGATAAACTGCCCTGGCTTCCATGAACTATTTTTAGAAGTAAAAGCAGGCCTGGGATTTGTGGTCTGTATAGACAGAGACCAACTATAGATGAACATCTAAACACTTTGGAGGTCAGATTTGATAAACAACCCTCTTGTTTATTAGGAGACAGTCCCTTCTATCTTGCTCATGTTTAGGAAACTAAGACACTTTGTACAGTGAAGTATTTCCAATGAACAGAACAAGTTTTTGGGTAGAAGTGACTCCCCCCACCAAGACATTCTCAAGACAATTGACCAACTAACAGAGGTTAGCCAGTGTGGTAAGGTAAGCAAAATTCTACCACTGAGTTTCTATAATGTGCAAACATTTCTCATCTTGCTTCCTTGTGCCAGGACTCACCCAGTGGCTAGCAATGATCTCAGCACAGTAGTTGAGGAGCGTGCTGGCACTGAGCTCCTCGGCAGTCTGATAGAAACGGATGCAGTTCCTGACATTAACGAGTGACATCACTCCTTTTTCACATCTGTCAAAACAGAAAAGCCAGTAGTCAGTAATCAAAAAGCCTTACTTAATTACTCTTCCATGCTGTAACAGAGTCCTAACACACTTTTTCATAGATGCTGGTAGAATATGGCATGGACTTGCTTTACTAAAGGCTGAACTGCATAAACATACCTCCATCAGCAGCCCTAGAAGACACCTCCCCTAAGAGCAGACTTCTATCAGAATCCACCTAGCCAAGGTCCCACGATAACCCCACACTGCAGGAGTCTGCAACTAGAGATCCATCCCAGTTCTCCCAAGGGCACAAAGTGCAGTTCATTCACTGCTATGAAGTAGGGAAGATGTACTACAGTGATCACAAGTAGGGGCTCTTGAGGTTGGATAGTAGGAAAAATGTCCCCACTGATAGGGTAGTCAGGCACTGGCACAGGCTGCCTAGGGCAGGGGTGGAGTCACCATCCCTGCAGGGATTTAACAGATGTGTAGATGTGGCACCTGGGGATATGGTTAATGATGGACTTGGTAGTGCTGGGCTGTTGGCCACTCTACCTTAGTGGTCTTCTCCAGCCTAAACAATGCCATTATTCAGTGATTCTATACCTACAAAAGCATCTCATAATTATGAATGGCATCCTACACATGGACCTGTCACTGGACTACTGTTACCAGACAATTGCTAAGTTCACAGTACAACATTAGGGCAGCTTTCAGGCTGGTACAAGGCTTGAAGCAGTTTTAGCCTTGGCCTTACAGATTTCAACTTCTCTGGTCAGAACACTTGACAGCAATTTAGTTGCTTCACATGGAAGTAATACAAACCACAGCTTATGAATGTCATGTACTGCTACAGACATCCCTTGGGCACAGGATTGTTCTATCAAAGGGTACTTTGACTAAATTGAAGGCTTTGAAGTTGTACAAAACTTGATGAGATTTCAATTTGTACATTCAGGCTTCTCACTAACTCTAAATGGTTTAGAAGACTCTAAAGAGTTCAAGATAACAATCTAACCCCTAGTGCCAGTGTAATCATAGTCTCAGAATGGGAAAGCATCGTACTGTTACATTAACCTTATGTCTGAAGAAAGGTTGCACAAGATACACAGAAGTTACAAACATTTCACCTGTGCCACTTTAACACTGCAAACTAATTGCCATGGATTCTTCCTAGCATTCTCTAACAATTCCCTTCTCACAACTCTCCTGAACCTGATACCATCCTATTGATCTCCTCTCAACACCAGATTAGGGTTATTAGTTTGGTTGGGAGAAGAACTGAAGAGTAAACATAAAACCTATGAGAAGTCTCCTACAGTTTAAGTCTAGAGCAATGCTTCATTTCCCCTGATAAACTAAATGACATGCTGTATTATTAAAAGCTCAAGACTTGGAAAAAGCATAATTTTATCCTATTGCCAGCAGCTATCATCTTATTTCTGCTCAAACAAGGTTTAAGAGTTCAAGTATATTTACCAAGACTCACCTTTCCCTAAGCAGCTGGAGCTGAAATTTATTAGCTAATTTCATGAGCTCTGTCAAGAAGATATCATCTTCTCTTAGCTCAAGTTCATCTGTGTAGATCCACCGCAGCATTGCCATGGTTACCTCTGGGTCAGCATCTGGTACGGGGAGCAACAGCATTAATAAAATACTTAAAAACAATCACCTATCCTAGTAGTTGCTATTCCTTTGACTTCTTAAAGTCACAGCTATCATAAAAAGAAATAGTTTTGTTTTGAAACTGTACTTTGTTCAAAATGTCAAAATTGGTAAAATTGGTGAGAAGTTGAAAGGAGTAACAGTGCTGGCACCAAGAAGGAAAACCTTCTTACACTGTGACACTGTGCAGAATGCAGGGAGCCCTGTAACATCTATCTGCTCCACCAATGTTGCATATTTAGGGGCCCTTATAAAGTCCTTGGTCCCTCACATATGGCCTAATGCACATCCACACCTGACAAGAACAAAGCCCCTTTTTAATTAACAGCCATATGTTATGAACTGCTGCATTCCAACAAAGGTACTTAAACCCTGTTACACTCAGGTAATAATTACAAAGCACTTCAAACTGCTGGTAGCCATTTCTAGGGGAAGTGCAAAAAAAGCCAGTTTAAGAAGCTGGTTAGATTTCAGGTCTTTACAAGACTGATCACAAACTGATGTTTTTACACAGTGGGAAAAACAGAAAATCACACCATGGGACACTACACAAGCCCAGTGGCCAAGGATCATTGTCACTCACTCACAATTAAAATGACAATCCATCTTACAAGGATGTGGATAAGAAAAACTTCAGAAGATCAGATCAACTACAATAGAAATACCATTCATTTAAAAAATTAACCTTAGTCCATTGAGCTGTTTTGTTCTTTTAAAAAACATTTTGAATTAAAAACCTTAAAGACACCAAAATACCCATTCTAAAACATCTCCTTTAGATGGAGGGTTGGCCCAGATTATCTGCAGAGTAGTAGAAGTACTTGGCATGCAGACTGCCTCTAAGGAATCACAAGGTTTTAGGAAGACAAGTATTTTTTGCCAAACTCAAAGCAATCAGAAAACCTACTTGAGATGTACTATCAGCTCTGCCTTGGCAGAGGTAAGAGAGCATTTTCTCCCTCTCAATAACAGAACATGTGTTCATCTCTTTCTACTCTTTTAAAGGTTAGAAAATTCTACAGATTACAAGAACTCTAAAAGCACTCAATCTCAAATGCTGCCTGCATTCTGAAGATAAGATTCAGGCAATCCTAGCTTGCAAATTCTTAAGAGAACCCCTTAAGAAAACAATCTGCAGGGAACAGCTTGTATCTTGCTCCAGCTACTTCATAAGCTAATCCTTGTGTCATTTATCAATTTTTTTAAAAAATCAATAATGCAATTTTACAGTGGAAAGTATCATTTACTAGCATGTATTTAAGCAGTGTTTGCATTGTTAAACATGTAAGACTGCAGTTACATTTGAGATTCTCAGACTAGCTTAGATGTGGAGATAAAAATGCTTTGGACTGCCACTTGCAACAACACTACAATTAACATAAGAGCATTTTAGTAATAATTTTTGTTAGCACAGCACGCAGTTTCAAAAGTCCTTGGCATCTGTTTTCTTGTGGCTGCAGAAAGATCCACCAATCGTGTTGCAAGGAAGCCCATGCTGTCCCATAAAACCAGCTTGCTGTGACTTGCTACTTTCCAGATTGTCTGCACTTGGAATTCACTATAAGATTAAGTGCAGAATGTGAAGCCAATGCTTAATATTCAACATGCCAGTCAGCAAGCCTGCTTAACTTCATACCTGGTTTTATTGCTCATAAATTAATTCTATAAGGTTCTCCTACACTGTTAAGTACAGAAAAGCCTTTTGAGAGGTTCAAGCTGCAGAAGCACTGCCCAGTGTAAGTACATGCAAGAAACAGCTACAACAGAACAAAACACTCATGTAGAAGATGGTCTTTTAGAAAACTTCTCTTCCTCACCTGTTTTACAAAGGTATTAAAGTGCCAAAGCAAACAATTTCAATAATACATCAGTGCTTGCATTCACTTCCCACACACACTATGTTAACAAGCAGCAAGGTATTTCCATGACACGCTTCAGAGAAATTATGCACACTACCTCAAAAAGCCCTGTCCTTCCTCAAAAAGGAAGAAGTCAAGCTCCTCCATATAGATTTGTTTTTCATTATGTTTAGTTGACTCTAGAAAAGACAAACAGGCCACCAATCTCAACCCCTGTTTGTTAAAGAGAAAGAAGGCAGGTTATTGATTTAACTACCACTAGCACCCAGTTCACAAGCTCACTACCACTCTTCAGAGAGAGAGCTCAGTCATCAACAGATTAAGCACCACTTTTAGTGGACAGCAGGAGACTGAGAGGCATTTAAGTAACCTTCTCCCAACAGGCCCTTTCACAAGTCACCCTAAAGACAACTGAGGCATCACATTACTCAGCAGTGACTGACCTGACAGATCCAGCTCCTCTGTTGAGGCAAGGTTGGCAAGACTCCACGTATCGCTGCGTGCCGCCAAGACAAATTTGTGAGCACGGATGTGCTTGTCCCCAACCTTTATCTTCAGGTCACTGAGAGGAGAAAAAAGCACAAACATGTATTACGCAGACTTCTCCTGCACGTAGGTATGTCTAGATTCAGCATCTCCACAGTATCTATGTCCGGGTATCCACATTCAGGTTCAAGTTGTTTGAGACATTAAAACACAATTGGTTCAGTAGAACATGTTGTCAAATGACAGTTGTATTTTTCTAGGGAGAAATGCAATGAATCATTCATATTTCAAGTGCGTGGTTGGGTTTGTTTTTTTAAACCATTTCAGAATAAACAGCAAGAGAATTATTGTAGAAGTTAGGAAAAGCCAACAATCTTGAAGTTAAATATTTATGTCACAGTGTCCATACTAATACTGTCAGCTGAGCACCAATGCTTTGAGGCAAGACCAGCAAGAGAACAATGCTGCTTGACAGTAGTCTGAGTGCAAGGCAGAATCCCCAGTTCCCAGGAGACCGGCTGTCAAGAACACCCATTTCATCCTGACCCTTTATACCAGCTTATCCATTTGCCCTGCTCATTCTGAAATCCCATGTCTTGCAAATGTTCTGTGTAGGTGTGCTTTCCAGACTATTTTCCAAATCAAAGCACTGCTATAAACTACAGCACAACACAGAGATGTTACTTAAGGAAACCTGCAATGGGACCTGCTACCTTTTTCATTCTGTGATATGAAGGCCCTTTTAGACAACTATTCAATGCCTTTAAGGCTAAGAAGCTGAACAGAAATAAAGTGCTCCACTTCTTCTGACATATACTACCTGACAAATCTTTTACCCACCAGGCTACAGTAAGTTCTTGCAAGCACAGAGCCTTTTCTCAGGGAGACTCATGAAGAGATGCTGGTGCAAGGAAATTTTAACTAAAATAGATTTTCCCTTACATGACTAAACTCCTTTACTATGCTGGCATTGCTTTCAGTAACAGCAATTAAATTGATAAATATCATAGTAGTCTCAGAACTTAATCAGCTTAGGGATCTAGAATATGGAAGGGATCCTTAGTGTGCCTATGGAAAAGAAACTATTAACCATAATTCTGTGCTGAGATTCAAAAATGCAGTGTATCACTAAGTTACATATATCATCAATACAACCAGACAAGCAAAATTATTCAGGCATCCTCACACACAACAGGAATACAGAACTGCAAATGTTTTAGGACTAAGCCTTTCAAGAAAGGAACAGTTTTTCCAGACACATTGTGCAATTAATCTATCAACTAAGCATGGTTCAGTTCAAAACTTCTCTTCAAAGTGAGCTTTGCTGCTGACAGTGATCGTGGTTAGCGTTCTCTGAACTTGTCTGAGAGACAAACTTCTGCTTAGAGCTCTCAATTCAAGAACTGGATTCAGTATGCCACAACCTTAGCATGCTCTTCCATCTACAACTGCAACTCGGGACTCTATTCATAACTGGCAGCAAAGAATTTTCCTTGTCTAAGACCAGGACTTAGTGCAGTCAATAAAACCAAAGGTTCCTGTAATTCCCCTTTCCCAGAGGGGAATTCCTTACCTGTACTGCTCCTGCTGGTAGAGTTCAGCTACAATGGCGAGAAGCCGACTGATGAAGGTGTCGCTGGCATTGTCCTGGTTGGCCTCGACAGCCAGAAGGTTGCACCTCCTTTCTGTATCAACAAGTTTCTTCTGCAGCTTCACATACTCCTGGCGGAGGAGCATCAGGTGCTTTTCCAGCTTGGCCACCTCCTCTGCAAGGCACACAGTGTTACTACAAGCTTGAGATATGCACACCTCTGTTTGACATCTGAAGGTAACTTCACCCTCAGACTGCGCACGTTGTTTAACTACAACACTCCAAAGAGACTCTCTCCACTTCCAAATACCTGAGCATCTCACCCCCCAGTATTAAACCTTCTATTTCGTATCATCTTCATGAACACATTGAAAAATCATAACACAGTGATAAAAGAAACTTAGAAAGTTAGTTCTGAATTCTGTTTGGTCAGGAATGCTGCGAAGTTCCGAAAGCTATGGGAGTCCATTTCTGTGGGAATTATGGTGGGCAGAGGACTAAGTCTTTGGTTCTTACCCTTTTTTTTTCAGCCTAGTTAAGATGCTGTTTGACTTTTCAGCTGATGCTTAAACCACAAGTGAGCATTAGAACAGATGCTAAAGCACTGTATCTACCTCAGAGTATTTAACTGACCTGTTTAGAACTCCTCAACCTGTCAGCTAAGAAACTCCCCAAAAATGACCAGAGTGGAAAACAGATTGTCCCCAGAATCTACATGCTAAAGGCCAGTCAAAAGTATATAAAACTACTTCCTGCTGGCACACTCCTCCATTGGAGGCACTCCACTGGTAAGGCATCACAAACAGAGTCAAGTCCATATTGGCTATTTCAGTTCAGGATCAGCAAAGCAACAGCACATGGGAATCTGATCCTTGAACAGGTATTTCCATCCTATTGCAGAAGCCACTTTTCCAAGACACTTAACTGGTCACTCCACAACATGCTGGGGTAAATCAACCCAGGCCACCTCTATGAAAAACCTCTACACTTCACTGCTAGAAGGAAACACCTGTACAGGTATTTAAAACCAATCTAACTTAGGAGTGCTTATTTAGGGATTAGTTGCAAAAACTGTATGTTTGCTATGAATCACAGTGCTTCATTATCTTCCCCCTATCATTAAGTTGATTTTTCAAGTAAGGCCAAATCCCAAACCAGTCCAAAAATAAGAGGGGGCAGGGAGGATACATTCGGACGCTAACCAGTGATTTTAGGTGGGAAAGTTCCTACAAGATTACTCCCTACTAGCCAGGAATTCATATTTCAATGACTTTTCCAAAATATTTACTAAACATGACTAGCACAAACAATGAGAAACTGAGCTCTGTTGATCAGTGTTTTCTTCCTGCTCCTGTAGAGAAGTTCAACAGTGCAGCTGACCTTAGCCTTGCTCTGACACAGGTCTCCAGGACAGAGCATCAGTCTCTGGCTCTGCTGCAGACAGAACACCTTGTTTAGCCTGTCCTCTACAGACCCTGCAGCAAATGCTTCTTCATAACTCTCTTAACAACTATTGAAATGGATAAACAAAAGACAACATATCCCATTTTATTTTTCAGTTAATACTACATAAACAGGCTTGGCAGGTACTTCCTTCAAAGCCTTTTCATTAGCTTCATCCTTCAAAATTTCAGAGATACCATCTCCTTTGGGATAACTTTCTCTTTGTACTGAAACATACTCTGATTTCAGAACTGAGCCATCAGCACCACACCGAGCCTCAAGGAGGGTTTGAAATCCTGCTGTGGTCAGTCTTCCTATGTGAAGATGAATGCAGTTTTGGTGTTCCCAGAACTAGAAGGACATGTCCCTTAAGCAATTACTCCTTCCTCACTTCTCCACAACGATAGTGTTGGGGCACAAAGCAAGTCCTACCGTTAGAGCAGGGAGGGCAGGAGTCTGACAGGAGCCCAGAGTAAAAGACACTGAGAACTGCACCAAAACTTAGTGTATGAACAGCACCACTGTTTACCCAGTAAGATTTTTAGATGGCATACAAATTCAAATGCTAGGAATAAGAAGCTGCCAAGTGAAGCTCATTGCATGTACCACCTTACAGAAATACTGCACCTTCCAGTCAAACCATGGGAGTGCAAAGGTGGGAATAAAGAATCCATACCATGCTAAATACTGTCAGTCAGCTCACTAGCTCCAAATTAGCCTGAAATCACTAGGATACAATGCAGAACTACCTTAAACCCTCAAACAGCAGTAGCTGAAACTTTGTGCAGGACCAACAATCCAGCTTGTTACTGCTGATTTCAGGGCAATCCCAGACAATCCCTACTAGCAGTGAAAGGACCTCAAAGAACCAAAGCTTTGAGAACTCTTGTTTTCAGTCTGACACCACATGCTTCTTGCAAACTCAGTGAGAAGGGCTGATAGGTATTTGCTTACTGTACCAATTACAAGAATTCTAAAATAAAGAGTTTCTCTTATTCTACATGACAACCTGCACACATGTGTAGTAGCTACACTTGAGGACAGTATTTAATATTACAGCACATTTCAAATGCACATTCAAGAGTGTTCTAAATGTCTAGTTAATCAACATTTACAGCACAAGAGCAAAGGCTCAGTCTTCCTATAAATTGCTCGCTTAAAGAGTGAACAAATAAAAAGCACAATTACTGCAGGCACACACACTTAATGATGGTCCTTGCCTCAAGACACTGAAAGGACAGGCTTAGTCAGATACCAGTAAGCCTCTAGCTAAACAGCAATCCCAATGCCTCAGTGAGGACGATGCCTCTTCTTCTGAGCTAAAAAAGAGCAGCTTTGGTTAACAGCTTTCTGGCAGACTGATCAGCAACTCATGAACTGGCAGAAGTTTATGTTCCATATTAAAGACTTTGAAGAGGATTTCAGGAAAGGCTACTGTCATTTTTTAATAGGAGAATGCACAGAAGTTCTAAGGAGCAAATAGATAGCTGAATCAAGTAGGGAGGCGAAAGGCAATGAGGAGACAGCACATATCAAAAATTAGAGAGAGGCTCTAGTGGAACCCATCACACAGCCCATTCCACCCATCAAAAGCACTCCCAGAAGCCATACAGACAAACTTTGTTTCTTTACAAAGTGGACCTGAATGAAGTATTTTAGAAAACCAAATTATTTCCTTACCCCCTCCACTGCTCCACACTCTGACCTTTATCTCCCCAAGAATGTACAAGTCACTGCTTTCTTATTCCTCCTCACTTTTGCATACTTTTGATCTCTACCACCCCAAAGCTCTACAGCTGCTGCTTCTTTACACTCAAACATTAATCCAACAATTCTTACCCATGCCTGCATGTAAACCTCTGGTATTAGCAGTACAGAACCCAGAAATTACAAACTAAAATGTTCAATCTGCAGGTAGCAATTGCAACAAAACTGATGCAGGATTATTCTAGACAGAGGCAACACTTCTTTATGAGAAAAAGCACTTGGCTTCTGAGCTAATAACCACAATTTGACAAGTTCCCTTCCTTAACAGGCTTTCACTTTTCAGCTGACTCAACGGTAGCTCTTAACTAGAAAAGTGTGCCTGCAGGTAGGTACCTCGTTTGCAGGGACAAAATGAGCCCCTCTTCCAACACAACCTAAGGAATGAGATGGGTGACAGCTCCAGCTTGTTATTCCAGTTCACACAGGATCATTCATTGGCCATGGGCTTTTTTCAGCCAAAAGATCAGAGAATTACTTAAGGCAGGGAAGAATCTCTGAGAAGTACAGATTATCTGAAATAGGGCATGCTTGTATCAGCTGCAGGTTAATTCTGCAAAGGAGGATTCTGAGCCAGAGCCTCACACCCTTGAGAGTCTCTTTGGGGAAAGTTTCACTACTTGAAGCCAACTTGGACATCTAAAGCCCTCCAGAACTGGGTCACCAAGGCTTAAAAGCAAGCACAAGAGGCTGGTCAGCTAAATATGAAGCAGTGGTATTTCAGCACACAATAAGTTAGGCATTCCTCTAAGGACATATCAAACCAGCTTGACTACAGCATCCTCTCAGCTGATGCATGCCAGTCCAGCAGCATCTGCTCCATCTTGGTCAATATTCTACAAGTGTTCTAGAACTTCACCACTGTCCAAGAGCTGCACTTCAAGAGTTGAAGGCTCTGCTTTCATGTCTCTAACTTCATTTCCTTTGTAACTTGGAGCATTTTAGCTCCGTTTGCACACTCCGTTTCCTCCAAGAAAAAGAGGAAGCTTGTCTTGCAGAAACGAGTAGAACTGTAAAAATCCAAGCGGTTTTTTTTTTTTTTTTTCAAATCCCGGAAGGTTAAATTAATTTGAATGGTGCGAGTGCCAGTCTTCAAGCAAAACAGCAGCACTCCAGGAGCACCGCAAACCTCACCTGAGCCTGACAAAAGGACTCCGGCACAAGCGACCGGGAGGCTGCAGCACAGGCAGCCCGCCCTGCACCGGGGAAAGCCGCCGCCCGCGGCGCCTCGGGCCGGGCACGGCGGGATGAGCCCGGACGGCCCCGGGATGAGCCCCCTGCAGCCCCGCCTGACCCACCGCCTGCGGGCTGGGGTCGGCGGGACGTCCTGGCCGGCTCCCAGCGCCCACAGCCACCCCAAGCGCCCTCCTGGGAGGCAAAGCCGCCCGCGCCAAGCCGGCCCCGCCCGGGGCTGTCCGCCCGCGGCCCCCGCCATCTCCCGCTCACCTGGGGGGCGGCCCGCCCCACCCGCCGCGGGCGGGGCCGAGCCCGTCCCGCACAGGAGAGCGGCGGGAGCCTCACGCTGCAGTGCCCCGGGAGCGGCGGAGCCCCCGGCCACCGCGGTCCCCGGCCCCGCCCGGCCCCTCACCCGGGCTCCCCCCCTCACCTTCCGCCATGTTGGCTCCGGCGCCGCAGCTCTCGCGAGAGCCGCCGCCCGCCCCAGCGCCAGAGCACGGCCGTCTCGCGAGAGCAGCGCAACAGCGCCGCCACTGGCCGCGCCTCTGGGACGGACCGGGTCGCTCCGCGTTATCCCGCCTATCTCCCAATTATCCCGCCTATCCGAGTTATCCCGCCTATCTCCGAGTTATCCCGCCTTCTCCCGCGTTATCCCGCCTATCCGAGTTATCCCGCCTATCCGAGTTATCCCGCCTTCTCCCGCGTTATCCCGCCTATTCGAGTTATCCCGCCTTCTCCCGCGTTATCCCGCCTTCTCCCGCGTTATCCCGCCTATCTCCGAGTTATCCCGCCTTCTCCCGCGTTATCCCGCCCTCTCCCGCGTTATCCCGCCTTACCCTGCCTTCTCTCGAGTTAGCCCGCCTTCCCCGAGCTGTCCCGCCTTCTCCCGCTCTCTCGCCGCCCTTCCGCCGGCAGCGGCAGCCGGTTTGCGGCACGGCAGCCCCGGCGGGAGGCGGTGTCCGGCCGGCTGGAGCCGCCCCGGCATGCGCTCCCCAAGTGCAGGAGGCGCCCGGTGATCCCGGCCGGAGCGCTGGGCTGGCGGGGAACAGCGAGGCAGCGACTGGCACGGCTGGGGAACACTGGAAAAAACCGGCCAGCAGCGGGAGAAACGCAGCCGTGCATCGCCTCCGTTCACCTGCCCCAGGAGCGCCGAAGCGAGCCCGGGAAGCGCGTTCTGCCCGGCCGGTGCCCGCGCGGCTGCAGGAGCCACAGCCAGGCTCGGGCGTGCGGGCTCCTCCCCACTTCAGTTCCTGCTTTTCTTCCAGAGCCAGCAGTCCCGGGCACTGAATGCATGTCCCCTGCACACTGGATTGGTGCCCGGTGGGTGAATGGTTGCAAGCAGACAGGCAGTGACCGAGTACCAATAACGGGATCATTTTCCCAGCCACGTGTACAACATAGCTCGGCTGTTGCTGTTGTTCATCATCGCTCCTGCTCAGATACAACTGAAATGCCAAATACTCCATGCTAGTCCAACAGCAAAGTTGTTGCTTGCTTTGAGGAGCAGCTTTCAGTTAAACGTTTGAAGACTTTATGCACAGTATTGTTTTACAGACACAATTTTTTTCTGGGCGCCAGCATGAAGTGACCTTTGAAAAGTTGCTCTACATCATATTTATTTTGGTGTTGGATAAAGCAGCAAATCCAGAGCTGGGCCCAGGAGGGCCACAGACTGTAGTTTTCTAGACATACCATGAAACAACCTGTCTCATTTTGCACAGCTTGATGACAGCTGTGTATAGCAAATTACCCCACTGCTCATGGTGCTACTATTGATCCTCTTGAGGAACTGTGAGGAAGCAAGTTGTTGCTCCCTGATCAGATTTAGTTTAATTTCACAGTAACAACAGGGATCAGATTTCAAACCACTGCTATGTTTTGCATCAAGGGAATTGTAATCTCATCTGGGGATTTGCCTGGGCAGGAAGCTGTAGTATGACAGTGTCTCTAAACCCCAACCAGCTTCTGATTTGGTTTAGATTCACTCATGCTGCTTCTGAAGGGACTCGTGTTGCTGATCTGTGTGCAGTGATGGCACTGCACCAAGAGCAGTGCACCAGATGGTACAGACACAGTGGAGTCCACCCTACGTCGGCCTACCAAAGCCCAAAATACATTTCTAATCAGTTCAGAATTCATGTGCTCCGCTTATTGATCATTTAGTTCCAGTAAGTGTTTTAAGGCATTGCAGCAGAAGGAATTTTAGAGTGATAGTTGACAGTACTTCTGAGTTTTAGGGATCTTCTCTGGTGCAGCATGGAGAAATAGGAAAAGGGAATTAAGATGGCCACACTAGTTAGACATTCATTAGTATTTGATGCTTTCTCTTTTCCCCCAGTGATGCAGTGATACCTGGCATGCAGGGCAAATGCCCTGTGTTGGGGCAAAAATCAGCTCAAACCCTCAGCCAGGATAACAAACCCCTGGAGAACCTACAGTGATAACTGAGCAGCCTGCAGGAACCAAACCAGATACAAAGTCTTGCTACAAGAAAAACTGAGGAATGCTGGTTCACTTCCTTGTTCACCAAGAATCCTCATACATGTCAATCCTGCAGCTCCTCAGTGGTGTTCCCATCTGGTTTTATCACTAACAGCTTTCCACCAGTGCCCCTTTGAGTGTGGGGCAGGAACAAAGAGCCAACTGTGATCACAGAAGAATGAAATAGGCCATTTCCTTGCCTGCCAGAGGCTTCCTACAACCTGGACACTTGGCACCAGACCCTGAGCTGCCTCTTTCAGTCAGTCACTGGGCATTAGCCATACCTGCAGCTTGTAGATCTTAGCAGTATCCCACAGTAATGCTCCTCCCTGGGTTGTATCTGGGTCAGGTGGGATCACAAACCATCTGGGTAAGCCAAATATATATTTGAAATGAGCAGTGCTGTGGAATTCACAGTTCTTCCATACCATTGAAGCAAGACAAACATTTCCAGGCCTACCCCCTAAAGAACAAACAAGCAGCAATTCTGGAGAGCATAGACATAAAGCTTTGAACCATTTTGTGGATTTACAGGTGAGTCTGTGGTGAACTGTGAGTGGTACTTTGGAAGACAAAACAGAGACCTTGCTGAAAGCAGCAAATACCTGGAATTGCCTCAGTTCTAGATACATTGTGGAAATTGAAAAGGGTCAGCCTGTAGGGGAGTTAAGTCCAGTGGTAGGTTTAATAAGATCAGCTGGTTTTTTTCCAGACTTTTTTTTTAATGGAGAGAATGACACCATGCCACTGAAATTCTGCACAGTCCCAACTTTAAGTGGAAAAGGGTAGTCAGCTGGTGGGAAAGAAACCTGTTCTGAAGACCTTTCAGACAAGTGCTCCAACAGGAACACAAATCAGCTGTGGTGTCTGGGGGATTAAGTACTACACCTGCCTGGCTGCAGTAGCAGCCTAGCCACCTAAAAGCAAATTTAACTAATGATTTCACAACAAAAATAATTTCCAAATATGTAAATATAGATATCAAACATACCTGTTTATCTAAAGCACCCATAGGAGGAAGTAGTACCTTTCCCTGTAAGTCTTCTTACACTAAATGCCTTTTTGTCCCCAAGGGCTGCCTTGCCTCTAACAACTGTCACCTCCTTCCACCCCAGCCCCCCTCACAACACCTGCAATATGTGCCTTTCACCATATGCATGTTGCACAGCAACATAAAAGCAACATTAAATGAAGTCCAGCCAGTAAATTAAGACTGAAGGCTTCTTAAAAGCTGACTCTGACACTGGAACTCCTGATTTATAAGTGGGTTATGCTGTGCTGTGGAAAGAAAATAAGTTGAGTAGTTTCAAGGTCTTCTATAAAGTTTCTTTAGTCAAAGGCTTGACAACTGATGTGAGCAGATACTCTGAGATTAGTATTTGCTCACTAGATGGCCAAAGATGGTTACAATAAGGATAAAGGTGTGTGTCTGCTCTTTCTTTACTCAAGATGAAGCACAGCATGTCCAATTGCTCAAGTGTTTGCTAGTGTTGTGTTGTTGATGTTCAGGTAAGTTGTGGCTCCAGCTACAACTGTACCCTTCCTATTGTGAAACTCAAGACAGCCAGTTTGACACATCATTATTGGAAAAAATTATATTTTGGAAGAACTCACTACCAGAAGGTGACAGAATTCCAAAAATCAAATTACATGAAAATATACATCGCCATTTTCTTTGTACATTAGGTGAGGAAAACTCTGGAGTAGAAGGCAAAGCAGATGAAGGGCCACAGAAAAGAGTAAAGGAGGGAAACTATTTTTGATACCAAACCCAGAAGTTAGTCATTTGAAAGCCTACAGATGTGCATGCTTGAACTCAACCTTGAGAAAAAACAAGCCACCCCCCCCACACACCCCACCCCACAAACAGGCAATGAAAAAGGCAAACCAAAAATTTCACCCATAAAAAGCAGCTCATTCCTATCTTGGACTAACTTAGTCAACCAAACTTCCAAGTGAAAGAACTCAAGTCCTTGGAAGTTAAAAATCCATCAGGCTGCTCAAGGGTGCTCCATGGCCAGTTTTATTGCTATACCAAATTCAAGAAAGATGAGTAATTGAGTTTAAAAAAGGGGTGGGAAGAAAAAAAGCACCTTTGAGACTACAAAGGTCATCATAAAAGAAGACACAAGTAATTGATAGCAAATCCTTTCAGGGTTTAATTAGGAAAATTGTAAGTTCTGGTGGAGGAAATAAAAGGGAACCACGTTTCCAAAAACAAAAGCCGAAAAAAACCAAAAAAAAAAAAAAAAAAAAAAAAAGATACTAAACTTGAATAAGCAAGAAATTTTAATTAAGCCTCAGTGGGTCAAAGGAAAATTAAAGTGGGAGGAAAAAAAACCCAAAACCAAAAAAACCAACTTAGTATCCTAATTGGTTTTGACATGCTTCACAAGTTGCTGTTTTTTTAAACTCAGGAAACAATGAATAGGGAGAGAAAAAACCTGCTAAAATCTTTAGAATTTACACAATTCTATCCCTAACTACAGACAGCATTATTTGGTACAATGTGTATTTGTGGATGTACATGAACAGTATATATATTATCCGGATCATGTTGTGCTATGTACACATCTTTACAATTCTTCCTGAAGGTTAAAGCAGTTCATTAGATTTCAAAATGCGTAATCATCTTGTGTTGGCACTTGTTAGGCTCTTGTCAGCATTGATAACTGGCATGTTTTATTGCAGCCCAGTTCCAGCCAGTGTTTGCCAACTTGTAACAACAGAAGTCCAGCAATAGGTGGGTAGAGTGCAGGAAAAAAAACAGTGCCATGTTTTTCAATTGGAGACCTGCAAAGAAATCACAGGTATTAAAATAAAACCCCTCCTCACCCTCAATTATTTTCAAGATGTTAATTAGTTTTTCAAACTCAAGACGGTAACTATTACTTGTTCAAGAGCTTCACATACCTCTGAACAGAAGATGGATAAATCCAAACTCATCACCTGAGAAAGACTGGAGTTAGTTCAGCACACTGTATATCCAAGCTCAATTATCAGACTTTCTGGCTCCTGTAACTCGTGTTGCTTGTCGAGTGCGCAGCGTGTAAAGCTTTGATTATTCACACACAGGGCTAAACACGGCACATTTATCACTGAAAAGGCTGTGCATTACTTACTGGGAAAGGTGGGTACAAATGGCACAGCAGTGCTCAGCAAGCACTGACACCACAGCCCCCAGTCACACTGGGCTGGTTTGAAACCAGCTGTGGCCCCTTCTCATTCAATTCCCTGCCCATCGCTCGCTTGGGAGGAGTCACCAGACTTAGAAAAAGCTTTTGCCTTCCAGAAAAGCAACACAGCCAATTACTTAAAATATTTGTCAAGAGCATTGTTTCACTATAGCTAAGTTCAACATGGCAACAGAGCTGAGGTTAGTTAAGGATACTCTGGAGTGTTACTCACAGTTATTCCCCTTCTCCGAGACAGGAAAAAAAAAGTCAGCAGCATTAACAATTCTTGCACTCCAGTTATAGGCAATTGTACAAGACTTTCTGTTCCTTTGGTTGGTCTTTTGATCAATATTAAGCATTTTTCATGCTTAATCCATACTGGAGAAAGTTCCTTTCAGTCAAAGCATTTCTGCAAAGAGGGACTGCAGAACTAATTTGTCACAGATGGAGCCTTCCCTCAACCCCCCCCTCCGTGTTTACAAAAGGGTAAGAAAGGAACTCTCTCCTATACAACTGTATTAAAAAAAACCTACCCAGCAGAAGAATGTAGTAAGCTGCTCTGGTTCAGTCTGAACTACATACAGTGCCATATTTCTGTCCCTGTGAATTATGTATGCTATAGGTAACCAGTAAATATGGATTTGGGGTTTGCCAGCCAAATGGGTCAGAGCAGTTTATTTGCCAAACCAACCATTAAGAAAAGGCAGCTTCAACATGAAGTTCTGTTTTGCTTTGAAAAGTAAGAGTGGGAAATTATTAGCTCATGAAGGAAGTTTTTCCTTGGCATACCCAAGATAAAGTGACCAAAGGCCAGGGATCTAAGGGCCATGCCTTAATACAGAGCTTTCTACGAGAGGTTATTAAAAAAAAAAAGTCCCATTAAAACTGAGATGGGATTGTGTAAATTAGAGTAAGTATCTTGAGTCAGAAGCTCTTTAACAGGGTGGCAAAAAATGCAAATATCACATCAGCTACTCTCAGGTCAAAACTTGTCCAAGCTCTCAGATATGCCACAGTTCAGTTTCCAAGCAGAACACAGCTGTTTTTATGAAGCTATTCCCAAGCCCTCTTCACTAAAGATGTTCTCTTCAGCAGCCCAAAAAACATCACCTTTCTTGATATTACTGACTGGTAATATCTCAATTTCTGCTATGCCAGGAGACCTTCTGTTAAAACTCCCATGGATACCTGAAACAAACCTCTCTCAGTGGCTCCTGACAACCTCACTGAAGTTTCATTTAACTCCTATGTACAACATACCACCAACATCTGCAAGATAATCCAAAACTCCTGAGATAATAAGACTTTCAAGATGCTTTTAAGATTCTAGTGTTCTTCACAATAAAGAATATCAAGGAATTGTCACCCCCTTCTATTACAGCTCCAGTAACCACTAAGTGCCATTAATAAAGCAGGATGAATTCTGATAAAGAGAAGTTCAACTTCTGAACAGCATAAAATACAAGAATACAAGAGAAGCTCCCCAGTTTTGGCAGAACAGGCTGTCAAGTGCACTTAAGTTCTTTTAGTCTTTAGTACTGCATACAGGCAAAGAGCTCCACTGAGATCATGCAGCTGAGAAGAAAAGTTTGGGGGTTTCTTTTTGCTTTTGAGGGGGAGAAAAATAGTTCAGCAACACTTAAGCAGGAAATCCTCAACTCACATAACTGACTTGTCTGGAGAAGGATACTTACCCTGAAAAAAGTGAAGCTACTAGCTGCTGAATAAGTGTCACTCAAAAGCAGTTTCTTGGCTTTTTCTTACACAGCGGGCAACTTTTCTTTTAAATTCTCCATTTCTGTCTTCTCTCCATTCTTTCTGTAATTGAATAGACAGCTTTCAGATGTCAGTCCTACAACAAGGAGTTGGTACAAGCTCTAGGAAGACTCTTGTTGTTTATGTTTTCAGACATTAGCCATCTAGTCAACACCTAAATTTGCTTACAATCATTGAGCTCCTCACTGAAAACCTGCGATATTCAGGACTTTCTAAAGTTTGCTCTGGGTTTCTGTGCCAGCTGCTTACAAGACAGTGAGGATGTAATTTTCCCCTAGGATTTTAGGCACACTCCAAAACTAACCTGGTGGCTTACCAGTATTTCACACTGTCTGTGTTAAAATCTATTTGCTTCAGCCTGCAAAGTAGCAGCAAACTCAAACTGTAGACCACAAGCTGTTGTTATGTGTTAGAGACAGTGTCTTTAACTGCAGTGGTGAAAAAGGTACACAGGTACTGTGGAGCCAGCAGTTACTCTGAGATTTTTTTAAAGACAGTTTCAGTTCCCTTCAATCTAGCCAGGACACTCAGGACAAAAATACAGAAGTAACAGTATCTAGAAGAGGCACAGCAGTGTCCTTGGAAAGCAAACACCTCCTGGTTAGATATGGCTGTAAGATACTGGCTCTGTGAGAAAGACCTTAGGAGAATAATCAGCTCACCTACAGGCTGCTCTCTGTGAAAGGGACCTGATTTCAGAACTGCAGAGATGAAGAGCCAAGATAAAGATGAGCAGGAAGATAGGTAAGAGGGAAGTCTGAACCCAGAGATGCACACATCAAGGTATCATAAAAAACCTACACGAGAAAGTGCAGCCAGGTTTGTTTTGTGCCAGGCTCACAAGGAGCTCAGATGAAAGCACAGGAGCATCAGGTGTGGTTAAGATTGATGTGCTGGGTACTGCCTTCCAGTCAGAAGTGGTGGGGGAATATAAAGAACCCCTTATTTCATGAAGTTCTACAGTTCTTAGTTTCTGATGCAAGCAATATATTCTTACTGCAGGGGTGAGGGAAGGGGTTAAAAACCCCCACATTGTTTCACCTGATGCAATCTAGCACACAACACCCTTTCACTCCCACTTGTAGTGAAGGTTGTAGTACATTTTAGTGATAAATGGCATACCCTAACATTCATCACCTCCAAGCTCACTTAAAAAATCAGCACACTGGAGAGCCCAGCATCTCTTAACTTCCCTATGAAAGCACAAATAAGGCTACAAATTAGTTTGTTCTTTTTCAGCAATTCATGCAGCAAACATTCGGTTCCTTGGACTGGGACATAGGACAGCTTACACAAGATGGCTTAAAGCCAAGAAAAGCCTTCAATTTGTGCCCTCTGAGCTTCAGAGCCTTAGTTTTTGTTTCTACTTTTTCTATTTGTAGTTCTATGAATTGTTCAGATTTGAATAGCAAGCAAAGTTTCCAATCTGACAACTGAATTTCCAAAAATGTAATTTTAGGTCATTAACTGTTCTATTTGTTTTTCAAAATTCTATTCAGGTTCCTGATCCTCATTTTCTCCCACTCCAAGAGACAGTACTCCAACATGCACAGTTCATTTTTCCCGAAGGTAAATATATCCCCTGCTCCCATAATCTTGTGAATTGCCTGTAACACCTTATTCACTAGACTCACTTAAAAGCAGAAACTACTGACAGCAGACAAAAAGTATCTTATAGTAACTGCCAAATTTTATTGCTGTGGTTAACACAGGAGCTGCTGGTTCTTCATTACCCTGAGTATGTTTCTTGCTAATATGAAGAGATCTACAGTCCATCAGGAGAAGCCAACTGCTCCAGCAGCACTTCAGAAGTTCCTTGAAACATGTAATGCCACAGTCAAAAATAGTTTCTAGGATCCAAAGTGATGCCTCACTCCTGTCTTCACAGTCAAATCCGGATTTTTTTGTTCTTTCATGCTGGGCTAGAAAAACCTGTTTTCATTTTTGACCTTTACCCCAAGGTAAATTCATTTTGTGTCTAATTTTCCTAAGGAAAAAAAAAACCCAAAAATTTAAAAACCCACTCCTGAAGTAGTTGTCAGAGTGGGGCACAATACAGAAAGTCTGATGTCAGGAAGGTGACAAGCACAGCTAAAAGCATGTGCTTTCTCCAGGGCTAGGCCAGCTACATTCAACATTATGAGTTTGTGAACTGTGGAATTCTAACTGCACTATTAGCATTTTATTAATAACTTGCTCCTCCCAGTGCTCTCAGCAGGAAATGTCCATATTTCCTGGGTGTCTGTTTCCACCAGAAACATGACACAAAAAGGGGAGGTCCAACATTTAAAAAGGTTAAATGAGGAAATTGTTCACTGCAACTTTTTGTTTGTTTTCTGCTTTCTTCCCATTAAATATGTTCCACATGAGTCTGTTCCTAAAATGATTTTTCAGAGAGCTCAACCACCTTCGAAAATACTCACAACACAGCAGATCAAAGGCTCCAGGAAACTACTAAACTCCCACCCACTTTGGGAAGGTATAGCTTGGGCTGACAGAAGATGTTAACAATCCTTTACAAAACTCTGCATCTCACAATTCCCATCTCCTTCTTCCTCACTCCCACAGTTAAAAGAGCTAGAACTTCCCTTTTGTGAGAAGACAACACTCACTGCTGAACTGCAATTCAGGAGCCTATCAGTGTTATGTCAGATACGTGGGGCCTGAAGTCTGTTCCCCTATGCCCTTCCAGAACTGAGACTTTTTTCTCTCCCCACTACAAACATTTCTCAGCCTCACTCTTATATTCTGCTCTAAACACAGCTCTTCTGGAGAGCTGATAGCTGTGTTTATACACACACATGGTCCAGAACACTGTGCTGCATCAAACACTTGCATCTCACACCTGGAGATTCACCCTGGTCTTTGGCTGTCAATCAGACCATTTTTCCTCACTCCTGAGCCAGTCAGTCTAGTTTGGGACAACCCTCCCTGTTGAGTTGAAGGTCAGATGCCCAGTAAAGCCTCTGAGTACCTTCTCAGAGCACAGACCTACACAGTCAAACCTACTGCTCTAATCCATGGGACAGGAAGACTGCTCTAGAGAAGTGAAAGAAACTTCCCAAGGCTAATTAGTAGTTTTGTCTGACAACATCACTGCTTTTCCCAACACAATGGTTGCCTTAGCTCAGGATAGAAAAGGTTCTTCCCAAAGTTACTGTTTGCTAAACCAGAAGCAGACTGCAAGATTTCTACATTGAAGACAATTGGCAGACCAAGGAAAGCCTTACCGCTGCATCAACATTAGCAGGAGAATCACCATTGGGATCTGCCAGCATAGAAATAACACTAATCATTATAGTTTCCACTGTGTGAATGGGAAGCCAGCGTTCCTCAGGTTTTTCATAGCCATATTTGTCTTCTCCAGGCTCATGAAGAATTGAAATGCAGACATCGCCGTTCTTGTCAACTACAAAATAGAACAAGGCATATTTCAGTCATGAACAACATGCTGGCAGTTCTTCAGGACAGTCATGAACTGTTCATTCTAGCTAGTCTGAAACAGGTTAGTGAGGACACTTTATAAAGAGGGAAAGTAATTAACTATTGCAGAACTTAAACTGTAACAAACAGTGCTTGGTGGAAGCCTGAATGTGCCTGGACTCCTGACAGAGAGGGCACATGGGGAGGAAGGACTCAGTCTGACATCATGCTGCAACTCTCAAGAATATTTATTTAGAGAGGCTTCCACTACAGCCTTTTCTGTTAAGTTCAGCAAACTCAAGAGTGACTTTTTTCCACAGCAACAGCATCAGCTGGATATTACTGGAACATATTGAAATATGATTTAAACTGCTGAAATTAGAAATTGTCTGACAAGTACTCTAGTATTCCCAGAGCTGAAACTGACACAGCATTAAAATACTCCCTTGTCCTTTTGATGGGAGCACTGTCTCCTCCCACCTTTCAACATCTACAGTTTCTGAAGTTGCAGAACATTTCTCTTTCCCAGTAAAACCAGCTTCCATTTTATTTTACCTTCCCATCCAATCTCCATCAGTCCATAAGTAAATGAGACATTAGGAGAAGTCTCCTTTAGAGAGACTAAAAGATTTCTTTTCATGCTTCACTAGATGAGGATAACCTTGGGCTTTCTACACTGAACTGCCAAGTCAGTAACAGGAAGATGAAATAATTGAAGGTATAACAAAAGGCAGCTATAGAAGTCAAGCTTTTCCTCGGACTAGAGTTTTGCATTTTGGGAAAAAAAAATTAAGAAAAAGATCCCTGAACAATTACCAAGAATGCAAGAACCTACTCAGAATAGCTTCTGAAAATACTTAAAGAGTATTTTATGCTGTCAGAGTAGCACTATTAAAAACTCTGCCATTGTTATTACTTCTCTATTAAGTGAGGATGGCAAAGTAAAAGCAGAGTTTCATATTTCTAACAGGAATGTGTCTATTTGTCTTCACTTTCTGCATTTTAGGTCTGAACTGCAAAAAGAAATTGAAACTTTGACATTTCTTACCATTCGGATGCCAGATTTCTGTGATGAATTTCATTTTTGGCGGCCTCAGTGGGTAGTCTTTTGGAAAAGTAAGATGAGCCTTGAAAACACCACCTTCACTGGGGAATCAAAAATATCTTAGTAGAGTTTCTTGTAAGCTTCAGCCGAAGATCGGAACTTACTGATGTTCTAAGTTTACAGCTCACACATTTTAACATCATGTTGGTAATTAGCAGTATCAACACTTCCATATGCAATGTAAAGAGTTTCTACATTCAGAAGATCCTTTCACAAGATACTGCCAGTTCCCCAATATGATCTTTTTTAGAACTAGGAAGATGTTCCAGAGGGGAAAATCCATGGGGGTGGGGAAAAAAAAAAAAATTCAAAAAACTGCCAAGGAATTTACCATCTGGAATCACAGCTTACATTTTTTCCTCCCAGTACATTTATTAACAGGGAAAAAAAAAAGGTATTGCCAATAACTGCCTTTCTCAAGTCCAGCCCAGCAGACACCCATTTTCTTCTGCTAAGAGGCCTCAGTCTGCAGTAGTGAGCCCCAGGGAAAAACTGCAGAAAGCTCTGGCTGTGTTTAGAGCATTAAATGTAAAAAGACTTCCAATGCCACCTTGTCAACACTAAGCTAAAGTGACTCAGGCATGACAGTGAGGTGTTCTGCATTAGTTACCCACTCAACTGCAAAACAATAATAAACAAGGGACATCCAGGTTTTATGTGGAGTTACAGGCCAGGAATAGTCCCTTTTGAAAAAATGTGAAGGCCTGTATTTGATGGAAAGGTTTACAGATGGAATACTTTGCTAATGTCAATAATGTTTGTCCTGCTACTGTCATTTCTTCTAACTGAAGGTTGTAACAAAATTTGGAATTGCAAAGGCAGAACAACAAGTGGAACATAAACCTCCAAAGATAGCATGAGATGCACGGTGTGACAAGCTACTCCTCAACAGCCACACAGACAAAACAACTGGTGAAGAAAACTGTTCAGTGCAATTTTTTTCCTGTATTTGTAAAGGAGTAGGAGTTGCTAAAGTGCACTGGCTACTGAGAAAAATAACATGTTTTACCACCATTAACCAAAGGGGTGCAGTTCTAGCAAGTGTCTCAAAAAAAAAAAAAAAAAACCAAAACAAAACCAACCCAAAGAAACAAACAAAAAAACAACCCCAAAAAGCACTGCCTTTAAGTAACTTGGCTCTTTGAAGCAGCTGAGGGGATCTGAACCCACAGCATTCGTTTTTCACAAGTTTTAAAAACTGCAGGCAGTTTCCAAAGAATCCTTCATCCCAGCAGAGGTAAGAATTCCAGAAATACTATTTCAACATCCATAATGTCAAGACAAAGGAGAGCTAGACTGCATTTGTTGATAGCCCCAAACCAGTTCAACCGTTTCTTTCAAACTGAGAAAGTCCTTTCTTTTTTTCAAGAAGCAGATCCTAAAGCTACTAGGCTGTAGGGTATCCCTGGTTGCCCTATATCAACTGCATATAAATACAGGTTTTAAAGCAGATATACATTAGATATCAGTTAATGAAATACAGCTGTCAATTAAGGGAGATCAATTCCATTTTTAGCAATATTCCTGATAAAAATTTCTGTCAGTAGAGTAATGCACTAAGAATAAATGAAGTGGGATCAGGAATGAGACTGATGTTTGAAAATTATATATGACTATTAATAGTCATATTATATATGACTATTATATATGACTATCCTTATCAAACAGCCCAGGGAAGAAAGGTTCAGTGTAATACTACCCTGAAAAACAGCAACCAAGGACTGGAACAGAAGAGAACTTCTTACCTAAAAGCCTCAAAAAAACTTCAGGACCCAAAAAAAGTGGAGTTAAAAAACACTATTGCAACTTCTAACACCTAAGATGACAATCAATTAGAAGCAGCATTTCTTTCTTGACAGTATTTATAAAATAGCCATGAGAATATAACTGAACCACAGGACTGTTCAGAAAAGGTCAACAGAAGTTGGAGAAACCATCTCATGCAAGACATGAAAACCACAGTGCAGTGAGCTTGAGGAAAAGCCAAGCAATTTGATTACTGGGTTTAAATACCTATTTGAAGTCTGCTGACAGACATACAGAACTTCATGCTGCAACCAAAACTGACCTCAAGTAAACGTCCCAAGGCTTTTTGTACCAGTAATTTACCACTGCAACAGCTTAATGAAGAGAACAGAGGTCATCTTCAGGAGTAGCCTTTAAACTGACCTCTCCTGGGCAGAGAACCTTTTCCCAAAACTGGAGTAGATGATCACCCCAAAGTACTCCAGGTCACACTTGGAAGTTCTCCCATCTCAATCTGACAGGATTTGAAGCTAATTCTGTGGACTGCTGTGGTTTCCTCCAACTACATCCCACTTCAATTGAGTATTTTCCTACCATCACACACACGAAATTGTAATGGCTTAACACAGCACTATGAACTGAACTACAGCCTCCCAGCAGCAACAGCAAATAGTGGATTTTATCTGCCTTACTTACATGTGAAAGAAAACAGAAGCTGCCGCTAAGTGCACCTATTGTCTTTCTTTTCCATAAAGTACAAAGAGATCAGTGTTGCCTTTTCCCAGGGGAGCAAAGCAGTTTAGAACTTCTACATAGCAAATCCAGCTATTTATATGTATTCTGCTAGCAACAGAAGAGCATTACCTGATTTAGCACAAAGTTTTGGTTAGCTTCTATTCACTAGGAGCAAACTAGAACTAGTAAATCCGAGTTCATTCAAGTTTCTGTATAAGTATCAGTACTTACTATAGTGTATCTGGAGGACCAATAATAAGGACTTCCCATCGATAAAGATCATTGTCATCTATTAAGCCCGCTGAAAAGCCTTCCACTGGATTTTTGTTGAGCTCTGTGTAGGAAAAAGAATTTAAGAGAACTTTAGGTGTCTATAATACATATTTGCTGGTTTTGCTCCTGTGTCCATACATGACCAAAAACCTCCGTGACATTTGGTGCTTTCTCATGGCCTGAGTGAGTGCCCTCAGCCCCCACACCACAAACACTTCTGCCAGAGCTGGGGCCATGTCCGACCCTAAAACTCTGAGTGTAATGTGAGCACAAGGGCCAGAACAACACACAACTATGGGACATGGTCTCCTAAACTGGATACCAACCAGTGTTTTAAGTCAGGAAACAGGTTAGTAATGCAAGAGCTTTACAAGAGCCCCAAGGAGCCAGCTTAACTAAAGTCTGTCTTTAACTCCAGAAAATGTTAACGGAAGACTAAAGTCACATTATGCTTTTATTTAAAAGCAACATTCTACTTTGTTTAAATGATTTTTCTTTCAGACTCTGAAAGCATTTGAGACCTGTGCCAGTGAATTCTGGAGATAATGATTTACTATATTCTGAACTAGTAGAAGAGAACATTGAAGATAAGCTGCTATGCTGTTCAGATATGGAGCTGTGTGTTTTTATTTCTTCCTTTTGCTTCACAGTTTTTTTTCATCAGTGACAAGCTACAGAGCATTCTAAGTGTATAGGCTACCTCATACAGTTACTGCCAGACAGAGGCTTCTCTGGAAATAGCTACACACAAGTAAGTCACAGCTAGGTCTAGACTCCACTGAACTTGTGTTTTCAGCCTGCTCCAGGAAAAAAACCCCTAAGATCTGGAATTAAACACTTCAAATAAGTTTCTCCTATAATCCAGTGGTGGGGGTAGGAAAGTGAGAACATCTATTAACTGACAGCTTCAGGTCAGAAATTACATTCAATGCCATATTTATACCAAATTCTTCATCCAGCATTTCCAACACTACATACAGGTCTTGGTTACTTAGGAAGGGGGAAGTTATTCCTTCAACTGGTCAGTAACTTCCAGATTAAATTAAGAATGGTTATTGTGGGGAAAAAAAAAAACAAAACAAAACCAATCAACCATACTTATTTTATAACCTGTCAGACTCTATGCAGTCCTCCTTATTCTGCTCCACAGCACAGTCTACATATTCACATTTTGTAAAACTAAAAGCCATAAGACTTAAGTTCAGAGGGCCTTATAATGCCCTCAGACACATGCAGAGGAACTTCAAGTGAGAACCTTGTACCTTTCTGGAGAAAAAGCTGCTATTAAGTCCAAACTGATTTGCCCATAAGACTGCAATCACTGGTGGCCAGTTAAATTCTGAACTATTTGAAGTATGGCTGAAAAAGGCAAGAGGAATCAATTCAAGCCCTACACAGAGGAGTCTAAGTCCACAGGGTTTGGAAAACTAAGTGCTCAGCTCACCTGAAGGACACCAAGGCCCTGAAGAAGGAGACAGCAGGAACATCAACTTTAATAATTACTAATTTAGTCAAAGTTATCCACAAAGAGGACTCAATTCTAAAATCCCGAGGAACATATTAAAAGGGGTTTTCCTAGGAGTTACTCAGAAGGGTGTAATCAGGAGGTAAGGTCAGCCATCCAGCCCCCAAGGTGCAAGACAAAAGATGTCAGTACTGAGCCCAATCATGTTTTTTCCAGACGATGCCTGGAAGAAAAGGCAACATCACAGGCTCTCTAACCAAGATGCAAACCTCAAACCCAAAAGCTAAAGCATGGTCATGCCTCCTCTAAGCAAATCCGTTTTCAGACTCTGGCATCTATGAAACTTTGTGGAAACAGCTGCACAAGCTTGAGTAACTATTTAATCTTAGCCTAGGTGAGCATCTCACATTAAAAGAGTTGCATCAGTCTCTTACAACCTCCTTAATACAAACATTTCTTCAACATGGTCTATTAAACGTTCCACCACCTCAGCAATTGAATATAACCTGCTTTTTCAGGCAAGATCTCATTTAAAAAATTGCCTATTGCTTGTGAAAAAAGCCGTCTCTGCTCAGGACATTTACATCATCCTTTCAGATATTATTAATACAGTAATACAGAATACCTACTGTAGTAACTACAGAAGTCAGAATTCAAATAACAGGTTTTACTGTCTCACCTAAAACTTTCAAACTTGAATTTAAGCCTGTGAAATACAAGTCCCATCATTTCTGCATTTCCAGAGAAAAAAGGATTTGTGCAGAGTTCTGTGTGAACTGCTGTAACTCAAACTGCTCACATTTAGCTTCTTTATTGTTTGCAAGTTATCACTGCTCACTGATAAGACTTTAAAGACTGCCAGAACTTAAGATTGAAAAACTTCAGAATGTTTCCCTATAAAAATATGCCACATTATATCCAAAGCCAATATACACAATTTCTTCTCTATTTCTTAATGTGTGCTATTTCAATTTCTTTCTACATCTGTCTCAGCCTCAAACAACTTTACCCCTAAGTAGTTCAAAACAATTTTTGTGTATTTATTCCCAAAGAGAGACAGCTCTTACACTCTGACTCTCACCTAGGACCATGTAGCACTAGATTGGAAGAGAACTTGGGAGAAAGAGTAAGATTCCTGTATGCCAACTCCTTTAATGCAAAACATTTGTAAACGGTATGAAAGCCACAATCATTAACAAAAATCTTCAGTTAAAGCAGTTAAAGAAGACTGCTTAGTGGATGTTGCCTATGAAGCAAATCACTTCTTCTAGAGGAGGTGCCATCAGTCTCAGCTTGTGAAAAGGTTATTTTCCTTCCATGGCAGCAGTATTGAAGCACAGCTCAAAGAGCTGCTGACTGCAGAAACACTCTTAGGAAAAACAATTAATATAAGCTCATACACCTTCTCCTCAAGAGGTATGCAGAGTTACCAACAGCAATTTAAAAATCAGCTTTTCCATCCAGATTATTTATGTTAAACTAAACAACATGGCTGGCAGGCAGACAAAAAAGGAAGTGTCGGGAAAGTTCTGCACTGAGACATGAAAAGCATCATCCTTGGCTGCTTTACCATGGACAGCCAGTAGCTGCTACTCATTAAAACCTGCAAACGCCAAGGGCCCAAGGTTTGTTTGGCTTTGTTTTTTTTCCCTGGATATAATGAGTGTTGTGTACCAGAAAAGTTAACCAGTAGTACCACCTGTCTCTTGCCTCTCCCTTCACTAATTGAGCCTCACAGAGTAGTGAAATCCATGGACCTAAACCCCAAAGGAACAGCAATGCAGGCAGGCACGAAAGGACCACACACACAAGGCTCAGTGACACAGGGCTGCTGCCAGGCCGGTGTCACTGCCCACCAAGCAAGTGACACTGACGCTGCACCCAGGGCAGGGGACACCTGCTCCCTGTGCCTGCCAGTCCCCACCAGCCACAGCATTAACTGCTTGCAGCCTGAACAGGAGCTTCCCTAGACAAACATGTGGCTAAAGCAAAGGATTCAGCTCCCTTCTCCAGGCAGGGAGAGGGGAACAAGCTCTTAGTGCAGGTCCTCTACAAAGCTCTGCTGAAGAACTGCCCTAGAAGTCCTGGAAAAGCAGAGAAGCCAGACACCTATGAAGAACTGGATCCTTCCACTTTATTTTTCCAACAGCTTTACTTTGAGATTTCTTGTTCAGCTAAAGATATGCTGTACTTTTTAAACATAAATGAGTACATTACCATATTTCCATCATGTCCATGCCTAACTAAATGCCATTTACTTGCAACTACTATATATTACAGTCTGTCGTTTTGACAGACTGTAATATATAGTAGTTGCAAGCATTTCTGACAATATTTTTTGCATTTCTGATAATTTAATACAATAGGCATTTTTCTACCCAGCAAAAGAAAACAAAAATCCAAAACATACTCACACTCAGAAGCAGTTTCAGGTAGAGCCCTTTGCAGACCAAGCAGCAGCTGACAGCCAAAGAAGCACACACCTGGACAACTGCCAAGCAGCAACATACTTGGAACAGAATCCAATGTCTGCTTATAAATTAGACATTCAGTTCCTTTAATCCCAGTCCTGAACCTGGGATTAAATCCAATACCTGATTTGGGAGGTGAGGAAGACTAAAGGCCCATAATCCAACACAGTTGTTTAAATCCAGAACAGATTTCAAAACCCTATGGCTCCCTTTCTACATGATCTGCCACACGACACACTGTCTTGTCCCTTTAGCTCTTACTAAAGCAGAACTTAGTTACCATTGCCTTAAACTTGAGCCAACACAGTACCATGGGCTGCACTTCCAGTTTCAGGGTTTAGTTTACATCAAGCTACTGATGTTCCCACACTCACTGAAACTGCCTTTATATAAGCCAAGAGACTTCACCAATCCCAGAGCAAAACAGCATCAACAGAAATGACTAAGCAGAACGAGGCCCATAGCTCCCTAGAACAGCTATGCATGGCATCCAAACTTTTCAGCCTGACGTCTCATCCGGACAGCCACTGCATATGAACTCTTCCAGTATTTTAAGCTACATTACAGTACAAAGCTTTCAAAAAGATGATCTCCTGTATTTTTTTAATAGCAGCCTCTTTAGTAAGTTACACAGTGTTTGAGTTTTGTGCAGCCAGTGAATAGAGTACAACACAAAACCAGAGGAACCAGGAAGCCCAAGTCCTGGCTAAGGCTTCTGGATAAACCATCCAGTTGGCTTACACAGCTCTCAGAGCAAGCAGGCCATACCAGCACTTTATATCTGCTGCACCTTAGACTTGTGTTGTCTCAGCACCAGTCCAGGAGCTTCTAACAACTGTTCACACTGAAAATCATCATTATAGACTCTTCTTCTCTGTACCCCACACTGTGACTTCCATATAGTCCTATTACTTCACTGAGGTCAGTTACAAAAACTTTCCTCCATGCAAGACCCAGCTGTACATCTCGGATTCTAGAGAACCAGGGCTGAGATTATGATAAAGTAACATGATCTCTATGTGGAGATGTATTCCCCAAGCTCTCCATTTTATCTGCTTTCATCATGTTCTGTCTTGCTCCACAAGCTCATCCAAGAAGCTCAGACCAAATGTAGCACCAAATATGCACACACTCCTGATAGCCACTGTGGGAGTGACAAATAGACAACACTTAAAATGGAACAGATTACGTCTCTGAAGGACATTGAAATTATTTTGAAGGGAGACTAAAGTAGTAAAGACAAACCTGTCTTTAGCAGAGTCCACCAATCATTTCAGTAGAAGCTTTAGGTTTGACTTTAGCCTGGCAACTAATTTCCAGGGCTCACACATCACTTCTTAAGGGCAGCATTTCAGACTTCTACGAATCAAATTCTCTGAGCTCAGAAAATTTGTAAGAAGGGTTGCACAATAACAGGCAAACTACAGCTCAGTGCAGTGCTACACACCTTTGTGTACTGCTTCACTTGCCATCTCCTCAGCTATACCTGTGAAGTCTTCCCTAGATTTGTACCAGGAAGCAGATTTTGAAAGGACAGAAGACAAGGCTGGAGGTTTCTTGTTTGATTTTTGGTTTTATTCCCAGTCAAATTCCTAGCCATGGCCATAGTTCAGCTTTGCAAAAAAATGGAGAGCAGCACTAGCCCAAAGTTCCTAAAAGTGCCACTACAGGTATGAGGATTAAGGTACCAGAGAAACTTGAGTAAATAGAGATTAGAATTATTTTATGAGTAAGGTATCCCATTATTCTAGAATTAAGCTAAAAACTGAGTTTGTTGATTCTGTATATTCTGTAGCTCCACAGTCATAGGAGTCATGGCATGCCTGGAGACAGACAATTAGAAGTTCAGGTTAGTTATTTAGTGGAAAACTGAGTCTTAACACACCAACCAGGAGCTTGCAGGACTTTGGTATTGCCTTGGTTCTTAAGGAGCTCCCCATAATCCTTTAAGCCCATGGAGGTGGACATCAGTAGACACTGCCAATGCTGCTTTAGATTTCTCTCTCACAGGTCTCAAAACCAGCTCATCGATAGTCTCAACTAGAACACAGACACCCAGCAACTGATCTAACCTGGCAACCCAGTTTACCCAGCCCACGGTCTGTTCCCATGCACCATTTCACCTGAAAAACCTAAAGATAGGCAAGAACAATCACAACCTATTTTGAGGCATTTCCTTTCTGCAGCACTCTTCACACATGGACCCTTCTGTGTACACACACTCAAACCAGTCCTTTTCCAACATCCCACACTATAGAAGGAGGGTCTGCTTTCCCCTCCCTCAATGCATTTGCCATTAAGCAAATATCTAAACTTAAGTTTCTGTAAACCAGAAATCTTTTTTTTCAAAACAAATGTGGTGTTCAAATTACCTTCCTGTCCAAATCACTGGAAATACAAAACATACTCATCCAATGAAAACCTTTGAATGCGATAGTATTGTTTGAAGTTTTGAGAGCTATGCTTCTGGAATTAAGGTTCTCAACAGTAAGTTCAGAATATATGTTCAAATTGCCATCAGCCATGTAATTTTGTTAGAAATAAAGGTAAAATGTTTCCTGAAGAGCCTTCTTTGACTAGACTGCTAGAAGCATGCTGTGTATCACATCAGACCAGAAACCAGCAGTTACACTACCCCAGTTAAAATGGAGGTTGAATAAGGTCTGTTAAACGACCATAGCAAAACCATTCCCAGTAAGTTCTGAATTTTGAGGGGAAGTGTTATGAGGAAGGGAAAAACAAGGATAGTAAAAAGAATTGGAAGAACCCTGATTCACAAACCTACATGTAAAAGGAAGCAATTATGTCATCATTATGTCCAGCGCTTTGCCTAGAGCCACATTCATCTGTCACACTCAGTGTAACAGAAATGCCACCTCCACTTTGTTCTCCATGCTTGATGCTTGTTTCCACTCCTAAGAGGTAGACAAGTATTCAATGGGTATCTGCATCTGTCTGCATTGGAGAGGGTCACCCTCAGCAGCACTGAAGAGATCTTATCAGAGTAAGTAGTTTGAGACACCATGATTATCTCATCCTGAATCAGGTGTCAAAAACAGGTCAGATGAATCACACTCTACACACACTTATTTCTCTTACCTGCAAAGAGACTTCAAGTTTCAGATGCCTACTGTACACAACTGCTGGAATCTGAAAAGACAGGTGTCATCCTAGGTACCATTAATGTAGCTGAATTTACCATGGACAGGAGAAGTTGATTAACTTCTTAAGAGCTAATTACCATTAGACTAAAGCTAAGAAAAAAAAAATCCACACAAGTATATTCTGAGCAGTCACATACACATTAATCATGAAACAGCACTACTGCACAGAGCCAAGGGTTCTAGGATGTGTATGGTTCATAGACAAAAACAGAATAACATTAGAAATCCACTGAAAAGGCTCTATGTCATGTCTATGCCACAGGGAGATATTAACATCTGAGGGAGATGTTAACATCTAAGTTGTTGTGCAAGTCAAGGACAATTTTCCAGCTTGTTTTCTCTCCTGCTTATAATATGAATTGCATATCCTAACTTGAGCCACATTGTTATTTAGAATTGTTTTAAGACATTCCTTTAAATGACTCCTGACAGCACCATCTTCTACATCAGCAGCAAATGCCAGCCAGCTAAAAAAACAGCCAGCTTGACCTATGAGGTATATGATGACAACACAGAAATACATTTCCCTTAACAATCCACACACAGAGAGACTGTATGTGAAAACATTTACAGAGGGTTTCTGTCAAAAAGTCTTTATTATTACTCTAAACCTGTGCAAAAACTGCTAACATTTCTGTCCAGGAGAGCAGATATTTTTATGGAACCCCATTTCAATTAGATTGCTATACTTAGTGTTCTTACAAGGTCTGGATATTTGATCTCTGCTCCAGCTGATATGCCTTGGACTTGAGAGCAGGAAAGAAAAGCAAGTATGAACATTTACACTTGCAGGGTGGCCTAAAGCTCAAGCCTACTAGAGACTGTAAGTGAAAGATCTCATCAAGACCAGACACTGTAAGATGGGCACACACCACTGAAAACTGAAGCACAGAGCAGGTGCAGCTGGGTGAGAGCAAAGGCCTGCACGTGAAGTGCTGCCCTGATTCTACTCCCATACACTGGAACAAAAAGTATACAGGAGAGTTTCAGGAGTCACGCGCCCTCTTCCTCACACAAGCCACCTGCTCTCCTTTCTCTAGGCACCCAAGTCTGCACGCTCATTTTAGTATTTTGTTAGTTCTTGCCTTCAGAATAGCAGCCACCCTTCAGATCAGTTCCATTAGAACTAACTTCCATTAGTTCATTAGAACCCCATCTCTATGCTAGGAACAAACTGTTGTATTTTACATCAAAACAGAAGTTGCTTAAGCACACTACAGGAAGAAAATTTAGCAGAATGCCTACTTGAGGCAAGCAAGTATCACCTACAAAGGTCACTTATTTTCAAACTCTTTAACATAGGGCTTTGGTGGACCTAAAAACCAACTTGTACCGACTACAGAAGGGACCAAGTAATCCTACATTAGTTGAATATGCACATATTGTTCCAAGTCTGTCTTGCACAAAAAAAAAAAAATTTCAACAATATACAGAAAAGTCAAGGCAGAATCATCTATAATTACATGTGGTTTAATCTGAAGACCATTCACTCTACTTGATTTATCCTTATCAGTTTCTCTTAAACAAATACATATATATAGCAAATCAATAAATCCTTAGTTTGCAGTTCTGCAGCAAATAACTAAAATACTGAAGTTGGAATCAGTATCAATCACACAAGTCAAGACATTTTAGTTGGTTTTGCACGATTTAACATCTCCAAATGAAGCTCTTACCAACAAAGCAGAAATTCTGATTAAAGTATTTTCTCAAATGGTATTAATTTTGCTCCTTACTTCAGAGGATCTCTGGCAACATTCTCCCATTCCACTGTTCTCAAACAAAACAGGAATAAATCACTCTACTGCCAGATCCAGATATGCCCTTACTTTGGTGTAACTTACAATACCTTGTTTGGGGGGAACAGAGAAGGAAAGAACTCAGAGCTCATGGTAAGTTTGGCTCTTTCCCTGAAAGATTAGTAAGCTGACCTAGGCAGAGCCAAGGCAGTGCCTCCTTGATGAAGCAGGTTATTGCTTCATCCTGTTTAAGCAAGTGGTTGAGTCATTAAGCCCTTCCATTCTGTAGTTTACTAAACCTCACTTTCCAAAACTGCCAGCACCCCTGAAATTTTGCTGGTGGTGCTGTTATAAATATTCTTTCCTTTGAAGATGCAAAGTTCAGATTATTTCTACAAGAGAACCATTTGGAAAACTCACACATAGCAGGCAAAGTTCACCATTAGTCACATTTATCATGTTATTTACAGCGCAACTGAAATTCAGGCTGCTTGTGCTGTTGTAGTGATTGGAGTCTGAGCAAGGCCTATGTTTTGGCAATGATACTGTCTATAAAGTCAGCTTGAGAAAGGCAGCTTTGATAATTCTGTCAGCACAACCTCACAGAATCAGGATTATCTCATCTGCTGTAACAGGGCCCTGCACTGTCAGGGGGATAAGGTGACTGCTATACACATGCTGTACCTAAGTACCCCAAAAAGCATCAGGCCAAAAAAATTGATGGTTATCTAAAAACATGAAAGAGTCTTTTAAAAGCAATATGCAGCAGTGTTTATAATTTCAGGACCAATTAAAACACTACATTTTACATGTGCAGGACCTTGGAGTCCTAGTTATTTGGGATAATACAGAGTATTAGTGTCCATATGAACAGACCTTCACAAAGGAGATAAAAGGCAATCTAGTACCAAAGTAATACTTCACATCAGTGCCACTCAAATAACTATCTTATAGACAAACTTACTGTAACCCAATGCTTAACTGTAAACAAAGGTGTCTTATACACCAGCCACCCCAGAAACGTGCATCTCAGCTTTGATGTATAAAGTGATCTTCACTCTAAAAAATCTATTTGAGTAGTGAATGGAGAGGGAATTGTAAAGTCCTATCTAATTGCCAAAAATTCAACTAGCTCAACATTACCCAATAAGACTCTTCCGCAGAAGTAAAAATTGTTCAACTGTCACATTAAGTATTTAATACAGTTTTCCAGCTTGCTAGTTTTTAATTAGACATTTCTGCTTTGAAATAGAAGCTGTATACACTTTAAATATAATATATAATGCCATATTTCTTATGTTTAAGAAAAGCATTAGAGTGGCTTTTTCTGTATCCTAAGTTGGAGATTATTTACAATCCAGCTCAACTTCAGCCAACAAAGGCATGGTTATTCCCATTTCCAATGCTCCGTGTTTATGTTACAGAGAACTTGCACTTCTAGTTCCACTGTGTGCTACTGATTTAACTGCGTCCGCCCGATGTGATTTTGCTGGTTGAACTAGACAAGTCTGCCTACTCTAAAGTCTCTGTGTCAGCAAGAATTTGGCAGAAAGATGAAATAAAAGTACTCAGAGACATACCTCAGTCTGTAAAACCTTTGGGCTCAACAGCTCTGGAGACTGGAAGAGAAGCTTTACACCCTGTTGTCTGCATCTCTTTTTAAAGAACAAAGTTTTGGGGCTGTAAAAAGAACAGTTTATCCTCCATCAGCTCCCCTGAGGGGTGAACTCCGCTAACCCAGTGCTACACCAATCTACATACTTGCCATAGACTTTTTTTAAGTTCAGGGCACTTTTTTTTTCTTGTAGTTTTTCCTGCACTTTGCCTGGAAGAAATGGACAGATCATAGCTTCTATTTCACATTATTATCAAGCCATAAAGTGCCCCTCTCCTCCACAAAAAAAACCCCAAAATAAACAAAAGTCCCCCAAATGAAAAACAAACCCGCAAAACAAAAAAAATCCAAAAACAAAACAAAAAAAAAAAAAACCAAACACCACCAACCAAAAATGTAAGAATAAATATGTTTGAATTTTAAGCTATTTCCAGAAGCTGCTACTGCTTACAATTAAGTTGATTTGGGAGGGAACCGCATTTAATTTGACAAATATCCATAGATATCTGATCCTCCAGCTCTAGTTAGACCACCCTTTTAAAATGGTTTTGATATTAAGAGATCCTAACTCATCACTTCCTTAAGGCTTAAAAAAAAAAAAAAAACAAAAAAAAAAAACAAACCCATAAAAACTACCCAAAGTTCTTACTACTTTGAATTGTTCTTGTGCCTAAATGGGGGCAAGCACATGTCAATATAAAAACAGCTAGCTACTACACTTAGGCCCTGGGGGATCCAGCTCAGTATTTCATTAGCAAAGGCACTGTGAAGCCACACAGAATTTTGGAGATTAAAAAATAACCCACATGTAACTTGAAGTTATATTTTGTGACTGTCATTGAATGTCCCTTCTCTCTGAACATTATCAGCATCCAGAACATGCCACTGAAGCATACAAACATGTTGTTCATGGTGCTGTGGTACCAGCTCCCTGCTCAAGTTACAAGCCAGCTTGCTTTTAAAAAAAAAAAAATAGAAGTCTGTCTTCATACACTCACTGGAGCAACTTCATGTTGTGTTGTCAAGTTTTGCTCTGTTTGGTAAGGCCCATTGTTTTACATCTCACTGACAGCCAGCAGCCTCATCAGTTGACCTATACTTTGACAAAGTACTCAGGAATTAAAACAGCTCATTAAAGTGCTCCATGCCAGACACCTTCTTTCCTCATAATTAAGAACCAAAGCATATTGGGGACCAACAGGTAGCCACTCTGAGAACTACTATTTAACATTCCTCTCTCCTCCTGACATCATTTTTTTTCTTCTGGGCATTGAAAAGACATATCCAGGGTCTCACCATTAAAAAATTTTTATACTCCTCTACTGCTCCACTACTGTATAGGTTTCAGATCCTCACTACAACCTCCCTTCATTTCTGGATGTCTTCAAATCTGTCATTATTGAAGCACAACTGAATGACCTAGAGCAATTTAAACTAGCTTAGGGCACATAACTTGTATCAACTGTCTGTTTACTGTTCTCCAAAACCCAACCACCAGGTACAACTCCATGACTCACCACACCTGATATAGGCAAAAGCTGCATGGAGCAGAGAGACTGAATATTAGTCCCACCAGGGCAAATACCACCATAGTGGTGACTTTTGGTTTGAGGTAGAAGAAACAATTTGGGTATTAACAAAGGGACACGTTGGAGCAGGCAAGACTTGGAAGACAGTCAGCAGTGGGGAAGGAAAATCATAAAGCTCAGTCTCTACACTAAGACTTCAAGCAGCCTGACACCAGAAAAACCTGTGTCAGTCCATTGCCAGCTCAATTCAGATGTCACATAGAAAATAGTTTCTTCCATACATGGTAACTTTCTCAGGTCAGTTATTCCACATAAGACTTCTGAAGAGTTCAAGACTCTTCTTCAGCGCTCACCATACTTCATGCACACTCCAAGTCACTTTTAATACAGTTTCAGTTTCTTTTAGTACATGTAAAGGGATACCAAAGGTATTGATATTACTTAAAACACAAAACCCCCAGAATAGCTGCATGATGCAAGAAAATGGCTGCAGTCAATACAGCTGAATCAGTAATAGGGGCAACTAGAAAAGCTCACCAATTTTTAGCAGTACACATAAAGCCTTCAGATAAGAGTGACCAGAAAGTTAAACAGAAGTTAACCCCTAGATTTAGTAGTGTACAAATATACTTACATATGCAACCAGTCTGTGCTTACACAAGGCCTTAAGACCTCACAAGACAAAAAATACAAACAAACAAAAAAAACACCACAGAAGCTGAATACTTACTATCAAGAGACTTCAACCAAATGTCCAACTTTCTTTTGTGGAGCACAATTACTAGATTAAAAAAGAAATTCCAGACAGCTGAACAACTACTCTAGGTTACCAAATGCTTTTTTTATCAAGTTAGAAAGCAACTATTCTACACTGTTTCCCTTTAGGGATCATATATAGGAGAAAGAAGCTTCACATCAGAGCCAGTCTGGAGCTCCTGCAGTAAGCCCATACCGAGGCATTATTAGCTTATCTGAACGTGCAGACACCTCACTGAGTGTCACTAATAACTTCAGCAGTTACCAGGGCATTAACAGGTGCATGCTGATGTTCAGGACTAAGGCCATAGTATGCGATTTTTAGCCACAGTACAAGATTTTTTTTTTTTTTTTAAGACCTTCACCTTAAAGGGGTAAAAGGTTCTGTGCCTAGTAGTTAACGATATTGAAGTTTCTCAAACTGATCATCAACCGAACCCAGAAAACAGTGCAGGAGATACACAAACATCATCCAGCTCGCTATAATCGGTTATGCAACCTCATCTCCTTACTGCTAATAATGCTGCTTTCCACCCTTAGGCTTCCAACGACATTAACTGAAGTTTCGGGCCAAAATCCTCCTCCGGGAATTCCTGTGCCACCCAGTGACCCTGTCCCTTTGTATGGCTACTCGGCTAACTCCAGCCAGCATTGCAATTGCCTGAGTTTAGGTACACCTGGCACACATTTCTTTAACTGGGTACGAAGCAATTTTTACGTAAGAGACGAAAAAGGCGACCCCATTCTCCCAAGGTACCGTGCAGGCCCATACGCTTCCTCGAGTGGATCGCCGTATCCCGGCCCAGCAGGCAGAGGATGCGGCGAACATGTGCAAGTGGGGGAGGGAGGAAGGGAGCGCAGCCGGCTCGTTTCCCTTTAAGTGTGGCAGCGCACACATGGAGCCGCATTGTGCGGCCCCGCGCATGCGGGGCCCCTCGGCGGGGCCGGGCCGGGCCAGCTCGGCCGCCCGCCCGGGGACAAAGGGAGGGGGCGCGGCGACACCGAGCCCGTCTGACACCCCGCTCCCCTCCGCCGCCGGCCCGGCCGCAGCACCCAGGCCGTGTCCGTCCCCCGGCCCGGTCCTCAACTCCTCCTCCCCCGCGCCCGTCCCGCCCTCTCGCCCCCGGCGGACCCCCCCGGCCCTCCCCGCGGGTCCCCCCGCAGCGGTCCCACCCGCTCCCCCGCCCGCAGCCGCTGCTGCCCGGTCATGTCCCCCCCCGCCGGTGCCTGCGGAGCCCCCGCCGCTTCTCCTGACAACAAAGGGGCCAGCGGCCTCCCCCTCCCGGGCACGGGAGGAGAGGGGGAACCGGCGAGGGGAGGCGGGACGAGGGTACCGCAGGTCTCCGCGGAAAGGGGTACGAGTGCGGGGAGTCAGCCTGGTCCCGGAGTGCCTCGCTCCGGGGGTGGGGGAACAATCCTTCTTCCTCCGCTCCTTTCCGGCCCCTCAGAAACACCCCGAAACATCAGCCTGCACGCATCCCCCGCGCTGCGGGACGAGCTCCGGCTCGGCTCTCCCCCCGCCTCAGGGAGACGGGACCGCAAGGGGAGGGGACGAGGAGTCCTCCAGGCTTGGTACCGGGGGACTGGGGGGTGCCGACAAGCGCGGCCGGTGCCACCCCGCGCTCCCCCGGCAGGACGGGGACAGCCGAGGGGACGCTCCCCCACCGTGCCGGCCCCGCTCCCCTCCCCCGGCTCCCCTGGCAGCAGTCGTCGGTCGGGCTCCCCCTCCCCCGCTCGGCCTAGTTCCCTCGGCTCCCGGCTGGGCACAGCACGGCGAGGGGGGGCCGTAATCTCCCCTTCCCCCTCACACACACACACGCACTCCCGCCCACCCCCTCCCCGAGCTGGCGCCCCTTCCTTCCCCCGCTGCGGGCCGCGGCCCCTCCGAGGCCGCCCGGCCGCTGCTCCCTCGCGGCAGATCACCCGCCGCCCTCCCTTCCTTCCTCCGCCGCCGGCCCAGGTACCTGCTAGTTGTCTCCGCAGTAGCAAGGCGGACTGGAGCTCCGTCATTCTCCCCCGCTCTGCCCGGGGAGGGAGTCCCAGCGGCGGCGGGGACGGCGCGGCTCCTGGCGCTGCGAGAGGTGGCGGCGAGCGTCCCTCAGCCCGTCCGCTCCGCGCCCGCCGGGAGTCTGGCTCGGCGCCGGCCGCCACAGCACGCAGGGTCCCGGGCAGGGCAGCGCGGCCGTGGCTCCGAGCCGCCCTCCGCCTCCTGCTCCGAGCCCTCAGCGCCGCCACCTCCCGCTCCCCCCGCCAGGAATTTCACCGCACTCGGGCCCGCGCAGGCGCACTCGGGCCGGCCGCCGGGCTTCCGCGCCGCCATCTTGAGAGCGGCTGAGGGGCGGGGAGCCGTGCTCGGCTGCCATGTTGGGAAGGTCCCTGCCTGCCCTTTCTGAGTCAAGCCTGAATTAGCGGGGAGGAAGGGAGAGCGCTCCATGAGGGGAATCTCCTCACGAAGGACATTTAGGGACATAAACTAAAGCACAGCAAGTTCCACCTCAACTTGAGGAAGAACTTCTTTATGCGAGCGTGGAAGAGCACTGGGACAGACTTGTCCAGAGAGGGTGTGGAGTCTCCCTCTCTGGAGAAATGCCAAACTCACCTAGACCTTCCTGTGTCACCTGCTCCAGCTGACCCTGCCTTGGCAAGGGGCTAGACTGGGTGATCTCCAGAGAGCCCTTCCAACCCTAACGATTCTGGGATCTGCAAAGGCCCTCACGAAGGCCATTATTAGTAAGAAATGCTTCCTTTTGAGGGTGGTGCTGCCCTGCCACAAGTTGCCCTAAGAAGCTGTGGCTCCCCCTGGATCCCTGGAAGTGTCCAAGGCCAAGCTGGACACGGTTTGGAGCAAACTGGGATAGTGAAAGGTGTCCCTGCCCGTGACAGGGTGTGGAACGAGATTCTGCTGAGGTACAGCAGCCCCTGAGACACATCTGCCCTCGTCACCAGCTGCACAGGACTGTCAGATACAGGAGCAAGTAACAGCAGGGTCTGTGCTCAGAGCCCTGCTGGCCCTCAGGCTGCTGCCATCTTCCAACCCACTAAATACAAGAGATGCAGTGAAACAGGACAGGTTAAAAAGGTTACCAGCTGCCAGGTAAAAGTTGCTCAATCAGGATTGCTGCAAAATGTACATTTTTGTCTGTGCCTGTGGTGGGGATGCTTGAAGCACCGTGCCACTGCACTGAGGATGCGCCCAGGGAAGAAAAAGAGAGATAAAAGGCCTAAATCAGCCCTTACACTTATGAGGCAAAGGGGCTTTCCTGCATTAGTGTATCCCTGAAGGGCAACCTAGGATTGGATGTCCAGCAAAAACCTTTAGAAAAAAAGCTTTTGAAGGATGACTACAAGTCTGAGGACAGGCACTGGAGAGGGAAAGAGCTAAAAATTAAGATAGTTTCTTCCAAGGAACTAAGTAAATTGCCAGGAGAAGCCTGATAAAAATACAAATTGTCTGTAGGCTCACGTGTTGACTGTGAAAAAGATAGTGTGATAAATAGGTGTGTGTAATTATAAAATGAAACATATGGGTTGCTCTGCTCCTCTGGCTTTAAGCATTTCATTGGATTCCCTAATTTTATGTTTCAGTTCTCAAGTATATGCAGTTTCTGGCTAACTGGATGAAGCATTATTACCAGTGCTAGAAAGCAGGAAACCCTGCTCTATTGCAGAAAGAAATTACTACAAAGAGATTTATCTTGTATCAGTTTGCCAAAATGTTTAAATCCTTTCTAAAAAGGAAATTTTAAAATTTCTTTTTCTACTACAAGGGCTTTATTTTCTGAACACCAAAATTGGCTTTCAACAAAAGGAAAGAGAATGAGCAATGGTAACGTCATTTCCTGTGCTCCAATTTGGAAGGCCCAGTACAGTCTGAGAGTTTCATTACTGTGCTAGTACAATTAATCAGAATACTATTCCCAGATAGTCTTGCAGTTCTGATTAAATCTGTGCCCTTTTCAATGATTAAATCGGGCTGACAAAGGACATCCCATAGTGTATGAAACCTTACTGAAATTCATCTCATAAGGGTGTCCTTAGCCAAAAAGAAAGTCTCTGTGCAAGCCTTTCTCCTTTGTAGGTTGACTCTAATTCCTAAATGTAGTTTGTATTTGTATTTTGTATTGCTTCAGTCAGGTTCATTCAATCTTAAAAAACAATCTTTCCATAGGAGGCTATCATGTGCAAGTGCATTTTGTAAACTTATTATGCTAAGAGACAGTTACCCAGATTGGAATTCAGGCATGTTGATGGGAAGTGACACTATTGTGGATGGTATTTCTCTTTCAGGAATAAAAAGTAGGCTTTGTTCACAATGTCAGTTAAGCCAGCACTAGATTCACTCACTCAACTTTCTGTACCTGATGTCAGTTCAGGCATGAGTACACTTTCTGACAGTTCTATTAATAGAGCACCTAACTACAGCACTGAAGACTGAAAGGTTATATGAAACAACTCTATTTCTATTACATTCTGTTAATCAAAATCATTCTGGATTGTTCACCATTAGGTCACTTGGTGGCAATTACCTGACTTAAGAAAGGAAGTTTTCTGTGGTCTCCTATACTTTGTGTATTATTTTCCTTGTAAGGAACATAGGAGACTGTATGTTGGTAAAGAAAGGATTTGGTTTATGCTGGCACAAATTACCTGGATTCCTTTATTCTGGCAACAAATTCAAACCTAGTTTATAAAAGTAGTATGTGTCATTATGGAAAACATTGACAGTTTGAAGTGCTCTACCAGTGCCCTGTGAAATCACCTTGTGTGCAGCTGCAAAGTGTCCAACATGGCCACAGTGGTGAGGGCAGGTGTGTGACTGAGGCATAAACTAGTTTAGTGTTTCCTTGCAGCAGTAAAGACTCTGTGGAATCCCATCATGGAAATGGAGCTGTCGTGCCACAGCAGAGGGGAACTCTGTTGGCTAGCATCTCATGTTGCCTGTCCTTAAACACACCAGGCTGTTTGAAAAGAGGGAGAAGCCTTTCCCTGCTAGATGAAGTGATCTTTTATTCTGTTAATACCTACCTTCTGTATTGCCTATGCATATACATCTTGTTCTACTGTTTGTTGAGGCAACTTGCACCACATTTGAGGAAAAGATCTCAAGATAGGTGAGACTGGTTTTTTTTGAAATTGTTTTACTGTCCCTGGCATGCAGCCTCTCTGCAGCCATTTCTCCCATCTGCATTGAGTGGAAGGGCAATAAGAATTTAGATTACTTTCTCTTTTCTGGGATCATTTCTGGTATAATGACTGTTCAGCTCTGACAGCCATTTGCTGTGGTCCTTACTGCATTAATCTTTCCCTTGGCAAGGGTATATTATCATAATAATTCATCTCATGATTAGAATAGGAAATCCTGGCACTTTTTCTGTTACCTTAAAAAGGATCAAAGCTTCACATTTAGCATCTTACTTTTCTTGTATAAGATGTCATTTGTTTAGCTTTCTCCCCAGTCCCTCCTTCACAACACAAATCACAGAATACACTAGTAGATAGTTTCTGTTCTGTACAGTCTTCCAGGTAGATTCACACTGTTAACATCATCTCCCTTCAGCTCCCCTTCAGCTTCTTGGCAAACTCAAAAAGCTGATGGTAAGATAGACACAGCTCCCTGTAACATGTTCTTCAAGGCTTTTCTAATTTTACAAGCTAGAGTCAGTGAGGAGACATTTTAAATGGTAGCATTGTGAAGTATCAGGTTTTAGGCTTAAAAAACAGTTCCTGTTAGGCAAAAAGGGACCATTTATTGTCCTTTTTTAACATTTGCAGGCTTGGGTTTCTTGCAGTTTATATCTAGCAAATAGTAAAGGCTAAGTGTTTTAAAGGCTTATGTTCCAGATCCAAGTTGTCACCAGGAAATAATATCAGTTTGCTGAGCAGTTCCTGTCTACCCCCTAGCACTTGGTTTTGCTGTGCTTTTATTGATACATAAGTAGTTTCCTCTAAGGAATCTCTTTTTTGAATAAGCCTTGACTGAGTTTACTTGTGAGTAGTAAAATCAAAGTTATTCCTTCATATATTGTATGTAGAGGTTGGTCATTACCGTGGATATGCATCATAAAGAAAAATGCTCTGAAAACTCCTTGTGAAGACAGAAATTGGGAAAAAGGAGGTAGCAATCCATTGCAATTTTTGTTTGATTCACAGCTCCTTGCTAGCTTGAATAAGAGCATAACAAAGACTAAATGCTGTTTTGTTCCCACTCCAGTGTAACCTATAAATAAAGTGGGACTAAACTTGGACTGAACACATCAGTCTGGGCTCAAGTATTTGTGCTGAGTTCAAGGCTACTCCTACAGAACAGGTTCAAAAGTTTAACTGTTACTCAAATGTTGCTTGGGCTCACGTTTCACTGGAAGTAGGTGTGTGTGTGAAGTGTGATTTCCTGGAAAAATATGGACCAGTGAATCTGTAGCATGGCAGACAGAGAGAAGCCTGGTACAGGAATTGCTGCAGGTGCTGTAATGCATCTCTTCACAACTTTCCTCTGTGCAGGGCATGATGAAAATATTGACAATGACTTGTATGATAGCAGTGCTCAGCTTCTCCAGCTCAGATCAGGGTCCTGCTGCATTAACACTTATCCTTAATGATCTCCTGTAGTAGAGGTAAGAACCTCCACTCTTCCCTACCAGCCCAAATAGTCAGGATGGACACCCATGGCAGTCCATGGTGCTACATTTTCTTGCCCAAGATACCAGAGCAAGCCCTGGAGCCAGAAATAGGACCTAGTCCTGACTTACATTCCCTGATAAATGAAACCACAATGACCCTAATGTTCAAACCTCACCATGTGTCTGGCTGTCATTTCTTAATAAATCCAGCAGTATTCCCTCTAGGTCACTGACCACAGATAAAGGCTTAAGTTGTGGCATGAAGCATGGACAATGATTGCTTGAGCCAAGGAGAGCAGATGTAGATTAGACTGAGTTGTTCCTTGGAGGGTGACACCTAAACAAAGTGTTTTGACCTGACTTTGGGTAAGTTTTCTGGTATGAATCAGGCTTGACAGGAATGGTTGTGGTAAAACAGTCTCTGGAACAGCAGGAAATCCTGATGGATTCTTATGGTGGTGTTGGTTCAGGCTTTTGGCAGAAAGGTGCTGTTTAAGAGCTGGGTAAACCAGAATGACCTTGTTCTGAACTTTATTTGTATAAGCTTAAACTGTTACTTAAACTGACAGCATTCTCAGCTGAGAAACAGAGACATGCCTGGTCATTAGTGGTAGGAGAGGGTAAAATGACCCCTGAGAGGTGTTCACTTTACACAACATGGACATAATTTCCTCAGAATTAGATTTATTTCCTTATTATTAGTAAAAAACAACATCAAAATAAATCTGCAAACAAAAGCAGCAGATATTAATGATGAAAGACTAAATCCAACATAGTTATGGGGAAGGTTAAACTAAAATGAAAGTTGCAATTTTCTAACTCATATTTCTAAAGAATTGAGTGTAAGAAAGCTTTGTTCTGCAATCTGAAAGCCTGACCTAATTGACAATCAGTTTAATATACCTGATGGAAAGCAGTCATGAGATCCACTGCTGTGTCAGTGCTCAGTCCTTGGAACAAACACAGGGATTGAAATATGAGGCAGGTCATAATTGATTTGCCTTTTCTGAAATGCTGGCATGTTACTGGAAGAAAATAAACATCAGCATTCTTTCTTGAAGAAACAGGGCCATATACTTGAGAATGGTTATTTGTATGTAAATTTGATGCCAGAAGTTAAAATACTGTTTTCAATACTTCCTTTTTCTATTGTTGGCTTAAACAAGAATTAAATACTTGATTTGTGATTAAAAATGGCAAGCTGGAAATACAAATTTACATAATTTATTTTATATTTATAATTTTAATTACGTTTCTTAAATAGCAGATTCCATGTGCTTGGCATGATATTACTTTTTGACAGTCAGTAGGACTGGAGTAATTGATTTAAGATATGTGAATCTATATCTTTTCAAACTTCTGATTTTGTTCTTTAATTCATCAAGTACTATTTTGTTTATTAGATGCTGTGAGCTTTTAACTGATTCTTTCTGTTAGGTTACATTTGATGGGATTCGGTTAAAATGCACAAAGGAATCATTAAAAATGAGGAATGAAAATTTGGTTTTAGCTCCCCCCGCTTCCAAGATATTCATACCATCAGATCTCATCCTCCCACAAGTTAGAGCTAAGCATCCCACACCTTGATTTTGCACAAAGTTTGGAAAAGGAAAAATCAAACTGGCTTCTTTTTCCAAATTTGGTTTCCATCTCTTAATGAACCAGGCATCAAAATGAACTTGTTGAATAAACTCAGATGAAGAAATTTCTTTCTGCACCTGCAGATGAAGCTCTGCTGTAAGGAGCTGGTTCAGCACTCCACACGCTATTTCCAGCCACTTACTCAGTTACACCCACCAGTTCGGTGTTTTGACTTTCTCTGAAATTTCTGCTGCAAGCCTGAACTACTGGTATATTCTGTACTTTGTGATGCTGGATTTCATGGCGTGTGGGCTGCCCTTATTTCACATTTTATTTTAGATAGGGCTGTTTTTAAAAGAACATACAAGAACATACATACTTAGTTTAAAATAAAGAATTACATTTTAAAAGTTGTTTTTCCTTTTAACTTGCTAAATCCTTTACTTTTGCTCACATTTTACAAAATACATCCCAAAAATTCATTTTGCAAAATGTATCCCACTTGATGCCACTTACCTCAAATTGTGGCTGGAAATTGTTGATTATGAGATATATAAAGGGCTTGGCAAGAAAGTTAAATTTTTCCTGGAACAGTAAATTTGCAGTTCTTTGAGATATGCTCATATTTGTACCTGACACATTCTGGTGCCTTTGCAAGTACAAAATTAGTGCAGAGCACAAAAGGGAAGGAAATATGTCTGCAGCCAGGGAGGTATTGGATAGAACCTGCCCAGAGATGAAGGGAGCACTGAATACAAATGTAACCTGCACAAGGGCTCCATGAGAGCACGAGCAACACGACCTGCACTGCTCAGCTCAAGGGCCAAATCCCTTAATGTGGATGCACTTAGAGATGTTACGTGAGGATTAGTCCCCTCAAGGAAGCAAAATAGGTTAAGATAGTGTAAGTCCAGCCATCAGTGGGCTATAGTGTTATCATATAATAAAATATTTGCCTCTACTAGAAAAATACACAAGCACAATTCTTATATTATACATGGGAACTCTGGAACGGAATTGAATTCCACCTGAAACCCAGGGGAAAAGCTGGGCTTTGGAGCACCAAGCAGGTCTGCTGTGGAAACAGGTGGGTGGACAAAAGCAATGAACAGCTCGGACCTGTGGAGTCTGGTGATCTCAGTGTGGGGCTGTGTAGGACTGCTTTGGTTTTCTGTCAGGACTAAGAACTTGTTGGAGGAGGAGAAAAGGGGGAGGGGGAATGGAGGCAGTGAAAACACAGGTGGCATCAGTTATATTTGGCTTTTTGAACAGATTAATCATTTTGTTGATTTACACTGTCCTTATTCTGTACTTTTAAATCATTTCTTTAGGAAGCATTTTAATGAACTAAGTCAGAACATATTCTATTGACATAAGGCTTTTTGGAAGGTAAAGATCTTTGGGTTTTTTGATAGTTTGGAAAATTGAGTTATTGCAGTTCTTCCATGACTACTGGTTAATTCCTGCAACCATTCTGGACTTTGAAACAAAGCTGCTTCTTAGCTTCATTTAACTTCAGGATTTACAATAATAAATCTAATAACACTTTTTTTTTTCAAGCAAATGTATCAGCTGAAGTTGATATTAATGCTCATTGTGAACAGTATATATATTACTTTATATATTATATATAATAGATATTATTACATTTTATATATATTATGATTATATATTATAATGCTCTATTATGAACAGTATCCAAAAAGTTACTTTGAAGTATGGAAAGGAGACTTGCTGGCTCATAGGAATAAAGAGATAATAGTTCTTCCACTGGTACTGAACTTGTCTTAAGCAAAAGTAGCTCCTAAAATCATGAGAATAAAATTCTTTTATTAGCAGCCTGAGATTCTGTGTTGTTGTGCTTTATCAAAAATGTGTAATGCATGCAAATGCCAACATGACTCCAGGAAAGAGAAGCCAGAATTTATTCATATACCTTATCATTTTACATGTAAGACATCCTGAGACCATCTTGAGGGCAGGAAAAATTTCTGGTATAATGAGTGAATGGAAGGAGATTGTGAATGAAATGAATAGAAACAAGTTTAATTGCTATCTTTTTTACTTTAATATTGCTAAGTAATTAATAAATTATTAATATAGTAATTTTATTACTGTGGTTTTACATTTTGTAAAGAACATTGTATTCAAACCAGAGCTTTAAGAACCAAGTGCTGAAGCCTAAAAACATCTTGTACATTAGTTAACATGAATCAGACATTAAGTAAAACTGTGCGAGTGTTTCAAAGTTTTAATGTCTATTGTTTTCTTTCTCCTTTTAAATTATTTATGGTACCATTTGCCTTAGGACTGCAGGCTTGAGGTCCCTTTGCTTTAGCAAAGGAAGTTACTAGCAGAGAAAGGAGTTCTTCCCAACTCTTTTCTCCCAGGTTACCAATATAACTGATAGAAAATCCTTTACACGCTTTCTTTGCTCCATGTTCTTTTTTTTTTCTTTTTTCTTTTTTTATTTTTTTTTAATTTTGCTTCATTAAAAGTAGATGCTTGACTGGTAAAGATTTTCACAGACTTTTTTATCTCTGCTGGATTAAAATCAAACAGAAGATGCCCAGGAAAAGACTGACTCTAGCTACTTTCTCCATTTGTTCTCTTGTTGAGCTGGGAGCTGCCCTCTGCCTAAGGTGGCTACCTATCAGTGATAATATAGATATATTTTAATCCCAAGTCCCTATCTAAATTGCATTATAATTTTAAGAACTTCCAAATATTTGCATAATAACTGTCATAAAAATCAGCATCCTGGGGTTAGTGCTTAAAAATGAAGACGTTTTCTTTTGTTGCTGGCAGAATTTGTTTCACAGTGCTTCAATGAAGCACGGCTATTATGAGTTCATGTACCTACCCTTCCCAAAAGGGTGAATACAGCCTCACTTTGCCTTGCTGGAAGCACAACAGTAAATCTCTTTGTGCAGGATTTACTTCTGGGAAATAAAGACATTCTCAATACTTTAATTAGACTGGTTTTAATTTAAATCAATGTTTATTCAAATTTTTAGTTAACCCTGGCCTTAACATTCTCTGTAGTGATTAAAATATTGTGTTCACTGCAGTTCTTCCCTTTCAGTCTGGAGGTAGTGAGGCTGGAAAGAGAGAGGCCTCATAGGGAAAGGCCTCCATTTTTGTTTTGTCAATGCCTGTCTGATTGTCATTTCTCATAATAAATGGCTCCTATCTCCTTTGCTGTTGTCTTAATGAAGAGGACTCTGGTGTATCACAGTGAAGACTGCAGTGGTCAACTAATGATTCTTCTGGGGATGAATGCTTCACTGTGGTAGAAAGGTCAAAACATAGGTTAAATAGGCATTTAATTCCACTGTTTTCTTCCAGAATCCAAGCAGATGTCACAGCCCTTTCCTGCTATAATTGTGTCAGGAGCATCCAGAATCCCAAAATGCAAGAAATTCACTTATCAGCTATACCAATAAAGATAAGCTTGAGCTAAAAAAATGGTAAAGGCCAAAGCAGATAAACTGGTTGGTGAAATAGTATCTTTGGTGCACAGTTACTATAATTCCTCACTTCTCTTGACCTCCATGAGCTGCTGTGTGCTTGACTAAATCTCAGCTAGAAGAGGCAGCTCTGTTCCAGCGATGCTCTCTTTGTCTGATATTAATGCAAAATGTTCTCATTTGCAAAGGAGGTCTTTGCTTTTCTTTTTGTTTTCCCAGAGAAGAAGAAGGGAGCAGTTAATAGAATTGAAGTGTGTTCATCTTTTTCTGCTCTGTGATTATGTGCTGGAACTGTAATTTCTTCTGCTATACATTTGGGACAGAACTTTAGGAATACAACCAAGGAGAATGTCACCTGTGAGATAAGTTATCTAGGTAAGCGCCCCAAGAACTTTTTTGTAAAGCTGCAGTTTGTTTCCTAATTTAAAAGATGAAGGAGAAGAGTCTGAACTAGCTTCCCTGCCCAACCAAAAGCATCATCTGCATTCCAGGAAGTAGGAAGTTATATAGAGCTTATTTGTCAGTAATAATGAAATAGTAGGTTTTATACTTTAGTGTGTGTAAATTTTATTTGCTACTATCACAACACTAGAATATGCTCCAGTGAATCCACCATGGGTTTTGTGTTATTACTCAGGCAACAAAAAAGAGAGCATTTTAGATGGAAATTCAGGGTGAGGAAGTTAAAAGGATGTGGTGACTAAACCCAGCATTTATTGAAACTCACAGAATGAGAATCTTCCTAGCAGACATTTTCCAATTAAGTGTATAGTGGACCAGGTGGTTTTCTTGAAGTTTTTGGTAGTAGTGGACTACTATAAAGATTGTTAGTCTGGAAGATATAGACAGACACTCAAATTAAATAATGGCTCACACATGTAGTTCTGCCTGCAAAGGTGAGGAAAAACTGTCAGCAGTCTAGTTTTGATTTTCAGGTACTAAATTTCATGCTAAAATACTAAATATTTTCTAACAGCTTTTGACATCATTAGCAGTTGCTACCTGAGTGTTAATCATGGCTAATGTAGCTGCAAGCACCACACAGAGATAGAGCAGATTCAACCAAGTACAGGTGCAGAATTTCTCAAACTTCCCTTGGAAGGGGAGTGCTCAGGCTCCCTCCCTCTCAGCTCTGTATTGCAAGGCAATAACAGCTTGGCAAATGTGCATCAGTCTGGAGGGCTGAAAGGCAAGAAAAATATACACATTAGTTGATGAGTCATCTCTGGAGTTTTGTAATATAGCCTTTTATGAGAACAGGATCAAGTGTTGATTCTGTAATAAATCTGTAACTGAAAATTATGCTACTTTTATATACATGATTACATTTCTTGAGTCACCTGCTCTCCTGTCAGGCTGGTCACTGCTTGGTTTGCACTGTCAAACTGCTGCCCCTCCAGACATGCAGCCCTGGTGTTCATGGCTCACTCCAAGTCTGTCTTTATGTTTTAGCACTGCAGACTGGGTTCAAAACCAAAGTGAGTTACTGTGCAGCCTTTGTACAAGTAGTGACAAACCTTAAACCCCCACAGCCTCTTGCCTTAATGTCTCACTCTGCAGCTCTTTTGCAGTCTCTAGAATTGTTGTTGAATCTCCTTGCAGTGGAATATTTCAGGTGGGTCTGGACATGCATTTATTGAGCTATCTACCAGAATGATGTTAAATGTCACTTTTTTGATCTTGTCAGACACTAAAATGATTAAGTTGTGCACCAGTCCAAATGTCAACTATTTGCAGAAGCTCATGATTTATGAATTTGCTTCCATCACAACAGGCTTAAAATACATACACCTTAAAATGCAGGCTAGTCTTATATGTTCTGCATTAAATGCATGCTTGTTGGTTCTAACTATATTGCAGCTATTAAATATATACTTGCAAATACACACAAGTATGTATTTTCTTTTGGTTACTTTATGTTCTCTCTCTGGGTCATGCATGAGAGAGATACCAAAAGCAGCTTATTTCTTTCTTCCTAAAATCAGTATTGTTAGCTGTAGTCAACAATGAATATTATTTTCATATTTAGTTTTTCACAGATTTTGTTGCTGTTTGCTATTCAGTGGCTTAATAAGCTTCTTTTGTTTACATGTATGGAAATGGTTTGGAGTGAATCCGGATAACAACATATTTTCAATTTATATCTTTCTGACATCTTGGTTCACTATTAATGCCCCTTCTGATGCAGCTTTCTGGGAAAGCTCTGGCAAACCTCCAAAGCTGTTCACGGATGTGGCAGCATCCACCATTAGAGGATATTTGGAGAAATAAATACATTCAAAGGCATTTTGTAGTAAATACTTGGAAATCCTTTCAGGGAAAGCTGGAAGCTCTCACATCAGTTGAGTGTAAGCTGTTCTAGCGGGATTCAGGCATGGCACATTTTTTGGCCTGCTGAGGATCAGCCAACCACTTTAACTATCACCAAACATCTCTATTCCTCTGGGGGGTCTCAGTTGCCTCTGTCAGGTTCAGTCATCAAAACAACTTTTGGTACCACAGCCAGATTCCAAATGGTGTAAGAAAATATGTTGCTCTATGGCAGGACTAGTGCCAAACATGAGAATAACAAGGTTCTGACTTGCTGCTCTCTTGGGAGGGTTTAACTGCATGGCACAGCTATGACACCTCGTGCTCAAATGAACCACCAAGAGCTTCTGAAGGAGTATGACAGGCATAAAAAGCTGCTTTTTATATTGCACGGGCACCTGGCACCGACAGGGTAAGCAGTGGAGGCAAACACTGCACTTTGTTCCAGGAAAGGAACTGCCTGACTGACAGAACAAATAAGGAAAAATTTTAATTGGCTATAATGAAGTGAGCTGTGATCTTGCCTGACAAAAGTCGACTTGTATTGCATAGTGGCATTCTCTATGCCCACAATGGGGATTGTCACAAACTTTTGGTGGAAGATTTTGGTGCAGTGTGGTCTGGGCAAACATGAAAATTGTGGTTGGAGAACAGGACAAGCATGCAGTTAAGGCAGGGTGGCTACCAAGGAATGATGGCTATAGGGGCTGAGGAAGGCAAAGTCACAGGGGCCCTTCTAAAAACAGCTGCAGATTTGTACCCAGCAGTGAAACCAAGAGTGGGTGGAATGAGGTGGCTTGTGACATTGAGGGAAGGGAGAAGGGGGATGTCTAGACAGATGGCACCAGTGGCCAGGTAGTACAGCAACAAAAAGCATGAAGTGGTATCTGGAAACTTTAATGAAGGGCAAAGAGGGAATCAAAAGAAGTGTTTAGAACTGATGGTTTTGTGTTTGTGAGGAACATTTTGTTTAATCTGACTCTGTCTTTGGAAAATTTGGAATTTGGAAATTCTGCTCTATAAAAGCAGAATCGTGTTCTTGCCACAGCAATTATAGTTAGAAACCTACTTTTTTGGCCATGTCAAAACATCGGCTCTAGCAGTAAATCTCAGTTGAGAGCAATACAGGATATGCCCTGGATACTCCGGCGACGCTTGGATCAAGAGACATTTAAACTATCCAAAGTGAGAGTTAAACCCTGATGAGCTGCCCCGTGAGGCCTTCCTTACAAGGTCTGAGCTGTGCCTGGGCATCAAACATGGAAAATATTCCCGGGAAAGGATTCGGAGGCCGGACGGGAGCGGGCGGGGCGGCGGCGCCGCGCCGGCCTTGGGGCGCCACCCAGCGGCGCAGCGGGGCAGCGCCGCGGCACTGCCGCAGCCCGCTCCAAACTCCTCACAGGCCTTATTGATAATGAAATAGGTGCTTCTGATTTCCCTTTGTCCACGGCTGGGGTTGGAGATAAAACTCTTACTTTCTACAAAATCGTGTTGGTTCTGGAAGTTCTGAGAACTTCCAAGGAGCTCTTGACTTCACTGGGTTAGTTAAGCACTGGGATAGTATGGATAAGGTGACATTGCTGAGAGAACATCCTGTGGTCTATAGCAGAGAAAAGGGGAGATAAAAGAAACAGAAGATAGAATTAAATACTCGTGTTGAGCACGTGGAAGCAAAGAAGTCTGCATTTTGCAAAAGGGCCAAGAATGGTAGGTGCTATTTTGTTTTTCAGTTAGTCTAAAGTGTGAAATACCCAGTTCTTAAAAAAAGCCCAACCACAGACCTGTGTCTTCATGCATGAGTCATAAACCATAGCAGTCCTTTTCCTTAACACTCATAAACTCTTAGAGTTTGCTGGTAATTTTCACTTTAAATTTTCTTTTCAGAGTGCAAAAAATAAATTAGCTTCTGAAGTTGGTAATCCATAAAGTTGCTCAAAAGACATGTGACTGAATACTTCTAAAAATGTGAATGGACAGAAGAAAGAAGGCAGATAAAGGGGTCTACATGCGCCAAAAAAGCCAAAATGCCTTCCTGTGCCCTCTCCTCCTCCCCTTTTGCACCTGTTTCTTGGGGTACAAAGGGGAAGACACAGCCCTGTTTTAAAGGCTGATTGTGTTCCTTCCTTCCTTCCTTCCTTCCTTCCTTCCTTCCTTCCTTCCTTCCTTCCTTCCTTCCTTCCCCTTAGCTCTGACAATTCACTGACAACAAAGAATACTGTTATTTTTGCATTTGTAGTTTCTATGTGGTCACTGTGGAGTTCTTTTATTTCTTGGGTGCACAATGGATTACTTTGCTTTTGTTTACATTTACTTTGCCTTGTCTTCAAGGCCATGGTCTGCAGCACTTTTACAAAACACAGCACTGCAGCTTTTTTCTTTGTAAGTTCTTCTGACTGCAAGGAACATTTCAGTTCTTAGTGGCTGTGCTTCAGTCCGGAAATGACCGTAGTGATTGAAGTTCCTCATAGCCCCAACACATCAATTTTGTGTGAGGAAATGCTTCATCATCTCTGCTGAGTGTCTGCACTGAAAACATGCAACCCCCCTGTGAACATGAAGACACAAGCTTGCTGCTCCAGCCACTGTTTGAGGGACAGAATTATGGAGCTGCTGCAGAAGATGGGACACAATGTCCATCAGTGTCTGTGTCAAGGAACAATCCAGCAAAGAGGGATTGCCTGGTAGTTGCCGTGCTGTGCTTTGGGAATTTAGTAAATTTCATTGATTGGTTCATTGTGCCAGGTGAGAACCCATTTTCCTCTTCTAAAGAAAAAGAAATTTAAGTTCTTAACAGCTCTACAAATGTTTCTAAACTCTACAAATGTTTCTAAAGTAAGGATATGCTTTATGTCTTCTTACTTTTTCTCATTTATCTGCTTTAGCCTCTTGATCATACTCTTAATGAAACTTCCAATTATAAATCTGGAAATACCTAGGAGGGATTTATTAGATATTAATAGTAGAATGCTTATAAAAATAAGATAATAGTTTAAAATCTAGGTCTCTTATGAACAGACTTTAGCATACAGGGCAACTGGTCTATTTTTGTGGCTGGATTCTACAGAGGTGTGACTAAGGAGCTTCTCTTTTCTGTACACAGCGATTTACAAGGCCTTCTTTGCATCTAGTAGATTCTGTGTATTATTCCTTTATCTGAAAAATACTGATGCTATTCCCTCCATTACAAGTTCAAAAACTATGTGATCTTTGTGATAACTTTGTTATCCATGTTAGTTTGCTTAGGGGAGGCTTCACTTCCTTGTGGGCTGCTGGCAGTTGTGTGATTTCTGCAATTAAGAGTGGAACATGATTGTGGAAAAAGAATAGAGACCCACTTCCTTAAGCCTTCCCCCACCCAAGTTAGGAGTTCTTGTCTAATAAATAATATCCTTCCTCCAAAATATTTTTAAACTATTTTTTTCCCCTAGCTGAAAACAACCAAGAGTTGCTTATAGTAAACTGGAGGGAAACTGTGGGGGTTTTCTCCCATAGAAATTGTGGTCTGTGTAAATTCTTCTATTTAGTACTACTCCTAAGCATCTCCCATGCTTCCAGGGATCTGATTTAGAAAATAGGGGAAACACTTGTTATGAGCTCGCTATATTTTACTTCTGAGTGGCTTGGGAAACAGAAATGTTTTAAACCTTGAAAAAAATCCAAAAGATAGATTATTGAATTTGGAATTAATACCTAGTTACAGTACACAAAGTAATTATTTTGCTACTTTGACCATTCAGAAATGTAGGACATTCAGTCAATATCTTTAAAAATGGAGAGTGTAGTGGGTTTAAGAGTTTGAGCTTGGTTTTTTGAGTACTTTTTAACAACACAAGAGGGAAGGAAGCAAAATAGGAGTGCATGCAAGGCTGTGAGTGAAAACCTTCTGTGTAAGCGTTCTGTTGTCAAGTAACTTTCCTTGGAGAAGGGCAGGGAACAGAAGGGGATGAAAATATCTTCAAGGAAGAACTTGGATGCAGAAGGGTATCCCCTTGGAGGGTTAAGATCAAGAAGCCATTTGGCTCATTCCAGGATTTGAACTATTCAGGGGCTCCTGAACCAGCTAAGAGCTTAAAATTCTCCCAACATGCTCTTGTGAGTGAGGTACCTTCAGGGACATGCAAGAATTCAAGAGCAGAGGTGGGGATAGTGCCCATGCCTTTGAAACACCTCCTTTAATTACACTATATGACTAAACCACTTTTTACTTGGTTCTATGACTCCTGGGCCATGGGGAAGTCTGTAAGCTGCAGTTTATACCACACCAATATACTGACTGTTCACCTGCTAGAATTCAGTGCCACTGCAGAATTCTTGCAACAGTGCATTTGAGTTTGGCTGTCCAAGTGTATGACCATGTTGTTAGATATTAGCTGACAGGAAAGGGAGGAAGGGGTGGTTTGAGTATCTGCTTAGAAGTAAACTGGCAGCAGTTACAAAGCTGTGGTTTCCGGATAGTTTTGCTCTCAGGCTTTGACAGTATTTGCATCACAGAAAACAAGCTCTTCCCCTTAATTGTCTGCTGGCTTCAGTTTGTTGAAACTAGTGACCATGCAGACCTTTCCTCTCTTTTCTGTCCACCAAACTGTTCAAATCAATGCTTTTTAATTTCCCAGGAACTGGCAGGGTCAGTTATTTTAGTTATCTGGAGGAGATGACATTTTAATGGTGCTCAGTATGAATGCTAGTTCGAGATGAAGTTGTGGTTCTGTTCAAGTCTTGTTAGCTGTGATTTGTTCTAAATACTCCACAAGACCAAACCTGAATTCTTCTAATACAGTATTTCTTTGCATTGATCACTGGCTGCCAGAAAGGAAGGATATAATTGATTGTCCTGTTTTAGTGATGCAAAATATTTGAATGAAATCTTGTTTAAACTTTTGAAACCATTAAGAAACCCCCAAATGTAAAATATGTTCAAGAGTCACTGAGAAACAGCTGTAAACCACTGGAGCTACTGTTAGGCTGGACCTTGATCTACAGTGACTTGAAGTGACATCAGTAAATAGTGATGACTGATGCTGCAGCCATGGGGACTGTGGGAGAACATGGATTTATCTTTAAATTAGCTGGTCCCACACTGCTTTTAAGTGGCTGGAACAGTGTAGTTCATGGCACAACATGTAAAACACAGTGTGGGAGAAGGGTTGCCTCTTGCTGACCTCACCCACTCCCTTCTGCTGCAGATGAGCTCTTGTGAGCACAGCAGGCAAATTACACAGAACTTGTTCTCTTAAGTGGTGGTGGTTTCATCCTCTTAACAATGTTATGACTATCTATTTTGACAAAATTGAAGTAGCATGAGAAGTGAATGTCTTTTTAAATTGATATCTTTCAAAACTGGAGTACAGGTATACTTTTTCAAAGCACTATCTTCTATTTTCAGTTGGTTTTCAGTGGTGTAAATCGGAAATACAAGATAGGTGAGATGGAAGTTCTGCAGCTCTGGCATGGTATAGAGAAGAAAACAACCTTTTTGTCTGAACATCCACTATTTTGTTCTACATCGTGTCCATCAAACTCTAATTTTTTTATGTTCTTAGGTGCAAAAGAAGCAGAACAGGAATGGTTGAAACAGTGGGTAAACTGACTCTCCTAAGACCCATATAGTGGAAGATCATTAATTTTATCTGTAGTGATAAGAATTTTTAATTCTCTGTGCATCTTGTGCTTGTGGTAGAGTAATGGCTTACATCTAAGCTAAAATCTAAATGTGCTGCAGTTCTTGCAAGCCCTGTTTTTGGGTTGGCAGTTACCAGGATTGAGTAGGGTGCTTTGCTGTCATTCAATGTCTGCCTCTGTTGCAGGGATCTTGTTGGATATACAGAAATACTTTGGGCTCAGCGATGGGAAGACAGGTCTACTGCAGACAGGTAATAAAATCTCCTCAGTTCAGAGAGCTGACTCTGCCTTACTCCTCTATGGTCTGCTCCTAAAACACAGTCCAGTTGCTTAGCTCTTCTAGTTCCTCCTTGTGTGTGGTATTGCTCACTTCCACTTGTGGGCAGGCTGACTATAATGCAAAACTGAAAGTCCTTCAAAAATCCTACAGTATGTGAACCACAAAAGATGAAGGGTTTCTCAAGAAATACAGAAGTTGAGTTATTCACATACATTCACATGGTTTAATTCAATTCACATCAATTCAATTCACATACATTTTATTGTTGTATAGGTATTTTGAGTATGCATTTGTCTTTTTCCAAATATCAATCCTCCTTCTAGTCCTAGAAACTCAATCTGCCTTTAAGCCCTGTCCTAAAAATAACCTGAGTTTATCTGAGGGCTGAGTAGTACATATGACAAAAATAATTAGATAAATATTGTCTTTGTTCATTGTTGGATTTTCAGTCTTCACCTTGTGTTACATGCTGGCTGCCCCCATCTTTGGATACCTCGGAGATCGCTACAACAGGAAGATCATCCTTGGAGCTGGTATTTTCTTCTGGTCTGGTGTGACCTTGGGGAGCTCATTCATCACTGAGTTGGTATGCTGCTTTTTTAGAAGGTGCTTTGAAAATAACCTGCATACATCTTGCAGGATTTGATAGAATCCTTCTCTAATCATGTTTGGAAAAGCATCAGTGACCACTCATTTCCCAAGCCTTAAGCCAGGACTAAATATCCTCCATGCAGGAATGCCTTATAGGACTCTGGAGTCCAGTCTAGGCAATAGAGAACCCAGATCCCACATTATTGTTGGGATTGATGGGGTTTTATTTTTGTCCAGAATGTTTTTTGTTTATGACCTTACAGTGTCGCAGTTTGTTGGTTACATGTGCTCTATCCACCCTGCCCTGAAATTCTCTCTGGGTGTCTCTCTGAGAAGTCACTGCTGTGCCAAAAGAGAAAGCCAAGCAGTGAGATGTGAGGGGAGCAGGTGTGAGTGGAGGGAATACAGACACAGACAAAAGGCAGTTGAGTTCTGATTTCCTCTGGTAGATTTCATCCACTAAAATGCCCCTTTTTAACAGTAAGCTTTCTTTCTTGCATGGACTTTTTTTGACTATAATATGTCTTTTCCCTGCAGCATTATAGGATATTTGTTCTTTCAAGAGGATTGGTTGGCATTGGCTCTGCCAGTTACTCCACTATAGCACCTACCATCATTGCAGACCTGTTTGAGGAAGGAAAAAGGACCACAGTGTTATCTATCTTCTACATCTTCATTCCAGTGGGAAGGTTGGTTTTCTTGCAGTGGCCTTTTGAAATTCTGTCTGACCACACCTGCAATTCAATATCCCCTGAGCCCTAATCAGATGTATTTTATGTATTTCTTCATTGGCTCTTACAAAGGGATTTGTCACTTCCTTAGCAAGTTTGAATAGAGCTGATTAGGTATATTTCTCTACTTGAGAAAAATTCGCTTTTTCCCCCTAACATTTTTAGGGAGAGTCTAGACTGGAAAATCTGGCTTTGAATAAAATATTGAATCAATTCTAAAAGAAGTATGTGCATGAGAGTATGTAATTTATTTCTGTGTTTTGGAAGACAAAAGCTTTTAGATATTAGTTTATTTGACAGATTTTCCAAGAACCCTCTATTAAATGTCTCCCAAGGAAGAACTGGTACTTCCCTCTCTTCTTTTAGTTAAATTGATATTGTATCTGAAGAAAAGATGGAGAAGGGCTTTTCAAATGGTTTAGAGGCATACTCTGTATCAGAGCAGGCAGCCAAGGCAGGGCCCAGAAGGCAGATTAAAACTGAAGAAATTCCTGCAGGGCGTAATTCCTTTGGCTAGCACAGAAGAGAGTAGGTAATAAAATGTTTTATGGGCTCTTTGATCTGAGTTTGCAGTGTCATTCTACAGAATATGTTTTCCAAGGGGAATCTGGGACATTACTGTCATCATCTCAAGTCTGCTCTGAGGAGGTTAGATACTCTTTTTAATACTGGCTGGCAAGCAGACTAGCACAGACCACCAGGTTATTTCTGTTTATCCCATTGGAAAACTATGACAGACTGTGTGTTCTCCTTAGCTGGCAAGACATGTCATTTCAGCCATCCAAAATTCATTGGTGCTTACTGACCCTTCCTTTCTGTTGTTTGCAGTGGCTGTGGTTATATGCTGGCAGCTGGCGTGGCAAAAAGCACAGGTGACTGGCACTGGGCATTCAGGGTGAGTCACTCACTTTCATTCACCATAACATCAAAATCATCACCAGGGTTTGGATTCTTTATGTTCATTGTGTTAAAGTGAGCAGTGGGAGGACTTCCTACCCTCTGACAGGTCAGGAACATGGTGTTTAGGAGAAGTTTTCCTGCAGGTCAAGTAGCAAATTTCTGCCTAGCTCTGATCTCTGATAGGTGTAGGTGAAATTGTACAGCAGCTAGGGCAGGTGCTGATGTTCCTCTTACCTGAGGGCACATTTGGAATGGTTGTTACTGTATCAAGACCTCCTCAAATAGAGGAATTTGAAGGTAAAATGATTATTATACTGGTAGCACCAGTTTTCTGGAATGCTGTTGGGAACAACTTCTTTATATACAAAATCAGCTGGCGCATGCAGGTGAGTGGGGCAGAGGATTTACTGGAGTAACACTGATGTTATTCAGGTAACATTGGTGACTGCATGAGTGATTCTTGTGTTTGTGGCTAGAATACTACAGTACAGTTTTGTTTCTTCACATTTTTTTTTTTAAATCAGAGGGAGGAGTGATCATGTATCTGTATGATGGGGAGGGAGGATCTATTATCTTTTCTTCAAAGTCACCAAAGTCACTCTTTTTCTTTACAAATATGGCCTAAACCAGCACACATCTATTTCTGAACATATCTGCAATTTTCTGATAGTCGTTCTAATGCAATTGGAATTGCTGTGGAGTTCTCATTATAAGAAAACATGTATCTTTGATCTAACCAACCTTGTGTCTACAGGTAACTCCTTGCATGGGAGGACTGGCACTGCTTCTCCTGATTCTGCTGGTCCCTCACAAGATCCAGAGAAAGACAGCAGCACACAGAGCACTGAGCATCTCTGGCATGATAGGAAGAGCAGATGAGAAGCCAGATGTACACAGAACTGCCAAGACTACTTGGTGTCAAGATGTGGGATCACTTATCAAGAAGTAAGTGGTTTGAGCTACAAAGGCTCCCTCTGCTGAGGAGTCACCATTACATTATAAGCAATATGTCCATGGAGTCCCACTTTGCTCCTTTGAGCCACGTGCTATGTGCAAGAGGATGGAAGCACCATTAGTAAAAATCTCTCTTCCACTTTTTTACAGAAATGCTGCAAAAGAGATAAAAAATTTCTTTGCTTCTTCTGTCCTCTCATTTTGAGGAGGGGGAAGGGGGCAAAGTTATGATGGCAGTTTGCTCCTTTTTTAATCCAAAGCTCGACTTTATACTAAATTTTCCCTTCCCTAAAGAAGCTAGATTGGTAAAAGTGCATAATTTATTTATAATTCTTAGCACCTGAGGAAGGTTGAATTAGCACGTCTCAGGCACTCTGTGGTATTTGGGAGCCTGCTGTGCATGAGGTCAGAGTTTGTGGGACCCCAACATGGTTTATAAAGTAATTGTCCATGTGTTTTGGTGGCCTGAGCTGTGGCTGGCAGATGACATCTTCCTTTTAACCACACAAAAATGAAGGATGCAGCTGACCTGCAGGGCGGAGTAAAAGCCGGCCTGGAACAGGTTCCCCGCTCCTGTGAGCCCGCAGTCAGGCGGTGCCAGAGCGTGCCGGGCCGGACGAGGCGCTGGAGCGGCTTTGGGAACAGCAGGTGCCGCTGTGCAGCTGCGCCAGACGCGGCTCCGCGCTGCCGCTGCCGCAGGCTGCTTTCCCGATCCAAGACTTGCTTTCCTGGGACATCGTTTGTCTTTGGAGTGCTCTTCTAGACGATCCACTTTTCTAACTGCCCACTAAATCTGCATCCTCTTTGCATCCTGAACAGCGGGTACACTAGTGATTGGTTTTGTAGGATCACAGTTTGTAGGCACTACATCCTGAAGTGAATAAAAAAAAAAAATTCCTGAATCAAAAATGAATCTTTCTGACATTTCAACAACTAGACTATCTCCAAAGTTGCTTTCCTACAGAGATGTTCCAGTGTAAAAAAATATATTTTAATTTTCTTTTCCTTTAGCAATTGATTCCCATTTTCTTTTCCTTGGGCAATTGATTTCCAAAGCATAAAGACATACCACCAAAAAACTATGTGGTTCCACTTTTAATGAAGTCCAAGAGCACTTTATCTGTGGGAAATGGAGAATTAGGTTCATAACGAATCCTCTAGTTTGGTGGTCACCTGATCATTTGCAGCAGTCTTTAGATTTCATACATCCCTATTGACCTCAAAGGGGGTTTTCTCCTGAACGATTAATGACAAAGAGACCAGCAAAAATTTAATTTTCTCCTAGAATAGGGCAGGAAGGAGACAAGGTTTGGACAGTTTTCAAAAATGCTTCTCCTTTTGTCTGAAACTTGCTGTGGAGATTGAGTCTATTTTTACTCACTCAGGTAGAGTTGAGGAGTGCTTCAGCCCAGCCCAGACCCAGCCATTGCTCTCATACTGGTTACAGAAATAGCTTAAAACCTGAGGCATTTAGACTTGAACATAGAACCCTTTCCTTTAGGTACTAAGCCATTAAATTCTTGCTCACTCTCTATTGTTATACATCTGCTATCAAAAAATTCACAGCAATTGTTTTGGCAGAAGTTGGCATGAAATCTGCAAGAGACCAGGATTTAACATTAAACCAGTAGGTCATACCCTTTGCTCTAATTAGTACATTATTGTTGAATTTCATAATGAAGTCTGATCAGAGTTCAGATATTCAAGGGAGTGGATTTTGATTACAAGATGTCTGTATTGTTTTGTTATTGCTTGAAATCCTGGGTGTTGCGGGTAGGTTTTCCCTTTTTCCTCACACACCATTCTTTCTAATATCTCTTAGGTTTTTTGTGGGTTTTTTTTGTTTTTTTTTTTTACTTTCAGCTGTAGTTTTGTCTGTTCCTCACTGGGTCTGACTGCCATGGCCTTTGTCACTGGAGCTCTGGGAATGTGGATGCCACTGTTTCTGTACAGAGCTCAGGTTGTCCAAGGCCTTGTCCCACCATGTCTCCAAGACTCGTGCAATTCCTCTAACAGGTGAGCTGTGCCTGTGGGAGCATACCTGGAAACACTGCACAGTGCTCAATCCCAGCTGGTTTCTAAAGGGGAAGGGAGGATGTGACTGAGCACTTGTGAAGGCAATGGGGTGTGAATATTAAATTACCTCCAGGTATCTGAGACACTCCCCTTTGTTTGTTTGTTTATAATCACTCGGTTAACTGGAAAGATGCTGCCAGCCCTATTTAAGTAAAGTGGGAAGAAGCAGTAATAGTAACAGTTGTGGGGAAAAGGAGCAGCTTTAGAAAGGAGTTTCGAGTTGACAAATGACTGTGCACCTTAAATTACTTAAATACCCATTTAAGTATATTTAAATCCTGTGTTTTAGTAACTTGCCTATTATCTTCTTATTCTGTTTTTATAATCTGTGCCATGTTGGTGAGTTCATTGTGGCTCCCAGCTTGAAGAAAGCTTGATGATTTTGATGTAGTATCATATCATCACAGGATATTGTGAATAGCTGCCAGCAGAGCTCTGCTTACAGAGCATGTCCAGGCCAATGAAGATTCATGAACAGTATCAAATATTGTATAAGAAGGGGAATTTACACTAGTAGAACACTTTGAAGTAGTCATAACACACCTTTTTGCAGATCCTTTTTCCCCACTAAGGAAGAGAAGTTTTTTTTCACAGTGTGTTTTCCAGAACACAAATATGTATTCAGTGTTCCTCTTGAGTCTTCACAGCTTCCCTCAGTAACAGTGGGCACTGGGACTGACTCCTGGCAGTGGTCTCCATACAAGTCTCCCTTTCTCCCAGAGGTATCCCAAGTCTTGTTTCAGTCTCTGCTTTTGTAATGGATTTCAGAGAACTAAGTGCTTACTGCGTGGCCTTCCCAGGTAAAGACAATTAAAGGGAAAAGCAACAATCACACCTTGAATGTATCCTCTGCTAATGGGATTTTTCTGTTTTTTCTGCAATGGAATAACTGAGTCAACTCAGAAGTGATTTCTGAGTTGTACCAAAACCAGATGGATTGAAGAGTCATCCCAAAATCCTTCAATGGGAAATGAATTGTCCTTCCGTGGATGTCACCAGTGGCACATTACTTATCAATGAACAGTACTGGGAAGGGAGTGAAACACAGGAGTCTGGCTCAGGATAGGCAGATGAGGGAAGCTGAACAGTTTAAGATGTTTGGCTGTATCTGTTCAGAGATGCAGTTTAAGGACTTCCTTTGTTAAGTTGAAGGTGTTGGCCTCTGGTTTGTTTTCTAATCCACTTCTGAATTATTATTCCACAGTAGTTGTTAGAGCAGACATGGTCTTCAGGGAAGTGAAACAGAGCATCTGATAGTTTAACCTCATGTACTACTTCTTATAGGATGCTTTAAAGATAACCTTGGCATAAGCTCATGCCAGAAGCAGCATAAGGCTGGTTTTGGACTGTTATTCCAAGGGCATGTAAAGAAACAATATAAACTACTATGTCAGACCTGATGGTGCTGGAGGAACTGAGCTGCACATTACCAGACCTGCCCAGGGATACTTTAAAGACATTTTTCCCTCTGGCTGTTCAGCAGTTTTACACTTTGTTTAAGGATCAGGACTGTGTCACTTAGACTCCTTGGAAACACAGACTCAAATGGCACCACAACTGATTCAAGTCTCAATCCTTTCAAGGTAGATAAATAGACAGTGTGAAGTTTTTGTTCAGGTTTTTGTGCAAACACTTTCAAACAGATCAGAGAGATAAGTGAGCATTCTCAGACCCTAAAGGATCCCGCAGGAGCCTTTCCCCAATACTAGGCTTCTGTACTTTCCTACTCCCTGTCAACTGAACTGTGCTTGGATTTAGTTTTGGCCATTCTCTTTTATTCCAGCTGCAGGTTTATTTCAACTACAGTTTACAGTACATGAATATTCTAAACACAATCCCATGAATGATTCAATCAACTAATGTCACCTTGGAACTTGCCTCTCTTGAACAACAGTGTGAGATTATTCTGTCAAGTGACAATCTATAATGTCACTATCAAGCTATAGTCAGTGATGGATCAGAATCCTGAAGAACTTGCAGGGAGAGTACAAATTTTCTTCAAGTTTGTTATCTTGCATAGCAATACCTTTTTTTTCCTTGTAGAATTATTGAGTTCTTCCTAATCAGCCAGAAAGAAATTAAGAAGCGGATGTTCTGTAGTTTAAAGGAACAGATCATGTCCCAGCTGGTTACTTTGCGTTGCAGTTAGAAAAAGCTCAGGAAAATGTACAGAACTTACCATGTAGCACTCTAAAATATTCAGAAGCACTTGTGCTCAGAATACATTGATCCTGTCCCTGCTTGCCTTCAGAGAATTACAATGCAGTAGCTGATCTTGTGCAAGAGACTTGCTTTTTCATTGTGGGGAGTCTCACTGGGACAGAGACAAAAGCACACATGCAAGTCCCTTTGGAAGCTGAATCTTCTAAACTATTCAGACATGAACTTGTGGTTCCTGAAGAACACATTTGCATTTGCAGACACACAAAGCTGAATGGTATTGGAAACTCTGTGTCCAGAAAACGCTATGTGGACCTGGCAGTAGTTACCTATTCAGTATTCTTTGAACTCTTCTGGAAGTGGTAGGTGTTTCCCATAGTCAGAGAAGTGACTCATCTCAGCTGTGCTAACCAGAGGGTTGTAATTTATATGTGTATCATTCCACGTGCTAGGATCTCTTCCAAGGCAGCAGATTGTGATACAGGGTTACTCCATCTGTGTTTCAGGGATGACTGGGTAGATTGATTCACAGGGTAACCACCATGACTGTGTCTCCTCTAAATCACAGCATGTCCAAGCCAGATTGTTCTGAGCAGAGCCCTCCCTGAGCCTGGGTGCATAACACCTGTTCTGTAAATGGGAAAATATCTTCTCCAGGGGATACAGCCACGATCACAAGGCGATAGCTTCAGCTGGGGCTTGGGATCACATCCATTTAGAAGGAGTGGGAGAGTCACATCAAGTGGAATAAAAGTCAACTTTCCTATTAATGATTCCTCTGAAACTACAGGTACAAGCTAACACCATTTATTTTTTCACAGTTCAGTTTTACTATGCTCAGCTGAATCCTTTGCTTTGTCACCAGCCTAATATTTGGAGGCATCACCATTGGGGCAGGAATCGTGGGTATTATTGCTGGGGCAGAAGCTGCAAGACGTTTAAGGAAGATAAACAACAAAGCTGATCCTCTGATCTGTGCCTCAAGCATGTTCATTTCTGCCCTGTGCCTCTACATAGCTCTGATGGTGGCCCAGACAAACATCCTTTCCACTTTTGTAAGTGACAATTTGCAGAATGTCTTTTGGCATCCTAGGGAGAATGGGAAGGGGGAGGAGGAGGCGAGGGGTGGCTTTTTGCAGAATTCTCTGCAGTCTTCTAGACCATTAAGAGGTTTCAGTGACTTGTGACAAGGTATCCAGGTAAGCTGTGGGCTTTCATGCTCCCATAGCTGAGATCTGTCCTGTGAGAGCCACACTGGGCAGACAGAGCACAAAAACTGGGCCTGAGGTCCTGCAGAGTGCCCACACTGAAGAGAATAGTAACTATGCATTTAGCTCTGTTGGAACATGTCCCTTTTGCAAAAATGTAGTTAAAGCAAGTCTCAATCTTATGTTAATTTTTAATGCTTTGTGCCTAATTTAGTATTCTTATTTATTTTTGCTCTCTGAATACTTAAAGGTTGGTGTAGTTGGGACTGTAAAATACACACTGTTCTTCCTAAGAATAATTTAGCCTTCACCTTCAAAGCCCCAGATCACTAGCTGATCTTCAAAGTCAAGCTTTTGGCAATACAAACTGAAGTATAAATCACTTAAATTCCATTCTCAGTAAAAGGGAAAACAGAAGCTTACTAGGAATGACAAAAAATCCCTGTAAGAGGAAAATGAATGTAAACCCTATTTCAACTATCATCTGGTAACAGCTGGGGAAAGACTCCTGTGCATTTTTTCTGTGACTCCACAGCCAAAATCACCATGATTAACGTGTAAAGTAAATTACAGTAATCAACGGTTCTCTGCAAAAGGGCACTTTTGCATGTTTTTGGCTTCTAAGAATAATGCTTGTTCAAAGAGGTTTTCCTTCTGACTCCTCAGAAATGTGTATTCCTGTGGAAAAAAACACCTTTACACCAAGAGAAAACACAAGTGAATTGACCTGTCTGAGTGTGTGCACACAAAGTAAAATGTGAAATGTAAAGATTATTTTTGGATCCAGGAGTGGGGATCTGAGTGCCCAGAAGAATTAGCCATTGTCTTTTTCTCCTTCTCAGAGTCCCACATAGCTCCACTCATAGTGTGTTCCTCAGGGGATTTTTTGTCATTAAAGGTAGAGAACAACAGTTTAATTTGCCAGTCTGTGTTAGATGAGTCAATCAATATATTTGGTTGGACCTACCAAAACATACCTTTTATCGGAATCTTAGAATCACAGAATCATAGAATTAGGGTTTGGGGTTGGAAAGGACCTAAAAGCTCATCCAGTTCCACTCCCCTGACATGGGCAGGGACACCTTCCAGTAGAGCAGATTGCTCCAAGCCCTGTCTAACCTTGCCTCTAACACTTGCAGGGATGGGGCAGCCACAGCTGCTCTGGGCACCCTGTGCCACAGCCTCACCACCCTCAGAGGGAAGAATTTCTTCCTTATATCTAATCTAAAGCATTGTGAAGGAAAAGATGTCTGGATAATGGTCTAAACTAAGTATATCAGTGCTTCAAGGAACTTTTTCCCCCAAACTGGCTTGGAGAAGTAAAGAAATGAACAGAACAGACAAGAACCACAGGATGTATGAATATCCTAAGTCTATTATCTATATCTATTACCTGTAGATATCCTAAGTCTAGGATTTTAGGTACTAGGTCTGGCTCTCCTTAGGAGAATGTAAGCAACCCCTCCAAAAACATCTAAGTTTGTCACTGTGCCTTTCCTAGGCTGTGTTTTCATTAACCAGGGACAACATCTTAACCAAGACCTTACCAAACACAGTGCTGGCACCTGTTGTAACAATGTGCCATCAGTCTGATTAGTAGATAAAAATATTGTGCCAGATGCCATGTGACTTTGTGGCCTGTGTTTCTGAAGAGATTCTGCTTTCTAGCACTGCTTCACCTCAGTGGTGTAACTTCAATGCTTTCCTCAAGTCTTGCTTACTGGCTGCTCCAGTATGTGTCCAGGGCTGGCTGAAAGGGTTAACATTTTCTGAGGCCTCAGCTATAAGAACTCTTCGAGTGCCCTATCCCTTTTCCTCATGGCTGGGTCTCCATCTGTGATGGATTAGGGATTTCCCACAGGACACCAAGGTTTTGAGACTGCCTGTCTTGGAGTCCATTCCATTTTGGAAGTTCTCTCTCTGAAGGAGCCCTTAGAGCACTTGTACTGGCCCAGAGGTGTTCACTTGGCTTCATTTACATCCCTGTGCACTTTGTAAACCTGTGCTGAATGTTTCTCTTCCATGGATCTTGCTTGTCTCTTCTTGGGTTCAGTAGTTCATAGCAGTTAATTTGGGGGAGTGGTATATGTTTCCTATTTTGGCTCTTCTGCTGAGGATTTGTGACTCAAACACCTTCTTTGATTCTTTTCCCCACATTTAAGATGAAGTTAGTGTTTGTAAGCATAGACAGAGGTGTTTAATTTAGAAGTAATGGGTATGTAGGACAACTCTTACATAGATAAGCACAGTCAGTGAGCTTATCTTCAGTGTGCCTCATCTTCACAATATAGAAGGACAATGCAGAGTATAGTACAGTATAGTATAGTATAGTATAGTATAGTATAGTATAGTATAGTATAGTATAGTATAGTCACTGCTTTTTTTCTGTTTTGCAGATATTTATTGCATTTGGAGAATTGTTTTTGTCTGTAAACTGGGCTGTTGTGACAGACATACTGCTGGTAAGTGCTCATGAAACTATTTCCTTATTTCAAGGTTTTGACAACATAATATTGTTCCCAAGCCTGCTTCTTGGTGGCTTTCTGGGGACAGATGAACAAACTCCTACAGAGAATCCCCTTGTTGGCATTTTGCTTGGAATCACTGCCACAATGTACTGCTGGGCAAGGATGCCAGTGGCAATAAGGGTGTGGTGGTGCAGTAGTCCAAGTTATTATAATCCCAGGAAGATGTTCTGATTTGGATGGAACTCATGCACGTGGTACTCTCTAGTGCTGCCTGTACCCATAGTATTTTGGGCTTCTGTACAGCTCTATGTTGTCAGATATCTGTTAGAAAATGGTCAGCACCAGAAACAAGGTCATTTTGTGTCTATAATCAAGTTTTCTGTTTGTTTTCCAGAGGTTTGAAAGGATGATCCCAATGAGGCAACATTGATAGTCCATGAACTATTAGCAAGTTCCCTTAGTTCAGAATACAGTGCAGATGAATTCCAGCTCTTGCAAGCCCAATTCATAAGTAGTGCTACACTGCCAGAGCATCAGGCCAGCAGTGATGCTTAAGGGGCTCTTGGGAATTCCAGGACTGACATCACAAGCCAGGGAATAGCAGTGCATTATTTCATTTGGATTCTGTCATCAGTAATTTCTTTAGAAAGGAGTGATGTGAAAAGCACACATCTTGTAGCACAGTTTGTCTAGACTGTGAAGAGCAGCTTCTTTTTATAATTTCAAAGGTCTTTAGAGTTAGTAATTTTACTTGAGCTTTCACTGTAAATAAAAATTAGGCAACCTTTCATTTAGGTTGTAGATCCACAGTCACTAATAGATGTCTGTGTAAACCCTGGGGCAGATACTATGATTGCTGAACTACACAGATCATCATAGTCTTACCAAGTAGTTTATATGACTTTTTTTTTTTAATAATCCATAATATGAACAAGTTGAATATGCTTTTTTTCCTCAGCAAAACATGCAGTGTACTCTTTTGTTCAGAATAACTTTTCTGTCTCCAAACTTGTAAACAGTATTTGACTATGAAATTTTTCTTACAAAGTTGCAAACAGTGTTTGAATATGAAATACATCAAAGTTGCTCTGTCCATGTCTCTGGGATATTCTGGAAGCAGCTGGGCACTCCTGAAGTTCTGTGTGTTGATGTTCCCTCTCCTGTGGGCTGTGCTTTGTTTCAGTACGTGGTGACGCCGAGGCGACAGTCCACAGCCATCGCCCTGCAGATTTTGGTGAGCCATTTGCTGGGAGATGCAGGCAGCCCATACCTCATCGGGGTTGTAAGTGAACTCTCTCCTTATTGAATTTTCCTTAGGGTAAAACATCTAGAAACTGACAGACAGACACTCACAGAATTATAGGCACTGCTTGGTCCAAAACCAGAAATTACTCAAATTACTGGCCCTGAGTCCAGGACACAGAGACATGTTTCTAAACATTTTTACTTGCATGAAGCACTTGGTCCTGTGACACTGCTTGTAGGCATGAGTAGTTCTATGCAGTGTATAGAAATTTACCGACTCATAAATTTTTAGAGGCATACATTTTTTGCAGAGACAGTGTCATAGGATGTAAGCACTTTCTGCTAAGTTTGTGAGGAGTTTCATGGAAATTAATTCAATGTGTTAAAACCCAAGACTTAGTTAAAATCTTGAAGTTTGAAGTCTTGCAATTAGTCAATGGTGTCTTGAAAATCAGAACAAAAGTGGTGCAATGGTTGTCTTTAGATACTACTCGACCTTTAAATCTCTGGTCTCAAATCACCTGGACCCTGAATTCCCACATTCCTTGAGACCTGATTTCTCTGCTCTTCCTACATTTACTTGATCTTAGGTGCTTCTGTGCAAATCAGCCTCGTACTGCTTTCTCTGTGCAGTTCATTAATTTTAGTTCCAGTGAACTGTATCTGTCAGTCTCACTTCCTTCCTTCATTTATTTTAAAACACAGTAGCTAACAAAGCACCCATTTTGAGTTTTCTGTTTACTTGACATGGGAGATTGAGTCTTTGTTGGTGATTTAAAGTGTAGTTTGTATGAAAGTTTATTTAAAGAAGTTCACCCCCTGTTAACAGTGTCAGGGTTAGACAGGGCCAGCAATGCCCAAGTAAACTATACCTGTGCAGCTGCTGCTGGCCCAGCGACACAGGAGGTTCCCCTTGTCCTCAGCTGGATGAAACCCATGGTCTCAGCTGTATCATCTGTCTGGCAGAGAAGAGAGCCTCTCTCCCTGAGGGATTACCCCTGCTGACTTCCTTATTTTTTTGCAAATGAAGAAACCACTTTGCTGCTTGGTGTTAGGAAACTCCTGCTCTCACACATGTCTGACTGTACGTGTGTGGGAGCACAACCACCAACATCCCTGTGGAAAATGGCTGAGATGGGATGCAAAAATGGGAGGTACTCCAAAAGCTGAAATACTTCTTCTTCATTCTCACTGTGACCAATCTATTGATTTAAGCTTTCTACCTGAAAGATTAAACTGTTTGTGCCTCTTGCCCTCTGTCCTTTGCCCTCTTTGGGGCACGGGCAGAACTGAGACTTTGTGCTGCATCCTGCCTGTCACTGTGTGCAGGACCTGCAGAAGTCACCTTAAAGAGCAGTTCTTGAGAGAGTGAAGACCAAAAAAGCTTATCCAGATGAGATTAATCTCAGGTAACCTTGTAACTTCACTCAGAACAGAGGCAATAAACCCAGGAATAAAACTACTGTGTGTCCAAGTGGGTTCCTGTGTACTGAGCACCCACATTGTCCTCTGGAATGTTCTGTGAGCCCATACACCAACACTTCCCATGACTGCTGTTGGTTAAACACCAAATCTTCTGCTTTCATGTCCTGATAGTGTTTCCTAACCTGCTTCAGCCAAACCTTTAGTTTAAAATCTGGCTGAAGAATCAGGGAATTTTCTTTTTCAGAGCCTATTTTTCTTCCCTCTGCACTCCAGAGATTTTTTCACTAAGCATTTTAAAATTAAATGCATTAGGTTTGTATCATGGCTATTATGCTTGCTGTAGTCCCTAGGTACCCATTTAGAGTTGATCTTCCTCTTATCTTCCTAAACTGTCATAAATAATCATAGAAACCCAGCAAAGGTTGAAGAGTCTTGTATTTATGCATTTCAAGTCACACAGTATATTCTAACATTCAAGAACAAATGTGGGAATAAAAATGACTGCTTTCACCATTTAACTTTTTGTTTATGTTAAGAAGAGATTTCAAGATCCTGGGTTAAGTGTTGAATCTTACTGAGTTTCTGGAAATCAGATTTTCCTTCTGTCTACAAAAATAAAATTCATGTGTATCATTTATAGCCTTTACATCCTCATTCTCCCACCAGTGCAAAAAGCACCTGCCTGGTATTTTCTTCCTCCCACTTACTCACAATGTCACTCTGTAACTCCTCAAATGCCTTTTGGCTCAAAAGCAGACCCCAGTCTTGTCTTAGATTAATTTCCACCTTTTCCCTGTCTTAATGAGTGTTGTTGCTTGTGCCTGTATTGCTGCTTGACTCCCTGTTTCTATACATTGGATGCCAATAAGGGAGGCAGAAGGTTACCAAATAGGATCAAGAAATGCCAAAGTTCACTGCCAAATGCCCATCCTGTGCTGGCAATCTGGAGATGGGCTAGGAAATGGTAAAATATGTTTCCTGCTGGAGGCACTGAAGGTGTAAAACAACATGAGATTTCTTGACCCTTTGGAAGCTGGAGAGCAGTGCAGTACAGGTGTGTTGGGTACTGAGTTTGCCAAACTTTGGGAGCAGACTCTCATCCCTGTCTGCCTCTTTTATTCTTTTCAAGGCCCACACTGTAAAGAGTGTGTTTAAAGCAGGAGAGTTTGGAGGTGTTATTCCAGATTAATGGCAGCCTTGTTCCCTCCCCAGATCTCCAACGCTATCCAGGCCAGGAACATCCCATCGCTGCAGTGGAGTTTCCGGAGCATGCAGTACAGCTTTGTCACCTGTGCTTTTGTTGGGGTCTTTGGAGGAGGCTTTTTCCTCCTGACATCTTTCTACGTCGAGGAAGATCGGAAAGAAGCACAGAGGCTCTGAGGTGTCTGTGTGTCTTTATAATTTTGAAACTCAGATGTGGTGACCTGCTGGACACCAGCCATGGTATTGTCTCTGTAACATTAAACCATGTTAATGTCTGCCTTATGGTAATGCCACGTCAGTCTCTATTAAAAAGAGAAGGGCAAAATCCCAGTGAAGTCTCAGATTAAACAAACCTTCCACATTGACCAAAACAGACCACACAGCTCACAAGCAAAATTGCTGTTAGTGCAAAATGCTGCAGTACATGGAAGTAACATCCTTTACTGTAATGCACCCCTGCACACTTCATGGAACATGAGGTTCTTTCTCTACTCTGATCTTTCTCAGCCCTGTAGAACCAGTCCTGTTTCTCTGTAGCACTTCTCCCTCTTCCCTAAAAGAAATCATGTTCAAAGTATAAAAGATTTAGAAAAAACTTTTGAATTGGACAGAGCCCTGTCCTCAAGCACCTGGATTCTTACAGCCCTCTTCTGCTCGGACTTGGTTTTCCAGGTACCAGCAATGAACTGTCCCTCAAAGGAAGATGAACTCTGGGGAGAGATTTGCACAGAAGCAAAGAATGTCCTCCCTTTTTTCTTTCCTTTTTTGCTTAATGAGATACAGCTGGGGAAAAGGCCAAATCACAATTCCTCCATATGGCATAAAATCCTGTGTACTGAATTTTTGGATGCTTTTGACTGCGAATCAAAAATTGCTCACGCATTGGCATATGGCAACTCTCCTCCCCCATCCATAACCAGGCCCTTGTCCTCTGTGGGCTGGGGAGCTCCAGAGGGTGTTTTACAGAGCTGTCACCAGCATGACTGCTGACCTCAACAGGGCAGGAGCTTTTGAGGCACATCATCTCCTGGAGATTAGGGAGGCCTGTAAGTTCTCAGCAGGATGAGATTTGCCTGTAGAATTTGGAAAATGTAGGTAGTAAAAAGAGTGTTTTAAGTTGTCTAAAATGACCAAGAGAAGCAAAACCGATCAAAGTCATGTCAGATTCAAGACCAGAGGGTTGTGATAATTTTATATATAACATCTTAATGGCATGCCTCTTCCTAATACTTGGAGGCTCTTCACTGTATCTTTAGGCCTTGGGTAAGTATCTCCTCTCATGAGCGAGCAGTAGTACCTGTAAAACTACTTAACTATAACTGTCCATTTGAGCTCTTATCTCCAAAGTGAAGGGGATTTGGGATGTGCTATCTGCTGTCACAATATCATGCCAGGTACCAAACAAAACATGACCAGTGTGGCCAAGTTCCATTGTTTGTCCTGGCTTAGCTCCCAGTAGCACCTTAAAGCCTAAGCTCGAGGAAGATATTGGCCAGTGAATTGTAAAATGTTGTGAATCTTGCATGGTTCTCCCAGTAAATCATAAGGATCATAAAGCACAATATTCCTGTAATGACTGTGAATGTCTAATGTCACTGTAAATAGCATAATTCAGCTACTGCAGGTTTTTGTTCTTGCCTCTGTCTACCTAATGTTTAAACAATCTGTTCTGAAATCTGACTTAAACCTAGGGAGTGAAATGTGACCATTGTGGGAAATAATAGAGAAATTTGGGGATATTCAGTGAGAGTGTAATAACTGTCTTTAAAATAAAAGTTTGTATTCTGAAAGATTGAGCAACTTTTTCTGGTTGTAAAAACTAGCTAGGGCCATTATACCACTGACCTTTTGGAAACCCCTGTGCTGCCAGAGAGCTCATATCCAATAAGGGATTTTTGCTATTGGTTATGAATGCTTGCAAAGGTCCTAAGTGCTTCAGCCATTGCAGGATTTCAGCAGCTCCACTTGCTTCTCTATCAGTACATTCTGGATTTACCCTACAAACTGTTGAGCAATTTTTCACTTTTGTTATGTCAGCATTAAATTCCTCCTTAAAAAATTAATCAGGAGAGCTGCATCTGGCACACTGTGCAGGCACGTATTTGACATATGAGCAAGAAATGCCAAATGCTGATCTGTAATGGTACAAGCAGTCCATGGCAAACTCCTCCCTCCTCCTACTCCAATCTCCTCTGTGAAAGTCAGTGCCTAGAAATGAGCAGGATCACACTGACTAGTCATCCCATCTTTTTGAATGCCTCTCTCTTTTGAGTTCAATTTATGGGCAAAGGATGTGTATTTTTGTTATTTTTTTTTTCTGCATTTAGCAGGACTAACAACTGGATAATCTGAGCTGTGCCTGGGCCTCCCTGGAGTGGCCCTGTCCTGTCTCACTGAGATCTGCTGGCAGAGGCCATGGAGAGATGCAGCACCTGTGTGGAACAGCCCAGGGAGCCTCTGCCTCCATGGCAGGGAAGCTGTTTCCATCAGCTGCTTGGTCCTGTCTATTAAAGATAGAACTTCATCACTAGGATTTGTATGAGGAGTAGAATTTCTTAACATTTTCTACATATCTTGATTTTGCTTCTTAGTGGGTGTCACCAAATTCTGCATGGAGGGGTTCCCTTAGTGCTGGAGGGGGCTGTGCTGCACTGTAGCTATTTTAGACATTACAGTCTTTTCATGCCACCAACAGCCTGTGTTAGGGAAAGTCACAGAGTCCTAGCACATGGCCAGTGGAAGAACTGAGATTTTCAGGCCTCAACTGAAATACCAGTTATTTTCTATGGTTCTAATTAAGTACGAGAAAAAAGGAGGGCTTTAAATACAGTTACTAAATCAGCTGCTCTGTCTACATTGGAAAGAGCTGCTGCTGGTTATTGAGATTGCTTGTTTTGCAACATTCTTGCTGCAGGGAATCTGTCCCTAGCAGTAACTGAATGACAATCAAACAAGTTGTCAAGATGTATATTTTCTCTAATTGTTTGTGTATTCTCCTCCTACCCTTAATACTTGTTCTTTGCTCTTTCCAGTCAAGACAGTGATTAAGAGGCACTTTGAAACAGCTCCAAAAGGTGGGATTTTTTAAGTCCATTCAGGTAATCCTTGTGATCTTTTCCTCCCCTTCCCTCATTCCCAAAGCAGGGACAGATGATCTTTATTGCTGTTTGTGTGGATATTTTTTTAGCAAGTTTTAGAGCTCTGCTTTGCATAAAAATTGCCTTCAGAACTGTGATTATTTCTAGGTTCTGCCAAATGCCAAATGCCTGTAAAGTGGACAGGACATATCTAAGTCACAATATCAGGCTGTGTAACCACTTTTCCAGAGGGTTCACTTCTTCCACTAGTGATGTGGTGTGACATTGCTGTCAGCAGATTTTTAATTGCCAAAGATGTTTCATGTAACTTTTTCTCTCCTTTCTACACCAGTAGCCCTGTGCTCTGCTCTGGAAGGGATTTCACAGCACCTCAGGAACTCCCCGTGCCACAGCTGAAGGTGCAGATGGGAGAGCTTGGCCTCCCAGGCAACAGATTTGGAGATCCTGTCTGGGCTGCTCTCCTAAGAACATCTTGTGGTTTATTCCTCTTTGCCCTCATTACTTCTGCAGCTGAAATGTCTTCTGCAAACTATTTTCCAGAACAGCTGTGAACTTTATAATGCTGCTGATGTAGCTATGGGTGTCAAAAGTGGGGAACAAAGCTCAGGGGATGGTTCAGAAGGGCCTGTGCTGAGCCTGGGTCAGTTATGACTACTCAGAGTTGTACCAACCCTCATGTCTGGTTTTTTACTAACTCATTCCTAACTTCCACTGAAAAATTCAGCAGCTGCACACGTGCCCTGGGTCAGTACTCCAGCAGTGAAAATTGGTGTTTCCCCCCATATTCTATTTCAGAATAGATGGCTGAATTCTGTCTTGTTCTTCTCCCCTGCACTTGTCTCCCCTTGCAGCCCTGCACTGCCCAGTGACTGGAGCTCACCTGGTGCCTTTACCATTAGGTACATGTGTCCTCTTGGCTCAGAATCTATAGAATTTCTGTATGGAAAGTAAGCTAAAGGAGATAGACACTCTCCACCTGAGAACAGCATTATAGGAGTGCAGAAAGGCCCAATCAGCCATATTTATGCTGTAGCTGATTTTAATTTTTCTTAGCAGTAGATCCATCACCTTTGCTTTTTCTTTCCCTTCCCCACAATACAATGCATGTGCAGTGTCTGTTGAAATAAATTATGAAATAACTAAGAAAGCTAAAAGTCCTCCATTATCCCCAAACTTTCATGGCAAAAGTTTTCTTGAGAGAGCCTTCTGCTGGTTTGCAAACACAGTTCATTCTTCAGGCCTTCTTTGAGCACTGGGTTCTCTCATTCTGCCTGTGAGGGTGCCTGGAACTGGGGAGCAGTCACCTCATCCCTTGGAATAGGCAAAAAAAAACGTGAAAGAAGAGTGTCTGTGGGGCCCTGCCAAGTCAGGCTGGCATTCAAATAGCTGGAACTGGCTGTATTCCATTACAAGAGAGCCACTGGATTCATCTCAGTGCTATAATTGCCCTCATTGTAATCCAATAAAGCCTTGGAAAGGTTCTTAGAAAGCTTTTGGCTTATAAGGGAAACAAAGGTTAATATGAGGAGGCTCTTGATCCTGATGCTGTGTAGCTGATCAAAATTGTGTGGGTCTCACTTTGTGTAATTTCATGTTTCCCAACAGTTTTGTTATTAGTATGTAAATTGCCTACATACCCTGCAAGAGTCAAATGGCTGTAATTGGAGAGATTAATATACATTCTGTCAAATCCCATTGTGGGAAGGTGCTTTGTAAATGCCCTGTTGGAAGTGCCCAGGTTTGGAATGTGTCTGTATCCCAGCAGGCCCGACCCTGCCAAGGGAGCTGGAGCAGGCTTGGGAAACACACTCTGTCTCCCCAAAACCAGGAGTCTGTGCAATGAACAAACCCAGCCTGCCCAGGACTCAGCCCACACTGTGGCACCAAGGTCTGACTTTATCTGCTCTGGTGGGTCTTTTCCTACAGTTAATATTTTTCTTTATTATTGTGAAAAATTCTTTTACATTTAATTCAGAGGTAAATTTACGCATTCATTTATGCAGGTATAATTTGCTTTTCAGTATCAAATGTGTTGGGCAGTAAGCTTGAAACTGATGTAAAAGGATGGAGAGAATAATTTTTGAAAGTGCTGATTTCAAGCTACCTGTTTAATTCTACCAGCATGTACCCTAGGAAGGGGCCTGACTTCTTTCTTTTTTCATTTTTCTTTTTTCATTTCTGTTTTCCCAAGAGCCCGGCATCCCTCAGTTCCTAAGGAAGGTGGGTTAAGTCACTGTGTGATCAACACTGAAGATCAGGCCATTTGCTTAAAGATTTAATTATTGGTTTAGGAGCCTAATCTTAGTTACATGCATTTGAAATCTTAGTTGTAGGCATTTTCTTTAGAAAAAGAAAGGAAAATACCCTGCTTCTGTTTCAACAGGAAAATACCTGTTGCTTCTTGAGGCAAACCTGCCTTAAACCCAAGTTGAGCTTCCTACTCCTTCCCCATTTTATTTCCTGATGTGACAAACGTCTGCCCTCCAGTGATGCTGGGGAGGTGCAAGAAAAAAATCCAAATGCATCCTCCTGCTCCTCCTGCTCCTCCTCACCTCTGGACTTTATTTCTAATGACCCTGGAAAGCCAGTGTTAAAACTCATTTGTTCAGAGGGGCTGTGACACCTGAGCTGCAGCAAGGACCTGTGTATGTCAGACAGGCACATGCTGAAGGCAGTGGAGGTTGCCAGAGGGACAATCTGAGCTGTTTTTTGCTGCCCAGTCAGGCTTTGCTCCACCCTGTTCTCCACTAGCCAAAGGCTGAGCCCAGGGGTGAGGATGGATAATGTTATTCTGTATCTTCAGGCTTCTTTCCAGTGGGAGCTGCCCCACTCTTCTGGTGTCAGCTGTGGACAGGACAAGGTGTTTGACAGGAGCAGGCAGGGCCATCAGCCCTGTAAGGATGGCCCTTTGCTGCTGCTCTCCCTTCTCTCTGGGAGTCCTGGCTGTGGGAAACATGTCACAGCAGGCAGGGAGAGCTGAGGGCCCCAGGGGAAGCAGTCACTTGTCCCTGCAGAGGGACAGGAAGGAGCACTCACAGGGGTGTGAGCCAGAGCAGAGAGGGCTGGCAGGTGTGCCCAGCACGCAGCCAGATGGGAGGCAGGGAGCAGCTGGAAGTGCAGGGAGAAGTGAGCAGTAATAGGAACAAATGGGAGGAATGTCCTTGTTCGTGCACTGACATCCAGCATCCAATTCAGCAACAATCTTGTTAGGATTTCAAAGAAATGTCCAAATAAATTTGTTCTTTTAAGGGATTTGTTTTAATTCTTTATCAAAATAGGAATTATATGTGCATTTCCCCCTCAGCCCACTGTTTTAATAGGATTACCTTTAGCATCAACCCCATGGACTCTTTAATTTTTCATTCCAGACCTTCTATGTGCAGCTGTCTCAGCAGATCCAATCAGGTGCATTTCATTGCTCAACAGTACAGAGGAAATTAATTTTTCTGGTGAGGGGAAAACACAGTGAATAGCTGGATTCCCCTCCTCAAATACCATCTGCAATCAGTTTTGTGTTGCAAATGAAGTCAATGTTTTCCTGGGTCAGAGGTGCCTGATTATTCATAGCACTTTCATTTCCAGCAGCAGAGTCATCCCATCCCTGCCAATCATCCTTCTGTTTTGTGTTGGGTTTATTCTACAGTGCTCTGAGGTTTGCAAATCTAGCTGCTCTCCAAACTCCTCCTGTTCTTTGTTGCTTTTCCTGGGCTAGTGCCAGCAGTTCTCAGCTTCTGAAGAGACCAACAGGAGGACTTTGGCACCAGTATTGCAGTTTTCTCCCATCTTTTGAAATTATGTCTCTTGAAAAAAGAATTAAATGGGAGGGAAGAAAGAGAATAATACTTAATTCACTTGTAAGTAACCAAAAAAAAAAAAAAAAAACCCAACTGAGCAGTATTTTACTGAGAGGGAACAGTGTCATCTGTAGAGTTGCTTTTAATGGTAGTAAAGCCCAGAGAAGTGTCTAGGTCAGGTAGAGCTGGGATTTGAACCTGACTGAACTCTCAGGGTGTTTGTTCCCTGCTCAGTGCTTCCCTCTGAGGAGTGTCCAGAGCTGACACTGTGGCAACAGCCACAGGCAGGTTCAGGGTGTCCCTTATGCTTGTCCCTGGCAGTGGTGCCCTTGGATTTCCAGCACTTTTCCTAACATAGATTAGAGGAGCAATGGAGTTTTAGTGCCATTCAGCAAACTGCCCATGCCTTGTAGGGAGGGGAACTCATGGAACTGTGATCCAGCCTTGCACCCTCAAGTACTTTTAAGGTGCTCTGCACAGATCTGTTTAGAAAGGTTTTAAGAGAGTTCCAGTGTAGATGCTGATAATTAAAATGCTAATTAAAAATATTCCCAATGGTATTCACTGACAGTGTTGCCAGAACAGGTGAGATTTCAATTCTCTTGCTATTCCTTTTAGAACTAGAGGAGTGTTCTGCACTGAGTTGAGATGAACTGAGCCATGAATATTTCAAGGCATTTACTTGCTGACTTTTCTCCAGATTTCTTTAGTTTCACTTTTTCATCTCCTCAAGACTGTTCTGAAAGGCCTTGAGGTAACAGCCACGAGTGCAAGGACGTGTCAGTGAGGGGCCCCAGACAGTGCCATCTCCAAAGTCAGACCTTCATGGACACCAAAGTAAAGATTTCAAATACTCAATTCTTGCAGCCTAAAGTAGCACAAAACAGGTGAGTGTTCTCAGGAGAGCCCCCTGCTCTGCAGGTTTGATTGGCAGGAATTCAAAATGCTTTGAGTGCTATAACCTGAAAGTAGGAAATAGCACAGGAAGTTGGGACTGTAACGAGAAGAAAGCTGAAGATGGGAAAATCAAAGGAGTGGAATTTGGATTAGAGGGATCCTCAGAAAGCAGAAAAGGGGCTGCCACTTGTCTGAGTAAAAGTTGCACTCTAGTGAGGTGGGCAGCTGTTGGCTTTCACACAGGGATGCCAGGACAAAGGTTTGATGGCTTCTGTCCCTGGAGTGTGGGATCTCTGGGACTGCAGGACATGCAGGTTTCACATATTTTTCTTGACTAGATCCTGTGTCATGAGGGATATGGACGGGAACTCTCTTCAAAATGGCAAGTTAATGTAAACTTTAGAAAAATCAATTTTCTGTAGCCAAGAGGAATGCTGCTTTCAGCCTTCCCTTGGAAGTGCCAGCTGAAGTATTTCCAGAATCAGCAGGTCTTACTGGAGCAGTGTGCAGGAGTGGTGGTGAAAGGAACCATCTGACAGAGGAGGAAGGAGTGCAAAAGTGGAAGAAGGTGAACATACACTAAACCAGAATGTCTGAAGGTAATGAAATGTAAAATAATTCAGGTTAATGAAGCTTTCAATGAAATAAATTTATGCTAAACTCTGGAATCCTGCACTGCCTCTTCCTTAGATCAAAGAATTTTGTATTCCTCTGATGCTTACAGGTAACAATGAAGAATATAATTGCTGCCCAAACATTGCTTTCCTTCACACCTTGTGATAACCATGGGCTGGGCTTAGTTGTAAAAACTGATGTCTGTGACACTGCTTTTTGAAGTGAGGTAGGAGGTTTGGAAACAATTTAGGTCTGTTTATAAAATCAGGATGTTGTTCAATGTCTGTTTCTGGTTGCATTATAATTTTATGGATACAGAAAACACTGCAGTCTGATGTTTAACATGTACACACACAAAATACAGTCCTGAGGAGATATTGGGACTCCAGCTTGACTTGAGCCAGTGGAACAGCTGTAAAATACATCTGTAACTGCTGTACCCACAGGGCACCTTCCTACAGCCCAGCAGTGCTGTGTTCACTGCAAGAAAACATTTCCAAAGGTTTTTGGTGGGCAAGAAGAAAAAAAAATCCCTGACATGAATGAAAGTTACTTTAAAGATCCTCAGGGAAGTGTTTTAATCTAAAATTAGGCAGTAGCTTTAAACCCTGTACAGTTTCTTTCATTTTTTCTTGAAGTAACTCCAGCTGGTCCCTGATTGAAGCAAGAGACTACTTTTTCTCTGATCTGATAAAACTACTCCTTCATCTCCCCTGATTGAAGATGTTGCAAAATTTCAGTGAAAACAGGATTTTTGGTTAATATCTTCAAAAACTGCTTATACACAGCAATGATGACTAACTTTGAGTTATCTTATATTGTCATGGTCTGGTTGAACAAGGTGCAAGGTTTCACTTTGAATTACTCTGACACATGAAAGAAAAATATGGATTTAACCACTGGAAAATTAATTGCAGAATCCCCAGGAGCTGCCTAAAGACATCCTGAGTGTTCCAGAATAATTTGCCTCTTCAGAGGAAGGGAAGGCCAGCATTCCTACAGGATGGAGGTACTGTGTAGAGGAGCTGGGAAAATCTGATCCCATTAACGGGGGGGAGGTAGATGGAACTGACTCTTGACTGTTGCTTCCAAACAGTTGGAGCTGGAGCAAAGCAAACTCTTACTTCTTGGTGGTGCTCAGATGGGCCATCTGTCCCTCTGTGACAGCAGCAGGGACACAGGGAACACAGAGAAGGGTCTATTGGCCCGGCACAGCTCCTGCTCCTAAAATGTCTCATCTGGTGAAAATCAGCTTTAGGAGTATTTTGTAGAGCAGCTTCAGTGGCAACAAGCCCATTTTCTGAATTACAGGATAAAATACACAATAAAGGACATGTGTTGATTAATTTTAGAAATACATGTAATGATCTGAAGGAGAAAGTGAATTACCTAATTGGAAACAGGAATGAAGAGCCTTTTCCACAGGTGCTGGAGTGTGTCTGAGTCTGTCAAGAGTAAACAACCCTTGTCTGCTGGAAGACTGGCCAAGCCCAGTGCCACTCAGCACCCTGCTTTAAAAAAATAAAGGGTCTTGCTCTATTCTGTGATTAAAAGGCTTGAAATGACACAAGGCAAATCTATCCACCTGCTTTTAAAGACACTGACCTGGCTGTAAGGGAGGGAAAGAGCTGCACACTCCCAGCCAACCAAGGGGAGGGATATTTTAACATCTCTGTGTGAGACTGTCTGGGGCTCTCCAGGGTCAGAATTCCTCACCTCGGTGACAAAGGCCTGGTTTAACCCTTGGTTTCCCTGGCTGGAGTGGCAGCTCTGGATTCTCCGTGTCACTGAGAAACTCCAACTGAGAGACTCACTGTGTTTATTACAGAGCATTTAGTACAGGACCTTCTCCTTAAAATGGTTTCTCAGTGCTGCCAGACAACAAAGTCCTTCCACTGGCACACTGGAAATTTGAATATGAGCTCCTAAGGGACAGAACTAAATGCTGTCTCTGAGGACACAAGTCCTAATAGCCCATGAGAAATTATGATGTCAGTGCTGAACTGGGAGACCTAAAAATGTAGTACCCAAGTAAGTGTGGGGATGACAAAGCAGGATTGTGTGTGTCTGTATTGGATCCGTGGTTTGCAGTGCATCCTTTGTGAGACTTACTCAAGAAATGTATAGTGGACCAATTTATTCTTTGCTGATGCCAGGCGGTTTCCTATAATCTTTTTTCCTTAAATGCCATGTCAGCTTATAGCTTTTAATTATCTTAGTTAAGTGTATCAGGAGCATTAGTAAACAGCCTTGTGGATTTCCCCATAAATTTATTCTTTGTCTGATACTCATCCCTCCTAATACAAATCCCATGTGTTAGCCTAAATATTTCCACATATACCTTTCTCATTCTCCTTCCTAACCAATCCCTCCAGTCCTTTTAATTACATTTACAGTTTGCATATTTAGTTTGTCTCTACTCTATAGAACTGTTGGAGCATTCAGTGGCAATCTTCCTTGGACTGCAGCTATCCTAACAACCTGCCAGCTTCCCATCTGCTCAAGAGCTTTCCTGTCACATGTAAATCACTGTCAATAGACTGTTTTTGGGAATTAAGATATTGCTTGAAATCCTTGTTTGGCTGACAGGCCCATTTTTTGTAACATATTTAAGTTGTGCTGTAAGTGAGAGCACTGCACGTGCTGCAGCCTTTGTTTAGCTCTGTCTTCTCCCCAGACTAGCTGTTGAATAATTGCAGGGCTGGCTGGGGTGCTTTGGGAATCTCTTCTCCTGCAGATATTTTTTTTTCTATGTGGTTTACCACAGACTTGCTCTGAGCATGATTTTCTGTAATGAAGCACACACACATCAAAATGCTTTCGTTTCTGAATGGCAGAAAGGTCCTTGAAGTGTGTGCAGGGCATGCACTGGGTAACATAAAAAGAAAATAGGATTTTTCCCAGTCCCGTAAGCTCTGGGTCCCCTGTGCACCTGGGCAAGAAACTGGGATGTGCTTTGGCATTGTGGAGCACCATGAAGGGGCTGGTGCATGTGCTGGGCTCTGCTGACTGCACTGAGAGTCAAGCCTGTCAGTTCTGTTATATCTGACTGTGTAAGTGATCACTGAGAGGCTCTTCTTTCTCTAATAAGGAATAATAACAGATAACTGGAGATTACACAGCATTCTACTTCAGATTGAAACCACCCTTAAAAAAGCTTTTCCAAATAATTTCCCTGTGCACTGGCTGATGGACACTGCTCTGTGTGTGCTGTCACTGAACAGCAGGAGGGAAGATGCTGCTGGCTGGGGAAATGTGCTAGAATCCAGCATTCCTGGATTTTTTCTAAAAAAAGCTGCCAAGTTTATTGTGTTTTTCTTGCTTAGTGGAGATAGACAATGTTCCCTGTTCAAATCACTGCACTTGTCTAGAGTTTGCAAAGAGGACTGATACTGCTTTCGTAGAAAGGGCTTCAGCTGTGGAGTCTCCTATGGCTTGTGTGAGGCAGATCCTCTCCAGATAGAATCACCAGGAATGAATTTTCAGTTTTGGTTCTGTATGGACAACCTATGTGAATATTCTACAATTGCTCAGGCTATTGAAGGGAAAGATTGTTCCAAGTCCACCAGGAGCCCAGAGCACTGTGGGGCTCTGACTCTGCAGCTTTAATCAGCTGGTTGGGTAAAACACCCCAAACTTCTCCTAAAATGTATGTCAGATAATTGCTGAAAAGTGAATTTTAACGACTGTGTAGATTAAAACAGAAGGCTGAAAGCTGCTGCTGTTATCAGGCAGTGGATACAGGCAGCAGGGCTGTTCCGAGCAGGGAGCTGAGATTACAAACTGTCACTGCACCCATGCTCACCTCATTTGCGTTCCTAGCGATAATCCCTGCAGTGAATGCCATCAGGGTGAACAAAAAGATTCCCTCTGGCATTCATGTGGCTTTTGCAACTTCAAAGTCTCTAATCATGCTGCTGAGGAGGGTCGCTCACACTCTGCATCCCGCAGGGACCATGCTGACGTCTTTCTGCGGCAGATTCAGGTGCCTGAGGCAGATGCGAGTAGGACCATTCCCCAATCATGTTTTTAATTACTTTGCCCTGGATCCAGCTTAATTTTGAGTCTTATCATAGTGCCCCAAATTAAATGTTGAAGGTTTGACAACTCCCTACTGGTCACATTTGCATTGGTTTCAAAAACGGGGCAAAGCAGGAGCTGATGGCTCCTGAAATGAGCTGGGTATCGTTCCCTCATGGCAGGCTGCTCTGGCACCTCCATGCGGGCTGGGGTGAAGGGCTGGTGCCCACCTGGCCGAGTTCCTGGCACGCTGATGGAGCTGCCAGTGCTGCTGCTCAGTGCCCGTGCTCTGAGCTCCAGGGAACAGCACCAGCCGTGCCGGCTGTGCCGGGAGCTCAGGCCCACGACAGTGCCCTGCTGGTGTGGCGTGTGTTCAGCTTTAGTGCTTGCTAAAAACTCCCTGCTGACACAAACCTGTGGCTGGGGAAGGGAGCTGGAAGGTCTCACAGTGACACGGGAAACAAACCGATGGCTCTGTGTGGGTGAAGTACTTGGGCAGCAGAGCAATTGCACCGTCCAGTTTATAGAGTGACCCCAGCACCTGGCAGGGAAGGGCATCGACCCAGGCTGGTGCCTCAGGAGACCACTAGTGACTTACAACCTGAAAGAATGACTTTTGCAGACTTCCTCTAAGGTTAGACCAAAGACAAAATAAAAATTGAATCTGCATTCCAGACTTTGGTTAAAAAGTAAAGAGTGTTCCACATCACACACGAGCTCTTGTTGACAAACAGTGAAATGAGAATTGGATTAATGTCAGTTTAATTTTGATGCAGTTGTATAATCTCCCTGAAAGATTGCAGGGCAGTTTTCTCTTTCTTTAATGGACTCATCCTCTCTGCAGCAGCTTTTCTTCACACAATCAGTGAGTGGTGCTGCTACAGGAGTGAGCCAACTGCACTGCTTGGTTAATTAAAGGGTTTGCTCATCAAGGGGATGAGATCACAGGAAAGAACTGATTTCTGAACTCTCATGCAATACCTGTTACTGCTGACTGCCAAAATACTGGACTCTGTTGCATGATGCTGTTTTGGAAGCAATGCAAGCAACTCCAGTGTCTGACATTAGCATTAAATGTTATTTCCTGGACAACATCTTAATAATTAAATTAATTAGATTTCAGGAATCTTCACTGTTCTGAAAAGCTCTGCTTGGGAAGGGAGGGGCTCATTTTACAGCACAGCTCAGCACATCATTCTTGTGGATTTGTCCGTTAGATTTAATCAAAATTTTTTCTTTAGTTTTTTGGTTTAGCTTTCTGAGATTAGCTTATGGGTTAAAGCTGGTCTCAGCCCCTGCATAAAGTGAATCTGGATTCACATCCATTACCCATGGACATTTGAGACCTTAAGGAGAACTAACAATCTGGAGCTGCTGGTAATTGTCATGCTAACACTGGTGATTGACTTCAGTGTCAGAGAAGACTCAGTTGAACTAACACTTCTAATACATTGCAGGGTTTTTTTTGTTTTGATCTTTGACTTCCAGAGCACTGGGACATCTGAAGAGTCCTGAGCTTTTCTCCCATTACTGTTAAAGTTCTGAGCTTTTTCAGAGTGTGTGGGGGGTTTGCATAAGCCTTTGACAGTGATGGTCAGGAGCCCCTCTCCAGGGGTGCCCCTTGCTCCCGGCAGACAGTGCCTGCTGGCCTGAGGGACCTGTGCTCATTGCTCCCTCACTTCAGAGGGAACAGGATCAGGTATGAATGGAGCACACTGCCCAGCAGGAAGCAGGCTGAAAGCTGGAGAGTTACCAGGTACTCTGGAGGGCTGCTGACTCCCTAAGGAACAGACGCTTGTGGCACAGGAGCAACAGCTGTCCTCCTCCAGAACACCAAGTGTTTATGTCTTCACACACATTTAAAGAACAAAGTTAGGTAGAAATATTCCTGTTTCCTTCCAAAACATGCTTATCTGAGCCTATTTCTGCTCTCCTCTCTGCAGGAGAGGCTGTGCTCCAGGATTGCACCACAGAGATGAGAACTCCATTGAATCACGCTGATGTGGTCTGTGCTGGACTCCTCTGTCACACTCCTGGCCGTACAAACAGGGGAAAGCTGGGGCCTGGTACAAGTTCAATGCACCCTCATCTCTCATGTCATACAGTATGTGCCTCAAGTGTTTAACTACTGAGAACAAATTTAGTGCTTCATTCATCATTAAGCATGCTGGAGGGGTTAGGGAGTGTTTTGGCAATGGAATGGTGTACTGTCACATACAGGATACAGTGCTAGACCTGAAATGAACAGGGCTAATGCCTTTATTAATGTTCAGCTCTTTATTAAAAAGATCAGCTGGGCAGGGGGCTCGACGCAGAGCTCGCCCCCGCGGTCGTAGCTTTCCCAGGCAGCCGAAAGGAAGGCGGCGTGCAGAGTCGGTCACTGGAGTCCCGAGCAGCAGCTGTCCTTTCTCCTTTCCTTGTGGCACACCAGTGGCCCGAGGATGAGGAGGCGTGGTGTGCAGAGTCTGTTGCTGAAGTCCAGAACAACAGCTGTCCCCGCTCCTTCCATGGTGGCAGCACCAGGGCTCTCTGTCTCTATCTCCCTGCTTCTCAGAGCCTAATATAGTCTGTTCTCTCTTAGGTGATGGCGATGGTTAAAAGCCAGTCAGGGGATGTGTTTCCCTCTTCCTCAGCTAGGGCATTTATCTAGACTCCTCTATTGTGTTCAGTTTTTGATTTATATTCATTTTTATCTCCTAAAAATACTCCCATGATCCTAAGGGGTTTCTATTTGCATGTTAGTCTCAGAGTGGCAGCGTGGAGGGGTGGGGGGCCGGTTGTTCCCAGGTAGTTTAAAGAAAACAAACAGAGCAATTAGCTAATTAGCATTTCAATATCGGTCTTTTAGTGTTGCCATGGGAACTAGGAAAGCCCTGACCACGTTTCTGGGGAATACCTGGAAACTATTCATAACAAATCCCTCCTCTATTTCTTTGATCGGGCTTAAGCCCGCATCAACTTACAGTCCTTGGCTTTTGAGGGCTACCTTCTTTTGGCATTTGTATACTTTCACTCAGGACTGAGGGTAATTCTATTGTTCTTTAGGAACCAAGTTGTAACTCCTTTGGCTAAAGGACACTTAGTCTTATTAAACAATTACCAAGTACTTAAACCTTTTCTATGGTACTTTAACTCAGAAACAGTTCTTAACACCTCACTGTATATCAGTCTCTAGCAAGTCTTCCTTAAAGTTAATTTTAGGTCCTCTGGTTTCTTAATTATTGTCCATGCACAAGAGGAGGCGGGTGACACTGTTGGGTCTGGTCTGGCGTCTGGGGGTGGCACTGGTCCTTTAACTCTGGTGACGTGGGTCCAGCCTTTTTCTTGGGTCCGTACCGCAGTGTGTGTGGTGAGTAGTACCTGGAAAGGTCCTTCGAATTTGGGGGTTAATGGAGTGGTAGTGTACCAGGACTTTATCAACACCCAATTCCCAGGACTGATGTGGGCATTGGCGTCCAGAGGGGAAGTTTGGGAGAGATACCCCTTCTTTCGGAGGCCTTCTAGGGATTTTCCTATGACCTCTAAATATTTCTGAGTTGCTGCCTCCCCTTCCAGATAATCTGCTGTACTGAAAGGGGTGATTAAAAAAAGGGAGTCCAAACATTATTTCATAGGGAGAGACCCCTATGTCAGACCGAGGTCTGGTTCTGCTGCACAAGAGAGCGAGAAGTAAACACCTGAGCCAATTCATCTTTGTTTCTTCAATTAATTTAGTTAACACATTTTTAAGAGTTCTATTCATCCTTTCCACTCTTCTAGAGCTTTAAGGATGCCATGGGGTGTGCAATCTCCACCTTACCCCCAGGACTTTTGTTACTTGATGTAAAGTTTGAGTGACAAAATGTGTACCTTGGGCTAAGTCAATGTTATTGACTAGCCCATATCATGGTATGATGTTTTCTAAGATTATTCATGCAACTTCCTGCGCAGTTTCCTTTTTGGTTGGGAAAGCCTCCACCCAGTGAGTGAGGTGATCCACGATCACTAGTAAATGTTTGTACTTTAATTTTCCCATGCAGGATCAACTTTTGGGCTTCTTTTATCAGGATAGCTGCTGCTGCTGCGATTACTTGCAGGCAATTTGGCCATCCTCTGGCTACTGGGTCTAGTAGTTTTGAGAGGTAGGCTATTGGCTTTTTTTATCTTTCCCACTTAAATACATTCTTAGGGCTTCTTTGAGCAACTCATTCATGTTCTTTTCTTGCCAGTCCTCTATCTTTTCTAGTTTTTGTCTAATATCGGGTCAGGATTTGGTGACAAACTAGACCTTTAAGAGGACTTGGCCCTCTGGGCTATCTGGGTCTATATTTGAATATAACTGGAATTTTCGTTTTAGTTGGTTAAGCCAAATTGCCGGGGTCTCATCCTTCTCCTCAGTACCATCAAAGGCCAATTTCGTGTTGCTTCCTCTAGGGATACTCTTTGATCCCTCTTATCATGAGGGACCTATAGTCTCTTATGTTTTGCCTACCTTCTTGTTGGCTGGGACTCCAGTTGGGGTCCACCAAGGGCATCCCCTGGTTCCCTGGGGGCCCCAATCCACCCTCTCTTTCCCATATCTTCACCCCTGCCGCTCAGATCATCTGGACCTTTCTCAGAAAGAACAGAATGCTTAGAATAGCTCAGGTCTCCCCAGGTACAAATACTCAGCCCTAGAAATTGGTCCAACTGGCTAGATATTCCAACGGGATCTTCCACTAAATTTCTTAGCTCTTTCCCAAATCCCCGGACTTTGGAAACTGCCAAAGGTGCATCCACAAACCTAACTCCCCCAGCTGCTCTACCCACAGGAACCCCTCTAAGGGGAAAGAGCCCCTCCACCCTTGGTGCTTTGGATCGGGTGCTACAATACGGCCCTTTTTCTAAGGCACCAAGCAGGGAAATAGTAGTGGAGAGAGACACTGGAGGCCAGGGGGCATGCCAGGTGGTGAACCAACCCTGGGCAAAGGTGGCCTCAGCTCCCAAGTGGGAGGAGGCAAGGAAACTCCATCCGGAGAAGAGGAAGAGGGAGTTGGGGAGATGGTTGAGGAAACTAAGGGAAGGGACGATGAAACAGAGGTGGGAAAACGGGGGAAAGGAATCAGGGACTCAATAGGAGGGGCTGAAGGACCAACTGGGGAAACTGTTGGGGAAGTAACAGGAGCAGACGGGGACAGGCAATCGAGGGGGTCTCATTCCTTTATTTTTC